>NC_085845.1:181210878-182410878 GCF_035594765.1 Anolis carolinensis
TTGGCAAGATTTATTCAGAGGGGGTTTGCCATTGCCTTCTTCTGAGGCAGGGAGAGTGTGATTTGACCAAAGTCACCAAGTGCATTTCCATAATTAAGTGGGAATTCAAACCCTGGTCTCCAGAGTCCCAGTCCAACATTCAAATCACTTCACCATACTTGTTCTCTGTGTTTGGTTACAGCAGCGTTTCTCAACCTGGGGTTCGGGACCCCTAGGGGGGTCACGAAGGGGGTGTCAGAGGGGTTGCCAAAGACCAGTATTTTCTGTTGATCATGGGGGTTCTGTGTGGGAAGTTTGGCCCAATTCTATCGTTGTTGGGGTTCAAGGGGCTCTTTGATTGTAGGTGAACTATAAATCTCAGCAACTACAGCTCCCAAATGCCAAGGTCTATTTTCCCCAAACTCCACCAGTGTTCACATTTGGGCATATTGAGTATTCATGCCAAGTTTGGTCCAGATCCATCATTGTTTGAGTCCATAGTGCTCTCTGGATGTAGGCGAACTGCAACTCCAAAACACAAAATCAATGCCCACCAAACCCTTCCAGTATTTTCTGTTGGTCATGGGAGTTCTATGTGCCAAGTTTGGTTCAGTTCCATCATTGGTGGAGTTCAGAATGCTCTTTGAATGTAGGTGAACTATAAATCCCATCAATTACAACTCCCAAATGACAAAATCAATTCTCCCTCCAACCCTACCAGTATTCAAATTTGGGTATATTGAGTATTTGTGCCAAATTTAGATCCAGTGAATGAAAATACAACCTGCATATCAGATATTTACATTATGATTCATAACAGTAGCAAAATTATAGTTTTGAAGTAGCAATGAAAACAATGTTATGGTTGGGGGTCACCACAACATGAGGAACTGTATTAAGGGGTCACGGCATTAGGAAGGTTGAGAACCACTGGGTTACAGATATCTATTTTACTCAGGTCATTGCCTTTTGTTGTGGTATTCCTTTTAAAAACTTCCTTTCCCCTGATAAGATGGATGATATTTCTTTTAAATTATGTAGGGTAATGTTCCCTTGATATGACATTATTAAAGGTCCTCACTTTCTATTTCATGCTTCTGTGTTCACCCATCTTTTCATCTGTTTCTTCAAGATCTGGAACATTGCATCCAACAAGCTGACATTCTTGAACTCCTACAAGATGAAGATGTCTGTCATCATGGGGATCACACACATGGTCTTTGGGGTGGTACTCAGTATCTTCAACCATATGTAAGTATTAGGGTCTAATTTATGGATATTAAGGAGAAGCATTCTTTTATATGTTGCTTTCCTTTAACTCTGTATCTTGCATGTTGTGACTGTCAGTGGAAGGTATACACAGTCTTCTTTTGCAAGTCTGGTTCATGAGGCATGGCTCTTAGAGAAATCCCATTTCTGGAAAGGAAAATTACTAATTGCTCAGAATGTGAAATCCCTCTAACATCTAGTTTGATACTACACACCAATGTTGCTTGTGGTGGTGTAGTGAAATGAATGATCTTGCCTTGAGCATCTCCAGGCATTTCTGGGCTTTGAATCCCAGAAACCCCAGGAAGTTTGACTAACTATCAGGAATCCTGACAGAACTGAGGTCCAAGCATCTGGAGAACCAGAAAATCATGAACTGTCCCTTGACTTGAATAGTTTGAGGACCTAGGTACAAAGGTTCCCAGAAACTGTGCTTTTGTTATCTCCTTCATGTTGCTGCTGGCTTATGGCAACACTAAGTCAAACCCATCAAAGTCTTTCTTGGCTAGAATTGTTCAGAGGGGGTTTATCCTTGACTTCTATGGCTGAGATAGTATAATTTTTCCCATTTTGACACCATTGATGCTATTCTTTCTCTTGGCTTGTGTCATGCCAGTTATTTCAGGAAAACCATCAACATCATCTTGCAGTTCATCCCAGAGATGATCTTCATGCTTTCCCTATTTGGTTACCTCGTTTTCATGATCATTTTCAAGTGGTGCCAGTATGATGTCCACCATGCTGGAGATGCCCCAAGCATCCTCATCCATTTTATCAACATGTTTCTGTTTAGTTATGGTGATCCGACAAATCGTCCCCTCTATGAGCACCAGGTATAGATTCTTTGTCTTTGTCTAAGAATTTTGGTATTTCCCTGACAAGATAGATAGGATTATTGGTTTTAATGTTTAGATGTTTTTAACTTTTTGGTTTTAATTGTATATGTATTTTATTTATATGTCTGTTTATGGGGCATTGAATTGTTGCCTACTTGTAAGCTGCTCAGAGTCCGCTTCAGGGTGAGAAGGGTGGGGTATAAATATAGTAAATAAATAAATAAACAGTGAAGAAGCTGAACAATGGAACATTAAGAGCATAAAAAGGAAGTCTTGGTTCATTAGCACATAATTAGACTGTTTCCAAAACGGAGACCATGTTCCTGTCTTGTAGCCAAATCAGGGAAGAGTCTTGTAGCACCTTAAAGACTAGGGAGCTATATTTGGCATATATTTTAGTGGAATATAGCCCACGTCTTGTGATGCATGGAGAATAACCTCATTTGACAGATATTTATACACATGCTGTGATGGGGGGTATGAGATGCAACTGCTACAGTTTCTGAACATACCTGCATTGCCATTTTGTGTCTCATTGGCGGGATCAGAACAGCATCTGTGTCCATGTAGTTGGATGCAAAATAATTACATCAGTGCTGAGATCAGCCAGAGTCACCTAGACAGAGGTCTCAGCACTGCTGTCATTATTTCATGTTTGGTTACAAGGATGTAGCCAGACGCATCCCGTATCTTGCCCACTTTTGGATGAACATGTTTTCCAAATCTGTAGAGCAGGCCTGGGAAAACTTCGGCCTTCCAGGTGTTTTGGACTTCCACAATTCCTAACAGCCAGTAAGCTGTTAGGAATTCTGCGAGTTGAAGTCCAAAACATCTGGAGGGCAAAAGTTTTCCCAGACCTGCTGTAGAGTCAAGTGGGAAGGTTTGTGTGCTTTGGTCACTGTATGTAGTCGGGAATACCAATCTCAGGAGCATCTCAAAAAAGACACATACAGATTTCAGTCATTGCCATTAACAGCCATTGAAAAGACTTCAGCAGGTGCTAAGTACTTCTAAGCACAGCTAAATAGATTTACACAATTATGAGATAGAAAAGTCTTTGTCTGAGCCAAATGTAAGAGAAGAATTTATCATATGAATATACATAAATGGTAGGAGATTAAAATCAAATGGAAGGACAGAATAGGAATGTAAAAAATACAAGTAGAGATAACTGCCTAAACAATTTTCATTAAAAAGATACAAAATCAGATGTAACAGAGATAAGCCTTCATAGATGAACTGATTATTGTATATGCAGACATGTAAAATACTGGAAATTTTGAAGCTATTTCCCCCCTGTTTTTTTCCACCCTGGAAATACAATGCCAGCACTCTCTTCAGGTCAGGAACATAAAATGTGTTATACATGAATTGGTTTGACATCAAATTCTTATGTTTGAAAAATGCAGGTTTTATGGAAAGTTTTTTTAAAAAAAAATTCTTGAAGGAAATACTTTGTATCAACTTGCATTGAATTAAGCCTGGGCTGGCTCAGGAGATTTTGGTGCTGGGGACAACCCTTTTGCCAGACTAAAGCTGAATCATAATTTGACACAATGGTAGTTGATGGCTTCCACCTCAGCAGAGTCATGAAGCTGCTCCAGATAGGAGATATTTAGTGTGCTGAACTCCAAACCTAGTTCCAGCACTTCAATCCTTCAAAGTTCTGACTAAAACCCATAAAAGATTTACCACTTGATTGACATGGATTTGCTGCCACTTAAGACTACTCCATGTCAAGAGAGACTGTCTAGAACGGGCTGATTTGCATCCTGTTAGTGAAGGAAGCCAGACTCAAGGAAATTTTGCAAGAATTAAAACTGATACAAATAAAAACATACAAGTAGTTAGTTTTAAAATATAGTTACATTATAATTGCAAAGTTACAGTAGGATTATGTCTTTAAAATAAAGTTATTGACATTACAGTTGACCATCCAAATAAGTTTAACTTTTGTGGATTTGAATATTCATGGATTTGATTAAGACATTCTGTTTCTGAATTTCTAGATCCTCCAGCACTACTCTGTGGCCATCTTCTGACAGACATTGACCACAGAGCCATGCTGGAAGACCTAGAGTTTTGTAGAGAGGTGCTTTCTCAGTTTTTTTCCACTTTTATGGGGATCCTGTGCCCCTGATCCCATCAAATGTAGAATGCCCACTGCACATTTTCTTTTTACACAAGTTTGAAGTGTACAATTGTATATTTCTTCCAGCAAGAAGTACAAACCTTCCTGGTCATTTTTGCCTTGATTGCTATTCCTTGGATGCTCCTGATTAAGCCCTTTATCCTTCGAGCCAATCATCAAAAGCAGCAGAGAATGGTAAGTACAAAGGTCCCCCATGATAGTGGGCCTCGTTGGGTTCAAGACTGTGTACGTCAAGTTAAAGGATATTGTTGTAAAATTTTGCAAGCATTCGCCATTGTTCTTCCTTTTCTGCAGGAAAAGTCTACTCCCTTCGCGGGACAAAATCTATAGGTTTATAATGCAATGATTTAACTTTGGTATCAAATCATGGTTTGTCTTGATATGAGAATTATCATTTTCCAAACTTTGGCTGGAAAAGCATATTGTACAACCAGAGTTTGTGTAAGCTTTGGGTAAAGTATGTTTAGTATTGTATGTAAACCAGGGAGTGGAATAATGGGGACCTCCAGATGTTGTTGGACTGCCAATCCCAGTGATCCTCCCTACTGGCTAAAACTGTTGAGAATTGCAGTCTGACAGTATCTCTAAACCAGTGGTTCTCAACTCATGGGCCATGGCCCAGCAGTGGGCCGCAAGAATGAAAATCTGGTCCACAAACCTTTTTCCTCTTTTTTAATTTATTTTATTTTATTCCCACTCCTTTCCACAGAGCTGACCATTGCATTGGATAGACCACATCAACTCTAGATTATAAAATATGGTTTTCTGTGGGAGAGCAGATGCCGACTACTGGATGGCATATGTTTTGTATCAGAAACTAGAGCTGATGTGGTCTATCCAATGCAATTTTCTGAATCAGCACCCCAAATAACCAAACTGAATTCAAAATTGACCAAAAACTGATTTGTAACCCTTTTGGTATGAATCATGTTGGAGCGTGGGCCCTGTTCAAGTGGGCCCTGGTCAAAAAAAGGTTGGGAACCACTGCTCTAAACCAGCCATTAGGGCATCCTCAGTAGTAGGGAGACAGTAATCAAACGTTTGCCTGAGACTACTGGGAAAGGCCTCTCCTTTCTTCTTCCATTTCCCAAGTTGTGCAATACAGTGTGCAATACATTTGCACTTTGAACAGTTTGCAGCAATTGTGCCATCTAAGGACAAAGATGGGAAGTGGGAGAAGGAGAGAAAAACTTTTAAAACCGTTCAGAAAGTAGGATTACAGAGAATTAATTGAGACTGTTTGATAAATCAGGACAGCTGGAAGCTACAGTTGACCATTTGTATCCATAGATTCAACCATCTACGGCTTGAAAATACTCAGAAAAAAATTAACACCCCCCCCCCCCTCGATTTTATCATTTTATATAAGGGACCCCATTTTCCTATACCTTTTATATATATAATAGGACTTGAGTATCCACAAATTTTGGTATCCATGGGGGTTTCTGTCACCAAACTCCAATGGATACCAAGAATCCACTGAATGCGTTTCCACCAGCCATGCCTGGGAAAGTTATGTGTCTGAGAGAAAGGCCTGCCCCAACAATCATAGAGTCTAGTCAGGTGCATAAATAAATGACTCAATTTATATTTATTTATTACATGCAGTCAAGGCTGTTGAAAACGGTTATTCAGTTTTATTCTTGCAACAACTGTGTGCATAATCTTGTGCTTAGGGAGAGAGGGACGATGATTTTGCCCAAGGCTATTTAGTAAATTTCATTACTGAGCAGAAGATTGGAACTATGTCTCCCCGGTTCATCGCTAACACTCTTTCCACTATATCATTCTGGCTCTGGACAATATAAAAAAGAGACTTGAATTGCAAATAATTTCTAATACAATTATTTCTACTAAAAGGATGCATACCTCCAATACTTAAAGTTACTGGCATATCCCACCTTTCGTCTCAGAATGTCTGCATGCAGAATTAATTTTTAAATGAACTATTATTTCAGACAAAGAATGTTTTTCGACGCCTGTAATTCACAATTTTACTGCGAGACACATTTATCCATTTTCCATAGTAATGGAGTATTAATGAGTCCATTTACCTTGCTTAATAAGAGTAAGGACCTTTCTCTAGCTTGTTTCATTCTGAAATTGAAAGCTAATAAATTCTTAGACAGAACTGATGGGAAAATTGATAACTTAAATACCGTTGGTGATTGCTCATATCTCTAATGGGAAATTAAGGTCTCTTTTAAGCAGGGTAGACAATTGTTCACTAGGGACAACAGCCAATTTTGGTTCTTAGAATAAGCCACACCGGGCAGTTTTCAGCCAAATGGTGTAGTCAGAAATCATTTGCAAATTCCAGAGTTTGAATGGGATTTTTGAATGGGATGTGTGTGTCCAGTTATCTGCTGTTGAAAGGATCCAGCAGTGAGAGTTGGGCTTATTTAAACTTAGAGTTGGGATTATTTACCTGGAGAAATTGGGGAGGGGATGAGAGCCACATATTGAACATAGGCTGCTTTTTACCATAATAATAATAATAATAATAATAATAATAATAATAATAATAATAATAATAATAATAATAATAATTTATAACCTGCCTCCATCTCCCCGAGGGGACTTGGAGCAGTTCACATGGAGACTGAGCCCAAGAATCAACAGATAAAAACAGAACACAATAACAGCATATATAATTAAAACAATAAAATAAACATTCATAAAATACATGAGCTGGTGTCAGGACAAAAGGTGGAACTATTAAAAATTGCAAGGGAAGGCAGGCATGTGCAAAAACTCAAGGTAATAAAATTAGGAATAGAAATGAAAGTGCTGGAGATTAGGGCAGTAAACAATTAAGACTGGGTGGTGATAAAAACTGACCTATTGTTCATTCATTAGAATAATTCATTTTGCCTATTTCTGTAATCAGCACTAGGAATGGCATATTATACCAAGTCAGAATGCTGTTCTACCAGTATTACCCCTGTTCACTTCAGGCAGTTCTCCAGAGGTTCAGAACACAGTCTTTCCCAATCAGGGCAGGAGATTTCAGGGATTGCATCTGTAGCGTTCTGTGTGCAAATTATATATTTCAGGACTTGTTTGCTTGCTTATTCATTTCTTATCATTCAGTAATGAAACATATATCTTGCCCCTCTCCAGGGATGGAACAATAAAATCAATATGACCAATTTGAAATAATATAGACAAGAATCCTGTTGGGGCATTGCATCTTTGGAAATTGACTTAGTCCTGCAGGAATCAGAATTGTGCAGTTGCAGAACGTCAGTAAAGGGTTGGCATTTCATAACTACATAGCAGAACCAGCAAAGTGTCTGATATGCATTGGGAACCCAATGCACATCTCATGGGTCCTGGCGCACATTACATAGATCCCATTGACAATCAGACATCTATGCACATGGGCCAGGCTGTTATCAGTATGCTAATGACACCCAAATATATTTCTCCCATGCCATCCAAAACAGCCTCAGCTAGGGATAGTGTGTCTCTCTGAATAAATGCTTAAAGGAGGTAATGGGCTGGATGAGGAAAAACAAATTGAAACTGAATCCAGACAAAATAGAGGTGCTTGCCATCAAAGGTCCTAACCCAGTGTTGGAGGTGTGTCAACCAGTCCTGGATGGGGTTACACTCCCCCGAAAGACTGTGTTCACAGCTTGGGAGTACTCCTTTGGCTGATATGCCAGCTTCACCCCTTCCTAGAATCTGACATAAAGATTCTGCATGCGCTGGTAACCTTAAGGTTAGACTTCTGCAATGTGCTTTACATTGGGCTACCTCTGTACCAAGTTCAGAAACTCCAATTCATTCCAAACGAAGCACCTGGATTGGTAACAGAAACATCCAGGAGTGAGCATATCCCCCTTATATTAAAGTCACTTCACCCGTTGTCAATTATTTTTCAGGCAAAGTACAAAGTGTTGGATTTGACCTTTAAAGCCCTATATAGTTTGGATTCAGGTTACGGGGACCTCTACTCCATTCATCCAGAGGACCTGTGGGACAATCTTCTGGAAGAGATTTGACAGCTAGTTTAGCTGTTGGAATTTAAAACACAACTTTATTTTCCTTCTTAAGGCAGGCCTACCCAATTAATTGAATTTTAATCTGCATTTATCAGTGGATTTTAACTTGTATTTTTACTGTGTATTTTGTTGTATGTCTTTTAATAGTGTTTTATATCTTGTTTTAATGATGTTGTATCCTGCCTCGAGCTGCAGGGAGAGGCGGGTAATACATTCATTATTATTGTTATTAAGCTGGTGTGATTGTTATTGTTATTATTGTTATTAAGCTGGTGTCATCTGAACTGTCTGGGAGTCCCGCAGGTGATATCGAGGTAGATATCATGGATTCTAAGGAACCCAAGAAGGCAAACCACCATGACCATGAGGCTGGTGGCCACGGAGGACATGGTGATCATGAGGAAGAGGTAAGCTGGTGGAATGAGGGCACCTAAAGAAAACCGCAATGTGAAAGCTGATTGCTTCCCTACAGTAATTTAGTGCATGTGGCAATAAATGCAACCTGAATGCCATACATAAACTCGCAATGGGTTAAACCCTTGTGCTGGCTAAACTGCTGACCTGAACGTTGGCGGTTTGAATTTGCAAGACGAGGTCAGCTCCCATCTGTCAGTCCTAGCTTCCCATGCGGGGACATGAGAGAAGCCTCCAAGCAGGATGGTAACACATCCGGGCGTCCCCTGGGCACTGTCTTTGAAGACGGCTGATTATCTCACACCAGAAGCGACTTGCAGTATGTTCTCAACTCACTTCTGACATAATAAAAAAAGCTTAGTTAATGATTGGGATGTGTAAAAAGGAGCTTGCATACATCCCCAATATCTGGCATAGATGATATGTTCCTACCAGCCCTGGCAAATCCTGCAATAGCCACAGATCTTTGATAGGTAGGATGTCATGAGGTCCTTTTAAAAAAGTTTTGAAATTTTGTTGCCTTTTCTAATATGTGGCATACTATAGATCCAGCATCCCCAAAGTGATACCTGAAGGCCTATGAAAAATATTTGTGCTACCTCACACCATTTTCCTTTATCTCAGTTCAAGTAGAGCACATTTTTTCACAATGATGTTTATTTTGAGTTTATTTATTTTATTATATATTATTATAATTGTGGTCTTAAACACCCTGAAAGCACCATCTGATCTTGGAAGCTAAGTGGGGTCAGGCCTGGTTAGGACTTGGATGGGAGAACCACAAACGTATACCAGGTGCTACAGACTATATTTTAGAAGAAGGAACTGGTAAAACCACCTGTGACTATTTCTTGCTTAAGAAAACCCTATGAAATTCATGAAAGATTGAAAGGTGACTTGAAGATGTGCATGCACACACACACACATTATTAAAGCCAATTTTGTATATTGCATTCAAGTTCAAGTGAGTAGAACACTTTCTCCATTCCTTTGTGGGGAAAGACAGCAGACGCTTCATGTCTGTTGATGAGGTCTCTCTCTTTCTTCATCTTGCTCTGAGAAATATACAGAAAAGAAAAGAGACGAAGCAGGGTGCTCTCCTAATTTTGTGATTGGTTCCACCTCCATAGCACAATAGCCATTTTGTGACTGTCTTCCTTTTTTAAAAAAAATTCCAAGCATGTTCCCAGGCCTGTAAACATTAAATATAGACTATCAGTTTTCAGACCATCTTAAAATATGTATAAATGACAATTACAAATTGATTGTGAGATAAATTTCATTGTAATGTTTGAACAGAGATATCCTGGCTGATTTCCAGTCTTCTTGAACTGTTAAACAAGTGAACTTTACAGAGGTTAATGCTTGCAATGTAGGGAGAACAGTGTGAAACTGGAGTGGAAAAGCTGGCTTGCAGGGACTTTCAACTTCAAAAACTATATTGAGAATTGTCTTCTAATCAGCTTTAGACAGCTTTATTGGTCCAATTGTTTTTAAAGGTTTATTGTCTGTCTGTTTGTTTATAAAATCACTTTGAATAACACTCTTCCTCATTGCTGATGTTAGGGCAGAGCATAAAGGCGATTATAATGTTTTCTTAGGCAAGAAATAGAAAATCAGATATGGTTTTGCCAGTTCCTTCTTCTGAAATATAGCCTACAGCATCCGGTATTGGTGGTTTTCACATTCAAGTCCTAACCTGGGGTGATCCTACCTAGACCCCTTCTACACTACCATATAATCCAGATAATCAAAGCAGACAATCTACATTATCTGCTTTGAACTGGATTATATGAGTCTACACTGTTATATAATCAAGTTCAAAGCAGATAATCCGGATATTATATGGCAGTGTCAAAGGGGCCTTAGCTTCTAAGATCAGATGGAATTTTGTGTCTTTTGTGTTTTTAAGATCATTATTATATAAATATGTAATACAATAAAAAATAAAAATAGACATCATTATAAAAAGAAGGCCACAAATATATTTGTTGTTGTTGTTGTTGTGCATCCTCAAGTTGTTTTCCAATTATGGTGACCCCCAAAGAGAACCTGTCTTGAGATTTATTTATTTATTGGCAATGTTTATGCAGAGGAGATTTGCTTTTATAATATAACAGAAGAGATAAAATTGCTTATTCTGCTGAAATTCATAGCACTTATACTGCATGAACACGAGAGCAGTTAAAGGGAAGGGGAGAGGATGGTCCTGTCATTTGAGAAAAATACATTCAAATCTTTTTCAGGCTTATGAATGGAATTATACACCAGTAGTTGTTTGGCATCTAACCATCATATGTCTTGTGTGCTCCATTAAAATCTCATTTCAGTTCAACTTTGGAGATATCTTTGTGCACCAGTGTATCCACACCATTGAATACTGCTTGGGTTGCATTTCCAACACAGCTTCCTACCTACGGCTCTGGGCTCTCAGTTTGGCTCATGCACGTGAGTTTTCTTTTTTTGCTGTGATCTTCCCTGTGAACAAGAACTGGGTTGCGGCATGGATTATTGTAATACAATGCATCAGCACAGAAGCGTGGAATGGGCTGCAAGGAAATCAGGAAGCAGTCACTCTGGGAGAAATATGGACTTAAGATGCATCTCTACTGAAAAATAAATGCAGTTTGACACCACTTTAACTGGCATAGCTCAATGCTGTGAAATCAGAAGATTTGTAGTTTGTTGAGGCATCAGCACTCTTTGGCAGAGAGAGCTAAAGACCTTGTAAAACTACAACTCCATAGCAGTTAAAGTGGTGTCAAACTACATTCGTTCTGCACCTTTAGTTAGGCATCTTTAAACTAAAGACAAAGTAGGAGAACAATTTCTACAAACATTTTGGCCTACATTGAAAGGTTGGGAAACCATCTTGCTTTGCAGTTAATGGAAACTACCAAAGATTAAAATAGTTGCCTATGCAGAATGAGAGGAGTTGGTCCAATTGGCTGAACTCATCCATGTGAGCTATGCTAGAAGCATTGGCTTCATGTTCAGCATATGTCCTAAGTAGCGTTGCATAGCCCAATGTGATTGATTGCACTGTTTTGATGCTGTCACGCTCACTGGAACTTGAAATCAATCTTAAGAAGGAGAACAAAACCTTAGCTGTAACCCTATTTTAATGGCACTGCTGCATTGATGGAGAAGGGAAACAAAGAGAGTGAACAGGCTCAAAGAAAGGTGGATATTATCATTTCTTTTCTGCAAACATTGTGACAAAGGAACATTGCATCAGATCCAGGAAGTGAGGGAGCAAATAATACATGGCAAATGCCGACCATTAAATAATGTAGACAATTGACTAAAATCCAATTTCTAAATCTCAGCTTAACTACACCAATAGTATAAGTGTCACTGTTGAGTTGAAATTCAGCAAACGATTCAACATATTTGCTGTTGCTGGGAATAGCAATTGAATGTAGGACTTGATTCAAGCTCCTTTATTATTCTGAAAATTTTCTTAATAGTATAGCTCATTTTTTCTTTGGTGTTTTATTTGGAGCTGTTCTCACTGACTCTAACCTGACAGTATCCACGTACCTCCCATAGATCTCCATAATAGAGAGGGAAAGAATATTTGAACATATTCCAAAAATGTTTTTTAAATGGTTTCTTGACTTGTGAGGATGAAGATTCTGTGTGAAAAATATATTTGGCATTTGTGTGCAGAAACAAGAATTTTCTGTAGAAAAATAGCTTTCCTGATAAGTAAACAGAATTTTCAGTAGCAATAACTCTTCTGCACACAAAAATACGGTGTTCTGCATAGGACATTTCCTCTCTTGCAAAAACATTTTTTCTGCACAGAAATGTTGTTTCTTCCCCAGAGTTTCTTGTCCAAACAAGCACATAGATTTTCTTTTGAACATAATAAATTTTGACCTGCAAATAATGTCCAGAAATTGTTTTGTTTTTAAAAACATTCTCACAATGGGGAGAAAACAGTAAGATTACAAAATGAGGATCATTGAAACCTTTTTTTAAATGTATGCTGGTTTTATATGATTGTGAAATTTTAAATCCAAAAAATTACCTTAAATTTTTTCCATCACCACTGAATGGATATAAATATCAAATTTGTAAAAGAACTATGTGTTCTATGACATCATCATCATAATTATTGTAATTTAGCACCCCCAAAAATTTTTAAAACAGCTACAATCACAGGAAATAAATCATCACAGCTGATTTGAGTGTTGTTTGAGAAAGAAAAGTGTGATGATAACAATAATAATAAAAAACAAGGTTTCTAAGGGTGCCTAGGCCTTATTGGAGGGTTTTATCAATTATTTGTTGAGGTAGGGTGTCTCCAGCTTTATAGAAAAATCTGTATCACAGTGTATTTTAACATTTTGTTGCTCAAGACTGTTTCTCACTTGCCATATTTCTCTTTGTGCTCTCTTTGTCTCACTCTTTCCTTTCCAGAGCTCTCCGAAGTCCTCTGGACCATGGTGTTTCATATTGGGCTTACTTTCAATAACTGGGCAGGACTCATTGTGATTTTTATCATCTTTGCTATCTTTGCTGCCCTGACAGTAGCGATTCTGCTTATCATGGAAGGCTTGTCTGCCTTCTTACATGCATTGAGGCTTCACTGGTAAGAAGAAATAAGGCTGGCGAGTATATTTCCATTTGCATTTTAATGCAAACCCGTCTAATTTGCACTTCCCAAATAATGTTTCATGTCTCTGGATTTTCCCTCTTTGATCGAAGAATACAAATACAAATTGTGGGGAGAGGAACGTGGAAAGAAAAATTGCATACATTTGAGAAGATAGCATGAGATAATGCACTATGTTAGGAGAAACAGCTTAAAATGTATTTGCTAGGCTTTTTCATGTTCTACATCTTACTCTATATCTTTCCCACTTTCTTTTTCTTTTGAAGCTTTCTTTTATCATTACATAGAAAAGTATGCTAGAGATAATAAGCTAAATGAATTCTTTATGGAACACAAAACTAATTTAACATTTTGCTTTGTGTCTGTACCTTCCTGCTTAGGGTGGAGTTTCAGAACAAATTCTATGCCGGAGCGGGTTATGCATTCACACCATTCTGCTTTAGGACCATCATAGAAGGAACAGAAGAATGAAGTCTATTCAGAGCATGGAAATCTGATCTCCTAGTCTTGCTTCAATTCTTTTTTTCTTCTAGAGAATTAAAAACCATGATGAATAAAAACACTGCTTCTCCATGACCCTAATATATTGCACAATTAGTTCTAAGAGAAAAATCCTTTTCCCTAACTGGTTGAAAAAACAGCTTCGCTACTCAGTCCAGTAGGCTTCATAGATAGTTAAGCGTAATCCTTTCCTTTGTCATCTGCTGTAAAACAAAACCCTGAATCAGCAATCTGGCTCTAAACAAAGATCTAAACCACAAATTTTAGTTTGTGTCTATTGTTTGATGTCACAACGTGAGCCAGGATGGTGTAGTGGTTTAAGTGTTGGACTACAACCCTGGAGAACAGAGTTCAGATCTTTGCTTGGGCATCAAAATCTGCCAGGTGACTGTGGGCAAGTCACACTTTCTCTGGTTTGGAGAATTGTGAGGTCAAACCCACTCCAAACAAACCTTTCCCAGAAAACCCTGTGATAGTGTTGCTTTTGGGTCTCCACAAGTTGGAATTGATGTATAGACACTAAACAACAACAACAACAACAACATGTGCCCTGCAGAAAGCTAAATCTGAAGAATCTTTTCCAGAGTACAAGCAGATGTTTCTACTGGGTAGACCAGCGATGGGATACTTGTGAGCCTTTGGATGTTGTTCAACCTTTATCACCCCTCATCATTGGCCAAGACTGATGGAATATCAGAAAGCCCACCAGTGGCCTATCCTGAAGTTATCTTATGTTTGCTTAACTATCAAGACTTTATCATGGTGTCATAGGAAAACCAGCACTGAAATTGGAGCTTCTCTAGCCACAAATAAAACCAATCTGATAGCTCTATCCCTTTAATTGCACTGGCTATAAGTGATTTACTTGGGAATAAATTCATCTAAGTAAAATGGACCTTTAGTTCCTGGTATATTTCCTGGTAAAGAAAGGTAAAAATTAGTAATACATAACCTAAAAGATGCCTGTATTATTTTTCTGCTATTGCAACTGCTTATCCACACTGCTGTTTAACTAAGAATGCAGGTGTATTTTCTATCCGAAGTCTTCTCCACATGATATTTCACCTAGCAACTCACAAGTAACCCATATAGAGAGATATACTGAAATGAGGGCATAGAATAGTATCTTTTTCTCGCTATATGACCCCAAATTTCTTGGACTGGAGGATCTTGCCATTACAGTCATAAAAAGCCAGTTGTCCCAGTTCTGGTTGAACCCTGTCGGTTGAAATGCCCACAAAACAAAAGAATAGTGGAATGGCTTTTCTGCTGCTAAGTTATATTGTCCAAATACAATGTTAATTTGTGTTAGATAAAATACATTATTTTGTGAGACAGTTCTTCAAATCAATTGCCTATTCATTGAGTGGAATTTTTTAAATTTTTTTTTTTGGTCAGGAGCAACTTGAGAAACTGCAAGTTGCTTCTGATGTGAGAGAATTGGCCATCTACAAGGACGTTGCCCAGGGGACGCCCGGATGTTTTGATGTTTTTACTATCCTTGTGGGGGGCTTTTCTCATGTCCCCGCATGGAGCTGGAGCTGATAGAGGGAGCTCATCCGCGCTCTCCTCAGGTTAGATTCGAACCTGGCAGACTTCAGATCGGTTATCCAACCTTCAAATCACAAGGCTTTAATCCACTACGCCATCGGGGGCTCCTACATTGAGCTGATAAAAGAAATGATTTGCTTAAAACCAAGATGTATCTCTCTCCCTCCTCTCTTACCATCTTAGCCTTTGGAAATTTTCCAGAGAAAACATCTCCAGATGCTAATGGAGCTTAAAACCACCATGGCAGATCAGATGTCAAAATCAAATTAATTCCTTTGCAAGATCACATTTCTTTATCTTGGCCCCTGAAAAGAACACAAACAGGTTTCAGAAATAATTGGAAAGCATGCAATATAAAAAAATATACTTTATTATAAGAATCTCTTATTTTACATGGCTTAACATTAACTGGTTGGAGATTTTCTCACCCAACTACTTCCCAAATAAACTGGAACTTCAATTATTGACTGTAGATGTCAACGAGATAGACCTGCCAATGGCAGAGTAGAAAATATTTCTTTGCCTTCTACCCCTGCCTCAATAAAATCTCTTTTATTTGGTGGCTGACATTAAAGGGCTTTTCTGTATCCCTGCTTGGCAACTAATGTTTAGTAAGGGCCATAGGAATAAAAGCTGACAGTCCATCAGCACAGCCTCAGTCCCTTGGGTTCAAGCAAATGGCATTTTCCCAGGGAGCTCTGAAGCAGTTATTGGCAAATGTCTCCTTATATGAACCTTAGGTATTTGTTACTATTTTCATTTGAAAAACTTATATGCAAAACCGGTCCTGTCATTGGGCAGAGGGAAGCAACCATCTCAGGCTCCATATCTCGGGTATCATGGAAGGGAACAAAATTGTTATTGGAGAGGCACATGAATGGGTTTTGGGTCACAAGAATCCCTCCAAAACAGGTCTTGGGATTTCGCAGAAGTTATGCCTTTCCTTATTGACATCTTTAGAAATGTCCATGTAATCTACCTCATGTCCTGCTCATATTTCTTGTGAATTTCAGCTGCAACTTTTAAAACACAGAGTGAATGCAAGAGGTTTTTTTCTCCTCTCACCTAGGGTTGCAGGGAAAAGAAGATTTGGAAATTCACCTAAAGCACTTTGAATAAAAAATTCAAAATGTTTGAAGATTTGTTGTCTCACTAATGGGAAAATATTACAATTTGTGTGAGAACGAAACAAGCAAAAAGTTGCCCAACTGTGAGAGGAGAACGTGAAAATATCCACT
This sequence comes from Anolis carolinensis, assembly GCF_035594765.1. Lineage (NCBI taxonomy): Eukaryota > Metazoa > Chordata > Lepidosauria > Squamata > Anolidae > Anolis > Anolis carolinensis. The sequence goes on from NC_085845.1 coordinate 181,227,453, forward strand.
CAGTAACAGGAATCCTATCAGGCATAGAACATGATAATGCAGCACTTCCACGAATATAAAGGAACCAACAAAAAAATAAAGGTTATGGAGTTTGCTCAAATGCCTTGCCAAGATGGAGTCAGTCAGATTCACTATAGTATAACAACAGAATATTTACAAACACTGGGAAGGTCCATATAAGTTGAATAGTATTTGCTCAAAAGGTGTAATAAAAAACCTCCTGGACTCCAGCTTCTGTCAGCCCAAGTCAACCAGGTCAACAACATGTTGATTCAACAACATGTTGATGATTACTTGTTCTCCATTTATTACAACTGGATTATATGATGATTAAAGAAGCCCCTGTTTATGTCCTGAGTTGTCACTTCCCTGTTTTCAGCTGAGGAGGTCATGGTTATTTTCTCTGGTTATTTATCATATGATTAGCATTTAAAAACATTGATGGAGAGAGTGGACAGCTCACAGTGAATCTACCACAAAGATGGCTTTGTGGTAAATGTGATCTTTCATTATTTTGTGTTCTGTCATCCAGGAACCTCCATCGTTCTCAATCAGTCAGAGCTTCCATGTATGAACTTTACAGAGTAAATATATTGTGTTCAAAATAGCTAACCAAAACATATAACCTTAACTTTCTAAGTTATTTTATTTAGGGTTGCAGGTGAAAGGAAAAACAAGATTCCTGTATCTAAAGGTTCTGTGAAAGAGGGGATTTAAGCAGGTGTTGCTTGTCATGTTAGTAAAACTTGCTTAAATTATCTCATCAGTTTCACCTGCCAACCCTAACTTCATTACAAATCTATTTTTATTTAGACATAACTGTTACAGATGCTTCCAAACAAACTGACATCACCTTTTTACCAATGTGTGAGATTTTGTTGCAGTGGAGCTCCCACCCGCAAGATCAGAATCAAAATAGAAAAATTGTATAATTTGACATGGAATATAGGTGTGTGTGTGTGGAATGTGAGGGCCTTACATCCACATCTTTATGCAAACATTTCAAATGGATGATTGGGCCAATCAGGAGAGCTAGTCCCAATCTGACACTCTTCTGATGTACTGGATTGAAACCCTTGTCATCTCAGGCCAAAGGCTTGCTCATACTGGATGAAGGGTGACTGGAGTTACCCAAAATATATCGAAGGACCCAGGTTTGATTCAATCACCTAGGAGGCTTACATTAAGGGACAGTGTATCCTTAGGTGGTTCTCAAATGGCATTTGAAGGCGTCCTCTCGCCGTACCTTTTCTTGTTGTAGTATTACTGTTGCTGCTACTTTATTTATATCCTGCCTTTCCACCAGACCTGAGACAAGTCAGCTTAGAAATTTCAGTACAATAAAATCTCCCAATCCCATTAAAAAAATAAAATTAAAAGTGCACTATAATCTTTGTACCTATGGGGCCAATACATGTGGTTACACCTAACAATATCAATATATGTAATCTCTAGGCATTTTATAGGACCTTCTGTCAGTTCTTTAGTATACTTCCACCTGAAGTTAAGATGCAATCATGTTGGAGAGAATAACAAATTCCTAGGGTGGGAATCTTTCTAGGAATGTTCTAGGTCCCCCAGGGCAGTTCTTATTGTAATTTTCAAATAGATGTCATTCATTTCAGTTGGGTTTACTTTTATCCATGGTTTCCTGATTCCATGGTAAGTTCAGGAATATATCTCCCGTAAATACAGGGGTTTGTACTGTAATTAAAAGCAGTGTAAAAGAATAGTACTGTTAAGACAATAAAGACAGTACAAGATCCCCTTCTTTGAAAACTTTCAATTTTAAAAAGCTTGTCAGGTTTTTTTTAATACTTTTAAAAGATTTACCTGTTAATGGAAGCATTGCAGTTGGGGGCATTCTAGTATTGCCAGGAAAAGCGGTCCAGAGCCTAGGGTCTCTCTCTCATGTGTTGCGAAGATGACAGGGCTGAGAAAAAAAATACCTCTCTTGATGATCTCAGTGCCTGCACAGGCTTGTACAAAGAGATACATTTCCATCCTTTGTAAGTCATTGCCTTGTGATATGGCCAGCCAGACAAGCTCGAATGTATCCAGAGGAGGGCAACTAAAATGATCAAGGGTCTGGAGAACAAGCCCTATGAGGAGCAGTTTAAAAAGCTGGGCATGTTTAGCCTGCAGAAGAGAAGGCTGAGAGAAGACATGATAGCCATGTATAAATATGTGAGGGGAAGTCATAGGGAGGAGGAAGCAAGTTTGTTTTCTGCTGCCCTGGAGACTAGGACGTGGATCAATGGCTTCAAACTACAAGAAAGGAAATTCCACCTGAACATTAGGAAGAACTTCCTCACTATGAGAATTGTTTGGCAGTGGAACTCTCTGCCCGGGAGTGTGGTGGAGGCTCCTTCTTTGGACGCCTTTAAGCAGAGGCTGGATGGCCATCTGTCGGGGATGCTTTGAATACGATTTCCTGCTTCTTGGCAGGGGGTTGGACTGGATGGCCCATGAGGTTTCTTCCAACTCTATGATTCTTGCTCCTCTCAGTATTCCTAAACCCAGATAACCCATTGTTGTCCACCCACAACTTTGAATTTTGCAGCAATTAGTCTTTTCCTCCATTTCCTCACTTCTTCCAACCTGAAAATGCCTTAGTTTACCAAGAGCACTGTCTCTCACCTACGGAAAATAGTGTCATCGTCCCGTCCCCCCCCCCCCCCCCACACACACACACTCACTTGGCCAATAGCAAGGCTAACTATCCCCTATCAGTATTTTTTTAGTAGACTTGATGTACTCAGAGTAGCTAGGATTAGGACACCTGAATAATGAATTCATTTGTGTGTTTGTTATTACGGCTATACTTCCTTCTCTGCTTTCTTTGAAATGGAAAGGCTTGTCCTTTTAAGAACAGACAGGGGCAGAGGTGATGTTGAAAGCAAATTGTGTAGCCTATTATTTAAACCCTTGGTAAGAGGCAGCAGGTGTGGCTACTTGCTCTCCAAAACTAAGGAAATAACTGTCTAAAAGTCTTAAACATGAAACTTAAATGGGAAGCAAATGTCTGAAAAGTTAGAAGTACATACGTACATCAGGCCACGAGGAAAATGAATACAGAAAGGGAGAATCCAAACACAGTGCCACAGCAAGTTTGACCAGATATAAAGAATTCCATATTTGACAAGAAGAGGACAGGATTTGACTAAGATTATTAAAAGGTAAGACTTTCTTCTTCTTCTAAGAATAATGTTGTTTCCTGAATAGTTGTGTTCCATAGTGCGGTCTTATAAGCAAGTGTGCTTATTGGCATTGAGAGGCAGACATTGGTATCCTGGTGGCCATTAAGTCATTTATTCCAAACTTCCTACCACATTTGTATTTTCCTGTTGTAATTTTTCATTTTTTCCAATAATTGTCAAGCGATGCTGTTATTATTACAAAGTCAGTCATGGCAAGCATCCTATTAGTGACACGCTCATCTTTCCTCTCTTCTTTCTCCTTAATGACAAAACTCTCCCTAAAACTTTATCTAAATATCCTGTCTGGAAGAGAAGGAGGGTCAGCCCTGGGTAGTGCTTAAATGTAAGAGTGCCAAAGAATATCAGCAGTTGTGGTTTATATTTTAGAGGAAGGCATAATGACACATTTGAGGATTGCTTGATTATAAACACTCTATAAAATTCATGAGGTTGCCATAACTCAATAGGCAATTTGAAGATTGATGCAAACTGCATGCATCTATTTACTGACTGATGGACAATGTGGGGAAGTTGTCTCAAAGAAATGCCCAACTAAGTGCTTGTAGGTGGGTGCACGGAGATGAGATGTCTTCCAGAACTTCCCAGAGATATTCCAGAGGTCTTGGAGGATCATATGCCTCAAGGCACTTAAGGTGTATCTACACTGTAGAATGAATGCAGTTTGACACCACTTTAACTGCTAAGGCTTTTTTTTATCATGTCAGAAGCGAGTTGAGAAAATACTTCAAGTCACTTCTGGTGTGAGAGAATTGGCCGTCACCCCGTCTCACAGATTCGAACTGCCAATCTTTGGGTCACCAACCCAACCTTCAGGTCAGCAGTTCAGCCAGCACAAGGGTTTAACCCCATGTCCCACCATGGCTCCTAACTACCAAGGCTCACTGTTATGGAATCCTTATTATAGTTTTATAAGGTCTGCAGCCTTCTCTGCCAAAGAGTTCTGGTGCCTCACCCAGGATTCCATAGCATTGAACCTTGGCAGTTAAAGTGGTGTCGAGTTGCATTCTATAGTGTAGATGTGCCCTGAGTCTATAGGGCTGTTGAGGATAGGGTGACTTGGATGCAGAATCCTGCTTATTTGCACAATCATGAGTGACCATTTTATTTAACATCTAAAATAAATTAAAAAGCATATTTACCATACATGAGGTTCTCCATAAAACCAATCAATCTTATTCTAAGTCTCTTTGTGAACCAATTTCCCCTTTGTTGTAAATCAGAATAGAACTATAATGATAAATAGCACCAAGGCTATGCATATTTAATATATCAACGAGCTATGGCATAACTCTTCATCTTATGGTTTGCTGTCATCTTCCCTTTAGCTTAAAAATAAAGACAAGACGTTCTGCAGCTACCACCACAAGGAACAAGTATAACTTGGAGATGGCTGAGAATGAGAAAGAAGGAACCACTGCTATCCCACTCGAGGAAATGGGAACTAAACTACAGGAGCCAGCAAAAGGTAATCTAATTGTGTTAGTTTTGCACTTGCCCCACTTTGCCCATTTTGAATTACCTTTAAACCATTCAGTCAATAAGTGCACTCTTGATCCTGATGACCAATATATCTATATTTCCTTATAGATATATATCTCTCTTGCTGCATTTTCTTGACTTTTCTACCCCTTAGTTGCTCATACAGACGGCCCTCCACATTTACAGGTTTATCTTCTGTGGACTTGATTGTTCATGGATTTGATTGATATGCTCTTTTTAGGAATCTCTAGGTCCTCCAGTGAGATTCTGTGATCAATTTCCACCAGAATTTGACCATAAAGTCACACTGGAGAACCCAGAGATTCTAAAAGAGGTGCTCCCTCAATGCAAAAAACAAACAAACCCTATTATTAAAAAATCATGGGATTTTCCCCACTTTCCCAGTAGTCTTTTTTCCTTAACTCCCACCGAATGTAGAGGGCTGACTATAGGTCATAGCAAAAGTGGGAATACCTGAACTGACTTCCAATTAGTGTCCAGGCACAACTCTAAATGTTGGTTTGAACTTTTAAAGTCTTTAATCTCCCAGGCCCAGAGCACTCCTCACCGCAAAAGCTGTCAGTAGATAGCAAAATGTATTTAAACACATAAGGAATATGAGTTAGGGATAGAAATGTATTGAATTGGGATTTCTGTATGGAAATATACATTTTGTATCTGCTAATTGAACCAAGCAAAACCACATTTCAGAGATCTGTACATTTGTAAGAACTCTAATGCATTTTGCAGGATGGCAAAGCATACAAAACCATATGATTTGCGTATATATATATACACACACACACACACACTGAAAATACATAGTAACTTTTGCAGCCAATGCACATTTCAAAAATGCACTAAATCTATTATAATATTTTGAAAATGTGTGCCCAAAAGATGCATACATTTTCTGCATGGTGGGAAAAATAAGTCAGTGTGGAATAAGGATAGACTGAAAATGTCACTGAAAGGAAAATTAGACTGATGGATTTTGGCAGCCCTAACATTAAACATAAACAATAAGTCCTTTATTACAATAATTAATGATAATCTCATACTTGAACAGTTAGCCTCCTTGAATTACTCCTCCCTTGCCTTAATTTTGGTGCACTTGTTAATTAAATCGTCAAAAAAGCCTTGCCCAGCAGGTCTGCTTTTTATTGAGAACATAATAATTTACTAAGCTTTTCTTGCCCAGTGATAGACCTAAGTGACCAAGTTTAGTCTGATATTACCAATGTGTATATGCTGCTTAGGCAATTTCATGTCAATGTCTGTTTGCAGAAATATATTTACCAGGTTTTTAAAAAATATTATTTTGGTTAAGATAATCAGTGTGAAATGTTTGGCAAAGCAGCCATAAAAATCAATTTGATGAACGTCAGCAACAAAAGTAATCCAAAGGGCAGAAAACAAAACAGACTGGGTGATACATACAATTGCCTTTTTTGCAAATTTACGTGATGAATGACATCTGTCTTTTGCAACACATAGTTCCCCTGATCTGTGTATCTTTCATTTAGTACACTTTATTTTGTGTTGGCCATTAAGGACCTTATCATACACTGGTGTTCCCCAATTTTTATACACTTTAAAGTCATTTAAAAGATGGAGTCCCATGGAGCCCATCAAACAACATAAGAGTAGATGTGCTGGTTGCCCATGGGACTCCATCTTTAAAATGTCTTTAAAGTGTGTAGAAATGAAGGATTTTGGATTTGGGGAGCAATTGACTCCATAGCGCCCCATTCACGTAGAAATGACTAAAGGTCCTTATTTTAAGGTGGAATGGGAACTGTCACATTTCTCTGTTTTAAATCATTTTAGTGACATGAAAGTGTGGGAGTTCTTGTGGGCAGTTTTGAAATGTGCCTCGATGCTCCTTTTGTTATCATAGATCATCCTGCATGCAACTTTATTTTATTGTGTTTTACTTATTTGAATATGCTGTTTTTATCTGTTTTATTTGTTCTATTGTTTTTGGGCTTCGCCCTGTGTTAGCCACCCCGAGTCCCCATTGGGGAGATGGAAATGGGATAGAAAAAGAAAATTATTATTATTATTATTATTGGACATGTTAATACTTCACTAAAAATGCACAATTTTGATATATTACTACTTTGCTGTACCTATATTTTTCCTTTTTGTAGACCTGGGATTTCCCAATTTGTACATAGCATTACTGTTTCTTTCCTACCCCCTCACTTTTTAAAATAATGTAAATATTAGGGGTGTTCTTATTCAAAGTCCTTGAAGTTGTAACCAGTGTTTAGTAGGACTTGAATTTTGATTTTGGACTTCCGCAATTGTGAAACCCGACAGGGGTAACACTGTCAGCTCCAATGTGACTAAAATGACTTTGCGTCTCTACCAGTTTTGTTTTGCTTAACGTGATTTTCCAAATACTTGAAGACTTTGAGAGATATTGAGGGGAGCAGGAAACAAATATATGTTGAGATCTGAAAATTATGTTGATTGCGAAATGGGGCCTCATGGTTTGCCTGTGACCAAGAGGTCCACTTTCCCTATCTCTGGACTACAATCAAATCAGGATTTTCTTCTGTGTTTGCCCTGGTCTTGTCCTAAAATGACAACCGAGTTCTTGTCTGTGTTTCTCATGAGCCATTAAACATTTATACAACTAGCAGCTAATCTTTTTCTCTCTCTCTCCATGTTTTAGAGCAGAAGCCAGTCACCATAAGTGAAGCAGAGCAGAAGACATTCACAGTAGCGGAGGCTGTAGAAACCATTGGCTTTGGAAGATTTCACATTGCCCTTTTTATGATAATGGGAAGCACTGGTGTAAGTTTTTCATAGCAGACACGATAACCTGGCCATAAAAATGATCATCTGTTTTAATGTTTTGAGATAATCAGCTCATGTCCTGGAAGATGGTGCTTAAAGTTCCACTTAGGCTGGCTCTACACTGTCATATAATCCAGTATCTGATCCCAGATTGTCTTCTTTGAACTGGATTATATGAGTCTACACTGCCATATAATCCAGTTCAAAGCAGATGATCTGAGATTAAATACTGGATTATATGGCAGTATAGAAGGGTTTAGGCCCATATCTCCACTCCCAGAGAACTTACCCCATGGTCATTTAGTGGTTGATGGAGAACTGGAGGGATGGATTAAAGCATTTAGCCATAGGTACATAGCTGGGTTTTTCTTTGCCACCCTCTGCTCTCTAATGGTGGTGGAGAAGATGAAGATGAAATAGAATAAGAGGGAGAAGAAAGAAGGAGACAAGGAGGAGGAGGAAGAGGAGGACTAGGACAAGGAACAGAACTAGGTATCTGAGAGACATGGACCTAAATCCCTGCACAACCATGGAAACCCTCTGGGTGACCATGGGCAAGTCACTCTATCTCAGTCTTAGAGGAAGACAAGGGAAAACAACCTCTAAACAAATTCTGCCAGGAAAACTCCATGATATGTTTGCCATGGACTTGCCACAAGTCAGAAATGATTTGGCTGGGAAAGTCTGGCAGCTATTGTTCAAAAAGGTAGGTTTTCTAATATCTGATCCTTAGAAAGAGAAGTGGGGAATAATGAAGCCAATCCTTTATTTGTCCTTGAAATGTTGGAAACAATGCTTATGCGTGTTTATCCCTGAAGGTGACAGAAGCCATGGAAATTATGCTGATTGCTGTGGTGAGTCCAGTCATCCGGTGTGAATGGCAACTTCAAAACTGGCAAGTGGCTTTGGTGACCACTGTGAGTAGAGCTTATTTCAGCCACAGTTTTTATTTTATTTATTTCATTAATATGATGCCTTTCTCCCAGAGTGGAATCCAAGGTGGCTCCCAAAGAGGATCGAGTAAAAATATCTTAACAATAAAAGAACACAATTAAAATCATCATATTGAATAGTGTGAAATCATTTCAAAGACATACAAAAGTTAATCACAAAAATAAAGCCTTGTTTGCATATGAAAAACTTGCTTAAACAAAAAGGTCTTTGTCTGCAGGTGAAAGGAAAGTGGCAAAGCTGGAAAAGACCCCCTTTTCCCGATTAATTTCCAATTTATTATTATTAGGCAATGAGATACAGGTTTTATTTTAAAAAAGCCTCATGACAACCAATCATTGCAATAAAATATTAAAAAGAAAAATTCAAAAATATTAAAGAGCTATCAAAATATTATGAATGCAACAAGCACATACAAAATGTGCAAATACGTTTTCTGTTTCCATATTTGTTATGAGAAATAATTAATCTCAATTATTCTCACAGGCAATTCTTGACAGCTTTCACTGCAATTAGATTTGCAGTAACCAGGAATGCTTCAATGGAAGTTGACAGCAAATATATAATTTTAACTGAATCATTCAGGTCAGCTACAGGCTCTAAATATAACAAATCATTTATTTCTTGAAATTTCATATATTTTTCAGTGTATCACACAATGTATTGTGTTCTGACTCACTCGGTTTTCACAAGTGCAAAGCTGTTGTTCTCTAGGAATGTTCTTATATATCCCTTCTATAAAGTTAGACTTCATTTTCTGTAAATGCAAAGCTGTGAATGCCTTACAGGAGAAGCGTAATGTGAATTCAGTTCAATATTACTCTTCCTGTGGCATTTTTAAGAAAGGAAAACTAAAAGGGAATCTAGACATTTTGCCAGAATGGCCATCAATGCAATTGGGGTTGCTAAATTCTCCTCCACTGCATCTACACCATAGAAAAAATGCAGTTCAACACCATTTTAGTTGCTATGGCTCAATGCTATGGAATCATGGGAGTTCTAGTTTGGTAACAATTGTCAATTGCGACCCCCATTACCACAGTTTGCATTAATTCTACAGTATAATTTACTTCTACAGTATAGATGCACCCTAAATCGATACAAAAGAAATGAGAAGGATCTATTCATTATGTAGATCAGGAATGAAGAATGTGTAGCCATCCATGTAGCCATACCGAGGGAGCTTAACACCATAGATAGCTCCTCCAGATTAAAGCATGTGGTATATTATTTTTCAACTCCCCACTGAAATTGAATCAATTCATAACTATTTAATGGCAGAATATGAAAATAAGGGCGGAAAAGAAGCACAGTCCAATCGTCCTGGAAAACAAACAAACAATAAAAATGTCTGAAGTACAGTAGAGTCTTGCTTATCCAACGTAAACGGGCCGGCAGAACGTTGGATAAGCGAATATGTTGGATAATAAGGAGAGATTAAGAAGAAGCCTATTAAACATCAAATTAGGTTATGATTTTACAAATTAAGCACCAAAACATGTTATACAACAAATTTGACAGAAAAAGTAGTTCAATAGGCAGTAATGCTACGTAGTAATTACTGTATTTACAAATTTAGCACCAAAATATCACGATGTATTAAAACATTGACTACAAAAATGCGGTGGATAATCCAGAATGTTGGATAAGCGAATGTTGGATAAGTGAGAGACTACTGTACTTCCAATGACAGAAATCTCTGCAAGTCAGGGAAAGAATAGAGGCCACCAGAACCTGTGTAAAACTACATTTTGGTGGAGTGGCATACATCACAGAACAACAGAGAAGATTGGAGGGTGGGCATTGAAACCCCAAGATTAACTGTAACGTAAAGGTTTTCCCTGACATTAAGTGTAGTCGTGTCCAATGCTGCGGGTTGGTGCTCAGTTTAATTTCTAAGTCAAAGAGCCGACGTTGTCCATAGACACCTCCAAGGTCATGTGGCCAGCATGACTTTCCCACAGAAGCGGTACTTATTGATCAACACACATTTGCATGTTGTTGAATTGCTAGGTTGACAGAAGCTGAGGCTAATCGCGGGAGCTCACTCGGCTCCCCAAATTCGAACTACCAACCTTTCAGTCAGCAAGTTCAGCAACTCAGCGGTTTAACTTGCTGCGCCACCATGGGCTCTAACTGTAAGAGGGCCAGGGTTTTAACAGCAACCAGTGGTTTCCATGTTGGTGAAGAGATGGGCTTTAGTCTGAACTTTAAAGGATCTATCCAAAGTGCTGGAGAGGTTTTTGGGATAGTTCATCTAAAGTTTGTACTAAAACTTGAAGTGCTTCATCAGTCATGCTGAAAAGGGAAACAAACAGCACAGACTCAGAGGCTCAGACCAAGAGATGTAAGGTGGACTTTTACAAGAAAAATTACAGAGGATTTTTCCTGAGAGAGTATGCATATTATAATATATTTTATTAGTTAGTTGGTTAGTTTGTTTTACACGCACACATCCTACTGTTAGTTTAGGATAGTGTACATGGCTCTCCTCCTCCTCCTCACACTGATCTTGTGAAGTTGTTCTGGTGGTTTAGGGATTCAAATGGAGATGTGAATGTGAATCTGTCAAGCCCCAATCTGGCACTCTTTCACAATATCACACTATGAACTGATGTAACACTGACTGTTATTGAAGACAGAGATAGGTATGTGTTAAGCTGGGGTTGCTGTTGCATCAGATAATTGGAATTGCTCCAGATGGCCTTGAGTTACTCCAGAGAATCTGGAAGGAACCCAGCTGTACTTTCTCTTGCACTGCAGTGTGATCTTAGTTTGACCAGAGTATTGGATGAAAAACTTTAGATCAGTGGTTCTCAACCTGTGGGTCCCCAGATGTTTTGGCCTTCAACTCCCAGAAATCCTAACAGCTGGTAAACTTGCTGGGGTTTCTGGGTAGGCCAAAACACCTGGGGACCCACAGACTGAGAACCACTGCTTTAGATAGTGAAGAGTCAACTGTTCAACTACTGGACTTGAAAGTACAGTAGAGTCTCACTTATCCAACATAAACGGGCCAGCAGAATGTTGGATAAGTGAAAATGTTGGATAATAAGGAGGGATTAAGGAAAAGCCTATTAAATGTCAAATTGCATTATGTTTCTACAAATTAAGCACCAAAACATCATGTTTTACAACAAATTGACAGAAAAAGCAGTTTAATACACGGTAATGTTATGTAGCAATTACTGTATTTACGAATTTGGCACGAAAACATTGCAATGTATTTAAAACATTGACTATAAAAACATTGACTACTAAAAGGCAGACTGCGTTGGATAATCCAGAATGTTGGATAAGCAAATGTTGGATAAGTGAGACTCTACTGTATTGTAATGTTAAGGCAGGCCTTCATTAAATATTCCTGTCCTTGTTTCCCAATTGAGACCAGAAACTAGGAGATTATAAATTACAGAAGTTTTATTACTGCAGTAGAAAACTAACGGGAGCCCTCTGGAACTGCCAAATACCACACAGAACAAAGAAAATGGAAGCAATTAATACAGGTCACACATTACACACTAACATTTCTTCGTCCCTTCTCCCAGTTCCACCTCCTTTACACTCCCGGCTGCACCCTCAACTCTTGTCCCTCCTCTAACTCCACCTTCTCGCCTCACTGAACATGTGCGTGAACTTAAATCATTGTTTTTCCACTTTGCAACTGCATTATCTTATCTTTTGGCTGCCTCGGCAGTCTGAAGCCTGGGCCACAATATCGGTTGCTTTGGAAACCTAGCTCTTTCCACATTGCAGCATCTCTTATCCTTACCAACTTCCCTTTCCCATCTCTGTTGTGTTACTGAACCAACGTTTCAAAACAGCAGTTAATACAGAAATTATCCTTCTAACAATTATTAAATATATATATTTCAGTCAGGTACATCTTCAGTAATGAAATGGAAGAGTCTGTCAAAATGACCTTTCCAGAACCCAGAAGGGGAGGACAAAGGTATGGGCAGGGAGAACTGTGCCAAAAAGACATGCTCATTCCTGGAGAAGGACAACTATCTTTCTAATGGGCCTTCCAAAAATCTAGATTTGGCACTCCTAGTCCTCAAGTCACTTTATTTTGTCGTTAATACATAGCACTGTATGCCATAAAAGGGTAAAATGTCAATCAGTTTTTCAATACATGCTGCTTTACATTCATTTCAGATGGTGTTCTTTGGTTACATGGTATCCAGTGTCATATTTGGAGTTCTAGCTGATAGATATGGCCGATGGAAGGTAAGCAAAGAGACATTTTGGTGGCTGTTTCTTCTAGATGCTGGGCAAAATAGTTGTTGCAATCACTGAAGATCTTTCTCATTATGATTACCTGGGACCTTAAATCATAGGCTTGGGATATTTAAGATCATCTATCAAACTCTGTTTTCAGTAGAGGATCAACAGTACAAAAAGCTACCAGAATATGTTTGACAAATGGCCTTCAGGCCTCTTCAGTGAAAGTGGCCTGTTCTACTATAGAAAAAGCCACTGCAGAAACAACTTTCTAATATAGAAAAACTCTCCAGAAGTTTGTACTAAAGATTTAGCTAAAATGTGCATCCCAGACCACTAATTCTGGCCTTGTTAGCCAGAAGTACAGGGAACAAGGGTCCTTGGAAGATTGCAGACACCTTTGACACACACATGCTCGACTGTAAACTCATAACAGATTTTAATCTTGTTAATAAGTTCACAGTGTGGTTTTAAACCCTTTGATTGGAAAAGCTGGTCCACTTTCTCCACCAGCAAATGAAAATATTTGAAGTAATTTTCTAATAAAACTTTTATGGGTTTTAAAAGCAATCTGTAAAACAAATTCTTTTACTGATATGTTTCAAAGGTGTGTATGTTCAGTGTGTTTGCAAACAATATTTGTACAAGAAAAATGCAACTTAACAAAACACGCAAGTGAAAACATTTGTAAGGCCCCAATAACTTTCCGATTAAGTTGTGCACTTATGTGTATATTCTATTGTGATTTCAGTTGGGAAAAATGTCCAAGACAACAACAGTGTCAATAAAGAATAACTGTTTTACTTATGATTTACATGTTCTTCTCATTGTGTAAAACCGTCTGTTTCATTCATTCACTGTATGACTGCTCTTCAGCAGGCGGGAGAGCAAGCCAGCTGTGGTGCAGACTGTTGAGCAACCAGCTGCAACCAGCTGCAACAAATCACTCTGACCAAAAGGTCATGAGTTCGAGGCCAGCTCGGAGCCCCACGTTTGTCTTGTCTTTGTTCTATGTTAAGGCATTGAATGTTTGCCTTATATGTGTAATGTGATCCGCCCTGAGTCCCCTTCGGGGTGAGAAGGGCGGAATATAAATACTGTAAATAAATAAATAAATAAATAAAGATGGCAATTATAGCTCCCATCTCATTTAGTTTCCTCTTCTCTAGAATAAACACACCTACCTCTTGAGGTAATGAAATAAATAATAATGTTTCAGTAACCACTGGAGAATTTTGCTTTCAAGGCAATTTACCTCTGTTATGTATCTGCTATTTCAGATTTTATTCTTCTCTTTCATCTGGGGAGGCTATTTCTCCTTGCTGACATCATTTTCCCCATCGTACATCTGGTTTGTCTTCCTCCGAACCATGGTGGGATGTGGCGTGTCAGGTCATGCACAAGGGTAATGTTATACTGTGAATAACATGTCACAAGTTACCTAAAAATAGTTTAGCATGTAATGCTTAAAACCACTTGCCGTCTTAATTAACATTACTGGTTTTTTAAAAATCCTTTTGTATTATTACCTCTCAATTGCCTTTTTTAAAGGTCTTTAAAATGCCCTCAATAGACAAATAGAAAAACAACAAGAAAATAATATTACCCTTACATCAAAAAAGTTGCTTCAACGTGTTACAAAACTGTTTGATATGGTTGTCAGATCTTTCTAATTTCCATATGCCAGTCTAGCCTTGCTAGGAAAAGAGTTCCAGGGTCCTATCTTGTGTCCTCACCGACCATACATGTGAAAGTTGTAAGACTGAAAAAATGACTTCTCCAGAGGATCTGAGGCTCCTTGCAGGCTCCTATGGAGAGCCACATTACCTGATGACTTACAGTATTATACAATTTATTTGCTGTTCTCTAACTTTTTCTTGTACCTTTAGGTTAATAATAAAAACAGAATTTTTGCCTACAAAATACCGGGGCTATATGTTGCCATTATCACAGGTAAATATGAAGTTTATCTGCTGGGATGTAATACAGTGAAATGCAAGCATCCCAACTTACAAGCAATCTGAGATATGACCCATCACTCCGATTTTCTGTTCCAACTTGCGGGCGGCTATCTGAGTTATTAGCCTCGGCTTGGCTTTTGATAGGTACCAACTAGAGAGGCCTATGATAGGGAGGGAGGGAAGGAGCTGGGAGGAGACTAAAATTGTTTTAATTTGCTCTGTGATTGAGCTTCTTAAAGGGGAAAATTGGTGTAGTTTTTGGGGGGCTTGAACACATTAATTACATTTCAATGCATTTCAGTGGAGAAATTTGCTTTGTCATATAACCAAATTGAGTTACGAGCTTGGTCACAGAACAAATTAAACTTGTATGTCAAGGTATCACTGTATAACAAATCAAGTGCTAACCCTGAAATGTTCTCTGTAACACAAGTGTGGCCAGTGCATTTGGACATTTGTCTATTTGGACATAGAGTTATCAGACCTCAGGCCCTGGCCTTTTGTCTCCAGTTCTCAGAAGGGGAAGGAATCTCAGGGAAAGAACACAGCCTTGAAAAGTGTGTGTCTACTGCATATATATTATCCTATTTGGACTTTAAACATTGAATATTCTCTAAACACTGGTGATTGATATTTGTGATACTATGCTTGATGATATAGTTGAGGTCTTCCCGCTGTGATCCACCAAGGGTTTCTTGATCTCAGGGTTTACTATTGAAATCTCAAGGCCTAGGATGATTTGGATGGCATTTCAGGACAGGATAAAACAGGTTACTGGTGGTGGTGGTGATGGTGATAATGATAGTGATAAAGCAATAAGTTGAAGTTACTATCTATTAGTAAGTTGAAGTTACAATTTATTTTAGTGGAATTGTTCCTCTTGGTTGTTTTATGGTGATGTTTTTCCTTTTCCAGATTTTTAAAAAATCATTTATGACAGTCATATTATTAAGTTGCCAATAAAAGTATTCAGAGCAGAAAGTTTGGGATGCCAAGGACTGCACAATTCCCCTATATACTGTAGAAAATTCAGTTTCATATTTGTCAGTTTAACCTCCTCTCCTGATACTTATCCTATAGGGCAGTGGTTCTCAACCTGTGGGTCCCCAGGTGTTTTGGCTTACAACTCCCAGAAATCTCAGGAAGCTCCCCAGCTTTTAGGATTTCTGGGAATTGAAGGCCAAAACATCTGGGGACCCACAGATTGAGAACCACTGCTATAAGGCAATCTACTTTTTACATACAGTGGAATTTCAAGAGTAATTGGTAATATCTGCTAGTTAAAGAAAAAGTCTACTAACCTACTTGGCATTGTTTGGTGTTTGGTATTCCAGATGTAGTTATGGATTCCTGACGCCAATACATTGAAAAATTTAGTTTTATGTTTTTATAATCAATTATTCTAATAAAATTACTTCAATTGAAAGCAAGTGTAGATATGTTACACCCCAGTATTTAATATAACCATAACAACAATATTGTGAATAACTAAAATATCAGGTACTGATCCCACAGATGTGGGTTATGCTGTATTTACATCCTGTTTTTGGAAACAGAAGGTAGTTTACCCTCAATGGCAATCTTTTGCAGTAGATTAGGACAAGTAACATTGGCCATCTCAAGGTCAGCTAGCAGACTTAATGTCTGAATGAGGATATAAACAAATGTCCAGAACTGTAAAAGAACATAGTTCCATATATGAAATCTCTTTATTCTTTGCAATATTAAATGTGTGTGCCTGTAAGCACCAAATAAATTTATTCTCCAGTAATTGACTGTGCCACATATTCCATTCTGAGGAACCCTGACAGCTGACATTCAGCCTTCCAGAGCTGAGTTGATGAACACAGTGCTGGCTTTATCGAAATCTGTATTGACAGCCTGCAAGTTGGAAGCCAGAGAGCATAACTAAATCTCTTTTCATAATAATGTTTTATGCAGCAATAGCAGTTGGAAGGAAGTCATGAATGCTGATGTGACTGTGGAGAGGAGATGCTGCTAAAACAAATAACAGAGAGAGTTCCATCATCACTTCATGTTTTAACCACTACTTCTCCTCTTGGCAGGTGTTTTGGTTGACAGGCTCCTTACTAATTATTGGTTTGGCATCTGTGATTAACCCAACCATTGGATGGCGGTGGCTGGTTCGGGTTGCTGCTCTTCCAGGCATTATTCTCATCCTAGTATTTAAGGTGTGGAAAATGTATGACTCCATTAATAGGGCATCCATACAGTTAATTTGTTGCAGCAGTAGGCAATTTGGTGAGGTAGTGCGGTGTAGCGATTTGAGTGATGGACTAGCGCTCAGAAGGAACCAAGGGTTGAATTCCTAGTCAACCCTAGAAACACACTGGATGATACTGGGCAACCCATAGTATCTCAGCCTCATAGGAAGACAGAATTAAAATCATTCAGTGATGGACCTCTAGATATTTTTTGTTTGTGACTCACATCAGTCCCAGCCCACACAACAAATGGAAAGGAATGATGAGTGTTGCATCCCAAAACATCTAAAGCAGCCTTTGGCTCTCCTGATCTTTTGAACTTCAGCTTGCAAAAGCTCAGAGAACTGGGTATGCTGGTTGTGGAGGGAAAACCCCAAATATTTGAAGGACCAATGTTTGTACATCCTGATCTAGAGACTCATTATTGTCTATCGCTGCCCTAGAGTATTGCTTGTGAGACATGCTTTTTGCTTTCTTCTTATTCAACTGATGACATTTTTGAAAGCTGATCACTTGGTTTATCATTTATGTGCCTGGTTTGTCCTTCACTGACTAATTTACCCAGTAGATACACTCCATTATTCATAAGTTTGTATGATAGAAATCCATCATTACTTTTAGCTGTGATGGAACATTTTGGAGTTGCAAGAATGCAAAATATCTGATGCTGAAAGATACTGTTCAAGCAAACAAGTTTGTTCTAGACTTCAGATTATGAATTATGATATACAGTATACAATATAAGCTGTTGTATTTCTTAATAAGGCTTGACTATATATCCTGTCTGTGAATTGTGACAAACTTTATTACTAGTAATTACTATATACAGTCTAACCTTTGTTACATTAAAAGCAGTAATTATGACAAATGCCTTTTCTTACCCAAATGCATTTTGTAGTTTATCCCAGAGTCTGCCCGGTACAATGTCTCATGTGGAAATGAGAAGGCTGCCCTTGCTACCCTGCAGTGGATTGCTAAGATGAATCGTTCTGTTATGCCTGAAGGAAAATTGGTAGAACCTGTAGATGTAAGCTTGAGAATATTCTTTTGTGCTGGTGATGTACTTGTGTCTGAAATTACTAAATCCAAACTTAGGTCCATGGCTAATTGGCATGGTAATTACAAATTTAAGAGGAAAAACCAGAACTGGTCACTAGTCCTGAGCATCTGATATTCAGTGGTATTCTGCCTCTATACATCTTGTTATTATAACTAAAAGCCAATGATTAACCTTGCTGTTGTCGAAGGCTTTCATGGCCGGAATCACTGGGTTGCTGTGAGTTTTCAGGTTGTATGGCCATGTTCCAGTAGCATTCTTTCATGGCGTTTTGCCTACATCTGTGGCTGCCATCTTCAGAGGTCAACAGATCTCTGAAGATGCTGGCCAAAGATGCAGGCAAAATGCTAGGAGAGAATGCTACTGGAACATGGTCATACAGCCCAAAAAACTCACAGCAACTCTACCCTGTTGTTGTTCTTGTATGTTTTTGAGTCATTTCTGACTTATGGCAACCCTACGATGATTTCCTCATGATGTTCTCTTTGCAAGTTTTTTTTCAGAGAGGGGTTGCCTTTGCCTTTCTTGAGACTGAGAGAGTGTAACTCCCTGAGGCCACCCAGTAGGTTTCCATAACTGATTTGAAACCTGATCTCCAATGCTCATGCCACTACACCACACCAGTTCTCCATCTATGATTTTTCCACTGAATCAGTTTTGATACTTCAGATGTTTTGGATTTCAACTCCCAGAAGACCAATCTAGCATTGGCAGTAGTAAAAGATTACGAAAGTTGTAGTACTCACCCCTAAGATATGGATGTTGCATAGTCTGATATGTGAATGGGCTGAAATCCTGAAATAACTGCCAAGCATGTGTTGTGTCATTAGCTTTTCAGTCACATTTTTCTTCATGTATTTCTGACTGTTCATTTTGAATTATTTTCAGCAAAAAAGGGGTAGATTGAAAGACCTTATGAATCCCAAATACTTAAGGACAACCCTACAAATATGGATTATATGGTAAATATGTTTGATTTGCTTCTTTCAGATGGCAGTGCATAAGCAAATGGAAATCAATGGAACATGTCAAGGGAGTAGGTTCAGTTGCCTCGTAAGGAGCAGAGCTATTATTCAGAAACTAGTCAGTTAGAAGGGAAGAAAATTGGTTATGCTAATAGAATTTGCAAGTCCTTTTTCTTTATGCTGTAGAAGGCTCTCTGCAAGCCCCAGTTGCCTCTGTATCACAGTGGAAAGAAGCAGAATCACTGCTAACGAAATCCTTTTAAAATCCTATTGCTCCCTCTCTTACTTGGAGAAAGTACATGGGAATAAAGGACTAATACAGAATAGAGAATAAGCCTGCACAAGTATCCTTTGCTTACATCCAGGTCTTTTGAAATAGCCCCATTGTATAGCATTGCCATACAACCTCTGTGTGGCTGGGATTCAGCCAACAATCATATTCTGTCGGACTGCTGTCATTTATAACCATTCAGACATGCAGACAGGCACACAGTCTCTTAAATTCTGCATTCTGTTCACTGAGCTATAGAAGTTACACACTGAATTTGTTCATGCATCACGGCATAATGGGCTGTTTTTTTCTTGCAGTGTCACACACCGTTGTCCTTTGACTTGCTCCATTGCTTAAGCCATAGAGGGAGCGAAAAGTGGGAAATGGGCTTAATAAACTTCTAATACATGCATGCGATCACACACACCCCATCAACAGAGCCTTGCCAGTCTGGGCACATATTCCAATTTGTATGCTCAAAATATATTGAATCCAATGATTAAGAAATTCAAAAATTTAAGCTGCAATGTATTATGCAGTCAGTTTGGAAAGATACAAGACCTTTCTTATGACATAATTATAGCCTTTAGGCACATTGCCACTGACCACAAAATGTGGATTAAAGTCATTTCAAAAATGTGGTAAGCAAATGAAGTACAGCACGAACACATGCAGAAATGCTTTTTAGAGACCTTACACCAGGATAAACAAAATCATGGGATACTCTGCAATAGGCCATGTAATGCACATCAGCACACATAGGTGTAAACCACATCATATGGTGAAAGTGCTTAAGGGCACACATGCACATAGAGAGGGAAGTTGGAAAATATCCTGAAACCTCCATGGCCATGAAGCCACAGATATTGCAGATCCTGGTACTGGGTCGGAGTCAACTTCTCTGCTGGTATAAGCACTCCCCAGGTTTTGACTCACTTCCAGGGCTTTGCATGTGATCAGGTGCACGTTTGCTTTGCTTCTACCTCTGCTGCTTTTGTCCTGAATTATTTGATCGGTGTAGATGTGCCCCTTGACTCCATTTAACTGCCACAGCTGCATTCTATGAAATTCTGGGTTAGTCGTTTGGGGAAGCAGTAGAACTCTCTGGCAGAGAATTTTGAATATCACAGAAAAATGCAAATCCTGGGATTCCATAGGATGGAACCATGGCAATTTTTCAAATCACTGTTATTATGTAGTGTGAGAAAACTTAAATGGAAATTTGCATGAGATCTTGAATGTTGCGGTTGTGCCTTTCAAGTAATTTCCAAATAATGGGTTTTCTTGGAATCAAAGAAGTTTGCATTGCTTTCTTTCTGAGACTGAATGAGTGTGACTTGCTCTAGGTCATTCATTGTTTTCTTTTTTTAACTTTCCCAGTTTTTGGAAGGGGGGAATGGCTTCCCAAACTATGAGGTTTTGGACCACCTATTTTAGAGAGAAATTAATTTGTATTGTTTTCAAGACATTATCTGCCTTAAGTCCCATTATCAGGATAAAGGTGGCATAAATACTACTACTACCACTACTACTACTACTACTACTACTACTACTACTTATTATTATTATTATTATTATTATTATTATTATTATTATTGCACAGGACATATCTCTTTCCCCATAGGAAGTAATGTGGAAGTCAACACTTTAGCCATTTATTGTGGGGGGAAAGGTTGCTATCCCCTTACATCACATTATTGCCCCTTATGAGGCAATTTTGAGGAGTTCTGGGTGGTTTGGTGGATGAGGGGGCATAAAATAATATTGGAGATCCCATGTGGTCCATGCTTTCCCAACCCTTGCTTACCTTGAATCTGAAGTTTAGGGCCTTACTTCTCACATTCCAACATTATTCAGAATGTTTCATTTCCACTTCTGGCTTCCCACCTAATCATTCCTATCTCTTTCTTTTACAGGCTTACCATATCTTTTGCTTATTATGGTGTCATCCTGGCAAGTGCAGAGTTATTGGAGAAGAACCTGGTTTGTTCAACAGAAGGAGGAACAGTAAAAGAAGAAACTGGTGATACTTTTGAAGGGATCCGGAGTCCTTGCTTCTGCCATCTGTTTGCCCCATCGGATTATCAAATCATGTTCATCAGCACAGTTGGAGAGATCGCATGTAATATATCCTTCTCTATATATAATGGATAGCGTTTGGAAGGGCAGGGAAAGGAAACCACACAATACACAGCAATTTTTGCAGTGATGTAGGCTGATAACCTTTTTGTCTGTTTTCTCCCCTTGGTACCTAACCAGTGCCTATCAAGAGCTTACCAGTGAGACATGAATGCAATAGTACACTCTTACTCAAGTTCTCCATCAACTAGTACAAAATGACTAATATTTTCCCACTCACAGCTACAAGCCATAAAAGGTCATTCTTCTATGCATTTTTCAAATTCCCTTTTAGAGTTGTCAACACACACTGGGTCCATATTTTCATTAACTTGTCCATTGCAACTCCAGCATCCCTTTTCCAATGCATCATTGCTGGATCACACTTGAATGGAATGTGTTAAGATGAGAGTTTTTGTCCCAATATACACTTATTGTGCATCCTAGTGCCATTATATTTACCAGGTCCATTCTCCAATTTTGGAGAGGTCTTTTTTGTCCTCTTCACAGAAAAAAATGTCATGCAGGGGTCACGATTTTGTACCCAATCAGATGCAACTCACCCATGCCTCACCATTGACCAATTTGACTGAGAGTGGTGAGAGTTGGAACCCAACATCTAAAGGACCAGATATTCCTCAACCATTGCAGAGCCTCTTTGTTGGTTCATATTTGATTTTGCAACTAGACATAATTTGCTTTGTCTCTGTTTCCAGTAAACCCTTTAAATATTCTGGGCATCAATTTTCTGGGAAGGCGATTGAGCCTGGCAATAACCTTGGGATGCACTGCAGTCTTCCTCCTCCTCCTCAATATTTGCACGTCAAAGTAAGTGTTTATGTATAGTGCCAGAATTAAGATGAAAAGACTTCTCTTTTTGATGTGTACAGTGTCTTACATAGGCTCAACACTACTGTTGGTTCATCTCAACTAGAGAGTGCCTACTGTTGTATGTTGAGTCAACACTGATTCAAATGATCTCCTCTAAATGGGTTTTCATGTTTGTATATTTGTATATTTTAAATTGGATACCAATGCTTTTATGTCTAGCCTCTTTGAGTCCCCTTTGGGGAGATAAAGCGGGGGTATAAATATAATAATAGTATAATTATAAGTTTCTTTTCAGTGTCTTGCCTGGATGGAGGTGATTTCTGGGTTGGCCATCTCTGAAAGGTAGAATAAGCCTCAGAGATAAGAGGGTTACACTAGACTGAACTGCAGATTGAGCCAACTATAGAAACCTTATTATATAAGAGAGAAATTATATAGATGGGACACTTGCATGGTGAGCTAGTTCTACTTCTGTAGCTCATAACAATTGTATTTAATATATATTTATCCTGTTCCGGCTATTTTATTTTTTTAATCTGAAATTGTTTTAAGTGGTTTAAGTGGTTTAAAAATCTGTTTGCCACCTTGAAATCCCACAATAAAGGGTGATATAAATAATCAGTAAATAAATAATGGATAAAGTTATCTAAATAAATATGCTAGTTTAGAAAATATTTTTTGTGCACTAGATGCATTGTTTGTTAATATTCTGGCACACAATTCTGTCTGATGGAATTCTTTGGTGTGATAAGCCATTGAATTCCATAACGTATATACTGAATGACTGTCTGTTTTTATCTTCCCATCCTTTTTTTGTTTAGCGTTGGTCTCATTGGTTTTCTCTTTATGCTGCGTGCCTTTGTTGCTGCAAATTTCAATACTATCTACATTTACACAGCAGAGGTAAGATGTTTCTGAATTTTTGAATTGCAGAGAGGAGGGTGGTTTAACTGACAGCATGATTACACAAATAACACATCCTCCAGGTTTCCTGATTTGACAAAAACAATTCCAATGAACCTTCTGTCATCCCATCCTCTGCTTTAAAAATGTTCTTTTTTGGGTCTTCTTCTATTTCTCCTTTTCATCTTCACCTTGCTTCAGTGGCTGAAAACTGTGCTCATAATGCAAAAGTAGTTGGCACTCAAGTAAAAGAAAGAACAGGATGGGATATTGCTCTTCCTTTTAGCTCAGGCAAAAACAAACTGTTCCAGCTTCTCTTTGCTTGTTTATTCTTCCTCATTAATAGCTTTTGCAATCTTGATCACACTGTCTGTGTTTCACCTTTGAGGGTATGGAATAACTAGCTTTCCTTTATTTTATTTTACTTCTCTTTAACAGATGTTATCCTTCTCTATGCAGAAACTGTGATATACAATATATAATTTTCTTACAGGTTTATCCAACTCCAATGAGAGCCCTGGGCCTGGGGATCAGTGGTTCTCTCTGTCGTATTGGTGCAATGACAGCACCTTTTATAGCACAGGTAAACTATCTTTCTCTTAATAAATTCACTGTGCCCATGAGAATGAACTCCCTAAACTTTATAATAAATCATATAGATTATATATATCCGGTCTAATTTCACATGCATTTCTTAAAAGATAGGAATACAGCTGAATGTAAACTATTTTGAATTTTGGAGTGCTCCTAAATAAATCAAATAAAACATCTATATCAGGCATGGGCAAACGTGGGCCCTCCAGGTGTTTTGAACTACAACTCCTACAATTCCTAACAGCTAGGATGCTGTGCGGAGAGATGAGGGTCCTGGTGGGAAGGCGTGGGGCTGAAAGAAAGGCTTCTTTCTAGCCCCACGCCTTTCTGCCGGGGCCCCTCACTTAAGTATAAGCTGAGGGGGGCTTTTTCAGCCCTAAAAAGGGCTGAAAAACTCATTTATACTCGAGTATATATGGTAAATTAAGTTAATCTAAGAGCTTGTTCAACTTCAAATAAGTTAAAGTAGAGACCATGTCATTCAGAAGGATTATAAATAAAAAGTAGCATAGAGGTGATGAGTTCCCAGCCATCTGGCCAGGAAGTGTCCTTTTGTTGAGACTAGCTTGCAGAATTGGTGGAAACATAAACATCTTGGAGTTACCAGCTACTTCAAACGCAGGCAGGGGTATGTTAGAGGGGATTAGTGGAATAGTAGTTAGGACTGGCTTTGGGTTGCTGTGAGTTTTCTGGGTTGTATGGCCAAGTTCCAGTAGCATTCTCTCCTGACATTTCACCTGCATCCATGACAGGCGTCCTCAGAGGTTTGTTCAGAGGTCTGTTAGAAATGAAGTTAAGTAGGGTTATATAGGTTGGGAGAGAATGCTACTGGCACATGGCCATACAGCCCGAAAAACTCACAGCAACCCAGTGATTCTGGCCATGAAAGCCTTCCGCAACACTTGGAACTGGCATTTTTTGCTTTCCTGTAAGACTTTGAATAAAGTTGTGTATTCTGGAAAGCTGCCTGAGAGCCATCTTTATTTCATTGGAGTCTGCAGTACTGACAGCCTGGGCATATCTGCACTTTACAATTAGTGCAGTGTGATACTGCTTTTACTCAATGCTAGGGAATCCTGAGACTTGTAGTCTAGTGAGGCACCAGCATTCTTTGGCAGAAAAGGCCAAAGACCTTGCAAAACTGCAGCTTCCATAATTCCACAGCATTGACTCATGGCAGTCACATTGCACCAATTGTACAGTGTAGACATACCCAAGCTGTTGGAAGATAATACAGTAAGTATTTATGTGGATCTTTTAAAATGGTCACCCCAATAATACCTTTTTATTTGCAGGTGCTTATGAATGCTTCTTTTCTGGGAGCTCTTTGCCTTTTTGCTTCAGTTTGTGTTGTGGGTGCAATCTCTGCTTTCACTCTGCCCATTGAGACCAAAGGGAGAGCACTTCAGGTTGGTAACTTCTCTTCAGTATTGCAAGATCAGGTGCAAGCTATTGTCCTGAATGAAACCAAGGGGAAAGATTTTCCTACATTTCATCCTACTATTACAAAAGCAAAGGAACTTTGAAGGAACTATCTTGGTCTCATGAGCGATCGGCTGAAATTTAATTCCTTTACTTGCTTGAAGGAATACAGTAAGGAGGACTCAAATCCAATGTAACTACATGGTTGTAAAGAGGGACAGTAAGAAGACAAAAACAGCAAAAATAGCATTCACGAAAGGAAGGAGGCATTGTAGAAATAGGTTTATTGGAGCTGGTGAATTTTATCTGCCTCCCTTGCTGTAGCACCCAGGAAAAAAATGAAGCTGCTAGCACAGTTCCCATATTTATTAGATTTCACTAGGATTTACAATAAACTTAGCTGAAGGATACATTAAATCCCCCCCCCCCCCCCAGTTTTAAAACAGACCATTGAAAAGCAGTTAAATGATAGAAGTATAAAACATGTGCAGCCTGGGTGAAATAAGTTTGGCCCAAAGATTTTAATTTTAAAGATGTCTGGTATATTAAAAAAAAAACCCTCTTCTTTGTCTGCTGTTACACAGTCCAGCTGATATTTATCAGGCCAATCAAGTTTAATAGAAATATATTTAAAATTAACCTCCTTCCTTAAATATGTTATGCAGCCAATTAAAACTACTCTTACTGTTGAAGTAATCTTAATCCGGTCCTTGTGTGCTATCTAAATCTTCCTTAGACCTCTGCATGCTTTACTTTATATTATCTGAGAATCCACTTGAGGTCAATTGTCTCTTCACAAAGCTGTGATGAAGCTTTAATTCATCTGTGGTTGGTCCGATATGCAACAGATGAAAGGTTAAACTTACATTAATGGCTTTGTTAAGAGTATCTGGAGACAAGCAATTATAGCGGAACCTCTTTACCCAACTGACCAAATCACGTAACAAAGCAGATTTGTTTTTTAAGCTAATAAATATTGAGGCGGAATCGCTGCAGGAAGGGGTTGAGTAATTGGGTTATCCTATTATTAGCTACCTCCCCTCTATCCAATTTAAACAATCCCTTATTTACAGGTTGAGAAGAGCAAATATTATAAGTTGTTAACTTTGCATTACAAAATGGATACATGTGAATTTGAAGAAAATCCTAGAAATGCTTTATTACTTGTGTGAGTTGTCGTAAAAATAATCATAATAACAACAACAACAACAATAAAATACAACAACATAAGATACATTCAAGTACAATGAATTAATACATACAAACATAAAAATCATAAAAGCATAAACTCAACAACAACCAATGTTCAAAAATTGGAGGCAAGGAAATAAATTATACGTGTGCAATATATTGCAAGGTAAGATGGGCCAGTAATAAAGTACAGTGGCTGGATATAGGTGGAGGTAAAAGGACTCTGCCAAATTGTGCTGAATTAGTCAAAAGCAAATTGAAATAACCAGGTTTTCAGGTCTTTCCGGAATGTGGCCAAGGTAGGGCTAAGCTATTTTCTCTCAATTTTAACTTTCCATTTGTAAAATAGAACTTGCTCACCAGCCAATGTTGACTTTGGCCAAACTCTTGTTGGTGGTTTACATCAGTATAATCTGTTACTCCAGCATTCAGTACACTAAAAGGCATTTCAGGAGACATTGTATTTCCTTGGGTTGTTAACGGTAGCCAGAGGTTCATCCACCATTCATTATTCATTGGGATATGCCAGCCAACTGTCCTTAAGCATCTAGAGAGAGAAAAAAACCCGCATCTTCTGCTTATCTGTAATGGTGTTTCTTCATGTGGTCATTAGGTGCAGTCATAAAAAATGGGATCTGCATCAACAGTTTTGTTGAAATATTCTAGAGCTGGAAGTTTTGATAAAACATAGCTTTCTCAGTTTACTGTGTGTGGTGGATGGCTCCTTTTATTTGTGCGCATTTCCCATAAACTGCAGTAGCACGCAAACATTAGGACCCAGGAGAAAACAAGAGGCATATTATCTACTAAAGACAGATAAGCAATCTGCTGATCTTTGTTGTGGTCCCTTTTCATTACACATCTAGTTGACTAGCAAGCATCTGTAGGAAGCAGAGCTGCACTCTTTGGGCAACTGGACCTAGGTTGCACTTGCATTGGCTGTAGTTTGCATATCCAAGCAATAGTAGCAGGTGGTACCTTTACTTTTCTCTGTCAATGGGGTCATTAAAAATGCCATATATGAGATAACAGCCCAAACAGAACAGTTCCAAAGGTACTCATGAAGAAGCCAGCTTGTAGGGAGAGAGAGGGATCCAATGAGAAAAGCACTTGAGCTGAAATGATATTTGTCTTCCAAAAAGGATTCTGTTATGCTGACCAAAGGCAGTGGGTGCTATAGAAGCATCCAGAATATACAGAGGGGGTATAAGTAGTGAAGAAATTGCTGGAAAAATTATCAACGTTTCCCTGTAGGATTGAGGATTAATTATTGATCTACAGCTAATAAAAATCTGGAGTTTATCAGTGATGGGCTCCCTTGACTATCCACATATAGTTTCTCTCACAAAAGGGCCCTTTCTGACCACAATTATCTCAGGACATTGGATTAAAAAACTTTGTGCTGTCAGAGTGGATACTCTACACCACAGCAAAAGGAGAAAATTACATTCTGACCAGAACTCACTTTTCATATGAGCAAGATAATGTAACACTAGTTTATTTATTTTGTGTCAAAAGCATTGCATAAATAAGTATAAAACTAATTAAATAGAGGGAACACAAGCAGCTAAATAATTTTAGACCAGAAACAGGCAACGACCACATTGTCTGTAGCTTTAAACAGTTCTTCCTTTGAGCATGAGGCAGGGCATTGTGGACAAGCATACAGGCGCTGATTTGTTTGTTCTGCTCCACAGTTGCACAAGGTGGAAGATTCTTCAAGTGCCATTTTGTCAGGTTGTCTTTTGATCTCCCAACACCACTTCTGACTCTGTTCAGGGACTTCCAAGTTGCCCATTTCTCGGTTTGCCCCTGAAGGCAGATCCTTGTGGGGGGGGGGGCATCCACTTGGGATTTCCTGGTTTAGCTGCCCAGAGGGATACTTTTGCTGTTGCTGGGGGAACATTAAGAGGAGTGGTGGTTCTCATGAAACTTTCCCTTGATTTGAGTTTACTGGGAGGAGGCTGATAGCCATTCAGTGGATGGCTTTCAGTGTTCAACCTTATTTTGCTCACAGTTGGCAACAACTTTCCATCGCACATCGGGGGGGGGGGGGGCATGCCAGCTAATATACGAGTCCATCAGCAGGTGTAGGTTTGAGACATCCTGTGATTATTCTACATGTTTCATTCAGTGCTATATTCACCTGCTTCACGTGGGCAGATGTGCCAAACAGGGCAAGCATACTCAGCAGTTGAATAAGACAAGGCCAGGGCTGACGTTCTTATTAATTTTTGGGTCTGCACCCCATTTCCTTTCAGTAAGCAGGATGTTATTGTGTGCAGCTACTTTGTGCTTGGTATTCATAGAGTGTTTCTTAAATGTTAGTGTTTGACCTAAGGTGACGCCAAGATATTTAGGATGGGAATAGTGCTCGAGCTGTTGGCCTTCCCAAGTAACTTTCAATTTCCTTTTGGCTTCACACTTACATAGGTGGAAAGCACACACTTGTGTTTTGGCTGAGTTAGGCTTCAGGTGGTTATCTTTCTAATAGCTGGAGAGATCTTTCAGGGCATTAGTAAGTTGGTTTTTGACTGTTTCAAAGTCTTTTGCTTGTGTTGTTAGATCAAGGTCATCAGCATATATGAAGCTCTTTGTGAGTGGTGGATGTGGTTGATCATTAGTAAATATGTTAAACAAGGTGGGTGCAAGAACACTGCCTTGAGGTAAACCATTTTTTTGCCTCCTCCATCTACTTTTCCTGCCTTAAAACTCCACATAGAAGCTGCAGTTTTCTAGGAGGGTTTGGATAGTTTTTGTAAAATTATAATACTGGGTATTATGGTAGACTTTATGCAGCATTTTTCTATGTTGCACCATGTCATAGGCTGCGTAAAGTCCACAAAACTGTTTCCGTAATGCAACCTTTATCATAGCCTTTCTTGATATACTGTCAGATTAAAAATTTGTGCTGTAGTTTTTCCTTGGTCTGTTTGCTCAATAAGCTGGGGTTCAATAACAGGTCCTAATTCATTCTATAGCATCCCCAGGGAGATCAGGCACGCCCCCCCCCCCCCACTCTATCCTTCTTTTGCAGGGATTCGAAAACCTGGATGTTTCAACAAGCATTTGAGAATGATTAGTTCCGTTACATAGGCCTAGTCCCGAGTACACCAGATAGTACTTTGTTTTCTGTACTTCATCCAACTCCCCAGCCCTATGGTACAGTTTTGCACTATCCTATGCCCCGCCTCTTTTTTATAGCTTGTTTACGCCCATTTCGGTATTTTTGGTTATTGGTTTTTGTCGAGCAGTGTTTTATGGAGTTCCAATGCTGTTTTATATTATTGTTTTATTTGTGTTTTTATCTGGATTGTTTTGCTATTATGTCTTGTGGACATTCTTGCCCTTATGTAGGCCACCCCAAGTTCCTTTAGGGAAATGGTGCTGGGGTACAAGAATAAAGTAGTAGTAGTAGTAGTAGTAGTTATTATTATTATTGGCCTGATAGGTAGCTTGTGCAACAGCCTCTAGAGACTGAGAAGGTTCTATATCAGAAATAGCTACAGTGCTTCCAAGTTTTATGCAAACGTTGCCCAGTTAACTTTACTGAAATTATATCTTCTGTGGAAAGGAAACTTGTAATACTATGTAACATGATTTTTGTTCCTGGGTTATAAATGGCATGTCCTAATTAGTTCTATCATAAAAACATAGGAAAAGTTAAAGAAAATTATGAAGTGCCTAAAGGAAATAACAGTACTATCCTCAGCCACAAAAACGAAGTTTCTGGAGTGTAACAACTACTTTTAAAGTAAGTACGGCACAATTAAACAGGAAACAAAACTTTCAAACCAGGAACAGAAAAAAAAATCAAATTCTGTTACATAGTGTAATCAATGATTAAATAAGACAAAAAATAACAACCTTACCTGGAATACTGTGCCCAGTTCCAGCTACCACTATTCAAGAAGAATTTTGATAAGCTGGAATGTGTCTAGAGGGAGACCAAATGGTAAAAGGCCTGGAAGCCAAATTCTACGAAGAGTAGCTTAGGGAGCTAGTTATGTTCAGCCCGGAGAAAAATAGATTAAGAGGTGAAATGATAGCTGTGTTTAAATCTTTGACAAGATTTTAATTGAAGAGGGAACAAAGTTGTTTTTGGTTACTTGAGATTAAAACACAAAGCAATGGAATCAAACTATAGGAAAGGTCTTCCTAATATTCAGTTGAAATCGCTTTTCTACAATTTTATAACTATGAAAAAGACAACCACTTAAAAGTTGTTACCTATACAAATATATCATTGTGGAGAATGGTGCATATTTCTCAAAATGTTTTTAAAATCCTTCTTTTAGCAAATGAAATGAAGACATCGGAGCGGAGTCCTGCAAGATACCACTGCATCTCACCAGTTTGAGCTGGCATTCATCAATAGGACAACTGTGTTTTTCTCCATATATATATATTTAAAAAATATATTGTAAACCTGATGTATTTCCATGACTTCAAATGGAAACTTCTGCATAGCTTAAACAATTAGAACTAAATTCCAGATGGTGGTTTTTAAAAATACCTTCACAGCAGCATGTTTAACCAGGGTTTAAAAGGATGCATAACTAGAGTCGAAGGTCTGGTCTCCATTCAGAATATGCTATTCACATCAGATAAAAGTAAACAGGAAATGTTTGTTACATAGAAATTAGCTGGCAGCATATGAAGTAGTTGGTGATGTAAGTATCCAAACATGGATTAAGAAGATGCACTCCCAACATTTCACAAATAGAAGACATTAAATTGTTGCTTCCTCAATTGTTATATTTCATTCTCATCACTAGAGTTTTGATGCAGCTAATTCAAAGACATTAGGAGAAACTTCTTGATAGTAAGGACAGTTTGACAGTGGAATAAAACTGCCCCACAGGGTATACTTTCTTTTTTTTCTGAGATCTATAATGAGGCCATCTCCCAGGAGTGCTTGAATTGGATACTCCTCCAAAAGGGGATTGGGACTAAATTGTCATTACAGTCTCTTTCAACTGATTCTATACTGAACAATACCACTGCATTCCGCACATAAACATAAACTGAATTTCTCTCTTCAATCTCCATGTCAATGTCAGAACACACAGTAAGTTCAGACAGATATGGGTCAATTCTATTGCCCCTGGCCATAAAAAAACAATTGAAAAACAGGGAAGCCACAGAATGTCATGTTGGAGCCAAATGTAACCTTATTGACATCTTCATTAGAATTGGGAACTTATTTTGTTTGAGATACAGCTGTAAATATCAACTGGAGAAATAAATAACGTTCATCTGGCAGCACTGTTGGGGTGGTGATCAGAATACATAAGTTCCCTGCCCAGCTGTCCCTCTTAAGATTTCAGATTTCTCTCACCCAACAATATATTTGATTGAAATCCACTTGTTCTCCCATGGAACTCAGTGCATATCTAAATGCATATCTTCATACTAAACCGATATGCATGCCAATGAATGTTTTCACATGTGTTGTTTGATAATAAATCAGTAGGAAAGATGGTATTCACCAGCCTTTATTTTACATTTATTTTCAACAGTGGGGATTTTAGACCTAGCAATGTTTAAAACCCACACTCAATTTGTAGGGAATTATTCACAACACAAAATTTATTCTTTAATTAGTATCCAGTACACCTGTTGTTAGGAGCCCCCAGTGGTACAGAGGGTTAAACCGCAGAGCTGCTGAACTTGCTGACCGAAAGATCAGTGGTTCGAATCCAGGGAGTGAGATGAGTTCCCGCTGTTAGGCCCAGCTTCTGCCAACCTAGCAGTTCGAAAACATGCAAATGTGAGTAGATCAATAGGTACCACTCCAGCGGGAAGGTAATGGTGCTCCATGCAGTCATGCTAGTCACATGACTTTGGAAGTGTCTACGGGCAATGCCAGCTCTTCAGCTTAGAAATAGAGATGAGCACCACCCCCCAGAGTCAGACACGACTAGACTTAATGTCAAGGGGAAACCTTTACCTTACACCTGTTGTTAGAATAGGTGTAGAGTTACTAACAGTTTAAAATATATGGAATTCTTAACAGTGTGCTAAAGACTTGTTACATGTGTTTTGTTTTGTGTTAAAGATAATGCTACAGATTCAGTAAGTAAAACATGGTATATTTCACTGAGCAAATCAAAATTTATTAAAATCTAAACCCAATTTAAGATGACGGGTTACCTATTCTATGCTATGGATAATTTTTTTCTAGCTATTTGAGATAAATAGCATAGAAAGAGTGGGAGTCAACAAGAACTGCATTTAAGACTGCCTAAATGCTTGCCATATTAACTAGGGAATCACAATAAACTGTACAAGATTTCTTTTCATATGTCCACAATAATACATTATAAACACATTTTTTCTAAGTATTTTAATTAATCTCCTCACTTCTTGCATTTTAGAACATAAGTTGCATTGAGGGGGCAGCAACACTCTCATTGTACCAGTGCAGATCTTAGGACAATATGAAGCCATGTGTTTTTTCTCTCTTCAAAGGCTATACAGTACAAAGAACGGAAACAATGGCCAGCCACATGCCTTTGTAAAATTAATTTTGAATGAGTTCATATAGTTTTAAAACAGTAAGAGCCACACATTAAATGTTTTTCCAAATTTAATTTTTTGCATTCTTGTGTGTGTACAAATCCTTTCATAATAAAAGAGTTGAACAGCTGTCACTCTGGAATGAACATACAATTATCTTCCAAAACAAGGATAGAATTGATAGAAAGTTTTCTAATGCCACATATGTACCTCATTGCTTTGTGCCACGCAGGGAAGATAGAACCTGCAGAAAATATCCACATCTGTAGAAGTCAACTGTCTTAAAATAGTCCAGAAAACAAATGTTGATAAATATCTAAGTAAAAAATCCTTAGCAGGACATACAACCAGTTCATTTTAAAAAATGTCGCTCTTCCCATTTGAGGCGTTTTTTCCGGGGTTGCACAAAGTCGTCATCTGAATCACCTGATAAGTTTGGA
The DNA here is from genome assembly GCF_035594765.1 of Anolis carolinensis. Lineage (NCBI taxonomy): Eukaryota > Metazoa > Chordata > Lepidosauria > Squamata > Anolidae > Anolis > Anolis carolinensis. Next base: position 181,260,636 of record NC_085845.1, read on the forward strand.
CTGTCTCTATTAGCACGGAAGTAAGGCTGAGCAGGAAATGTTATGTCTGGAAAAATATTCTTCAGAAGTTCTTCAAAGTAGGCTTCCAGTTTCATGCCAGCATCAGCCACTTCTGAATCAGGCTGTTTGGAGAAATTAATCATACCACTGGGTCTTTAGTTATATTTGCAGTAACATACAACCCAAAATAATTTGAAAACATAACTATCAAATTTCACTAAAATACAGTACCGGCAGTACCTGAATTACAAACATCTGACTAACGAAAACATTGCACACTCCTATTAAATATCTAGTCTGAAAGATGTATGTTTTTGATCTGTTATATAATCCAATCTCATACACAACTATTTAGAAAGCAAGATTGTAAATATTAACACTGTTAGAAGCTGCATAAATATTGTCATATGCTGGAAATAGACAGCTTCTCTGGGGTTGAAGCTTTCGTCTCTGATAAAACAGCCACAGTTCAATACAGACTGAGGTAAGAACAAGACTTGGCAATGCTCTCATTCATGATAGAAAGATGTGCTGATGAAATGTGACCTCAGTTACTTTTAAATATCTGCATTTATCTATCAATAAAAGAAATAAATGTATTCAAAGATCCCTATATTATACTGACAAAACTTCAACTGAGCACTAAGTACGAAGCAGATAGCTCAAAATAAAAATGAATTTTCTAACCTCATTAAATTCTGCACAGTTCTGAAAGATCAACCTGAAATCAGCCACCACATCTTCCAGTTTTGTGTACAGCGGATAATGCATTTGCAATCTGTTTTTGATAGTTGACAAGTCCATTGGCTTCTTAATTATTTTGTAGTAGTCAGGCACCTAAAAAGAAACTGATCAGTATTCTCAGAAATTAACGTCAACGTCATTTTTCCTGCTTTGGTGATGTGAAGAAATTATGGCAATGCAGTTCTTAAGCAATAGTCATGATATGCATCCTGTTTTTATTAATGACAGTAAATGGAAGGAATATGAAGCAAAAATAACATGAAAATCATATTTAGTTGAAATGTATTTTTCTTCCATGGATTTAAATCACTGCAAGGGGCAATGCCATTATCAACATCACTTGTCCCAATTTCCCAGAGATTTTTCATAGATGTTTTGTCACACTTTGCAGTTAACCTGAGTAACAATCTCGATTCAGACAGGGTGTCCAACTCACTTGTCTATAGGCAAAATACATGGTAGGAATTAGGACTTTGAATTTACTGCATCTATATAGAACATGTAATAATAAAGCATGTTAAATGCTTCATGTTAGTATAAATTGTTTATACCAGGGAAGAGTTCTTGTATTTGTAATGGCAAACGAGCTAATAATATCAGTAAAACAATTGGACACTTTAGGACTTTTTAAGAGAGATAAAGTGGGATATTGATAATAACAATAATAGTGTTATGAATAATAACTGCTTACACAGATAATTTTTTCTAGATGTAAAACACAGGAACTTTAAGGCATAGAAAACGTCTTGGCTGATAATATATAGAAGGGCCTTCAATGAAAATCCTATGGTCAATGAGCTGAGAGCACAAGTGCAATGAACACTAGAATTCTTCCTTCACAAAGTGTTTAGCCAATGTTAACGGCCCTTTCCTTCTGAAACAAAATACTGGATTTCCCTTTTTATGTCCCTTCGCATATCCCCACGAAGATGAATCAAAGTGGAAATGAAGGTAAGTAGTTATTAGTATTCAAAAAGAGTATGCTAGATCTCTAGTAGTAGTCTCACTCCTTGAGGATATGGAGTTATACTCAATGCTGGTCCATTTCGAAATGGTTATAGGAGCTGTTTTTTGAGTAACCTAAACTAGAAAATAAAAGAGAGCAAGTCCCTGTCTTGGTCAAGGCAGCGGCAAAGCTGGATGGAAGAGACAGAGGGCCCTCAAAGACCTGAATCATGGGAACTCTGACTTCCTTGGAAGTGAGGACACCATTTCATACCAAAAAAAGGTGTCTATCATTGATGTTTACCTGACAGCATTTACATTAATTATACACTGTTAATAACAAGATGCAGTGATCAGAAAATTATAGGTTGCATCAATATATATTTGGGGGGGGGTACTCAAATGTGAGATTTGAACGATATGCTACTTGATACCAATTGTCTTTTTCTGTCAAAGATGAAATGATATGCTGCACTGAGGAGCAAGAATGGCTTATTTGACTAGTGATGGTTACTAGCATAATCCTTTCAACACATTAATAGAAAATATTGAAGGGACAACCATACCGTGGGAGGGACTGGATCTTGAAAAGCAAGGCTCATTTCATGGCAGTAAAGGTACAGCAGTAGTCTTTCACACGTCTGCACAATACAAGATGAACTCATTTATTTGATACACCAAATTGAAAAGCTACAATGGTATTCTTGTCACTAGATATGTAGTCATGCTATGTCAGATTCTGCTAAAATTATGACATTGTTTCATTAGCCTCTTCTACAACACACACCTTTCCATGTTTTTTGCTGCTAGTGTATAATTTCCAAGAAGTACTGATGAAATGGATTTGAAACACTGAGTTGCCTCACTTCTGATAATTTTAATCAATCAATTAATTAATTAGTATATTCCCAAAATGTGTGAAAAAATAAGGATAAAGCAACTTGAATATCCACATGCTTTATTGGCTCTTTGGAAGCCATCTTCCAAATAAATGAAATATTCAGTATGATCTGAAGAGCAACATATAACTAACTGATTTATAATGACCTAAATTATAAATCTAAATGTTCCTCCAGCAACAGCAAGAATATCCCTGTGGGCAGCAAAATCAGGCACTTCCAACTGGATGGTGCCCCACGAGGGCCTTCCTCCAGGGGCAAACCAAGAATGGGCAACTTGGAAGTCCCTGCATAGACTCAGAAGTAGAGTTGTCAGATCAAAAGGCAACCTGGCAAAATGGTATTACCTAGAATGGTGGTTCTCAACCTGTGGCTCCCGATTTTGGAAGGTCAGACGAAAATGAAAAAGGGCCCCACAGAAAGCTGGGACACAAAATGGGACAAAGTAAGTCCCGAATGCCCATCACTACCATTTAGCTGCTTCCGATCCTTTTATCAGCTTTAAACTTAATTATGCAATGCTTTTGACACTAAGTAAATAAATAAATAACCTAAATGAGAAAACGAATACAAAGTGCAATTTGTCTTTCTGATATATTCTCAATTCTGAAAAAGCAGCGACCACATAAAATAACTACTTTTATTACCAGCATGTAATTTCTCAAAAAAGAGAACAATTCTGTAATAGTAATAATTTTGGAATTGTTTGTGCACAATTGGTTTTCTTACCCTCCGATCTGTAGGTGACAATTCCATATTGCCTTCCAGTTTTCTTTTTTCTTCAGACACATTACTTGGGCCATCACAATCATATTCTACTTCTGGATCACACAAATCACGGCAAAATGTACAAATCCATTCCCCGCTGAATAAAGAAGACAATATATATCAACACAAATTCCTGAATTCCAAATGACTGCAGATACACTCTTCCATCTATGTTCTAAATGACTGCAGATTTACACTTCCATCTATGTTCTATCATGTGTTTTAGAAGATAAAATAAGGCTGAATAAAGCCAGATGATAGAGATGTGCCCCGTCTTCAATTTCTTTACCAAGCAGTATTTGTCATCTCATGATCAGAATGAGATCCAGACAACAGAGGTGCAGTTAGGGAATTCAAGAGGTGTAATATATGGATTAAGTCACTATTAGAACTGTTGTTCTTTGGCGATGTGTGAAACAGTTATAATGGAAACTGCCTGATATGATGCATGAAGTTGTTTTTTATTGTGTCAGAAGTGAATATACTGCAAGTCGCTTCTGGTATAAGAGAATCAGCCGTCAACAGAGATGTTGCCCAAGGGATGCCTGGATATGTTACCATCCATGAAGTTGTGTTATAAACAACGAAAATGGATTTTACTGTTAAACTACATTTGAAATATATAATTTTTAATTTTATAACACTAACATATAAATAGCATTCATAAACATAAACAAACACCAATGAAAAGCTCCCTTCTCAGAGATATAAGGCAAAAATACAAAAAACATTTTCCAGAAAGCAGATTCCTCAACATTATCGCCACAAAACACGCTTGCACAGAATGAATTCAACACTGAGGCCTCCTGTTAAGTCTTTAAAACAGAAAATAGCTATTTTAAATAAAATCTATACTCCCGGGTACCTTGGAAAATTCCTGAGTGTGGGAACATGGCAAGAAAGGTGGAACACTTTAGGACACCTATCACAACACAAAAGCTCTCCTCCGTTCTGACACACTGCACACCAGTCTTCATTGGGGTCATCCTCCTTCCTGCTGTCTCCAACGTGAGCTGACCCCATCCATGCTGCCTTGCCACTGGATGGCTGGTCACCTGTGCTGTCTGGTGCTTCGGTTCTCAAGACAGTTGCTGCAGAGGAGCGGCTGGTATTCAATAACAATGAGGTAAGCATGGTTCGGGGATATCTGGACTGCAGGAAAAAGGAAAACATTTGAGTCTGATAAAAACAGAACACTTTTACCAACACTTAATACACACAATATTGTGGCTCTCAAACAATAAGGGGAAGTATGTATGACACAGGTAATAGAATCAACCAGTATCACTGAATGGATATATAGTTTTTAACATACAAAGCTTCCCACTACTAACTGAAGAAAAGTAGCATTATCCCATGCAGTTATCCAGGGACCATTATGAAGATACTGATTCTTGGTATACTCCAGCTACTTCATACACTCTAGCTATTCTAGGACTATTAGTCCCTTTGGCCACCACCAAAATGGTGAATAGTTAAGGAAATAGGAGTTTTAACCTAAAAATCTAAATAGCCCCAAACTGTTTACTCCTGAACTACTCCTTTGTTGTCAAACATAAAACAAGCCCTTTAGCAAAATCTTAGCAGTTCAACTAATTTCCCAAGAAAGTAATGGTTATCCCACTCTCCCTCACATACAGACTATTTTTCATATCTGATTTGATTACATTTCGATTCTGGGATTCTTCATCTGTTTCTTGCTTCACTGTTACAACTGGGAAATCATAGTTCTCACTGGGCATGCCAGACTCTTGTTTTATTCTGATGGGCTCTAACATGACCACAGGGACTTTCTGGGTTGAATCAGCACCTGATGGCCTGCTAGAGGAGCCAGAGCTGTAAAAAAAAAAAAAAAAAAGGATAGTGTGGAAAGGGAGGAGACTGTTATGATATGTTCTGCATAATTTTAACCAATAATGCTGTTATTGTTTTGATGGGGGTTATGGGAATTGAGCATCTGTTATATTTCTTCCCATTTTCTACTGTTCAAAGTTTGTTTCAGCTATGAAGGCAGCTATATGGGAGGACATATACATATGGCAAGGTATAAGGTTGAAATGCAGCTCCCAGTAGCATTAACCAACAATGCCAATGGGGAGTTGCAGATCAACATCAGACAGTCCACACAATTTCAAACCTAATTTAGGGCATTTCCAAACAAGTTCAGGAGATGGGAGTGGCCATCCTTGTTATGTAGACAGCAAATCTCAAGTAGCTCCCAACATCTTAAGAGGGTAAAGGTGTTATTAATCTTATACACATACACTATGCTTAGTGCTTTCTGTTTCCCATCCCACCTCAGTATGAAGGAATAGTTCCAATGTATTTGTATGTCCAAGTTTGAGGATGTTTCATAGATCTGATCATTTCAGTCAACATATTCATTCCTCATTAATATACCTGCACTCCTCGGACATTTTCTGGAGGACTTCTCTATATGTCTCTCTCACTCACACTTAATTTATTCAATATTAGAAGAACTGATAAATAATTTTACAAAGCCAAACCTCAGTTCTAAAGTCACTTGAGATTTCTAACAAAGTATCTCTCAATTTATATTGGTGCATCATGTTCTGTATGGTTTTTTTTTCATATTTAGAACACCTCTTGATATTCTTAAATGAAAGGTTGACAGTCTAAAGATCTGGGGTTGTCAAACTTTTTTTCTATTGAGAAACTGATTCCTTTGGAGACAGTCTGGAAACAGTGGGCAGAGAAGCCAGCAGAGGGTAGGGTGAGAGCCAAAAGTACATTCTTTTTCTCTCACTGCCACCTCTTTCTCCCTCTCCTTCTCTACTCTCAGAGTGTTGGGAAGGGACAACTTACTCTTGTTGTGGTTGGAAGCAATCAGTTGCAGAAAACCTTTGAACCTAAGCTAAAAGTCATATGTTATCAAGTTGGAGGAGGGTACAGGTTACTCATTCCTGTTTTAAAGTTATACAAACTTTCACATTGTTTGCAGACATATCATTAAGTCTTTTCTGACCACTGTCTTGTAAAGTTTCTTTCATTACTGAAAATCCACATAAACAATTTTTCCAGAATCTACTTTTTTATTACATAGTCTTACCTGCCTCTACTTCCAACACTGGAAGCACTGGGTGAACGAACTGGAGGATGAATACTAGAAACTGCACCCAATCCTAAATCATTAATGGAAAGAGGGGAAATTTATTACCATAACTTTTCATTTTAAAAATCAAGAAAATGAAAACAGTATTATTTGTGCTGAGTTCCTTACTATAAAATGCAGAAAATTTCCAACATTTCAGAGGTCAAGGTGAAACTATGTTTTCAGCGCAATGAAGATGTCTCCTTATTACTTTCAGTTAAAAAAAAGCTACAGAAGAATTCCTATTTGTGAAGCTACTAAGGAAAATCCCATACAGGGTTTTTTGTGACGTTTTAAAAGCTCAGTTATGTATTTTAATTATACAATGTACTGGAGACAGTACTATAACAAAGAGTATGTATGGTGGCTTCCAATACCTCTGCCAGAACAAGCAATCCCTTCTCCTCCTATCTGCAAACCTGTTCCAAAGCATCTATATCCTTTATTTGTTCCTAACCTATATCTCTGGTACAGGGTCTGATTTTTAAAAATAAAATGTTAATTGTTGATGAATACTGATTATTTTCCTGGCATCCCTCAGTTTTTTTATTTATTTTATGAATTATTATTTTTTTGCTCTCATTAACACCATTCTCTTATTTGCTATTTGTGAAATACTGCCAGTTTCATCTGCATTTGATATAAACTGCTTCCCTAGCCTTCCTTACAGTCAGATAAGAAGCAGCAAAGATACTTAAACTTTCTATTATATTGTGTATTTTAAGGAATGCCCCCACCCCTTTCCATTTTCTATCCTGTCTGTCTCTTATCCTGATACATTGTCTGGCAGAGACCTTTGCTGCAGCATTAGTTATTTTATTAATAACATTTAGCAGCTGTCATACCTGGGGATGGCACTGATGAATTTGGAGACTGTACAGTTTTGCGTGAAGGAGGTTTGAGTTGGCTCTGGTCCATAATAGTCTCTCGCCTCCCCATGCTTTCCAAAGAAATATTTGCTGAACAGTCAATCTTAAGATGTGAAAAGGTAAGGTAGTTATGAAGAGAAGAATCATTTTTCATTATCAGAATTGATAGCAAAGCAGTATGTAGGTAACTTCATTCTCTCTAACAGTAAAACAGATGGGCCCACGTAAGAATGTCTGTTGAACTGAGGCATGCCTAGTATGCAGAAAAGTAAATGTTTAAAAGGAGTGACTCTCAGAAAAAGAAAAGGCAAAAGAATATCTAGATGCAGATACTCCATCTGCTAGACGTAATGCCCTTCAAATGTTCTCTGGACTGGTAGGTTTATTAGGAAAACTTTCATGTTCCAGATCATTCCATTCATCACATATTTCATGCGAAGCAACAAACATATCAAATAGATATGAAACATAATATATCTTACATCAGGAAGAGAGGGAAGTGTATAGGAGCCACCCACTGCTGATGTCAGATCTATCATGGGTGGTGTAAATGTCTTCCCATCAAATCCAGAAGCACTATTAATCGTGGGACTGGAAGGCGTTGATGTTGTACTGCTGGCATTAGAGGGAACAGCAGCAACGTGTCCACTGTTGATTTGCCACTGCAAGGGAATGACAACAGTGTTAAGAGAAAAATGGTTATTGACATATATTAGTAAACATTTATCAGTAATAATATGCTAATTGTGCAGAAATCACTGTGTGGGTCTGAATTTAAAACATTTTGCTATACACATTGAGTATTCCTTGTCCAAAATGCTTGGGACCAAAAATATTTTGTAATTATTTCATACAAAGACACAATGAGAGGTCTTGGAAATGGGACCTGTTCTACAATAAAAATAATTTATGTTTCATATACACTTATACACATAGCCTGAATATAATCTTAACAAAACATTTTAATAACATTATGTATGAAACAGTATGTCTATACATTGAACCATCAGTAATCAAAGATTACTATGTCAAGCCATCATGTGGACAATTTTGGATTTTGGAGATCTTGCTAAGGGATGATCAGCATGTGCTATTTGTAATATTGCAAGTGACATTAATACCAATAGCTCTGAGATATTCCATGGGAGAGGGAAAAAACCCAAATGAATATCCAGAACAAAATTATCAGTTATCTAGTCACAATGAACATGTGAGTTCATAGTTTGCTAATGTACACCGGCTTTTGAGGTAAGGAGAGACCAAAATATGCTGAGAAACCAAAACTGTAGAAATCTTCTGTGAAAAGAGTTATAGTGATCGAAGTTAACCATTTCACATTAGTAAAATATGCACTTCCATTGAAATCACAAGACAACACATATTTTAAAATCGCTCCCTGCCAACACAAGTGTGCTTTCTCTTCAGTTTTTATTTTGTCAAAACATAAATAGTGTATATAAAAGTGTGTCCTTTATTTGCAATAGTAATTATTCTTTTAAACCAGGCCTATACAACCTCTGGTCCTCCAGGTGTTTGGGCCTTCAGTTCCCAGAAGTTCTAGTCAGTTGGTCCAATGGTCAGGAATTCTAGGAGCTGAAGTCCAAAACACCTACAGGGCCGCAGGTTGTACAGGCCTGTTATAAACTAAATCATGTTTCTCCTCCTCAAACACTATATCTAAAACAGGGATACTGATACAGATGCAAGTGTTTCTCACTGATATTTTATAGATTTATACTAAGGACAGAAATGTAACTTCATTATATCTCCTTTTATATTCTGATATCCCAAAATGTTTTGGGGAAATTAATTATGGATGATGTCCAAAAAGGTACCTGTTTAATAGCTTGCTGCGCCAAAAATGCCATCTGCAATGGATTGGGTCTTGCAGTGGATTGTGGTATATTCTGGCTCTGAGGAAACCTCATTGGCTGAGCCAGAGGGACTGGGCCATTGGGTTTGAGGTTGTTATTCTGGAAGTTAACTAGACGTGGAGGTGGCTGCTGGAAAGACAAAACAATCTTCTTAGTTAGTTGTCCATGAGTTAATTTCTTTCCCAGATTTTGAAGGAAAATCAATGAATTGTAACAGATCAGAATTACAATTTATTCTCAACATACACTAACATAATCTGATATCTAACTATTTCAGAGTCTATCTATGCAGAAAGAAACTACACAGTGGTATGGAAAATTAATCTTCTTTAAAAAGTTTATTCAGTTTATAGGAATTGTACAGAGGACACTAAATTTTTGGAATGAGCAAATGAACGCTGGCAATCAGACAAGATGGTTTCACTGTAATTCTTTAAAAAGCACAACTATTAATTACTATAAAATTGTCTTTAGCTGCTCTCCTGCTGGCTTGAGCTTTCACTTTTGAACAAAGTACAAGGAGCTAAGTGTTTTCTACTCTGGATTTGCCCTAATTTACCTGAGGAGGAGGAGGAGGAAGAGGTGGTGGTGGTGGTGGAATCTGGTGCATGGGCCCTGCAATTCTAGGATTTGGGAGCCCCACAGGACCTGCCCTCCGTTGAGCTTGCTGCCTCTGAGCAAGGACCTGTTGCTGCATGTGCTGAAGTCGCAGTTGGGCTAAACTGATCTGTGTTGGGAACTTGGATAGTTGATTTGAAGGTAAGCCACTTTGTGGCTGTATGTTTGGTTCCATCACAGGGCTTTTAGGCATGTGTGGTGGGATCTCATTATCTTCAATTACCAAAGAACCTGGATAAAAATAATTTATTTACAAGTTAAAGTTTTACTATGTATATCTCTGTTACGTATACCTGTATTCACTAGGTAATGTACTTTGATAACTACTGGAATCTGTGCCATTGACAAATGTCATTATTCAATACATCTGTTACTTGGGAGCTAGGTTGTTTAGGTACGGTATGTTTTCACTCAGTTGTCTAGACTAAAACAGAAGTTATCAGATAATGGCTAGAAATGGATAAGTAATGTAATGTCTGTTAAATTTTAAAAATGATAAGTACGAAATACTTGCTAAAATGCACGATTAATCTGCCATTCCAATAAACCCATGGCAAATTCACTATGAAAAATATTCTACACAATTTCACTTTTCTGTATGAAATTCCATATGTTCTCCCAATATACATTCTCATGTGATAAACACACTTGTCCAATGCCATTTTCCAATGCAATCAACTGGGCTTCTTGCCACATCCACAGAGTGAAGCAGTCGCATGTATACAAACACAAAGACTACACATTGCCAGACACAGAAGTGACATCACGTCAAAATTCATGAACAGAGGCTTCTATGAACAAATGTCATAGGCAGCAGTAAAAAGGATACTAATACAAAACCAGAAGGTAAGTATCAGCATTCGAAGGTAGGAAGTTCAGGAAAAGACACAACCTCTAACCATTATATATAACTCAATTTTTAATTAAAACAATTAATTTAGACTGTAACTTCAACAATTCCTGCCACTAACAAAGTATAAATGAGAAATGCAACATACCTAAATTGAAGATATTTTGTGCCCAAAAACTAGGATCACAGTGAAACTGAATAGTGGCATTAGACACTGGTAAGGCATCGCACCGTGCCCTAAGGAGATATCGTAAACGATATGTAATCTAGAAAAATATTAAGAATGTCATATTAAATTAAAATTTAGACATTTTTCTGTAGGCCACTACATGCTGTTACTTAGAATAAATTCAAAATACAGAAAGGTTAATTTTGCCTATAAAACTATTTTCTAAATTTGACTAATTATCAATAAAAATCTCTAGCAATGTTTTATTAGTGCCAGCATTTTACAGCAATGACACGTCAATCAATTCACTGCGACAATGGCTTAAAAGTGCAATAGATCTCTATCCATACCAGGCGTTTGCTGTACAGTAATGCTGTGCTGCTACCACTGGAGACTGCCCATTTAGAAAAATTCATGACATGTTCCAGTTGCTTAGAAAGACCTGCCACTTCCTGTTGTTGCTGCAGAAGCTTTACTCGGTGTTCTTTGGCTAGACACTGCAAGGAAGAACAAATAAACACATGAGATTTCTCTCAATCTCTTGCAGCTTTACTACATTTTTCACAGAAGGTTCATGAAGAGACACTAGCTTGCTCCTCTGCTTGTGCACATTAAGGCAGTCTCTTCAGGTAGTCACACACAAGAGGGTCTTGTGCCTTTTATACCTTCTTAACATACAAACCCTATATTTTATCTGAATTTTTGCATCTTTTCAGTCAATGACCTTTTCTGCTTTTCTGTTTTGTAATCAAGTTTAAGCAAACATCTTATATGGCCCCAATAATACAAAATACATAATGAAAATTATGCTGAAAGCAATCAATTATAATAGAAATGTGAACTGGGACATTCTTCCTCCCTAATTAAGATAAATTCAAGTTCTGGTGCACATATACTATGACTGAAATTAGTGTGTTTGTTTGCATCACACATATAAGATTATAGTTAGAGAGTAACATAAAAAGTCAGTGATAAAACGCAAGGGGAGATATACCAGAAATGACAATCTGACTTTGAAAGAGCAATTACAAAATAATTTTAATGTATCTTGAATAATTTCTGATGATGCCCTATTCAATTACTATATTGAAATGTTTCTTTATAATCTTAGTTTCTACCTTAGGTGGGACCACTAATGGGCAAGGAAATGAGTATCATTCTCTTGGGACAAAAAGTAATAAATATTTTATTTGCTGTATCTCTAGCTTGAATCACTGCCTTTAAATGCAGCACTAGGTCAAGAAAGAGAACAAGGAATCTGCAGATGGAAATCTAATCTGCAGAAGAATCTCAGCAGTTACTACTCTGGCAAATAGCCTTTGTTAGAAATTCTCAATGAAATGTTTCATACTAAGAGCTGATTCTAGACTTCCCCGGAAAGAAAAATATTAAATTATGATGGTTATATATTGAAAAGCCAGGCACACCGAAAGCACAATTTTTCTGGGGACCAATAGCACCATCCAGACACTCCAGGGAGGTGTTACCAAGACCAGAGAAAATCCAAGATTTACAGAGGTTTTTTGAAAAGTCCCTTCACACACACACACACACACACACACACACACAGAGCACACGATGGTAACAAAATACTAAGATTACAATAGATATTTACATCCATGTGTTGGGGAAAGGGGCAAAGAGTCAAACAGCACAAAATTATCTGGGAAAAAGTCATGGATGGCTAGAATACTGCATAGAAGCATTCCACATTGCAGCATCTTGTTATGGATCCCACTGGTTTTTAACATGAATTTCAGGTGGTCGCAAAATGAAGACATGATTAATATAAAAGGGAAAATCATTTGTTTCAATCTTGAGTTAAAACCTGAAGATAGAAAAAGGAAATAAACAATCACGTAATACTTTTTAAATAAAGTGCTTCCCATACAAATGTTAGATATAACACAAAACAAAGATATTATATTAATTTCTAGATATTTACATCCAGACTGTGGAACAACCTGCCAGAAGAACTCTGACAGCTAGATAAGCTATTGGAATTTAAAAACAACGTAAAGACCTATCTCTTCCAGCAGGCCTACCCAGCTAGTCTTTAAGTGTTATGGTTGAGCCTTATGGCTCCGCTACTGGGAGACGTGGTCGTAAGACTCCTCGGGAGTCAGATACTCTCGAGGAGCGAGAAAGGAAGCGGCTGCGGGATATCTTTGCAGAACCATCTGACGAGGATTCCTTTGAGGGTTTTACTGAGAGAATGGAGGAAGAGATGGTTAGCTCAGAGGAGGATGACATGGAATGGACTCGTGTGAGGGAGGATTTGGGTGCCACTGGCAATGATAGTATGGAAGGCGATTGGGGACCTTCAGGATTAGACCCGTGGACAAGCTGGAGGGATGGGACGGGATCCACAGCTGGGGATGCTGTGGGGCGTAGTCAAAGGTGTTTCAGTTCTGATGAGGAAAGTGATGAGGAAACGCCTGGAATTAGGGTAACAGCTGATAGTGATGAGGAGTTGTAAACTGGCATAAAATGGGGTTTGGACGCAATGGCTAATTGCGTTGGGCAAGGTAATCTGGACGAACGCTTGGGCTCTGTGTGGGAAATTCCTGAAGACGGGTGCGATTCGTTTGCTGACTACGTAAGTTACCAAGGACACTGGGCATAGACGGCGGGAGGAACTGTGTGGGCTTTTGTTGTGCAACCTGTGCTTAATCTTATTAGCTTGGACCTCCGTCGTCTTCTTGACGGACGCCATCTGTTTACTCTGGACTTACGGACTGACTGACTACGGCCTCGGACTCTCCTTCCTGTGATTATCGTTGGACCTGGTGAACTACAAACGTCTGTACCTGCCTTACGACCTTCGGACCGGATTGGAACTTCGCTGACCGCTTCTGCCCTTGAATGCTGTGTTTGTATCGGGAAATTGCTTGCTGTGTGGAGGAGTAACCTCTTAGTTACTCAAACATAGCTTTTGGCAGCAGAGAAGCATCTGCTGCCAGTTTTTTGCATTCCTTTGAATCTTTTGTTCACCAGCTTTTGCTTGTTTAAGTCCCAGGCTGAAGTAAGCTATTTTGGTTTAACCCGGATTAAACTCCAGTTTAATCCGGTTTATCTTTTGAGCGTTTTTTCTTGTGTCTTTCTACTTTTAAGGCCAGTGTTTGCCTAACCCTTGTCTTTTACGGGCATTTTTTGGTTCTGTAACTCCAATAAACTTTGTTATATCTTATCTTGTGGCATTCTGTCCTTGACATTAAGCATGAATTTTAAATGTTTAATCTCTGTTTTGTGTATTTTAACATGTATTTTATAGAAATACATTTTAATATGTAGCTCTTATAGAAATACATTTTAATATGTGTATTTGTGCTATTTTTACAATGTTTATGTGTTTTAACTATTCTGTAGCCCGCCTCGAATCATGAGGAGAGGCGGGTAAGAAATAAAATAATAATAATAATAATAATAATTCTCCTCATCAATGTTTTTAAAGAATACAAATGTTTTAGCAGTACATATGACAAATCTATTGGGAAAGTATCTGCACATTATCACAGAAGATTTTAAGACTACCTCACATTCATGTGTAAACCTTACCTCAAGCTGATGAAGCAGAGCTTTCCCCTTTTTATTTATTTCTACCATCAATGTGAAAATAGCAACTTTAATATCCTGTTCCACCAGTTTTTGATTCCGATTAACTTCATGGATCCTATAAAATGTGAAAAATAGAGAAATGCTATTTATTATAAACAGCGTGGTAAATAGGTTAAATTATTATCCAAAGACTGGTCCTGCTTACTGACTTCAAAAGGATTTTTGTATGCCTGAACTTTGATGAAAAACTAGCATTAATTTTCTGAGTATATGGAAAAACTATGTTTTGCCTATCGTAAATGTGCAAAGTTTCTTTTATAACTTTTTCTACCAAAGGAAGTTTACAGGATAACTAAAAACAAAATTCAGCTAAAACTCAATATTCCAGTTTAAAAATCCAAAATACAATTTATCCTCCAGTTTAAAACAACAAAAACTATTACTGTTCCTTCTCTCCTTCTCCTTATGATTGGAATCTCCTCTCCAAACATATTTAATAAACACCTCACACTCTAGCTTCTCTTCCCTCCTATATCATTTCGGTTTAAAACTGATGCTCACTGAATCTCAAAAAATGCTAGGTAATGCAAAGTATGTTTTCAACATTTGAAATTTGAGTACACCATTATTTGCATTTCCTGCTCCACTTCCCACTCGTTTTCTAGCTCATCAGTTATAGATAATATGCTTTAGGTTTGGAATATCTAAATTCTATCTCTTTGCAAAGCAGAAAAAGACTATCATAGCTGCTACTTATGATAACTATATATTACTTTTCGTACTGAAATCACTGTACTTCTCAATACTAGTAGAGGTTGAATATCCCTTATCTGAACTGCCTGGGGTCAGAAGTGCTTGGATTTTGCAGTTTTTTGGAAGTGCAGATTCTGTGCATTTTGAGAATGACAACTGCACCACAGGTAGCAGCAGTTTCAAATAGCTTCTGGCATAAAACATGAAGAAGCCATGAACACTGGTCTATTTTAGGCCATAGTCTAATGCTCTAATCATATTCTTTCAAAATCCTTTTAAGTAAGAAATACCATTCTGGTTTGCCGAGGCACCAAAAGTCTGGCAACAGCAGCATGAATAAACAATATGGGTTTTCTCAAGGCAAAGGCAACATTATACAGTACATGACTCGATCTTTCTGTACAGATTGCCCTTTTTAAAGTAAATCATTACAGCTATGCACCCAAGAGAGACATTTATGATACAATAACTAAAAAGACAAAACATGATAAGCATAGCACTTCCTGTAATCTTAGAACTGTTTTAGGAAATAACAATGTAAACAGAGTTCTACCAGTTTACACTTGCATTGATCAGTTCCCAAAACATAGTGATTTCACTAAAACTAAGTCAAGATTGTATGTAACGCAACTTGTAGAATTAGAAAAATACCTGTTTTGAATTTGCTCTCCTGTGTATTTTATATAATTGCTTTTCTCCATCAGCTTTGTAACAAGTGTATCAATTATTACTTTTTGATTTTGAAAGGCTTCTTCTATAAACTGGTATCTACAATGGGAAAAACAAATATTTCATACAAGCAAACATTTTCACCCAGTTCAATATTCAAACCACTTCCAATTTAAAGTCAGCAAAAATGTGCATCATCTTATATTTAGGAAATATGTGATGTACATGATTAGTTACAGCTGATGGATCTCACTTTTAAAACTGTATGCTGGCTACCATCAGGTCCAAAATATCATATATATTCAAGTGTAAGAACCTCATTTATACGATGAGGGCTGATTTTGGGCCCAACATTGTGGATTTTGATATGTTATATGGATAAGTGGAAGGTCATTCTGTGAAGACAAAAAAGCACCAGAGCCTCAGGGAGCCAACTAGCACTGACCATTGCCATCACTATTTTGCCATTCAGATTTTCAAATGCAAAAAATCTGCCATGGCAGAGAGAGTAGAGGGTGGTCAGTAGTACTTATTTTATGTTTTCCAGGAATGGATTAAGCTCTTTCCTTTCACTACTCTACTCAGAGAAGGGGATGGTTCGTTTCTTGATAAGATGGTACTCACGCTACCTGTGGTTAAGTTGACCCAGTTTTTTTGGGCTGATTTTTAATTAACATTTCTAGACTCATACATGAGTATATAGGGTAAGTTTTCAATACCTCTAAGGATTTTTGGCTTCTGTATTAATCTTGTCCCAAATAGAAATAGTTTGCTTACCTGTAAAGGCGATTCAAGTGGTCATTAATGTCACACAAATATGTTCTCTCACCTGTGCAGAGACCCTATCAGAATATTCTAGAACTGAGTAGCTTAACAGGAACTTGTCTCCAGAGGCGGTTCAACCACCAGGCCAACTAGGCAGTTGCCTGTGGCGCCATCTTGTTGTGGGCGCCATCGAGGCAACTCCTGTCTTCTGCGGCCTGCCTCCGCAAGGTATTGAACTGCTTTTTCTGTTGATTTGTTGTAAAACATGATGTTTTAAGTGCTTAATTTGTAAAATCTTAATGTAATTTGATGTTTAATAGGCTTTTGTTTAATCCCTCATTATCAAATATTTTCGCTTATCCAACGCTTTTATTTTTCAGTGATTGGGTTGGGGGGGGGGGGCGCCAAAATTCTGTTCGCCTACACTTGAAAAATACCTAGGGCCAGCTCTGCTTGTCTCCCTGCCATATACTGTACATGTTCTAGCTTGCCAATCTTTTTGCAATCTACGAAAAGGAATCTACAGAATCAAATGCTGCCCTAAATTAAAAAACTCTAAAATCAGGACAGTAAATAAAGAATAACACTCTGAAAACTGAGGAATTCCAGACACGAATCAATCAGGGCCAGCTAACACCTCCGAACAAAAGATTCCCCCAGGCAGGAAGCAGCCATTAAATGCCAATCAAGGTGATTAATTACAGCATTCACACTCGCCTTGAACAGACAGTGTTCTTTCTCCCACCCTGGACCTTCCACAGATATATAAAGCTCCCTTGCTTAGTTTTCCAATATACCTCACTACCTTTCCATAGATGGGGGCAAAATGTCTGGAACATAGTCATACAGCCTGAAAAACTCACGACAACCCAGTGATTCCGGCCATGAAAGCCTTCGACGACATAATGGCAGTATACTTTTGGAACCCAAGATGGAAGCTGGTTTGTGATGGCATTTTCGACATATGAAGTCAAAAAACAAGTTTTAGAAGAACCAGGAGACTTGTTTTTTTGATGAGGAGGGAAACTGTTGCCCAATGGAACAATAGTTTGATGAAGAGTGTTAACTGGAGCTCGTTATAGGGAGAGGTCAACCCCCCTGTTTAAATGTCTCCATTGGCTGCCATTAAGTTTCCGGTCCCAATTCAAGGTGCAGGTCATTACCTATAAAGCCCTAAACAGTTCGGGACCGGCCTACCTTCGTGACCGCATCTTTCCCTACAAACCTGTGCGATCTCTAAGATCTTCTGGAGCGGCTCTTCTCTCGCTCCCTTCCCTTTTGCAAGTGCGATTGGTGGGGGCCTTCTCGGTGGTGGCTCCCCGACTCTGGAATTCCCTCCCCAGGGATATTAGGTTAGCACCTACCATCTCCATCTTTCACAAAGAATTAAAAACATGGCAGTTCCACTGTGCATTTGATTAGTTAAGTCCTTATAATCAGCTTCTAATTAGATTCGTACTCTGTTCACTTTACTATTATTCTCCACCGCAAGATCATTTTCCCCGCCCTGTTTATCCACCCTATGCATTTTATTTTTCTCATGCACTTTATTCATCAACTCCAATTTTAGTGAGCTGTGACAGTTACCTACTCATGCTTAGCTGGATTTTTTGATGTCTCGCTGATGATTGATTAAGATTGTTTTATGTCTTATGGTTTTATAATTTTAAACTGTTTCAAACTATAGTTGATTGTTGTTTTAATCATGATGTTATATGTTTTAAACTGTTTTTATGATGTTTGATGGTTGGGCTTGTCTCTATGTGAGCCGCTCCGAGTCCCCTTGGGGAGATGGAGGCAGCATATAAAAATAAAGTTATTATTATTGTTGTTGTTGTTATTATTATATTGAGAGGGAGATCAAAACAGGGACTTGGATGTAAAGGAAGAGGATCACTTTATCATCCAGGAAGGACAGAAGGATCACTGGTGTTGTTGTGACTACTGGCCAAATCTCATCTTGGAATGGAAGAAATCATCCACATCATATGATAAATCCTCAATCCCATGCCTGAAGTATCCTTTGTAAGGCCTGGCTCACTGCAGCTAGACATAGCATTGGGAAGCCACATATAAAAATGCCTATGGGATAAAATCTTGATTTTCCTCCCACACCAGATGAGCAGAAAAATGTAGAATCATAGAATCATAGAATAGTAGAGTTGGAAGAGACCTCATGGGCCATCCAGTCCAACCCCCCGCTAAGAAGCAGGAAATCGCATTCAAAGCACCCCCGACAGATGGCCATCCAGCCTCTGCTTAAAAGCCTCCAAAGAAGGAGCCTCCACCACAGTCCGGGGCAGAGAGTTCCACTGCCGAACAGCTCTCACAGTTAGGAAGTTCTTCCTGATGTTCAGGTGGTATCTCCTTTCCTGTAGTTTCCTGTAGTACTCACCATGATCTTAGCTGCATAAACAGCATCATGTCTAGCAAAATGTTTTGATGGGCTGCCAAAGCCACATCCTCCTATTGAAACTATACTGCTGCACTCTTCACTTCTTATGGTAAATACAAGAGGAAAAGTAGGATTTTATCATAGAGGGGGGGGTTGGTATGTAATAATACAGGCTTGGCAGTTAGCCACTCTAATGAACAAGACAGTTGAGGAATAGAAGTGCCTGCCAAAAATGTCCACAGGTTTCCCCTCTCTATATGAGGGGTAGAGTGGGATTTCTTCCCTTTTTAGTTTGTGAAGCCTTCCGATGATTAAGTATGAAGGTGAATACATAAAGAGGCCCCAGAATCAAACCATTTTGTTTGATTCTAGAAAGATGTTTTAAACATTCTGGAGCAGGAAGCAGAGCCAGTTGCTTTACCATTTCCTGAAGAGTTGGCAACAAATGAATGGTTGCTGATGTTGCATTACTAGTATCTATTATCTGGAACACTGCAGGAGAAGTGATATCAAACCCAGTTTCATAAGTCATTCTTAGTACAATGTCTCAAAATTAACTGAAAATCCTCGAGAGAGAATAAAGGAATATAGTGTTCCATATTCCCTGAAGGGGATAATGTTAATGGTGACAGAGAGCCAGGTGAGGATGAATCAGAAATATATGAAAGACATTGCAGATCTGTCTTTTTTTGCTGAAGAACACTTTAATAGGTTAATGGGATTGGATGGTGAATATTAGTACTGAAGCCAGAAGTAGAGTCAGAAAAGGTCTCAAGATGATAGCTGTAGGTTTCAGTAGCAGAGATGGAATCAGGTGAGGCCTTGAGATGACAGTCATAGTTTTTGGTGATGGAGATGAAAGAGGTCTGGCAGAAACTGAGGAACTAGGTGACAAAGGTATCATCAATTTCTGAATATGCAGAGTGGGAGGCCAATAGATGTTCTCACCAGTACCAATCTATGTATGAGCTAGAAATAAGCAGCAAATCATTTTGACCCTTATAGTCTCAATATGGTGAATAAAAACTCATGAAGGATCCTTCTCAAGAGAATGGGGAACTCTCTTGCCTTGAAAACAATGACAGTGCCTGCACAGAATAATAGACTTGGAAGAGACCTCATGGGCCATCCAGTCCAACCCCCTGCCAAGAAGCAGGAAATCTTATTCAAAGCACCCCCGACAGATGGCCATCCAGCCTCTGCTTAAAAGCCTCCAAAGAAGGAGCCTCCACCACAGTCCGGGGCAGAGAGTTCCACTGTCGAACAGCTCTCACAGGTAGGAAGTTCTTCCTGATGTTCAGGTGGTATCTCCTTTCCTGTAGTTTAAAGCCATTTTTCCGTGTCCTAGTCTCCAAGGCAGCAGAAAACAAGCTTGCTCCCTCCTCCCTATGACTTCCCCTCACATATTTTATACATGGCTATCATGTCTCCTCTCAGCCTTCTCTTCTGCAGGCTAAACATGCCCAGCTCCTTAAGCCACTCCTCACAGGGCTTGTTCTCCATACCCTTGATCATTTTAGTTGCCCTCCTCTGGACACATTCCAGCTTGTCAACATCTCCCTTCAACTGCAGTGCCCAGAATTGGACACAGTATTCCAGGTGTGGTCTGACCAAGGCAGAATAGAGGAGGGGATCACAGAGGTGAAATAACTGTAAGTTGTATTGGTTGGAATGTTAGAAATACCAATTGTCACTCTTGAATATCAACAGGACCAATAATGAAAGTGATGTTGGGACTGATGTAGGAGTGCTTGTTTCAACTGGGCATTGGAGAAGTAGAAGTTTCAGCTTTAATGTGGCCTTTTGCTTCTTCCCCTTCAGCTCATTTGATGTCTTTGTGTACTCGTCGAGCAGGGGCCTTTTATGCCCTGCCTTTGAGCCAGTGGGCTAATGAGGTAAAGGTTGATGGATGCCCTGCAATCTTGTCAGTATTTTTGGTCGAGTGATGGGAAACTGAAGACACTGCAAGTACCAGGTCCCCCACTACTGGTACATCAGTAGGCTCTGAAGCATGCTCTAACAAAGTTTAAGCAGTAGGTTGGGATATGGCAGGCTTTGATACTAATATATGTCTAATTGATCCCAAAGATGCCCCTAACAATGAGTTGATAGTTTCCCTTTTGACTGCAGACATTGTTGTTGCCATGAAGAGTAACATACATAAAATTGCTTGAAGGAACTTGTACCAGAGATCCAGTCAAAGTTGGGAGGCTCAGTTCTTCAGAGGCTCTGTTGTAAAGCCTTTGCAGATAGAACATTTCTGGACAACATGATCCTCTCCCAAACAGAATAAGGAGACTGTATGATGACACATGCAGTAGTTTTTAAAAAGGGAAAATTATTTTTAAAAAATAGAATACAGTAGTAAGGAATTTGAAGAAAAAAAGAGAAATATCAGAATAGATAAAAGAAACTAGTCAACAGTAGAGCTACAGAAGTGACATGTTTTGCAGGTGGAAATAAACTAAAGGGATAGAAGTTTAGCGGGCTAAGACATGTGTTATGCAGGAGGGTACAGAGTTCCCACCAATCTACTCAGTTCTACAACTTTATGATAGTGTCTCTGCACAGGAATGAAAAACAATTTGTGAAATCATAAAAACATTTATTTATTCATTTGTTTATTGGTAAAGGGGCAAACCTAAAATGGTACATACACAACTGTAATAGTTTATTTTAAAAGTGTAATAACACTTGTATTTCAAAAAACTAGGAAAAAGATCAAACTATCCTGAGAAACTACAATGGGTTGTCATTATCCTTTATGAGATAGCCTATGACTTGAAAATGCATCATATGAGATTACTGAGATACTTAGTTTTTGTAATAAATTACTCTCAACCTAGCTACTAGTTTCCCTTTTATTTTAATCACATGCAGTTTATTTTAATACCTGTGCTCTTTATGTTCCAACAACTGGCAATCTCGACACGTCAACTTGTCGCATGTTTCACAATAGAGCTTCAGCTGCTCCTTTTTGTGATAAGGGCAGAACACAGGTCTCTGACTAGTTACACCAACAGCCTCTACAAAGCAAAAAAGTTCAACTTTTACTGGCTTTTGCTGCTATGGACCACCAGGAGCTAAACTCAAGATTTAAAATCTTGAAGTGTGCTAAATGTTTATTTAAACATAATAAAATCTCTTCAATTTTGGAAAAAAGGGACAATCAGGTAAATGCATACATTCGTATTCTGTTTTTATTCGAATGATTCAAACCAAGTACTATAATGATGTTAATATACTTCAGCTGTCATTTCAGAGCACCATCAGTGCGATATTTCTATGAACTTGTATTCCTGTGCTGTTGTGAGTCCCTTGAGTTCATACACATTAACTGAAAATGAATCACTAATCTAGCTTTTGCTTGCATTAGGAAACTGTTCACAAAAACTATAGTGTAAATCCTTCAGATGTCATACAATAAGTGATGTGTCCTTCTCAGACAACTAAGGAAATCTGTCTCACAGTTTTAGTTCCATAGGCGATGATGGAACAATTTTTTTTCATCATTACTTAAATTTTGTCTTCAATTTTAAAAAAATGTGAACTTTTTCTCCTTGAAGATTTAAGCTGATTGAAGACCGCAGCAAAATATGCTAATTTTACTAACTAGGAAAAATCTATCAAAGGATCACTGAGATGAAATTGCTTTTCCATGTATCTCAATTTCCCAAAACGAGACTATGTTTACGTTCATATCAGTTTTCTAAAATACTACATCCAGTGTATATGAAAAATATTGTATGAAATATAGAAGAGATCCAATCCTTTAAAGCTAGAGGAGAACAGATTTAGCAGATTTTCCAGGCTGACTGAGTTTAATTGGCCAACAGTAGAGTCTCAAGTATAGTACTTGGCAAATACTGAGCAGATTTGAGTAATCTCACAAGAATAGATGTTGACAGATAAAAATCAAAGTGGCTGAAGCACTGCTAGACAGTAGGTTTGCTCAAATAATTCGATTTCCCCGTCTGTCGTTACTAATTCGTTAGTTTTGTAACTTGTGAAGCAATATTCGACCTATATTGTCCACTCGTGTGGATCCCGCGGTTTCGAACCGCGATAGGCCCTTTTTCTAATGTTGTCGTTTTTTTTCGCTAGGAAAAAAAGGTTTTGCAAATCATCCAAACTTGTTTAAGTGGACTGGGGCAACCTAGCGTGTTGTTTCCACCTTGTGGCCAATCAGAGAGTACGTTTAACTCAGGGGAGGGGCTTGTACGTCCTGAATGAAAAGAGCGAGCACTGGGAGCCTCGTGGCATTTGCACCGGGAATCTGGAGAGGGTGGAAGTGAGATTCTAGGCAGGCAGGCAAGATTGCTGCGTCACAGCTTCCTTGGCTGAGCTAAAGATTAGAAGACCGGGAGAAAAGGGTGGGTGGGTGAGGTGGGAAACTGTTGGGTGTTTGTGCAGGGTTTTTTTCCAAAGGGCCTGTGGGCTTTTTTCCCCACAAGCTTGGCGTTTGCCATTTGCCCACCAGCCCTGCAATTTTTCTGCTGCGCCATATTGCCTGGTGCGGGGTGGGGTTTCGTTTGATTAGGAAACTTTTCTTTGCATAGGAATTAAAGTGAGTTGCAAATAGAAGAAATCAAATATTCCAATTTTCATTTTGCAAAGTCTGGCAAAACTCCCCATAATCCACCGAAAAACAACTTGGGCAAAAGGGAGGCTGTATTGTTTTCTCTTGGCTTTCTTGCCTGAGCTGCAGTGCTCAATTTGCGCTTGCTGCAAATCTCTTTCTCCTTTCAAAACCCTAGCAAAGTCTGGCAAAAGGTTGCAAGTCCCATTATCCTCCGCAATAACACTTGGCTTGGGCAAAAGGGAGGGTGAATTGCTTTCTCTTGGCTTTCTTGCCTGAGCTGCAGTGCTCAATTTGTGCTTGCTGCAAATCTCTTTCTCCTTTCAAAACCCTAGCAAAGTCTGGCAAAAGGTTGCAAGTCCCATTATCCTCCGCAATAACACTTGGCTTGGGCAAAAGGGAGGGTGTATTGTTTTCTCTTTCCTTTCTTCCCTGAGCTGCTCAATTTGGGCTTGCTGCAAATCTCTTTCTCCTATCAACCCTAGCAAAGTCTGACAAAAGGTTGCAAGTCCCATCATCCTCCGCAATACCACTTGGCTTGGGCAAAAGGGAGGGTGAATTGCTTTCTCTTTCCTTTCTTCCCTGAGCTGCTCAATTTGGGCTTGCTGCAAATCTCTTTCTCCTATCAACCCTAGCAAAGTCTGGCAAAAGGTTGCCAGTCCCATCATCCTCCGCAATACCACTTGGCTTGGGCAAAAGGGAGGGTGTATTGTTTTCTCTTTCCTTTCTTCCCTGAGCTGCTCAATTTGGGCTTGCTGCAAATCTTTCTCCTATCAACCCTAGCAAAGTCTGGCAAAAGGTTGCAAGTCCCATAATCCTCCGCAATACCACTTGGCTTGGGCAAAAGGGAGGGTGAATTGCTTTCTCTTTCCTTTCTTCCCTGAGCTGCTCAATTTGGGCTTGCTGCAAATCTCTTTCTCCTATCAACCCTAGCAAAGTCTGGCAAAAGGTTGCAAGTCCCATAATCCTCCGCAATACCACTTGGCTTGGGCAAAAGGGAGGGTGTATTTGTTTTTGTAATTTGTTTATTTGTATTTGAAGGACTTTCACAGTGAAGGAACCCCTATTGAACAGGAAATAACAATTCAAAAGCAGGAACAGATTTTTGCAATTGTTAAATAAAGTTTTTTAATATGAACTATGAAATTACGCAATAAATCTTAGGAAAGGGCAAACGCTCTGCAATTTAGCGAGCAAGCAGGGTGGATTGTGTTCTCCCACTGTACCAAATTTGATCAGTATAGCTGAAAAAATGAGTGCAGGAGAGCCCCATAAAAGCCCCCCCCCCATGGGCTGTTTTGGGCCACTGCGCATGCGCGTCCGCCATTAACGAATTACTTTTGAAACTAACGAATTTTCGTTAATTTCGAATTTTTGGGGGGCAAAATTCGGAAATGACATCAGAAACGAAACACTACCCCCCCTACTTTTGAAACGAGTTTAGAATCAATTTTTTCGTGGATCGCTCAAGCCTACTAGACAGTATCAAGACTTTCAGTTGACTAGACATATTTGTTTTCTCAAAGCAACTTTCTCAGAAGGAATTAAACATTTAAAAAGGATTACTCAATTTTTCCACACTAGATTTTCTGAAAAATTTAAAATACAAGAATGGAACCAATAAGCAAATTGTGCAATCTATCAATATTATTTTGTAGTAGCAAATTCAGGGTTGGTCCAGTCAAACTGTCTTTTACAAACCCTCATGAAAAATAGAAAATTATTTTAAATATTTTAACTGTTTTTAATTATTTTAACCAATTTTGGTATGTTTAATCCTATTTTAAAATTTTTATGCGGAAGATTTTAAATTATATTGTTTTTTAATTGTTGTGATCCACTTTATGTCTCAATTACAGAAATAAAAGACCAAAATAAATAAATAAACACATAAATTACAAATATGCTTTGAGGAATACAAGTACAGTATGACACAAACTCTCTCACGGCCCTTCTTTCTAATAGTCACAGAATTCTCAGGTCTAAACCAAGAAGTTCCATTTATCTCTCACAGTTAATATTCACTGATATACATTGTCAATAAAAGTTTTTCTATTTTATTCTAATAGGTCAAATGGGTCTTTAACAGTATTCATGAGTAACTGACAGGTTATTTACATGGATGCAAGCCAAAGTTAATTCCATTTATTTTAAAATCAATGTGCAAAAAGTGCTCAGCATATGGATTGCAGGATGAGCTAAAAGCATACTGGTAGCCTCCTCATTGTGAGCTTGCTGTAATAAACAAATTCTAATTTAACTCAACTGATTTCAGTAGTTACTCATGTCTAAGTCAAGGGAAGGTTTTGGGGATAAAATTATTGATTTTGATATGACCAGTAGATAAGTTGAGGATCCTTCTGCGAAGATGGGAAAATGTCACCGCCTTGGCTCCCAATGCTACCATTTTCCTGTCCAGGAATTCAAAAAGGCCAGAAGTGGCACAATGGTGAAAAGAGTAAAGGGAATCGCTGCTTCTTTTAGCTTCTCCAATGCTGGACCAAATTCTCGACTTTTGCTAGTCTCCTCAAAATAGGGGTGATCCCTTTTTTGATATGAGTTAAGGTACAATACTTACATCGACCCACAAATAAGTCGACCCAGGTTTTTTGGATTGAGTTTTTGACTAAACCTTCTAGGCTTGTAAGACTAGCTCCATCAATATCATCTTTTCGTAGGGACTTGAAAACTTCGTGGTTTCAAAAGTTTTTTGGAAGTGACTAACCTGAAGCCCTAGAAGCCACCTTGGCCATTAAATGGTAGCTTGGGGTACCAATAGGCTTTTGGAATTGACTACTCTGAAACCCTAGATGCCACCCTGGCCATTATATGATTCCTGTTCTGCACTTTACCCAGTTTCTTCGATTCTGTTACGGTGTTTCTTTTTATTAATTTTATCCTTATAGTTACACAGAAAGTTTGAAGTGGTGTAATCCTGGCCTAGGTTCCTTGCTATTAGTCACACTTCACCCCTGGCTTTTTGTTATTTTTACTACGTGAGACCTACTCTAACCCACACTGCCATCTTGTCCGATCTATAAATTATACCCATTGGTTGCAGTATCACCCAATGGAGCAATCTGCAATTGCTTTTTATTAAAGGTTTTACATTGCTTTTAAAATGTTTGTAAAATTTGTATTATGTTTAAGTTGTTGTTGTTGTTGTTGTTATTGGTTTGTTGTATATTGTATGATGTATGTTGGTATTGAATGTTTACCATGTGTAAACCGCTCTGAGTGCCCATGGGAGATAGAGCAGTATATAAAGTTTGTTGTTGTTGTTGTATCTGGGTATATAGGGCAATCTGAAATGAATTCAGATCATTGTAAAAAACAAAAGCTAAGATAAATATCTACATGGAGAATCATGTTAGATCTAAATAAATGAAACTTCAAGCAGATTTGAGCAGTAAGTGGAAAATCCCTTACCTGGAGACACCTCCTCTTTCTGTCTGACTGTATGGTCCTTTGTGAATTTCACTCTCTGATGAGCTCGTATGCAGGTTTTACATAACCACTCAACACACTCTACACAAAAACCATTGGCTTCTGCATTGTCTTCACAGCTTGTACAAACCTGGCAAAACATTGAATTAAATAACCATTTTCAATTTCAGTGACATCACTGGAAGTAACAAGAGAAGTCAGGCAAAGAACAAAATTGTGCATGCCAATCAGACATTTATCTTTCCCACCCACAGACATTTACCTAGCAACTTCCACTCATAAAATTGATGTTACCACGGCAGAACAAAATAGTATTATGGGTGGGAAACAAATCGAAACACACTAAGCTGATCTTAGGTGCATGATTCAAAGTGCTATCTAGCTATTACCCATAAAGTCCGGTCCATATTATCTGAAAAAATGTCATATGCCTTCCTGAATTTTGAGGGTTTTTTGCAGTCTCACCACTCTCACAGATATATCTGTTGCAAACATAAGAAAAATATCAACTAGAGGTTGTAACCTAGCTCTGGAACTGCATTCCAAGAGAAGGTACACTGGTACACTGGTATTCACAGCTGTGTCTTGCCAAATAGCTGCCTTTGGCAACTGACTGCAACGTGGAAAGACTTTTTAATAATGTGCTGAATTTTCTGTGTTGTGTTTTAAATTGGTATGCTTTTAATTGATCTTTATTTTAACATTTGAATGCTTTAATGAAATGAACATCTAATACACACCTGATTTGACTTCTCCACTGTACTACTGGGAACTTCAGTAGTATCTTTCACAAAGATGTTATCAATAATGTGTCTTTCTGCACATTCCTGGCCACATATTGGACAACGAACAACACCAACTAGTAAAAAGGAAAAAACAAAATGGTTGCAAATTAATTTCAAAAGGTCTTCCACAGTTTTTCTATTTTCTATCAGTAATATTACCTTATTCTCCTTATCTTAGTATGTTAAGCTGGCCCAAAGCATAAATGGTAATTTGTTTATTGTGGAAGATTCCTTATTGCAAAATTATGGCAAGATGGGAGATAATTCAAGACAGTGGTAGATAACCATAATTCCCTTGTTCCAGAATTAAAGCAGTTAATGCTATTGATATTCAACTTTTCAATCTGATTAGTCAGCCATAGTAAAGACATGCATCATCATAGGCTATCACTTTTGGTCGAGTATGATTATCTTCCAAGGTAGAGTATTGGTGGTGAGTCCACAAATAACTGTAGAGACCTATTCTAGATCTGCATGGTCTTTTGCAGTGAGGACATACATTTCCAGATGGAAGGTGGGTTGTTTGACATGCCTTCCTCTTGGCACGTTTCTCCCTTTCATCCTCTATTCATGCCTCTTCAAAATCCACAGTGCTGTTGATAATAACTGACCTCCAATGACAATGTACGAGGGCCAGGGCTTCCCAGTTCTCAGTGTTTATGCCACATTTTTAAGGTCAGCTTTAAGGTCAGCTTTAAATCTCTTTTGCTGTCCACCAACATTTCCTTTTCTGTTCATGAACTGAGAGTAGAGTAACTGCTTTGGGACACGGTGATCGGGCATTTGGACAACATGGCCAGTCCAGCGAAATTGGTAGTAGAGAAGCTTCAGTGTTGGTGGTCTTTGCTTATTCCAGAATGCTGATGTTTATCTGACTGTCTCCCAAGAGATTTGCAAGATTGGAATCTTCCCAGAAGTCAAGAGTGACGTTTGTATACGGTCCATGTTTCCCAGGCATACAACAGAGTTGGAAAGACAATAGCTTGGTAAACAGACATCTTGGTATTCCTACAATCTTCAAATGCCCTCTGCTTCATTAAAAAAAAAATTAAGAATACATTCTGCTTTTAATTTTAAAAAGGACATGATAAAAAAATCTCTGCTAGGTCTAGCACTTTAAGATGAAGGAACTAAGTATGTCACATATCCAGGCAAAAAAATCTTCTGAATTAACCTGGTTTTTTGAAATAGCAAAACTTGAATATATTTTATGGAATGCAATGTTTAATCTTCTACTTTATTCCTCCAGGTAATGGTATTTTATATGGTCTGTAAGTGAAATAATATTTTTAACTGCCAACCTCTGTACAAAATTATAGCAACTTAAAACGAACCATTGTTTGAGAATTATTGATATCACAATATATAGATTTCCTTTACTTTTAGATATTAGCATACATTATTTAATATAGATCTATTCATTCAATAGTTTTCACATTAAATAACCATTTCCTTTCATTCCCAATAATTTTTGAGCTACAGAATATATTAATCAGTTAGAATATCATTTCTGTAAACTCTTTTTTCCAAATATCTATGCAGAAGATAAAAGTATAGTTTTTATTCCTATCATGCCCACAATGGCCATAATGGCTTCACGGTCTTTTCCACAAAAATCATTCTTCATTTAGTTTTTAATATTCCATTACTATTAAGACATCCGTGATCCTGGACCTGCTTTATGTGTTTATAAATATGGGAGCTGTTTTAATAGTTATCCAATAAAATAACTATGGCAACTTCAAAATTCCTATCATACACACTAAGAGAAACCTCAATCTTTATGTAGCTATTTTTCATCTGAGCAGAACACAAACAAATATATAAAGGAGCCATGAGCAAGCTTGGAGAAATCTCTAAGTTTTGAGAAATACAAAAAGGTTTTATCAAAACAAATACTTCAAGGGCAAAACCCCCAAAGGTTTTGGACTGTGGCGCAGGCTGGTGACTCTGACCATGAGGTCATGAGTTCGAGGCCAGCTCATGGCAGGGTGAGCACCCGTCAATTAAAAAATTAAAAAAATAGCCCCTGCTCGTTGCTGACCTAGCAACCCGAAAGATAGTTGCATCTATCAAGTAGGAAATAAGATACCACTTATAAAGTGGGGAGGCAAATTTAACTAATTTACGACGTTGGAATGAGGAAGTGCCGTCACAGTGGATGATGAAGCAGCTGCTCCCCCCTGTGGCCAGAATTGAACATCCCCTCAGGAGAAGGTTAAATTGCCTCTGCGTCTGTCTCGGTTCTATGTGTATATGAGCATTAAATGTTTGCCCTATATGTATATAATGTGATCCGCCCTGGGTCCCCTTCAGGGTGAGAAGGGCAGAATATAAGTACTGTAAATAAATATAAATAAATAAAAGTACTGAGCAAGAGGGAGAAAACTAGGATGCGAGAGAAACAGGATGCAATATGTTCTACAAAAGATTTCCCCATTACAAACATTTGCTATGATGATGATGATGATGATGATGATAACAATGTTTATTTACATCCCGCCCAATTTACCCAGGGGACTTGGGAGGCTTACAACATAAATAATACAATACGTGTAACACAATAAAATACAGAAATGGGAATAAACATTAATAACACATCAATAAATATAAAACAAAATCCAACACAATCAAATACAAAAATTAACAAAAATTATCTCAAATGATGATGTTAAATGTATGCATTAATGTCAAAATTGTGTTTTCATTATGCTACTTGTAACGGTTTTGACTTACCTGAGTAAAAGTTAGTGTGTGGCCTATTTTATGGGGTTGATTTGTGAGCAGCCATTTTGTAAAAAAAAGAACCAGGCAGACATTTTGTAGCTCCTTTCTAACAGAAGCCAGGGGGAGGAGCTAGATAGCAGCTATTTGCATGAAGTGGCCTGATTGGACAGATGCAAATAAGCAAATGCTAAGGCACAAGAGAGGGGTGGAGCTTAAACATCTGTTACAGCAGTTATTACTGGACATTCTAGTCAGTTGGGAGTTGAGCTGGAACAGCTAAGGAGATAGCTGCCTCCCTGGAGTTATTAGTTGAGCTGGGACAGCTAAGGAGGTAAAGTAGCTGCCTCCCTAGAGTTTAGTCGGGAGAGTTAGCTGGGATAGCTAATAATAACTGAATAGTTGAGAGCTAAAGAGAAGACAGAGAGTCCTAGTTTAGGTTCGAAAAAGCAGTTTAGTCAGGACTTCAGAGTCTAGTTCAAGTTTTAAAAGTCAGTTGTGAAAGTAATTGTACTAAAGCCTTCTAGGAAGGGAAGGCCAAGGAATTTCATAAACGGAAGTGATAAACTCTTTGGAAAGCATTCAAAAACCATTTAATACAGAGGTACCCAAACTAAGGCCCGGGGACCATATGTGGCCCATTGAAGCCATTTATCCAGCCCCCGTTGCGGTGGCTCCCTCCTCCTCTGCCAAGGAAGGCGCTTGCGGCACAAGGGAGGAGGGAAAGGTGCACATCTTTCCCGCCTCCTCCCGCGCCTTCCAAAGCTTTGCTTGTTTATAATGGTATTTTAATTATTATTTAATTAATAATTGATTATTAAGGGGTGCTTTGCTAGTGCTTTTGGTGAACAAAGGCAGAAGGGGGTAGGACTAAATGGCCCAAGGCGTCTCTTCCATCCCTCTTTATTATTATTATTATTATTATTATTATTATTATTGACACAAAAACATAGTATAACACAGCAAACGAGATATAGATGTTGGATTTTGCATCACAAAATCACAAGTCAAACACTTCCCAAGTGTTTAGGACTGTGTGATGTATTATTATTATTATTATTATTATTATTAACAACAACATTGAGGCTGGGTGGCCATCTGTCGGGGGTGCTTTGCTTGTGCTTTTGGTGCACAAAGGCAGAAGCGATTGAACTAAATGGCCCAAGGGGTTTCTTCCAACCCTCTTTATTATTTTTATGATGATGATGATGATGATTAGGATTGTGGCTGTATTTGTTCCCATTTTGTTTACTTCAAAATAGGATACGTGTGTGATACTCTAGGCTGTGTGAGCACTGGAAACCAGACACCAAAGCCAATAAACAATCTAATATCTTTATTAAAGAACTGAAGGAATAAAACAAAAATAAGTAGGATATATAGTCCAACAATAGACCTTCTGGGAAAGGTCAATTATAGTCCAGTATTATAAAGTCCAATGTCCAGTATTAGAGTTTAAAGAAAATAATCCAGTAAACCGAAACACACTCAAACTTCCAAGCAGTTTGAGTGGGGAATAATCAGGGTCTTTTGCAAGAGTCTCAGGAAGCCAGTCCAAGGCAAGGAGTTCAAGGCAAGGCAAGGAAACAAGACAAGACAAGGCTGGAAATAGTGGATCTAAGCGTGGTCCGAACTTGGCTAGAAGGCGAGGCGCTGCACCCAGTCTACTCGAGAGTAGAGCGCCACAAGGACTAGAGGCGACGTTAATGCTCCAACTGACACGTTGACACCGCGCTGGCTGGCCAGCGCGCAGAACTTTTAAGGGACTTAAAATCTCCCTTCAGAACAGGTGTCCAACACTTTTCCCAGGGGAAAAACTGGCTAGAGACAACATCTTCACCAGATGCAAGCCTCCCTGGAAACTCTCAAGGGAAACGGGTTAATCAGCATTCTCTCTGGCAGCTAATCTCGCGCTTCTCCTCAAGCTGGCCTTCTCCGAGCGACTTGATTCCCAAAACAGCCTCCTTTGAAAAGGAGGGGAGCCGCTGGGAAAAGACTCGGCTTCAAGGGCTTTTTTAATGAGCTCTGGACTTGAATTGTCAACAGGGATCATCTGGAAGGAAGCGGACTCTTGCTGAGTCGGCAAAATTCCTGTATCCTCATCGCTCTGGTCCGCAACGAGTACAGGGTCATGACCCGAAGGTCTCTGTGACGTCACAACGTGCAGTGTGCATAGGACTTTGTTCATAGTTTTTTTTTTTTAACTATAGTCCGGCCCTCCAACGGGCTGAAGGACCATGAACTGGCCCCATGTTTAAAAAGTTTGGGGACCCCTGATTTAATACATTTAATGCATTTTGTACCATATTAATTTCCTGAAAACCATCAAGCTTATGTGCCTCAAAAGAGTCAAATAAATAAATAGCTATTGTTTCATCATATAACAGGTCTCATTCTCTTCTCTACTCCTCAAAGCAATAAAGCAAGGCTCTTCAAAAGTGGCAACAGAAATAAACTCTCTCCTCAGTGCCTCTTTGCCGTGTGTGTCTTGCCTTGCCTTATGCACTTGCCTTATGCACTTGCATAAGTGTTAATGGGAGCAGTGGATGGGATCTTGGAATAAAGATCACCACCTGCTTTATTGAGAAGTTCAAGGGTGCCTAGTGTATTACATATAAAATGGTGGCAGAGGAAGGGTATTGAAATTTCATCTCTGTCAGAAAAGTTTTGTACCTCTTGTGTGTGTGTACTTTTCGCTACCCAACTGTGTTTTATAATAAAAATGCTTTTCATCCAACTGGTGGCCTGTGAACCATTGCAGGTCACAAAATTACTGACTGCCAATTTATAGCCACTTTCCAGGAAAAAAGTTACAGTTCTAATCTATCACAAAATTGACAGCCCCTCACATAAAAGAGCTTAAGAAATACTGCCATGCATGTTACCTCTGATATACGAGGGTTGAATGAAAAGTAATGCCTCCACCTTCGTTACTTGGGTTTGGATGGGAATGTTTTAATAAATGAAACGCAGAAATAATCCTTAGAATGTGCTCTTTAACTACCACTATTCACTTTTCCACATAATCACCAGATAATTGGATACATTTCTGCCAATAATGAACAAGTTTTCTGAAGCCATCACGGAAGAAGTCGACACTGTTTCCGCAACCAGCATCTCACAGTACCATCGTGCACAGATCTTCCGATAGCCAAGCAAAGCAATAATGTGACCCACACGTTCTTGTGTAATGCCAATTATGCTTGAAATTTCTCTCTGAGTGATACAACAATCGTCCTGAATCAATCTGTCAACCTTTTGCTTGTGAAACTCGGTGGTTGCTGTCACAGGACATCCAACTCTGTTTGTCACGCAAGTCAGATGTTCCCACCTCAACATCTTTAACCTGACTCGCTCAACGATGCACAGTACTCACATTAACACCATAAACAGCTTGCAATCTCTGATGAATCTCCTTTGGAGTGACACCTTCTGCTGCCAAGAATTTAATGACTGCATGTTGCTTAAGTAGCATTGACTGACCGTTTGTGCAGGGTTCCACACTTTGCACTTTAACAACACATCTGTTCAATGCTAAGGCTTCCCGCCAAATGGAACTGTAGAGGAGAGAGAGTCTATTGAACAGGTTAGTACCTGCCGCATACCAGTGCTGCCATCTGTTGAGGAGTTACGAAGGTGGAGGCATTACTTTTCATTCAACCCTCATAACCAGGTTGTCTGTTTTGTATGTTTCATAAGCACTAAATGAATCTGTTAAATACAAGGAACCATACTGGAATATCTTATCAAAATGATTGTACTTTTTTCTCCCTATACTTTGAAGGCTGGAGAGGAAAGAAAGAACCAAGTTCTGAATATGAATATTGCTATTCTTTGTATACTTTATGTCAGTGTGGAAACTAGCAATTTGCAGAACCATGGAAATCAATAGCATTCATAATTCTCTTACTTAGGGGGAGGTTGTGGATCGTGGGCAAATTTACATAATAATGTGAAACTTATAATAAATAGGATTTCATCCTTTGTACCAGGACCAGCTGGTGGATCACAAATAGTAATCTTGGCTAGAATCATTTAAAAAACTCTAGCTTGTGCAATTCAGTTCAATTTTATTATGCCTGTTCAAAAAACAAAGGAAACCAAATAGATATAGGAAGAACATGCTCAAGCATGATGATGAAGGATGGCAAACTGAAGACTGGCCAGAAACCATTCAATATGGTGGAATCTAGAGACAGCTTTTGTACTGAAGGTTTCTCTATCCCCACCTTAGGATTGGATCTCATAGTTCTCCCCCTGTGTATTTACTACCACTGTGTCAAGAAAGTAAAGGTTTCTTGGCCTCTTGTAATAAGTAAACCTTCCCATTGGATGAATGTAACTATAAGAAGATAATGTGATGTTTTTTGTTTGTTTTAAAAGTCCATAGCCCAACAAATTCAAACATAAATTTGTATAGGCAAACTGATGTGTTTTTGAAAGGGGTGATTTGGGAGTTCCCCGAATCACTCAAAATACCGGGTCCTTGCCAAGCTGTTATGAGACCACTGAGAGACCAAAATCGTTGAGGACAAAACACCTTTATTAGGTAGCTACCGACAGACAGAGCATCACGAACCGTGAAGCTGACCAAAACTGTCTGCCCTGAATGCTTTCATTCAGAGCCTTTTATAGAACACTTGTTTATCACATTTCTAGTTCCCCTTTCTGGACTGGGTTTACTGGAAATCCCCCGGTTCAGTTTGTGGTGAGCAGAGGCACATCCTGAGTTGTAAACAACTTTCAGGATGTTGCCCACCACGAACTGTAGAATGTTTCAACAGGTGCAACAAAAAGTACATGTATTGCATATATTTCTCGGAATCGGCCTAACCGCAAGCTTAACCACAACTGATTATTGCTAAACATAGAACACATGCCATCTGTCACAAGACAGCAAGTTGCAAATTTTATCTTTATTTCAGAGGGGAGACTGATCTTCTAATTTCCAAGCAGACAGGCATTCTAAAATGGAGTCACTTTGGTTCAGTGACCCCTTCATTTTAATATTGTTTAGAGAAAGAATCATTCATTCATTGTTATTGCAAGGCTTTTTTCCTATACGTTTTATAGATATTACATTTCATAAGAAAGACCTTAGCAATTTTCTGCAAATGTACCAAATTAGAAAAAAAACAGAAAATAGTTGAATAGGTTTCTAAAGTAGAGGAGTAGGGAACTCCTTCTAGCCCTGAGGTCAAAGTCCAGTTGAAGAGGAAGAGGGTTGCATTCCAATAGTGGGATAAGGACACAGACCAAAAAAGGTGGCAGTCAGACGTAAATCTTCCAACATGTCCCAGTTGAACAGCTTTCATACATGCAAACCTTGCCAGAACGTAAACATGTGATGCCTTTTCAGCGTGCAAACAAAAATGTATTTCAGTACACAGCCTTCCTAAACCTTCAATGGGGCTTTAGCCCTGATCACTTATCAGGCCTGATCACTTATCTCCACCACCAAAGTACAGAATAGTAGGTGAGTGATACTGATAGTATAGGTCTTTGGGTATGATAGATTCTGATAGTAATGATCAAAACATGAAAACATCAAGCAAATAAAATCTTTGATATATGTACCGATTAGCTATGTGAAGAGAGCACGAATTCACAGCAAATTATCCACATTGAACAAAATATAATACTACTAAAAGTGGAACAGTACAGTCTCATTTATCCGACATAAACGGGCCAGCAGAACGTTGGATAAGCGAATATGTTGGATAATAAGGAGGGATCAAGGAAAAGTCTATTAAACATCAAATTAGATTATGATTTTACAAATTAAGCAGCAAAACATCATGTTATACAACAAATTTGACAGAAAAAGTAGTTCAATACACAGTAATGCTATGTAGTAATTACTATATTTACGAATTTAGCACCAAAATATCACGATGTATTGAAAACATTGACTACAAAAATGCGTTGGATAATCCAGAACGTTGGATAAGTGAATGTTGGATAAGTGAGACTCTACTGTAACTCAAAAATTAGTAGTAATCCAAAGTCTGGTACTAATCCAAAGGCCTTCACTTGCTCATCTGGCAAGTTACAGAACAGCTACTTATAGCTTCTTGTTTTTAATAGCTATAGCTGCTCTTGCTCCCATCCTCTCAGCTATGGTACTATCACAAGAGAGATAAGAGTGAGAGCTATTTCTCTTCCCAACCCCCCAGAGCCCTGGATAGCTCTTG
This sequence comes from Anolis carolinensis, assembly GCF_035594765.1. Classification (NCBI taxonomy): domain Eukaryota; kingdom Metazoa; phylum Chordata; class Lepidosauria; order Squamata; family Anolidae; genus Anolis; species Anolis carolinensis. The sequence goes on from NC_085845.1 coordinate 181,297,353, forward strand.
CTCAGTTCAACAGACATTCATGTTAAAGACCTGACTTATTTGGTTGCCAACTCTGTGGACTTTGCACAAACCTAGGAAGGACAAAGTGTAACCTAGAAGGTGTTAGATGGAAGGCTAGATGCATTAGAATGTGTGTATGTATAGTTAACCTAGTGGTACGTTAAGAAAAACGCACACTAGAATGTAAATAAAGGATTTGAACACAAGCAATTCTAATTAGACTGTGAGATGTGACCAAGTATATAACCTTTTAGCTGATGGAACTATAATGATAGGCACTTAAAGTCTTCTCATATACCAAGATCTTTTAAGATATGAGACTCCTAGTATAACACAATCAACTCATCGTTAAGGACCTCTATTTTGATTGGATAACTGATTTCATGGGCTAAGCTAGAAAGAAAATAAAAAGATGTCAAGACAGAGCAAGCAGAGTACAGAGTCTTTTGCAAGCCTGTAAATTCCTGAAAGCTGTGTTGCTCCTGATAGACTGATAAACTGCCAAAGCATGTTGAAAGACAGGCTGAAAGGTATATCATGCTGGTAAGAAAAATAAATTATTTACTCCTATCTAGGTATATCTGACATAGATATACCAATATGTCACATTATTAGTGTAATATATGCCCATTAGGATTCTTATGTATATAACAGGTGCTGTTAAAATTTAACAGTGCTCAAGGAGGTTATCCCTTGGATGCTCACGTGTCTACAGATGCCTGCTTAGGTGTGTAGTGCCTCGACAGATGAGATTGTATTCCTTGATGTATGGATATGGTTATGGATATAATACAGTTGAGAATATTATACTGTGCTCAATCTATGAGCGAAGAAAGCTCTAAGTCTCTCAGTAATCTGGAGGTACCTGATTAGAGCAGCACATAGGCTAAAAGGAGTTTTTCATTCCAAATCAGGAAGGCTTTTATCTTGCAGATTTTGGTAGCAAAAATACAAACAGCTCTGTACAAATATCAGTTTGTCATTATCTTACTCTCAGCCAATTCTCCAATGTAATAAAATGAAGATCTCTCACTCCAATGTCCATCAACGATCACCAACCCACCAACAAACAACATATTGGCTATTCCACATATATGCAAAGCTCCAGCCAATCACGTATTGTGTTGCATCGTGTTGCATCACTCCTGGTGCTTAGACACTACCTCATGGTCTTGCATTACACAATCAAACTCGTGGCATCATCCTGACCTAGCAATTAGCTGTCTAGATATGCCATCACTTTTGGCTTCTTGCTAAAATCCTGACACATACAAGGGCATAATTCTGTACGTAGTAGCTTTGACAGGGGGGCGTATGTGAGGCAATAATATAGAATAAGTTTTCCACCAAAACCACTTAATGCAAAAACTGTCCATATGTTAATGCTTTCTGGAGCTGCAAATCTGATTTATGCAAGTGCACACAGATCACAGAAGAACAAAATCCACCTTTATTTAATGGAGAAAGCATCCCCTTCAATCAAATCAATGGTTATGAGGATCTTGCATGTATTTCCAAAGCAAATTAAATTTGGGGAAAAAAACACATTTGCATGATAGAAAGAAAAAAATATTTTGTAAAGCATATATACATACATGTGGTATACCCACCAAGATATAACATTCATCTGAAGTGTTATTACATTTCCCACAATGGGTCAAGTGTATCTGTCTATACACAACTATCTCAAAAATATCTTTTGGGATTAATATTCCTAAGTAGATATCATTGACCAAGACAATAGCATTAGTTGCTTTGCCTGTTTGGAACAATTAATGAAAGCCTCTTCCTCCACTACAGCATATTTCATTTCTTCACAATTTCCTCAAAATATTCTATTTCTCCTGTTTCTCATTAGTACTATCATTCATTATGTTCTACTCTTTGATAAACATCTGATCAGGGGTTTTCAAACATTGGACCCCCATGGCTCCTTAAAGAACCAAAAATCACTTATGCCCACAAGTGACAAAGTGGTAGTAGATGGATGTAACCAGAAAGCAATTACTAATTAGCATTATTATTGTAATTACCATTAATAAATAGTTTTCAATAAATTAAAAGAAAAGAAAATATTAAGTTTTATTTTCTTTTAATTTATTGAAAACCATTCCTAGTATATTTCCCTCAGATCAAGAGAAAAAGCTCCCTACACCAAATGTCTATCTCCCAGTCACCTCAATTCAGTTCCATCTTGTTGCTATGCCCAAGCAGGTAGGTATATATACACATGCCTATGTGTTGTTTTTGTTCTTATTGCTACTGTCCAGTGGCAGATCATTCTTCTGAGGTGGGGAAAGTAGCCATTGCTCCAGTTAAAAGATGGAGTAGCAGCTTTTCTTTCAGTCCATCTAAACTTTTCAGATTTCTTCCTTCTTGTTCTTTCAAATCCTTCCTTCCCTCACACTTGGCTGGAATATCACCTACCACTTTCTTTTCTCAACTTGGTATATTGCAAACTTTCTTTCTAAATACACCTACATATCTATGCAATGCACATGTACATGAACTGCAACTGGAATCAATCCAACCAAAATGCTGAATAGCTGGCAGGAAAGATACTGAATAGTCTGCAATAGGCTTGTGCATTTCGGCTGAATCTCAATCCGCCTCTGCTGGCTGAATTGCGGGAGACCCGCAGATCTATTTTCATGTGCCTCCTGAAAATGGGCGGACTGCCAAATAGCTGTTTCTGGTCCGCAGCTGAAAGATCCGGGAAGATCCGGCCCATTGGCGAGGATGGGAAACTGACGAGGCTTCCCTTCCCCTTCCTGGGACCCCTTTCTTTCTTTCTGTCTTTCTTTCTTTTTTTCTTTCTTTCAAGGGAGCCTGGATTTGAGCAAAGGGGTTACGGAAGCATCCTTCCTGGGACCTTTCCTTTCTTCCTTTCAAGGGATTCTGGGTTTGAAAAACAGGGTTAAGGAAACATCCCTCCTGGGACACTTTCCTTAGACACAACTTGTGTAAGACACGTCATGGTGTTCTTCTATTCTGACTGGCCCAACAGGAAGGGCTCATGGGGAACCCCCATGCGAGCAGCACGCGGCAGCCTCTCCACATTGCATGGTGCCAAATGGGGAGGAGTCATTATCAGCTGCCACGTGGCCCTGTAACAGACAAAAAAAAAATGATGGCTAAATTCTTACCGTTACAGCCATCTGGCCAAGTCAAACAAGCCAGATTGGCCGAAGGGAACCAACCACTCTGAATCTGTGAGTAAGCCTAGTCTGCAACACTGAAATCCATTTCAAAAATATGCTAAGGCCCATTGTTATCCCAAACTTTGATACCAAAAAGTGGAGGCTCAGTTACCATACACGGCTTTGAAAGTAGGAAAACACCCCGCCAAGTAGCACTGCCAACTTCTCCTTTTTCCCCACCTCCACATAATGAGCTCGAGATACCAGAGTTGGCACTTCAGCCTTGCCCTTGCACTTAGAGCTGAGATATGACTGAAGATTCATACAGGAAGCATATCAATCCCACAGGAACACATGAATTCTCCCCAAAAGAAATCCCAAACCCACCATCCTGGGATTGTTATCAATATCTATGGTTTAACCAAGGAGTCTTCCCCTTCTTAGCTCTGATATCAGCAAGCATTGTTTCCCCTGAAACAATCACATCCCTATGTTAATGAGCTCACAAGGGTGGAAAGGAGAGGTGTGGATAAAGAAAGTAGATTCAATAATTTTTCCATTGAAGGGCCTGATTACATTTCCCACTATACCCTTTACACCAATAAGACAGCAGGTGGTAATTTGTACCAATCAGAGCAATGACTACTATTTCAACAATCTACTGTGAGCAAATAAGACTGTAGATCTTGTCTCTTTGCATCAGCTGAGGCCCCTCCCACCATCTCCAACTGACGATCGGGTGCCAGAGCTAAGAGGGAGCCATGAAGAGAGTTCCATCTTGTCTCTTTACATCAGCTGAGGCCCCTCCCACCATCTCCAACTGACGCTCGGGTGCCAGAGCTAAGAGGGAGCCATGAAGACAGTTCGATCTTCTCTCTCCGCATCAGCTGAAGCCCCTCCCACCATCTCCAACTGACGCTCGGGTGCCAGAGCTTAGAGGGAGCCATGAAGAGAGTTCGATCTTGTCTCTTTACATCAGCTGAAGCCCCTCCCACCATCTCCAACTGACGCTCGGGTGCCAGAGCTTAGAGGGAGCCATGAAGACAGTTCCATCTTCTCTCTCCGCATCAGCTGAAGCCCCTCCCACCATCTCCAACTGACGCTCGGGTGCCAGAGCTTAGAGGGAGCCATGAAGAGAGTTCGATCTTGTCTCTTTACATCAGCTGAAGCCCCTCCCACCATCTCCAACTGACGCTCGGGTGCCAGAGCTTAGAGGGAGCCATGAAGACAGTTCGATCTTGTCTCTTTACATCAGCTGAAGCCCCTCCCACCATCTCCAACTGACGCTCGGGTGCCAGAGCTAAGAGGGAGCCATGAAGAGAGTTCCATCTTGTCTCTTTGCATCAGCTGAAGCCCCTCCCACCATCTCCAACTGAAGCTCGGGTGCCAGAGCTAAGAGGGAGCCATGAAGAGAGTTTCATCTTGTCTCTTTGCATCAGCTGAAGCCCCTCCCACCATCTCCAACTGATGCTCGAGTGCCAGAGCTAAGAGGGAGCCATGAACAGAGTTCCATCTTGTCTCTTTGCATCAGCTGAAGCCCCTCCCACCATCTCCAACTGAAGCTATGGTGCCAGAGCCAAGAGGGAGCCATGAAGAAAGTTCCATCTTGTCTCTTTACATCAGCTGAAGCCCCTCCCATCATCTCCAACTCGGGTGCTCGGGTGCCAGAGCTAAGAGGGAGCCATGAAGAGAGTTCCATCTTGTCTCTTTGCATCAGCTGGAGGACCCTCCCCGCAATAACATGCTATGCTAGTTTTATACATATATATGTGTGTATATATATATATATATATATATATAACATACAATAATATATAATTATAACATATTGTATATACATATAATATTCATATTATATTGTAATACAATATAATACTAATAATACTATATAATAATTATATATTATATTTTACATGTAATATTACTAATAATATTACAATATATTGATACAGTACAATATAGTAGTTTATTACCAGTATTGTACTATGCTAATATAATATTGTATGTAAATTTAATTTGTAAGGCGCTCTGAGTCCCCTTCGGGGTGAGAAGGGCAGCATATAAATGTACCTAATAAATAAATAGATAGATCATAATTTGTACCAATCACAGTAATGCCTGTTATTTTCAAATGCCTAGAAAATGTCAATGCCTGTTATCTGGAGGCATGTCTGACTTGGGAAAATTCCCTCGGAATCCTTCTTTGGCCAACAAAGCAATAAACAATCTCTGACTCTTCCCGCCAGCCTGCGTGTCTTCAATGGAATTAATTGGAGCTTGACACAATGGTGGGATCCTGAGACTTCAGACAACACAACTGGTGCCCTCCCAAACCCCAAAACTGGGAGTTCTGTTTTACATGGATGGCAAATATATCACTATTTGTTCACCAGAGCAAACCATCACCTACGTGAGTTTTTATTGTACCTGCTCACTACTTTCTTCCCGGGCAGAGAAAGGGAGGAAAATACATTCTGGATTTTCATATTGTATTTAAATGTTACTTTTATGACTATGAGATCCTATGAGTGATGAAGTGGGATTTATAAATAACCTTGAATATGTAATGTTATCCAATCTATACACATAATAAAAGTGAAAATGTGTGTGTGTGTGGGGGGGGGGGCAGGGTGTCCATTTACACAGACAAGCTCCCACGTCCACAAATAGCTATAGCTCCCACTACTCAGGAGACACCAATGGCCCTCCCTCCATGACACTGCAGTTTAGTGAGTGCCGTGAACTTGTCCAAGAGCCCTGCCAATGTCTCCTACAAACAACATTAAATTAAGATAGCACAAGCATAAAAACATCAACTTAATAGCAAGCAATGGCCTTAGCCAGAAGTCCCTCACTTAAAGTTATCAAATGTTATTTTTAAAGTGTTGTTCCCAGCATCTTCAAATAAACATTAATACAGCAAATTGAGCCATTCTATTTTGCCCAAATACTTCACTTCAATGGGGATAATAAAGGAACCATTTCATTGAACTAAAATCTGGCAAGGATTCCTGGCTCACACCTACAGCAAACACAGGATGCTGGGCATAAACAATAGGAAGTTGCAGTCAATTATGGTTTCCCTTCCTAAAAGCAGAATTTTAAATGCCATCTCAGTTCCTGCCCAACACCATAAATACCTGCTCTGTCAAGAGGCACAAAGTGGCTACACGCACAGCACTTAAAACTGCTACAACCACATAGTACTACAGTAGAGTCTCACTTATCCAAGCTAAACGGACCGGCAGAAGCTTGGATAAGCTAATATCTTGGATATTAAGGAGAAATTAAGGAAAAGCCTATTAAACATCAAATTAGCTTATGATTTTACAAATTAAGCGCCAAAACATCGTTATACAACAAATTTGACAGAAAAAGTAGTTCAATACGCAGTAATGTTATGTTGTAATTACTGTATTTACGAATTTGGCACCAAAATATCATGATATATTGAAAACATTGACTACAAAAATGGTTTGGATAATCCAGAAGCTTGGATAAGCGAGGCTAGGATAAGTGAGCTCTACTGTATCTGTTTTCATATCCCATCTCTCTATATCCCATGTATGCTTTTTAGGTTCTTCTCAACTCACCACATCTCTTCATGCTTTAGGCATCTGATGAAGTAGGAACTTGCCTCTCACAAGCTTACACACGAGATAACTTCAACAAAATACAGGTCAAGTATCACTTATCCAAAATTCCAAGACTCCCAAATCTGAAACTGTCTATATGGGTGGCTCACACAGTAAACACCTTTGCTTTCTGATGGTTCAACATACACATGCAGAACATTACTTTAAAATGTGGTGTAAAAATTACCCTCATGCTATGTATATAAGGAATATATGAAACAGAAGTGAATGTATTGTTCAGACTTGGGTCCCATTTCTAGGGGTCTCCAGGAATGAACCCTAATCCCAAGCAATGCCACATATGAAGACACCCAACCTAAAGGTCCCTTGTTTATGAAATGGCACAGGACAGCAGTGGAGGTATTGGCAGTGTATTTGAAAAAAGAAAAACAAACCAGGAGAACTGCCTTATATGTCCCTTATTTGGAAAATGACACGACTTACACAATTATAAAATTGGGCAACATACATAAACTTTGCTCCACACGCAAAATAATTAAAAATATTGAATTGAAAATAAGCCAAACACAAATTTCTGGTCTCGAGCATTTTGAATAGACAATACTCAACCTGCATTAAAAAAAATCAGAACTGCATTACAACTCCCTTATTTATAAAAATGCCTTTTTAAATCAGTGGAGGTGCCAGCAAGTCTTAGCTTTGGATAAGGGATACTCAACCTATACTACTTAAAGTTGACCTTAGGTTCTTTGGGCAGAATGTTACTTTCAAGCAAATGTCACGTTTATGATGAGGTCCCATCGCCTAGAGCAGGAATGGGCAAACTTTGGCCCTCCAGGTGTTTTGGATTTCAACTCCCACAATTCCTAACAGCCACCTCCCAACAAAGGATTCCCTCTGGCAGGAAGCAGCTTTGAAGCTGCAAGGCTATTCAATGCTAATCAAGCTGGACAATTGAAACATTCACACTTGCCTCAAACAGACAAGAATTCTTTCTCCTACCATGGACATTCCACAGATATATAAACCTCACTTGCCTAGTTTCCAACAGACCTCACAGTCTCCGAGGATGCCTGCCACAGATGCTGGTGAAACGTCAGGAGACAATGCTTCTGGAACATGGCCAAACAGCCCGGAAAACTCACAGCAAGCCAGTGATTCCAGCCATGAAAGCCTTTGACAACACAAAAAAAGAACCCATAGTATGGCTATTGCCCACTCTTCCCAGACCTAGCTGTCTTAGCCGAAAACATTTATTTGAGAACAGCAGTAACTGAGTGGTAAAAGGATTGTACTATAAATCAAGAAGTTCCTTATTTGAAGCTTGCTTTTGTCATCAACAAGAATTCACTCACTGATTTCTGCCAGATTTGATTGCATTATGCACTTGCTCTTCAAATCAAATAATTCACCATTATTTGGTGGGAGTTGTGGGAGGAATTGTGGGAGTTGGGAATCCAAAACATCTGGAGGGCCGAAGTTTTCCCATGCCTGTCCAAGAGTCTCATTATGCATATGCAAATAAGGGTATCCCAAACTCCGGTGTGTGTGTGTGTGTGTGTGTAATCTACATTTCCGGCCCCAAGCATTTTGAGTTTGGGGCATTCGAGCTGTATTTGAAAAAAAAAGCCCTTTACGAAATGCCCGAGGGCATCAATGGAGGTGGTGTGGCTGGGCTTTGGATAAGGGACGCTATTCAACTCAACTTGTATTTGAAACAAAGCAGGAAAACTCCCGGATAAGTCCTTTATTTCTGAAATGGGAGCGGGGAGCGGGGCCATGCTGGGCTTTGGGTAGGCGAGATTCAAACTGGACTCCTCCGAGAGAACAGGGGCTCAAACTTGACCGGAGGCTTTTAGGCCAGGACAGGGCGCTACGGCCAACTCCTGGCCTTCCTTCCAAGGCGGGGGGCAGTCTCCTCCTCTCCCCCCGCCCCCGGTGTTCCTCACCTGGGTTGCAGTGGAGCGGCGAGGGCGGCGCGGCGGTTGGGGGCGAGGCGGAGGTGGGCGAGGGCTGGAGTGGGGGCGGCGGCGGCGGCGGGAGCGGGGGGTCCTTGGGGCCTGGTCCGCCGGCTCCGGGCGAGGGAGGGGCGGCGGCCGGCGGCAGCATGAGGTAGCGGTGGGGCGGCGGCAGGCAGCGCAGGCACAGCGAGTGGAGGCAAGGCAGCAGCTTGGGCCGCCGGCTCTGGATGTGCTGCCCGCACACCCCGCAAGTGTCCAACAGGTTGAGGCGGGAGCCGGCACCCTCGGTGCCCTCCCAGGGGCCCTGGCGGCTCTCCGCCTCGTTCTCCCCGCCCATGGCCCCCGCCGCCGCCACCGCCGAGGGCCCGGCTCCTGAGGGAGAGGCCTCCATTGTGCGCCGCTCCCTTTCCTTCCCTTCCCGCCGCCTTCTTCTCCTCACCGAACGCCCAGCGGAGGTCGCGAGCGCACACAGCAACCGCCGCGCGACCAACGGCCACTCAGGGCACGCCCCCTTTCGCCGCCCCAGCCACGCCTCTTTTCTCTTCCTCTCTTTGGCCTCTCCGTCCCTGACGCGCTCATTCAGCCCCGCCCCCAGATCGCCCTCTTTTTCTTATTCCAACCGTTGCTCCAGACTAAGCCACGCCCCTTTCGCCCCAACCACGCCCATTGTCTCTTCCTCTCCTTGGCCTCTCCGTCTCTGAGGCGCTTATTCAGCCCCGCCCCCTCCCCAGGTTGCCCTTTTTCTCTTTTTCCAACCGTTGCTCCAGACTAAGCCCCGCCCCTTTCGCCCTAGGGCTCTAAGCTGCTAGCCACGCCCCTTTCGCTCATGGGCTCTAAGCTGCTAGCCACGCCCCTCCCGCCTTCTAACGCTTCCCATTTGACCACAGCTGGCCCCTCCCCCTCGTTTGATTCCGCCCTTGGATTGTCGGCTACATAAACAGTCTCCTGCGACGTTGCTGGACAGTGAGGAAAGCTGAGCAGAGGCAAGGCTGGTCAAATATGCCACTGGAAAATAATTTTATGGATATCATGCATGGATGGATTGGCTGTTAAAAAGATAAATAAGGGATTCTTGAAGAAATCAGGACTGATGTTTTCCTAGAAGTCAAGAGGACTGAAATGAACCTATCATGACCAGACTCACTCAAAAAGAAAATACAGACAGTCTTATTCAAAATGCTTGATATTATTATTTTCCTGATTTTGGAATACTGTACCTGGATCTGCATATAAATAATAAGATAGATGGGACCCAAACCAACAATTAATTTATGTGTTTCATGTATATCTTATCTCCATGTGACGTTGGTGGTTGCCAAGTTTCTTTCTGAGGCAACCAGGATTAGACCATTCCCAATTTTAGATGCGGGTGGAAACCTGCCGGCACTTTTGTAGTCTTTTGTCTATGTTTTTAGCTAACATGTATTTTAAGCAGTTTTTATCTGTTGTGAATTTTACCTTTCATATATATTTGTGTGTTTAATTTATATACACAATTGGGCAGGGTGAAAGCTAGACCTATTTAATCATTTTTAAAGGTTTGCATATTGATATATTTTAAATTGTATGCTGATGCTTTTATATTAGGCTGTTTCAAGTTTCCTCTGGGGTGAATATAATAATATATAACGTATATAATATATAACAACAACTCTTTATTGATTAGTCAGTTTTGACCATAATATAATATATAAATATTATATAATCATAATAATTTAAACTGCTAATGCTTTTATGTTAAGCCGCTTTGAGTCTCCTGCCAGAGAGATAAAAGTGGGGTATAAACAAATAAAATTATATAATCAACTGGATGTAACCTTCATACCTTGTACACCTACCTTGCAATATGGGTCTTTGGACCATAATAAAATGTTGTTGATGATTATTTATATCTTAACATAGAATGAAGACAATGTTGTATGATGAAATTAATTTATCATCTATGTTTTATGGATATGTTTTTCATGTAGCTTGAAGGTGATTTTACACAATATGCAGCTATTTCAAAGCTCTTATTTCTCTCCTAGCTGCCTTGTTCTGCCTTGCTCTTTAATTATATCTTTGTAATTTGAAAGATAAAGGAAGAGAAATACCTCCTAAGGGGGAAACCTAATACCTATTGTTAAGTCTTAAGTAATTTGTAGCCATTTTGCAGCCGCATTAAAGCTAATGGTTGTAGATCTATGTGGGAGCTGCTCCCTTTTGAAGGAGCAATGCCACAGGTTCTCTTCTCATATATGAGCCTGAAATCAATTCCTTTTCCTCTTTGGCTTCTTTTGTAATTCTACCGTATGGAAACTTGTATTGGTAGAATGGGGTTGTTTTGTTTTGTTGATTTATATCTGTTTTTTCCCATATAAAAACTAAGAAAGAGCATCTAAAACAATATGGAATACAAACATCTAAAAACCTTTGCAGACATTAACTTAAAAACTGGTTCAACAATTTAAAGCTTGTAATTCGTATCACATTTTAAAAAACTGGTTACCTAACTTAAATGCATATCTCGTTACCTTGATTAGATCGGCTTAAAGGTCTATTTAGACAGAAGGTATTTCCTTTGCACTACGTGTAGCTGGCTTTCCAGATATATACATAGAAACCCTGTTTACAACAGGAAGTGTGACAAGAGTCGTTTCTTTTTTCTCTGTGGTATATAAGACATTGTAGTCTGGACTTTGCTCATCTCTGGCCTCAGACTATGGCCCCATTTATTTATTTACAGCATTTATATTCCGCCCTTCTCACCCCGAAGGGGACTCAGGGCAGATCACATTACACATATAGGCAAACATTCAATGCCTTTTTAACATAGGACAAAGACAAACAACATAGCTCCGAGCGGGCCTCGAACTCATGACCTCCTGGTCAGAGTGATTGATTGCAGTTAATTGCAGCTGGTTTGCTTTCCCGTCTGCGCCACAGCCCCGGACCATTCTACACTGTCGTATAAAATCCAGATTATCTGCTTTGAACTGGATTATATGGCACTGTAGATCTGAACTATAAAGCTGCAAATGTATTCTCCCATTTAAATTTTCTGGAATTCCAATGCATAAGATTACTTAAGGCAAAGGTGCATGTTAGGCTATCTACTTGGACAATTCCACTATTCACGAAATTGAAGCTCCAATAATAAAAAGCAGTGAACTTGAAAGAAGATCAATTTACAAAGTTTGGGAGTTTTAGTTTAACATTGTCCCATTAACTTTTATAGTACTTTATAGTACATATATGCATTATATACATATAGTACATTATATGGATGTTTCTCTTTGTTTTCTTTTATATTGTATTATTTTTATTCTATCTGGATAAATTGTTTTATAATTTTATTATATAGTTTTCGGTTTCCATTGCTCTTTCTTTCCCTTGTGTTTCTGTTTGTATGTATGTGTATGATTGTAACCTTTGGCAGGATTGTTGCTTTCCTGGTAATGTGCCACATACACTTATGGCACTACATAAATGATGATAATGATGAGCAAGATGCAGACTTGCCAATAAATAGCAATCAACCTACCAGTCTCTTCTATAAGGATATATAGAGGATGAGGAACCACACCCATTTCAAGGCAATTTATCATGGCGGGATCCTCTGTATGGAAAACTGTCCATGCTGGTATCAGACATCCTTCAACAATTTTACAGACATGCTAAAAATTTGCCTATTTTGCAAAACTTTCTAATGTGGTTCAGCCTACCACGCAATTTATTCAAACACATAGCCACCTTAATTGGAATACCAATATGCAAAGGGATCATATAGCACCTTAAAGACTAAGCCAGTGATTCCCAAGGTGGGCGCTGCAGCAATCCAGGGGAGCGGTGATGGCCACAGGTACATATATCTTTCTCTAAAATTGCTATTAAAATAAAAAATAATAATTTCCAGGGTGCTGAATAATATTTTTTCTGGAAAGGGAGCGGTAGGCCAAATAAGTTTGGGAACCATTGGACTAAGCGAACAAAGTTGGTAGCAGACACTTTCATAGACCAAGTCTTCTTCATCAGATGCTTTTTCTATAAAAGCTTATGCTGCCAACTTTGTTCTCTCATTCTCTAATGTGTGACAGAATCTTTGTGTCTTTTAAAAAATAACTTAATTTTAATATGTTAATATGATTTGTTTTGTTGCTGTTTCATCAAGCAAACCCTTGTCAGGACCACCTTCCCTCTGGAAATTGATGTTCTCATTGTGATAGATCCAGAATCCATCTCAACAGTAACTTACAGACCCATCACCAAGACTCTACTTCTGGAAGACAATCATATTTGGCCTCAAGGGATCACCTATGACGATACGAAGATGTTACGATTGTACACCACTTTGGAATCTTGATAAAGTGTTTTATAATTATTGGACAAGATCAAATGACATATCCAATGCCAGCAAAGATGGGGTTATATTCTCTTTTCTGTCCTATTGCAATAATTCATGGTGTTCTAAAGATGGTCTGGAGCAGGCTTTTAAGATGTAGGGAGGAGACTAGTGGGCAAAGGGGATTGCCAGTTTTGGCAAAAGCCCTGAGATAGGACAGAAGTAGATGGCTATGTGTTTTCTGGCCACTAAGAAGGAAGGAAATAAACAAATAGCAGCTGTGGAAGAATGCAGTGAAGTATCCTGGCCATTAATAAGTGGATACACACAGAAAATGTTGTACCTTACAAACCAAAAGTTAGGATATTTAAGACCATACTGGTGAAAAAACTCTTTCTTGCGATAGGGCAGGCCCTCCATGGTGGTAATGATCTACCTCTTGCAGCCCCCTTCGTTTCAATATAAGACACAGAGAAGGGGCAACTGGAAAGAAAGTCCAAAGCCCACCAAAAGAAGACTGATCTATTATAATTGTCCATTTTAAATCAACTCTGAACCAGGAACAAGAAGGTGGTGTAAATTCTCTTTTGTTTTACATTATAGTGATAGAAAATAACATATATGTTTCTTGTTAGCCTTTTGCAGTAGCTCCCCTGTAAGATTAGTATTTTAGATTAGTTTAAGAAGGAAATAAATGATATTATATAACGAAAATGGATTTGGAATGAATAAGGGTGTAAACTTAATTTTAATCTTACATAGGAACCTGAAAATCAACTGCAAGCATTACTTCAGGGCATGAATTGTTAGTGAAGCTTAAAACATTTCAAAATGAAATGTTTATGAAAATGATGCTAGGGTAACATTTCTATAGTCTTCATCTAGGCATGATAAAGTATGATATATAAAATTATAGCCTAAAGCCAACATAACATTGGCAGAGGAAAAAGCGTGTTAGCAGGTTTCCAACTGTACAAGTGGCAGTGCATTTGTTCCTGTTGTCTGTAGGCACATCAACAATTTTGCAATGGGTTATATAATGGTTATGCAAATAGTCGGGCAGCAGGTTACACGACATGTTGCATAATGATTATGCAATTTGGTATACTGGTTGTTTAATGGCCTAAGCAGCTAACATTGTGTTGAGCATTTCACTTGTTCATAGTCCAGAAAAAGAGGCCAAGATGATGTTGGGGTTCTGTGATAACACAAGTGTGTTGGCCTAAGTAGCACCTGGAGTAAAACAACTGTTGACATTGTGAAAGTAGAACAGCAAGAAAAATTACTCTTGGTGTCAGGAGAGAAAGCCAATGGCTCGTGATAAGCTTATTTCTATAGTACTTCCTTCCAGGTTGATCCTCAATGCCAAAGGTGCTCTCAGGAGTCTAGCTTGGAAAATTGCTGAAATAAACAGTCCTGGAACTGGTAGCTTCCTTTTCTGGTAGATGTGGTGGTATTATCTGGCTTTGTTCACCAAATGCATGATGATTGTGCAACCTTCCATTAGGCCATCTAGGTTCCCCAATAGGATTGTGGCTTAAATTCGTATAACAGCATAATTTGTGTTTTTGGAATGTCATTGGATATTGGCTTATCTGATCAGAAGTACTATGAGAGAAAGAAATAAAGACGGTGTGCTTCACAAGACAGGACTCAGCAGCTGTTCTTAAGGCTATGGTAAGATTTAGTGATTAAAACTCAGCTTTTTAGGATGTTTGTTGTATTATCATCCATTTACTCTGTACAACTCATATTTACTGTATGTTCACAGGAAAGCAACATTTTATCTCCTTTATCTTTAGTATAAATTAAATATAAATACAATATTACAAAAACATTGAAATAGCTAAACATTTTCCATACACCTGTTCAATCAATCAGTATTGAAACTGTAATCAAGATATAACAAAAAGATGAGGTCTTTGAAGTACCGTTATGAAAAAAAATCTGGAAAAAAATTAGGGTAATCCAAAAAACTCTGTAAAACAAAAATCAACTTCAAGCCAGAATTAACATTACTAGAAATATTGGATGATCGAATAAAAAAGGAACATGGAAGAATACTGCAGTACATGTTAACAGTGGCAAGAATTTCATATGCCCAACAGTGGAAAAAGACCGAAACACCAACTATAGAAGTCTGGAAGATGTGGGAATTAATAGAAATTGACAAATTAACAATGTTGTTAAAGGATAGTTCACTGGACAAATTCTCAGAAGAATGGAAACCATTTTATCCATATATATTGAAGAGAAAGGGAAAGACTTTACAAACAGGTTTGGAGACATAAAATGTTGGGATATTCAGTCGTAAATGTTAAAAGAAGCAGAAATGAACACTTCATAGAGTATAAAGGGAAACCAATAAAAGAGAATCCGGAAATCCACGTTTAAAACTAATTTATGTATATGTTGGTTGTTTCAGAGTTATAGGTAGAATACGGATGCGTGTTTGTTAGGTAATCATTGTCTAAGTATGTCTATGTTTATGTACTCAAAAGTACTTTATGTACTTTCTTTTTGTGTGTTTTATTGTCAAAAAATTTATTTAAAAAATTGGGGGGGGGGGGAAGAATACTAAAGTTAGGATTGCCCGTGCCATCATTTTTTTAATATCTTGGTATGATTGTGGACAGTGTGGAAAACTGATAGGAAAAGACCTCTATGGCAAAGAGACAGGTAAGTGAATCCAAGAATAAATCAAGTCTGAACTACTTCTAGAAGCCAACCTTAAAAACTGTGGCATAGACACTGACAACTGGGAAACCTTGGCCCTTGAGCGCTCTAATTGGAGGTCAGCTGTGACCAGCAGTGCTGCGTTCGAAGAGGCAGGAATGGAGGGCTTAAGGGAGAAACGTGCCAAGAGGAAGGTGCATCAAGCCAACCCTGACCGGGACCGCCTTCCACCTGGAAACTGATGTCCTCACTGTGGTAGAACATGCAGATCAAGAATAGGTCTCTTCAGTCACCTAAGAACCCCAAGACACCAGAGATGGAAGACAATCGTCCTCGAACTATGAGGGATCGCCTAAGTAAGAAGCCAAGATTACTGAACGGAACATCCGTATTTTGGACATGCTATGAGAAGACACAACTCATTAGAAAAGATAGTGGGAAGAGTAGGAATAGAAGGCCACACTGCAAATGGGTTTATTAAAAAAAAAATATACAAGGCAATTAAACTATAGAATTAGAACAATTGCAAACAAATGCATTGTATAAAAAGTATATTATGCTAGATACTGCCTATGGAAATGAGGTACACTTCCAATGAAGTTGTCCTGGATGTATGGAATATGTAATCCTGATTAACTTAGGCTAGATCTAAACTGCCCTGTATCCCAGGATCTTATCCCAGATTAATTGCTTTGAGCTGGATTATATGAGTATACACTGCCAGATAATCTGGTATCAGATCCTGGGAAATAGGCCAGTGTAGATCCAGCCATAGACATCCACAACATATCAGCCATCGAAATGTGGCTTGGGAAAAAGCTATGAGTATATTTTAAAAACTGGTGTTAGTTGTCTCTAAATCTTTTGGGATAAATCAAATTTTAGCCCCAAAATGAATAGACTCATGAAAATTGAAATGACTTAAATTAATGTTGGCTAACAAACAATATGAATGCCAGTGTCTCTGTTCTCTGTGGACCTAAAATTGGATGTAGCAGTTTCTCCTTTTTAGGAAGTTTTTCACATAAATATTTCATTGCAGAAGAGTTTATCTTCGAAATACAGTAATAATGAATTTATCCTAAAGCTAAATATAATTACAGTGAGTTTGCAAGTACTACATAATATATGATTTCATATAATTGCTTTAGTATTATATTAAGCATTTCTATAATATATTAAAAATGTATGTTATTTGACAACTGTTAATTAATCTATGTGTGTATAAGGAAAAATGTTTGCCTTCACTATAGCATGCTCAGATTAATCAGACAACAGATTAAAGAATGTATATTTTAAGGATGTCATAGTTTTTCTTAAAGACCGTGTATAAAATTGGAAAAGAGTGTACTTATTGCACACAAATCAGTTTCACATCAGTACCAGGAAACGTTTCTAGAACACTTACCAACAAGTTAAAAAATGCAGTGAAAGGGAATATGCTCTTTTTAATCTTTCATCGTAATTACATACTTTCCAGTCCTTTGTTGTGTTTTTATTATCAAACACCACTACCTCCCCCCATAAAAGAGGATTTATAGTTAGGGATTTATAGTTTTCCAAGGGCAGCAAACCAGAATGAGATAAGCAGTGTCCTCTTTTTTGCTTCAAGCTCCCAGGCCTCCCCATCACCCCTAGACCTCTTCACCTCTCCTCTATAAACTATATTTTATTCCACTTTCATTTCTATAAACCTATTAAAACATGTTCCATTTTACTTCTGGGACAGAAATCATTAACCTTTAAAGCTAGCTATTGGTTTACATTGAGAAATATCCCCCCCCCCCCCCCCCCAAAGAGTGACTCAGAGAGAAAGGAAGCTTTTGGTCAATTTTGACATTCTTTATCTGGCTAGCTTGGGAGAAGAAATTTACATAATTTCATCTTCATGCTTAGACCTCCAAAGGCAAAACTAGGATCAAGCAGCTACCAAATTTGTATCCATTCTTTGCTGTACAATTTTTATCCTCTTATACAATGTATCTATTTCCCAAGCTTGAAATGAACAAACAATACTTTTATTTACTGAATATGTCTGCCGTTGTTTATTCGTTCAGTTGCTTCTGACTCTTTGTGACCTCATGGATCAGCCCACGTCAGAGCTCCCTGTTGGCTGTCACCAGCCCCAGCTTCTTCAAGGTCAAGCCAGTCACTTCAAGGATAACATCCATCCATCTTGCCCTTGGTCGGCCCCTCTTCCTTTTTCCTTCCATTTTCCCCAGCATCATTATCTTTTCCAAGCTTTCCTGTATTCTCATTATGTGTGCAAAGTACTTCATCTTTGCCTCTAATATCCTTCCCTGAAGTGAACAGTTGGGCATTATTTCCTGGAATATGAACTGGTTGCGTCTTTACGCAGTCCAAGGCACTCTCAGAATTTTCCTCAAATACCACAGTTCAAAAGTGCTACTAAATATAAGAAACTAAAGTGTTTTCAGCTCCCAGGAATGTTTTCAGCTCCCAGGCAATGGCTCCACAGTCACCTCAGACAATGGACTTCCTAATGACTCTCCTTTGTTTGCTTGGAAAAACATGTTTGTCTGGTTTTGTCTAGAGCAAAGGCTTAGATGCACTTCCTTTGTTTTCCAAAAACCCTGCCTAAGCCACATTTCCAGGTTGGGCTCTTCCATGGGGTTACCCTACAATCTCCACTCTGGACCAATCCCGACGTAGATCCTACCCAGTCTCTTTTTCTGGCCAATCAGAAACCAAAGAGGGAGAATTCAAACTCAAACAATGGACCTCGTTGTACAAAACTGTTGTGCAGAGCACATGCTTTCATGTTTGCACCTACAGGGCAAGAGCATTGCTTGCATCACATCTTGCAAGATGGAAATAAAACACCTCTATCCTATGCCTTTGCTTCACTGGTGAGTTTTAATCTGGAACTTTGGGTTTATTATGAATTATGGTTAGTAGCTCACCAGGCCATCCCCTCTCAATTTATTGTGTTCTAAATTCCAAATTATTCTGACTTATGGTGACTATAAGGCAAAACCTGTTACAGAGTTTTCTTGGCAAAATTTAATCAAAGGGAGTTTCTTGGCCTTCCTTTGAGGCCAAGAAAGTATGACTTCACCAAGGTCACCAGGGCTTCTATGGCTGGATGGGGATTCACACCCTGGAGTCCTAGTACAACACTCAAACCACTACATCAAACTGAGTTTTACTCAATTACAAATTTGGTCAATTAATCCCTTAATAGAACGTATTTGAGTTGCTGCTGTTATGCGACTATAGAAGCAGTATTCATATCGTATATGTCTGGGATTGTGTAATACTATGTACTTTACCAGATTTATACTAATAAATCATATTGATCACATTGTCAACTGCTTTGAATCTGTAATATACAATGCTAGTACATGATATTTAATGTAGGAGCAGCATAGTGTTGGTCATGACTTGAACTACTCAACTCTGACCTGTGACATATCTGATCATTGACAAGCTGAAACTGGCACTGAACTAAGGAAAAGGGGTTTGCAAAACTGCTAATACTTTGAAGAAGCAGTATAAAATAGTGAAAAACCTAAGTGTGATAAGTGAAGTAAAGAGGGATGGCATTGTTTGGAAAATGATGTAAGCCTTTTAGTGTGTTCTTTGGGTAGACTTCCAGTCACACTAAACCAACATGTGTGCCTATGTTGACATCTCTAAGCATAGCCCCCCTCCTGCTCTCAGTACCAAGGTGCAAATAAGTTCATAACTCAATTTTGGCTTAGGGGAGGGATGAAGAATATTGCCCAACATGAAGAGAGACTGTATTGTCGAAAGCTTTCATGGCCGGAATCACTGGAGTGTTTTGTGATTTCCAGGCTGCACAGCCATGTTCTAGCAGCATTTTCTCCTGATGTTTCACCTGCATCTGAAGATACCAGCCACAGATGCAGGTGAAACATCAGGAGAAAATGCGTCTGAAACACAGCCATACAGCCCAGAAACCACACAACACCCCACTGAAGAGATCGTTATTGGAATGTACTGTTTGAGAACCAGAAAGGTGATGTGATGAACTGGCTAAGAGATCATGCAGCTGGAGTGTTCATATGTGTAGTATGCCAATCTCGCTGTTTCTTTTTTCACTTCAGTCTTCCACTTCGGCAGCACATTTCTATATACCACTACTCATCAAAACAACTAACTCATTCATAGCTATATAGGTCTATGCCTACACACTTCATCAGATACATGGAACGATGAAGTATACGAACGCTTATGCTATCAATTTCTTTCTCTCTCTTAGTCTTAAAGGTGCCACAAGAACCTTTGGCATAAGAATTCAGATTTTGCTTTCACTTGGGGTCCTTCTACAATAATACTCCCAGTTGGGAATGGTGCTTTGTGGGCCAACACTACACTGTGATGCTACTTTAACTTCATCTGGACTCCTGGGGTTTGCAATGTGCTAGGGCATTGGAGCTTCCTGGCTGAGAATTCTAAGTACCTCTCTCTAAACTGCAAACTACCATGTCAGTTAAAGTGGAAGAATAGAACTATAATTGTAAAAGAGCATGTAGGTTTATGAGTCAGTGGTACTTTAGACAGTACAAATGAATTATACATTTACTTTTTGGAGGTCTGGATTTCCGTTCATATGTGCATTGTCTATAACTTTGCAATGACAAGTGAACAGCAGTATTGTAGTATTGAAAATTCCTTTTTATTCGTCATGCTAAAGACTAGGTGAGGCATAGAAAATGAGCAAGAAAAATTGCTGTACAATTTTATTCAGTAGTTGAATAGCTTTCTTTGGATGCCTTCTGGCATTTTCATTATCGTTACACATTCCCCTCTCCAACCCCTTCACTTGTTCTTAGCTCAGTAAAAGGTTACATATTCCATCTCTTAAAGATCAATAAGCTTTTCTTTTCAGCCAGCTGAGGAAGAAAAGGGGATATATAACCTGTACAGAATGAAACTGGAGGGCACCTAGCTGGGCAACCAAAGACATGTTTGTTTCATGTGAAATTAAAATTTGGAAACATTAGTTTTTCAAATGGAATACATCCCTGGAATGTAACACATAAAGTATTGCGTATGCTTAAAAAGTAATTCATTACATTTCTTATTTAACCACTGGTTCCTTTTGTCTTAATTTCCACTATATATTTTGTGAAGAGAAGTTTAATTAGAGAATGTCCTAAATCCTGAAAAGATCATGTCCAACTAGAAACCATTGTACATTGCCCCAAGAAAACAGCTAGAAGGGAGCCAAAATGAGGGTACTGGTCCTCTCGTAAGAATTCTCCCTTCCACGAATTTTTCCTTCAGTCCTCAAGTTTCTAGCACTGCAGTAAATTCAAACTTCACTTAATCATTTTGAGACAGAGGTAGGCACTCAAAGAAAAGGGGCAAAGTCAGTTGCAAGCAATGTGAATAGAGCAAATAAAAGAGTTGTGTGTGTGTATGAGTTTACAGTGTCTGACTGTCTGCAATGCTGGAAATTTGGAGACTGAAGGACTTCATTGTTATTGTCTGCCTTCACAGAGTATTCAGGGGCTGAGAGTTTGTGAATAACCCAATGTTGCACAATGGATTTCCATGGCTGAGAGGGAAATCAAAACCTCGTCTCCAGAGTTGTAGACTGACACTGAAATCACTATACCATTTGGATTCCCACACTTTAATCGGAGAGGCAGAATTCCTATCTGAAAGGCCAGTGTCCTCATTGTGCACCTCTGTATCTATACACCTGTAATGATACCCTGAAATATAGCTTTATTCCACCATTATTGTTACCTTTAAAAATAACTAATCCTCAACAACCACCTTATTTTGTTGCCTCCAAGCCCAGAAGCTCATAGAAAGATTTTTTAGAATATGCTCCAACTGACTATTTTTATTTTGAAGAAAATTTAACTGTCTGGTATCCCAATTCAAACAGGGCACCCTCTCTAACACACTTGTATCCGATACAGGTGTTTTAGTGGGACTGAGGAATCGTCAGCATACTTCTTAAACATGCTTTAACTTTGTACATTGGCTTCTTTGGAGTGTGATTGTTTGGAGCAGTGTGATCTGTTGAGGACTGTGAACATATATATGCACATGAGCAACAGCATTTTTAGAGCTGGGGTTGTGATCGAGGTGACCCCCACCCAGGACTTTGTAAAAGATAGTTCAAAAATCAAGACTTTATGTTCTATATTTCATATATTTATAGTAGAAGGTGATTGAGACTTTTTTCTGGAGTTTACTGTGGTTTACTAAAACTCTCTGCACAAAAGGTGTTTGACCTTTTAGCCTGAGGCAAGAGATAACAACTTCCTTAATCTTTTCTTTAACCAGTGACAGAAGCACTTCCTTTTGCTTACCCTGACAAAGGAGTTAGCAAAGGGAAAAAGCCAGTTTTAAACTACATGCTTTACAATCTTTCCTTTGGATTCTGGATTTCGTATGAAACTTTATGAACTCTAGACCTTTGGGTGGCTGGGAGTGGGCAATATGATTTCCGATTCTATGAATATATTCCTATATGTCTCCCTTCCCAAAATGCCTCATATATGAAAAATAGAGTGACTGAGGTTTGACTCAGCTATGTGCAGACAGCCCCCCCCCCCCTCCGATGGGCTGGAGTATCCTGCCCAGAGGAGATTATCACCTACTCTTGCATGGACAATTATTCAGGCTGTTCCTCCTTCTGAATTCGGAGCAGGCCATCAGAAGGAAGAATAGCTCACCCTTCATCCACACAATTATTCAGGCTGTTCCTCCTTCTGAGTTCGGAGCAGGCCATCAGAAGGAAGAATAGCTCACCCTTCATCCACACAATTATTCAGGAAACAGCTCTCCCTTTGTCAATAAACCAGATCAGCGTGTCAGACAAATATGTAGATTGGACATATTGACTCATCCATCCTTTTCATAATCTGCTTGGCTGTCCATTAATCGCTGCTCAGCCCGCCCCTTGTCCCTGATTGGTGGACTGTAGGAAGCCATCTGATTGGGGGGATTTTGAGCCACCCAGTCAAAGAGCCAATCAGAGTGGATCTGGGCGGGGAAAGGCGGGGAGGGAGATTTGAATTGCTCCGCCTGTCTTTTTGCTTATAAAAATTGCTGCAATGTATTATGTGACATGTCATCACGGCGAGCGATTGCGTCTTGACACCCGCGTCAGCTGACTCGAAATAAAGACAACTCGGTTCTCTCTTTTCAGGATTTGGGTGAGATTATTGTGGGAAATAGGGTTTTAATTTGCAGTGCCCCCGCTGGCCAGGATCAAATCCTGCGGTCAGAGGGCATCGGTTCGTCCCTGCTCCAGGGACAAACCCTAAATTTGCTCGACAACAGGGTGATCTTAAAACATATAGTTTGCTGATAAAATGTCTGATCCTTTTTTTTTGTCAAAGAAGGCCACTTTGCAACATTTTTCAGAACACTGCCTACCATTATTTTTCTTTCAGCCACATACTGGCGGGTGTATATGTAGCAGATGAAAAATCCTTGAATTCCAGTTAAAAATAAGTTCAAGGCCGCTTTTGAGAAATGTGAGGGAACAGATGCTAAAGCACATA
Source organism: Anolis carolinensis (assembly GCF_035594765.1). Classification (NCBI taxonomy): domain Eukaryota; kingdom Metazoa; phylum Chordata; class Lepidosauria; order Squamata; family Anolidae; genus Anolis; species Anolis carolinensis. Next base: position 181,320,564 of record NC_085845.1, read on the forward strand.
AAGATAAAAGCAAAGAATGGTAATTGTTAATAATAATCTGTTGATACAATGTAGGTTGCATCAGTTCTTTATTTGACTGTCAGAACCAAATTCTAGAGAGGTAGCCATGTTGTAATGAAAAGAGAATTTTGATGTCACATAGAGCGGGGCTTCTTAAACTTTTTTCCACTAGCAACCATTTTGCAACCAGTATTTTTTTTTCATGATCCCAGGTATATAGGTATATAAGTTAGGTGTAAAAACCAAACATTTGCTGATAACAAATCAGCATTTCCAATGCTTGCCAAACAGGCTGATTTCCCATTTTATGAAGTACAGCTGAAACATTTTCTGCAGAGTCCACTGTAAACACTGCACATTGTTGGTAACCGATTTGTTTAAATGGGTGTCTTTCAGAATTTTTTTACTGTTGCCAATTTTTTCGTGACCTCAACACTGAGCTAAGGGGACCCCATTTGGGGTAGGGACACACAGTTTAAGACAGCGAAACTCTTACAGTCATGAACCCTTCAGAAGACTTTTCCTTGCGGAACCCTAACTCTGTCCCTAAGCATTGTGAACTCACAAAGTTCTTCCTTCTTTCATCTAGTATTGCCTAGGTGTTTTGAATAACAACAACAACAACAATCTTTATTTAGATCCTGCCCCATCTCCCCAAAAGGACTTGGGGCGGCTCACAATATAAGCAAATACAATAAATAATATATGCATAATAAATGACAGGTCAATAAAGGAGGAAACAAAATAAAACAAAATAGACAAATTAAATAATAAACCGTAAAAAACATTCGTTAAAAGCACAGTAATTATATACAGAGTCTATTTACGGTGGCTAAAGACTGGAATACTTCTGCAGCCTTCTTGACTTGACACTTCCAGATAACTGGAGACTTCTTACTTGCAGCAGTTTTGTAATCCAATTCTTCTTGGTACTCCAACCTTCAGTCTCCTCAAGACCCAAGCCTCCTAGAACTCCAACCTTCAGCAACTTCCAACCTTCCAATTCCTCATATTACCCCAGCAGTTACTTCATCCAGGCTGTAATTACTAGGCTTGATCGATCCATGAAAAATTTGATTCTAAACTCGTTTCAAAACTAGAGGGGGCAGTTTTTCGTTTTTGTTGCTAATAACGAATTTGGCCCCCAAAAATTTTCGAAATTAACGAAAATTCGTTATTTTCTAAATTAATTCGTTAATGGCGGACGCGCATGCGCAATTCCCAAAAACAGCACAGAGGGAGAGGACTTTACAGGACTCTCCCACCCTCATTTTTTGAGTGATCTTCTTCAAACTTGGTACAGTGGTAGAACACATTTAACACTGATAGCTCACCAAAATTTGGAACGTTTCCCTTATCCTCTGATTTTTGGCGAATTTTCATAGCTTTTATAATAAACCTTTTTTTAATAATTGCAGAAATCTGTTCCTGGTTTGAAAGTCTTATTTCCTGTTAAATTGGGTTGTCTTTACTGTGAAAGTCATTGTTCTACTTCAGAAACTTTGTTTTTGTGGCTGAAACTTTGTTAAATTGGTGTGTGTGTGATATATATTGTGTATATATATATATATATATATATAGTCCCTGCTTGTGTGTGTGTGTGTGTGTGTGTGTGTGTGTGTGTGTGTGTGTGTAGGTAAAGGTAAAGGTATCCCTTGACGTTAAGTTCAGTCATGTCTGACTCTGGGGGTTGGTGCTCATCTCCATTTCTAAGCCCAAGAGCCAGTGTTGTCCATAGACACCTCCAAGGTCATGTGGCCGGCATGACTACATGGAGTGCCATTACCTTCCCAGAAACACCCAGAAAATGGGAATTCCAGACAGGAAACAATCAGGGCCAGCTAATACCTCCCAACAAAGGATTCCCCCAGGTAGGAAGCAGCCAGGCTTTGAAGCTGCAAGGCTATTCAATGCTAATCAAGGTGACCAATTGCAACATTCACACTTGCCTCCCACAGACAAGAGTTCTTTCTCCCACCCTGGACCTTCCACAGATATATAAACCCCACTTGCCTAGCTTCGCACAGACGTCAAAACCTCTATGTCTGCCACAGATGTGGGTGAAACGTCAGGAGAGAATGCTTCTGGCACATGGCCATAGAGCCCGGAATACATACCACAACAGTGTGATCCCGGCCATGAAAGCTTTCGACAACACAACCACAGTATCCATTCAAGTTCATGTAGCGTGGTATGGACTGGAGACCTGTATTGGGGGGAGGGAGGGTGCGAATCTGGGCCCCTGGGAGCAGCAGAGGACGGGCCTGGCCCACACCCCCTCGCATCCCGGGCCTCTTCCTTCCTCTTCCTTTTGTTATTTAAACTATATATTGTGAAATTATGGTGTGTTTTTTTTCATGCGTGTTCTGTGTTCAAGATAGGGAGACCAAAGAGGAAAAGCAAGGGAGGGACGGAGGCCCCAACACTTCCGGCTCCCATGCGAACTCCCCCCTTGTGTGCCTTGGAGGGTGGAGCATGCGCACTGGCTCTCCCTTTCTCTATGGCTCTTTTCAGGTCGCTTGGGAACCCAAAGTGCCTCCTCCCTTTGCCTTTGTGTCCAAGAAGGAGAGAAGGACGTTGCAAGGTTTGCATTGAGGGTGTTTCTCTGGTGGGTTTGGCTTGGAAGGGGGCTCATTAAGGCCCAATTAATTAATGCACTGAGCTGAGGCGAGGCGGCGGCGGCGGCCATTTCCCCCCTCCGTCTTCCTCCTCCTCCTCGGCCTCCTTCCCCCTCGCCCCCTCCCATTGGCTGAGCCTCCCATTGGCTGAGGGGCAAAAGGAAAGGAGTTTGGGTGCTTTGCAAAAGCTCTTTTTTCTTAACGAAAAAAACGAAGAAATTAGAAAAAAATGGCCTCTCGCGATTCGAAACCACGATATCCAGACGTGTGGACAACCAAGGTTCGATATTGCTTCAAAACAATCGAAAATAACGAATCAATAACGGTAAACGGGGAAAACGAATTATTTGAGCAAGCCTAGTAATTACACAGCAGTAGCCAGGTGGTCTGGCTCCCACTGCCTGCTGTCCTGATCCCTATACTACTTGTTACTTAAGAAATGATATAAACTCTAACAGCAACTTCCTATGGAATCCTGACATTTGGAATTGAGTGAGAGATGCTGAGAATTCTCAGAAAGAGAACTCTGGTGCCTCACTAAGCTACAAACTCAGGGTTCCATATATTCCAGGTGTGGTGATTAAAAGGGGAGACATGGAATCAGAATTACAGTAGAGTCTCACTTATCCAACATAAACGGGCCGGCAGAATGTTGGATAAGCGAATATGTTGGATAATAAGGAGGGATTAAGGAAAAGCCTATTAAACATCAAGTTAGATTATGATTTTACAAATGAAGCACCAAAACATCATGTTATACAACAAAATTGACAGAAAAAGTAGTTCAATACGCAGTAATGCTATGTAGTAATTACTGTGTTTACGAATTTAGCACCAAAATATCACGATATATTGAAAACATTGACTACAAAAATGCGTTGGATAATCCAGAACGTTGGATAAGTGAATGTTGGATAAGTGAGACTCTACTGTATGTAGTATTGTCTCACAACATCAAAATCAACAGGGAATATAATTACCATACAGTGTTGGCTCTCTTCAGCCATATTGGACCTTTTCAACATGGATGAACCCATGGCAGTTAAGGCAAAAGCACAGCATTATAATTGTTGGTCCTCTACATAGGATACCTTTGGAAACACTGTTTTAACTAATTAACTTTTATGTTTCAATTGCCGTTCCATATTTTCTTGTGTTGTAGAATTGTTAGCAGTTTGAAAATCTATTTGTAGTGAAAAGATAGTAAATGTATCAGTGAATAGAACTTCCGAGTACCTGTGTTAGAACTGTATTTTTGGGTGGTTAACTGTTGTGTCGTTATTTACTTGGACATCTAGCAAATTCCCCATGGTGAACTTTAGTTCATAACCTCTTCATGCCAGGGAACCATTCTTGCACATCTTTCATGATGATGACACTATATCCATAATATCAGAGCTTGAGAGAATACATGAGAAATAACATTGTTACCCATAATTCTTTACTTTTGTAAGTAATTAGAGGTAACAAGCTTTTTTCTGAAACATCAGTAATGATAATGATTTCTTGTAAAAGTGCAGCAGTGAGTCACGGAGCAAGTTATTTTTAAATAGTAATGCTCCAGCTCTTCATGATACATTTTAATGTGAACAGAGATCTGCAATTTTAAATCATATTAAAACATTAAATTTACATGTTCCTAAAAGGAATTTTGATTGCACATCAAGAAATGCAAAAATCAACTACCAGTAATCAATAGATAAGAAACCTTGTGCCCTACAGTAGTTTTCCAGTTTAATTCCAAGGTTAGTTCCAGATAGTTTTCCATTAAGTCTGTTTACAAAAAAGAAAAGAAAAAAAAGATATACTGACTGGCATATACACTATGACATACTAAATGTTAAATCTCTGTTTGATGTGCCAACTAGCTGAAGCATTGAAAACTAAGGAGCTTTCAGATCTTAACCCCACTCAACTTCTTACAAAATTTAATCTGATTAAATCACTCTAGAACCTAAAACTGCTTAACAATTTCTCAAATGTAAACCACAAGATAAAGGAACTGCTCTAGTTTGTTTCTGCCCATTTATTTGCACTGATAGGCTGGTGTTTCAGTAATAAATGTGTATTTAAACATGTGCATTTCATTACTCTTGTTCAACAAGCAAACATAACTTCATCAATAACATTTTTCGTTAATATGAATTTATGTGGACAGATCTGGTCCTCACACTAATGGAAGAAGAAGTTATAAATGTATGAGCGGTAAATATATGCCATGAGGGCCTATTATATATGACTATATTTATTTATTATTTATTTCTATCATTTCTATCCCGCCCTTCTCACCCGAGGGGACTCAGGGCGGCTATATATAGTATGACCGCTGTATCTTCAATGGATATGTTGCAGAACTTTGTATGAATAAGCAAAACTGCAGGGAATAGTGAACCCTATTGAAATAATGACATTCAGTAGAAGCATACCATAGCATCCCTAGGTTCTCCAGTGTGACTCTATAGTCAATTTCTGGTGGAAGTATATCACAGAATCCCTGGAAGACCTACAAAATGTCTAGAGAGAATATATTTTGTTAAATGAAACTGCAAGTATCAATATACCATGTACATATGGGCTGTACTGTACACAATAATTAGACCATGTGCTTATGCTGCTGAATGCTTCATCTTGCATCATTGCATTCCAGAGATAAGTTGTCTTCCCAAATTAACTGGGCAGTCCATTTTCCTTCCTCTTTGCTTCCATATCATTTCCAAGTTGTAAGAGAAGAAAACACTTTTCCCTATGAGTATTCTGTTTAAAATCACTGCATCAAATCAGATCATAGGCAGGATAGGAAACAGGCTAAATGCACCTGGAAAATCTGGGATCATGTCAGTGTTGCCAGGTTTTCAAAACAATAATAAGGGACAGTTGAACTTCATGACGTGCATTGTGCAGGACTCACAATCAGGAAGCAGCTGTTAACAAGTTTGTGTTCTACTTAAAGACCAAGTGAAGGTATCGATTTCAATTTATTCAACCATGTATTTCTCTGTAAAAGTAAGATATTTTCCAGGTTCATGTATTTCACAATGCACACATTTCTCTGTCTATGAAAGACCCACATCCAAAAATACAGGATTTTTGAAGCGGGCACTTAATGTTTGTATGGAAAGAAAAACCTTCCCACCCTCAAATTACAAGGGAAATATATCATTCCCTATTCCTAGGGGCAAACATTTGACCTTCAAAGAAAGGATGTCACTGACAATAAACTTCATAATCCTGTGGTCTATTAAAATCCTGTCAATTTTCTAAAAGGGTGAAATATACAATATGCAATATCCAAAAATGTACTTTGACTTTAGTAGGTGGACACTTATACGTATGGATTCCTGCAAGCCTGAATGCAGCTGCTGTGGAACTCTGTTTTAAATCACAGTTCTTGATTCTTTTGCAAAAACAACTCGGCAGTCAGGGAAAGCCAAGAAAGAGTCCTCTCTCCAGCTGTAGGGTCAGAAATGCCAGAGTAAACAAAGAACAAAACTCTAAACCAGATAATCTTGCAGTCCTAACTCAGTTACTGAAAGCACCATTACATAATATAAAATGTTACATTTCATTAAGATGGACCCGCAGTGGTGCAATTGGTTGTGCCAGCTGAACTGGTTTGAATCCACAAGCTGGGGTGAGCTCCCATTTGTCAGCTCTAGCTTGAAGGGAAATGAGAGAAGCCTCTCAGCAGGATGGTAACACATCCAGGCATCCCCTGGGCAACGTCAAAGACTGCTGATTGTCTCACACCAGAAGCGACTTGCCTCAATGCGCTTCTGACACGATAAGAAAACATTCATTAAGGTAAAGATACTCAAACCATATCTATCTATTTATGTATTTAAAAAAACCCTCAACTCTGATAACACTTTTGTTATGATAAACATGATAAACTACAAAATGACAATCCAAATATAGACACATATTTCTTTCCAAGGTATATGAAGTGGGGGAGTGACAATTCTTTGTACCATATTTGTTCTCATTGGCTACAATTGTTTCTTTCTTATATGGATTCTCCCCAAGACCTAAACAACAATGGCTTATATAAAAAAGCTCCAATCCAGGTACTGCCATTTTGAGTAGTACAAAAAGATCTTTTTGCACTAAACTTGCTTTTGCTGGAGCCTACTGGGAAGGGCACAGTGACCTCTCTTCTCTTCCCTACTGAGTTTGTCTGCAGACTACTTTTGCACTTTGAATTCCGTTTGCAATAACTCAAGGAAGATAAGGACAAAGAGGAAAACTGGAGGAGTGAGAAGCCAAGACATTTTAAAAGAAGCTGAAATCACCTGACAAGGTGTGGTACTTGGGGAATATGAAATTCTGACATTTGTATTTAGTGAGAATTTAAATTATCTCTCCCTCTACCATAGTAATTAATGGAATGATAATATTATAATTGTGCAGATTGAAAGCTATTGAATTAAAACACTCCAAATGCACATAAAATAAACAATGGCCACCAGATGAAAGAGTTGAAAGGACAAAGTCTGTCTGAAATATATTTTTTGCCAGATTTAATGAAGAAATGAAAGAAGATTAGAGAGGAGTTGGTTGAAGGGACTAAAATAACACATTAATGAGTCTGTTTCTCCAGATATTTCTCTTTGGCCATGGATGCTCATGAGAAAATAAAAATGTACTCCAAATTCTTCTAGCCAAATTTATGAACTTGATTTCCCTTTCTAACAAACCACTCTTCTGTTTTACACTCTGAAAGTAGCAGTCACCATTGACCACTTCCGATCAGAGAGAATGAGCTATTACTTCTCACTTCCTCTTCTTAGCTGAAAAAAGCAAAAAATTTCTTCCTTTTCTTCCTTCCTTTTCTTCTTTTATTGTTATTTTATTCATCTCTTTTCCTTATTTTGTCTATATTCACATATCTAGATGTATTTTTCACTCTATTTTATTAATGCATTGAAAAACCTTAATAAAGACTTAAAAAAGCAAAACATTTCCCGAAACCACATATTTTTCACATTTAGACTTACACTAAGCACTGTGCAGAATTATATTTGATTTTGAATCAACACTGTGTATAACACTATTTGGCTATGCTTCCTATTTACAACTTTGTTAAGCTTAGATGGATGGTTTTTTGCAAATGCAATGGTGGCAGCAATAAATGATTTCTCTGCTGCCACTGTTGCTGTGGAGTAGGCTGTCAAATACACTCTAGCCCAGGGGTCTCCAAACTTTTTAAACAGGGGGCCAGTTCACAATCCTTTGGACCATTGGAGGGCCGGACTATAGTTGGCCACCGAGCAATAATAATAATAATAATAATAATAATAATAATAATAATAATAATAATAATTATTATTATTATTATTATTATTATTATTATTATTATTTAAGGCCAAGATTGAAAAATCAGCTGATGACCCAAAATGCAGACTGTGCAAGGAAACCGACGAAACCATTGATCATATCCTCAGCTGCTGTAAGAAAATCACACAGACAGACTACAAACAGAGGCACAACTATGTGGCCCAAATGATTCATTGGAACGTATGCCTCAAGTACCACCTCCCAGCAGCAAAGAACTGGTGGGATCACAAACCTGCAAAAGTATTGGAAAATGAACATGCAAAGATACTGTGGGACTTCCGAATCCAGACTGACAAAGTTCTGGAACACAACACACCAGACATCACAGTTGTGGAAAAGAACAAGGTTTGGATCATTGATGTTGCCATCCCAGGTGACAGTCGCATAGATGAAAAACAACAGGAAAAACTCAGCCGCTATCAGGACCTCAAGATTGAACTTCAAAGACTCTGGCAGAAACCAGTACAGGTGGTCCCGGTGGTGATGGGCACACTGGGTGCTGTGCCAAAAGATCTCAGCCGGCATTTGGAAACAATAGACATTGACAAAATCACCATCTGCCAACTGCAAAAGGCCACCCTACTGGGATCTGCACACATCATCAGAAAATACATCACACAGTCCTAGACACTTGGGAAGTGTTCGACTTGTGGTTTTGCGAAACGAAACCCAGCATATCTATCTTGTTTGCTGTGCCATACAACGTCGTTGTGTTGATAATAATAATAATAATAATAATAATAATAATAATAATAATAATATCAGGACCTCAAGATCGAACTGCAAAGGCTCTGGCAGAAACCAGTGCAGGTGGTCCCGGTGGTGATTGGCACACTGGGTGCCGTGCCAAGAGATCTCAGCCGGCATTTGGAAACAATAGACATTGACAAAATTACGATCTGCCAACTGCAAAAGGCCACCCTGCTGGGATCTGCACGCATCATCCGAAAATACATCACACAGTCCTAGACACTTAGGAAGTGTTCAACTTGTGATTTTGTGATACGAAATCCAGCATGTCTATCTTGTTTGCTGTGTCATACAATAATAGTAATAATTGTTGTGCCAGCTGTCAGCTCTAGTTTGTAGTGCAGTTTTCTTGTACTGGTTCTTTGACTGCTGTTCTTTGAGGAGTCCAACATATCTATGTTGTTTTGTACGAAATCCATCATATCTATCTTGTTTGCTGTGTTATACAATACAATAATAATAATAATAATAATAATAATAATAATAATAATAATAATAATGATAATAAAAATAAAGAGGGTTGGAAGAGACCCTTTGGGCCATTGAGTCTAACCTCCTTCTGCCTTTGTGCACCAAAAGCACAAGCAAAGCACCCCTGACAGATGGCCTCCCCGCCTCAATGTTAATAATAATAATAGTAATAATAATAATAATAATAATAATAATAATAATAATAATAATAATAATAAAGAGGGTTGGAAGAGACCCCTTGGGCCATTTTAGTCTAACCCTCTTCTGTCTTTGTGCATCAAAAGCACAAGCAAAGCACCCCTGACAGATGGCCTCCCAGCCTCAATGTTGTTGTTAATAATAATAATAATAATAATAATAATAATAATAATAATAATAATAATAGAGAAGAGGAGAACCCTTGGGGCATTTAGCCCAACCCCCTTCTGCCTTTGTGCCATGGGGGCTGGATAAATGGCTTCGATGGGCCATATCCGGCCCCCGGGCCTTAGTTTGGGGACCCCTGCTCTAGCCTGTGCCTATTCTTTCTGCCTATAGTGCCAGATTTGTACCAAAGAACATATCTACTTCATTAGTTGAGATATACTTGCAGTTACAAATATATTGGATTAGCTATTAGGACGTTTCCGAGGACCTACAACACAGTCCACATATTCTAAAACCGATATCAAGTGAAATGAATTACTGAAGCCTAAATACCCTGAAGGCACCAGAGCCCATCGTATCTTGGATGGATGACTGCCAATAAATACAAGGTATTGTAGGCTTTATTTATTTATTTATTTATTTATTTATTTACAGTATTTATATTCTGCCCTTCTCACCCCGAAGGGGACTCAGGGAGGATTACAATGCACACATATATGGCAAACATTCAATGCCAACAGACAAACAACATATATAGACAGACACAGAGGCATTTAACATTTTTTTCCAGCTTCACGATTCTGGCCACAGGAGGAGCTGTTGCTTCACTGTCCAGAAGTGGCTGTACTTCCTCATTCCATTCCTCGTGTTTTGCTGGCAGTTTTATGATGTTGTAAATTAGTTAAATTAGCCTCCCGCATAAAGCGTACCTACATTTCCCTAATTGACAGATGCAACTGTCTTTCGGGGCTGCATTGGTCAACAGCAAGCCGGGCTATTTAATGGTCAGGGGCTTAACCCGACCTGGGCTTCGAACTCGTGACCTCTCGGTCAGTAGTGATTTATTGCAGCTGGTTACTAGCCAGCTGCGCCACAGCCCGGCCCTTCAGGAGAAGGAACTGGCCCAATCACCTCTGAGTATTCCTTGTCTAAGAAAACCCTATGAAATGTGTGGCTTATGGCAACAGACCACTTGAAGTACATGCACACACAGAAAGGCACTTTCTCAGAGTCAGCATAGTGCAATGGTTTGATTGTTGGACAATGATTCTGGAGACTTCCCTGCTTGGCCATAGAAACCCACTAGATGACCTTGGGCAAGGCATAAAGGAAGGCAAGGACAAAGCCCTTCTGAACAAATCCTGCCAAGAAAATGCTGTGACAGGGTCTTGAAGACATACAATTCAACCAATTTGGGGCCACTCGTTTTCTATTCCTGATCTATGTTCAAAGCTACAAGGCTGACACACAATAAACTGCAAAAACAATATAACAGTGAATAGATAGAATAGCATGGAAGATCCATTTCATCTTCCTGAGCAAGGATGATTTGCAGATTTGTTCATATTTTACCCACTTCTGTTTCTGTTTCTCAATGGCCTTTAGCTGTGCTCTGGGTATGAATCTTTACTCCCCCACCCCATTCACCATACAAAGCAACTCTCATGTTTTAAAAAAGTGAGTTTTTTAAAAATAAAATATTACACTAGGCCTTCCATTTTTGTGGTTCTTAGAGGTGCATGGCCCCGCAAAAGTAGAAACGTGAATTTTCAAAATGTTATTTTTTATCTGAGGGAGGACCTCTTTAGAAATCTCTAGGTTCTCCAGGGTGATCATATGGCTAATTTTCACAATATTGACTTGGGAGACCTAGATGTTCCTAATGAAGATCCTACATCATGACTATATGGTTAGCATCTGGTAGAGGTTGAATCGAAGACTTAGAAATGCCTAGAGAGAACATGATAATCTAATCTGGGAATAATCAGATCCCAAACTAAACTTACAAATGTAGAGAACTGAATGTATATTCATATTGGGGTGACCCCATACAAAACAACAAAACCATGGCCTCATTCAATTTGCTAATTCCTATGTTCATCCCAGAAAATTCCTTTGAGATAAAAACTCCAAACATTCAGTTCCTTAGGAAAGATATTAGATGCCCAGTTTTGAGCCCAGAGGGACAAGATGGATACAAAAAAGAAAACCTCCCTTCCATGTAAGAAGTCCCCTTACTACTTTTCCCCTTAAAATCTTTGTACTTTGACATTAAATAAAACTTGCTGCAGGCCAGTAATCATATCCTTACCACGGATATAAATACAGGAGACCTATTTAAATAAACCTATTATAGCCTGTGGAGCCTGAATATACAAAGTTCAACAGACCACATCATTATTCATCCTTTCCCAAGCTGGTACCCTCATCATGCCTTCATCATCCCTTGTCAGCCTGACTATTTCCAGGGTGGAGAAAGCTACTTGGACCCCTGAACTTCTGTCCTTGTCAAACATCTTTTGATAAGATAAATTTTGCAACAGACAACACAATAGCCTAACACAAAGTAATCAGTTTTTCAACCTTGAAGTCTAGATCTGGCAAGGAAACCCCACTGATCATAACCTGGTTTCATATCTAGATCAAGCTATTTATAAAGAAAAGCATGCATAACCACAGATCATAGAAAGACTCAATTTCTCTTGAGTTTAGGTCGCAGAGTAAAAGCAATGTATCTCTTTGATAGTGAAAAACTGAACATTTTGTATCCTTTGAAGCAGAACAAGATAGAGCTGTTAACAAACTGGAATTTGCTGATTATAGAAAACCATCAGAAATAACCAGCAACACAAAAAGCCCTTCTTTCCCCAAATACATTAAGAGAAAGATTTGAAACAAAATACTGAACCAGCAAAAATATAATAGTTCATTAACTAGGTATGACAGAGCAGGCTAAGACTTTTTTCAGTCACATGCTGTTGCTTCTGCTACAATTGTTTATGAAATTGCTTGTATAGAGGCATCATATTCATTTATTTTTCACATTCTGTCTTATTGTTGGTCCTTGATTCATGTGGGTTTCCATAGAATCTCTTATCCTTGTATTTAGTAACTTTTCTGAATTCTGGCTAATCTTTGGCATATTTGCTGCATTGTGTGTCTTAATGTAGCTGAGGTTAAGTCCATTACTGAACATTACTGCAAGAGACGGTTGTCGGAGCATTGGACTATGACTCTGGAGACCAGGATTCAAATCCTCATTCAGCCATGGGAACCCACTGGGTCAGATTTTCTCAATCTCAGAGGAAGGCAAAGGCCCACTGAATCCTCTCTGAACAAATCTTCCCAATAAAGCTATGACAGGATAGAATCATAGAATCATAGAGTTGGAAGAGATCTTGTGGGCCATCTAGTCCAATCCCCTGCCAAGAAGCAGGAAAATCACATGTTTTTGAACTGCTAGGTTGGCAAAAGCTGGGGCAGATGGCCATCCAGTCTCTGCTTAAAAGCTGTTGTAGCTCAGCCATCAGGATCTGGCTGCCCGCAGGAGATGGAATTTTAGTCAGAGTCTGATTTGGATTTTGGGCCCCTCCAGGACTTGGACCAAAGCCAAGGCTTTGCAGGTGCCCAAAGTTGTGCTTACAGAAGAACCATTAATTGGGGAACATTCCAATGTTCAGTCAAGGTTGGGTTTGCCAGATGGTGGTGTTACAGAGGAGGATATGGCTTTTGATAGAAGAGAATCCTTTGTGAAGGAAAGGAGTCGAAGGGAGGGTGTGAGACAAAGCCGGCGCTTGGCTCTCAAATGCACTAATGAGTAACTTTCCCATGTGAAGTTCTGCGTGTCTTGACTCTCACTGCCTTGTAGCCTTGAGACTCCTTAAAGGTGCCTCGTTCCCTGTTCTTGTTGTGGTGTCAACTTTGCCATTCTTGGAAGAAGAATCTCTTCTCCAGTCTCTTGCTCCTTGCTTTGTTCCCGTGCCCAGTTCCAGGATTTCCAGGCGGAGTTTGTGCCTTGTGACTCTCGAGTATACCTTGCCTTGTTAACCTCGATTCCACAATTCCTTAGTGGATGTTTCCTATGTGGATTACAGTTGGTGGGTTTACAGCATCTTGTTCCTGATCCCTGCAACTTCTGGCTGTACTCTGGCTCTGTCTTCTTGGTGGAACTAACGAGTTCCATTTGTGGATTATAACTTTGAAAGACTTTTTTGGACTTGCTTTTATACAGTTGAGGACATTATATTATGGACTACTCACTCTATTGACTTTTTACGCTATTTGCTTACATATATATATCCTTCAATAAACTGATTTGCTTATGATTCTGGCTCCAGTGTGGTTTTCAGAGTGTTCTCGCAGTCTTGGGATGCAACAAAAGCCTTCAAAGAAGGAGCCTCCACCACACTCCAGGGCAGAGAGTTCCACCGCTGAACAGCTCTCACAGTGAGGAAGTTATACATGGTCATCATGTCTCCTCTCAGCCTTCTCTTCTGCAGTCTAAACATGCCCAGCTCTTTAAGCCCCTCCTCATAGGGCTTGTTCTCCAGACCCTTGATAATTTTAGTCACCCTCCTTTGGATACATTTCAGCTTATCAACATTTCCCTTAAGGTGCGGTGCCCAGAATCGGACACACTGTTCTAGATGTGGTCACCGTAGGTTAGAAACAACTTGAAGGCACATAATAACGACAACTGAATATTCAAATTTATGGTACTAGGCCAGTTTTTTTCTTTTTTTTAAAGGAAGTGGTCTGAGGAAGTGAAAGTTAAGTGTTCTTTTCTCACTGTGTTTTTTAGTTCCTCAAAATGAAGAATAAACATAGTACTATTAAATCACACACAGAATTATTAGAGATAATAATCATCTCACTTCTAAAGAGGATCAAGTATATTTGCATTTGGACAAAAGGTGCCCTAATTATACCAATTTGCCGGACATAGACAGGCTTGCAGAGTTTTATACGTGTTGTTCAGAGATATAAGTGGAATTAGCTTCAGGTTGATGAGCTCAGCTCATTTTACAATTACAGTTGGCAACAGGAAACAATTTCTCCACAACTAATTGTAAACACTTCTGTGACTTGCTGATGAAATCCTGTGCAATAGCTTAGCAGGAAAGCTAAAAGAGAAGCTTTAGTATCTGCGAGTGGTGTGTTGTCAACATGTTGAGGGGTAGACTGTTCTTTATCACAAAAGAGGCCATATTGTGCTAGGAGGATGGAAATGAAAATGAGCTTTGTCAGGGCAGAATTAAACCATGTTGACAATGTATAGGTAAAAGTTTTCCCCTGACATTAAGTCTAGTCATGTCCAACTCTGTGGGTTGGTACTCATCTCCATCTCTAAGCCAAAGAGCGGGTGTTGTCCATAGACACCTCCTAGGTTATGTAGCCAGCATGACTGCATGGAGCACCGTTACCTTCCCGCAGAACATTTGCATGTTTTCGAACTGCTAGGTTGGCAGAAGCTGGGGCTAATAACGGGAGCTCACTCTGCTCCCCAGATTTGAACCACCAGCCTTTTGGTCAGCAAGTTCAGCAGCTCAGCAGTTTAACCCGCTGCGCCGTAGGGGACTCCTTGACAATGTATGGAGGCTGCTAAAAGCAGCAGTTCCACATCTTTTCCCTGTTCCCTCCTCCAGTCATGTCCAGTAAAACAAATATGTGATGTAATGTTGCCACATGAGTTTATCCTTGACATTCTTCCATTTTATTGACTGTAAAGGTGGAGGAACCTGTGATGTAATGTTACATCAAGTCTTTTGTTTCACTAAGCTATGTGGAATGGATAACAAGAGCTGTAGGCCATCATATGTGTAGAAGAATGGTTTCATTGTATAGGAAACACCACACTGCTGCTATGGGCAATTGCCATGTACTCACTGTACATGTACTACTTTACATTCAGTCAATTCAATATTTCTCTTTGAACTGATTAGGGAAAGGATATGAGGGGAAGCTTAGAATTCCAGGCTCAGCATGGAGAAATGTTTAGAACTTCAGACTCAGTTTTGATTTCATATAACATCTTGGGTAATGAAGTCCACCTCTTACTCGATTTTACTCCCCCTGTTTATTTGGGGTTTTTTTTTCTTTCCCCATACATTTCTCCATTCCAGCTGCCATCTTCTTCTAGAACAGTGCTACCCAAAATGGGGGTGTTCTGTGAGCCATCAGCTGCTGGTTCCTCTGAGTTGCCAGGAAAGAAAGACTCAATTGCAGCCAATAAGCACAAATATTGTACCAGCCTCTAGACCACAGAAGAAGGCATGGACAAACTCTAGCTGAACAATCTTGCCAAGAAAGCTTTATGATAGATTTGCTTATGCTAACCATAACTTGGAAATGATTTGAAGCCACATTACAACAAGAACAGCTGACATTTATAAGGAACTCTTGGAATAAATTAAAAATTACAGATTCAGCTGATCTGTTGTGTTGTTGTTTATTCGTTCAGTTGCTTCCAATTCTTTGTGACCTCATGGACTAGCCCACACCAGAGCTCCCAGTTGGCCATTGCCACCACCAGCTCCTGAAGCCAGTCACTTCAAGGATACCATCCAACCATCTTGCCCTTGGTTGGCCCCTCTTCCTTTTTCCTTCCATTTTCCCCAGCATCATTCTCTTCTCCAAGCTTTCCTGTCTTCTCATTATGTGGCCAAAGTACTTCATCTTTGCCTCTAATATCCTTCCCTCCAGTGAGCAGTCAGGCATTATTTCCTGGAGTTTGGACTGGTTTGATCTTCTTGCGGTCCAAGGCACACTCAGGATTTTCCTCCAACACCACAATTCAAAAGCGTCTATCTTCCTTTGTTCAGCCTTCCTTACGGTCCAGCTCTCGCATCCATAGGTTACTATGGGGAATACCACTGTTTTAACTATGTGGACCTTTGTTACCAGTGTGATGTCTCTACTCTTCACTATTTTATTGAAATTGGTCATTGCTCTCCTCCAAAGAATAATAATACAATAATAATAACTTGATTTTTACATCCCGCTCCCATCTCCCTGGAGGGGACTCGGGGCAGCTCACATGGGGACAAACCCAGTTTCAACATACAACAAAACACAGCATAATTAAACCAATTTAAAACAGGTAAAATACTATAACATACAAACCAGCATAAAACATCAAGAAGTAAACGTCTTCTAATTGCCTGGCTGCTGTCTTTGTCTGCAATAATCTTTGTGATCTGTTGTAATTTATTTTTATTTATTTATTTCCAATATTTCTATCCCGCCCTTCTCACCCAAAGGGACTCAGGGCGGTGTACAATTGGTAACAATTCAATGCCGACACATCATTAAAAACAACAACATATAAAAATGTATTACAACCAATTAAATACAGTATAAAATATAAAACATAAAACATATGCTTAAAATTGGCCTGATTCACTCAAATTTTCCTTAACTGACATCTCACTCATGGCATGTATTGTTTTGCAGTTCTCTGCCATATCTGATATGCTAGAAATACTGCAATATCATGCACCCAGGGCCCCCTCATTTGATGTTATGGCTACAGTGCCAGACCCAGAGACCCCCCTCATGAAACAAACCATCTATGTATGCATTCTGTGAATGTCACATAGACCTTAGATAAGAGTTACCACATATGCATTACATATTGCTCAAGTACAAATTTTTGTAACTCTGAAATTCAATAAAATGCAAAACGTAAAGCACTGGTGGTTAAAATTGTTTCCAAAAGATACAGAACTGTGGATGCTTTACTTCAGCACATGTTTGAAGCAGAGATACCTGTAGAAGAAGAAGGGCCTTCATTGAATGAGATCTTAAACCTTTCTCCAGATGATGCTTATCCCAAAAACTCCGTTTTTGACAATGCTGCATAACATGGGAATGAAAGGAAATAACCAGAAACTCTCTTTGGCAATAAAATACTGAAATATATGACACTGTTAGTAGGCTGGACTGAAGGCAGTACTGTGCTTGGTAGTTCTTTAGGCCAAAGTTAATTTTGGTTGTCTGTTTGTCTTCCTCCTAAATTTCTTTTTTCCAAGAAAGAATAGGAGATAGCAGATCTGTTGCCTGGGAGATTTGTAAATGATGCTTGCCTGTGCCTATACATTGCCTATGAAACCAGTGAAATTACATCATTTGTGACAAATGCATTGGTGGCATGGAAGTATCAATGCACCATTATATTTGTTGCAATGTGTACTGGTTCTTTGTACCATGGCCTTTACAACTGATCTTGTCTCAATAACTTTTAGCTAATCAATAACATTGATCTAAATAGAAGGGTTTGAAGCATATGAATAAAATTTGGAGAGTATATCATGCCTAAACATAATATTTTGCAACCAATAATGCTCCCATCTAAGCAATTTGTCAATTGTTTCATCTTGAAAATATTTTCACTGCAGAGAAAATGTGTCAGGGTTTCAGTGTCATGATTTATGATTCTGTCATCATGGCAGATGTTCCCTCATGTATCTTTGATATTACAAACCTAAATTTTCAGTTTCATACTGACTAATACAAATAAAGCCAATATAGCATGGATATGGTTAGGTTTCCAATTTTCCCTTTCTAGACATTTTTCTGTAGAGATGTATCAAACTGAATCTTGCATTGTTCTGGTTTTCCTTCTTAATATGTGCATGAAATAAATCTGACACTGTCTATTCCCTGTTTATTTTATTTTTCTCATATCCACAAATTATGCAGATGTAAAGTCCTGGTTCAATTTCTTTCAAACCTTTCTTCCTCCAATTTAATATTGATTTTTCAAGTTGCAATTTTGGCCTATAAAAGGCAACATTATTTTTTATGGTTTGCAACTTATTTGAATAAATTTGAATAGGCTTATTATATGGGTTTAGACTATCAATGAATTATCTGACAAATGTGCAGACTATCAACTAGGTGAGCAAACAATTGTGTGTCAGTAAAACAATATATTTTTCCAGCAACTTGCATATTTGGTTTTTAGGTGATGCACACATATCTGCATGTGTATCAAATAAAGTTTGTATATGTGTTTAATATATCAAAGATTTATTTAAAAGGATTTGACTCCACAGCATATATGTACAATAATGGCCCAAATGGGGAAAAAACACCATATTACAGGTTTTTTCCTCCATTTTTTTCAACCATTAGAAATGGTTGGAAAGGAGGTTTTTGAAATATTGAGAAATCTTGATGAGATGAACTGAGAATCTTTAAAGTTGGGATTTGTTGTTGTTTTGTACTTCTATGGCAAGCCTATGGAAATTCAATCATAGAGTTTTCTTGGCAAGATTGGGTCAAAGGAGAGTTACCATTGCATTCCACCAGCAATGGGTGAGTATGACTTGCACAAAGTTACCCGGTGGATTTCCAGAAGAAATTTGAACCCTGATCTCCCAAACTCTACTAAACTACACTGGCTCTGTATGGAACGTATGTGTATTTTAAAAATGTATTGAATCCTCTACTGGGCAGAAAACAAGTTGCCTATGAAGAAAAAGTATTTTCTATGCAGAAAAAAAACATATCACAGAAGAAAATACTTTCCAAAAAAATTATTTCTGTGTAGGAAACTTGCTTCTGCACAGAAAGCATTAACTTCTGCAGAAGAAGGTGACCTTTTTTTACACAAAATAATTCCGAATTGCAAAGCGTCTTCAAAAAATGTGCAATTTTCAACTGCATGCTAGAACAAAACCAATGAAGATTAACATCCCTAAACTTATTTCACAAGCTTTTGTCTAAAATAGAGATAAACGATCACATACAAGAAAAACATATGAGGTTTAGCGTTTTGTAGCATATCGCTGGAAAATTTAAAATATCTGTTGATTATAGAGCAGCTATGGTACTTATGAACATAATGGCATAGGATGACCCAGAAAATGAAGCAACCAGGCATGGTTACAGTTAAATCTAGAATTTTGAAATGCTATTACAGTAGAGTCTCACTTATCCAACACTCGCTTATCCAACACTCTGGATTATCCAACGCATTTTTGTAGTCAATGTTTTCAATATATCATGATATTTTGGTGCTAAATTCATAAATACAGTAATTACTACCTAACATTACTGCATATTGAACTATTTTTTCTGTCAAATTTATTGTATAACATGATGTTTTGGTGCTGAATTTGTAAAATCATAATCTAATTTGATGTTTACTAGGCTTTTCCTTAATGCCTCTTTATTATCCAACATATTCGCTTATCCAACATTCTGCCGGCCCATTTATGTTGGATAAGTGAGACTCTACTGTATGTCTCCAGACTGCAGATCCCTAAATCTCCTAGCCATGCAGGCTTTTGAATTCCTGGACAAGTAGTCCAATCTTTTCTCAGCGTCTAGAATTCTGCTTCCATTTTGAAAAGTGTGGGTGAAGAAAAGCAATTTGAGATTAAAGGGTATGTATTTCAAAGTGCTTAGTAATGCATTGAATATATACTGATCGCCAATAGCCTAGGTGTGTTCTCCAAACATATTTTCATTCCCACTTAGGAAATCTTTTTCATTTTTCATTAAAAAATACATGAACAAAACTATAACAAAAACATTAACAGTAGCATTGGTTACATATGCTACTAAGCCATTTTTATGGTAGATCTTGAAAAGAAAGGAGAGAAGAGTAATAACTTGGGATATATCTGCACTTGCTATATAATGTCCCCATTTGATAACACAGGATGACATTTGGAAAATATTCAGTTTCTCTTGCCTAAGTTAATCTTGTAGAACTCTTATGTATACTAGCTGTATTTTATTGCAATGATGGTATTACAATGTCCTCAGCATCAACAGTTTTTTCCCCCCTCCAAATGCTCTGTTCTGTTTAATTGAAGTACAATTGACAATCCATATTCCTAAACTACAACAAGCAGTCATTCATCATGCTAATTAATTAATGCTTGCAGTCTGAGGCTGGAGAATGATATGCACTTAACAATGGTACAAGTGGTAATTATTTGATAAGTGGTCCAGAAGTGGTTTATTCTTCCCTAGTTGCAAGCATTGCCATTCTGGGCTTTTTAGCAAATAATCTAGAAAGGGTAGTATGTGTAGATATTTCATTATTCCTACCACTGGCGTGTACCTCAGCTTGTCCAATCTAAAATAAATTCCTGTAGGGCATAGGTTTTAAGAACCAGTGTTTTGTAATGGTTTGAGAGTTGATTTATGACTCTGGGGACTGGAGTTTGAATAATCTTTCACCCACAAAGTAACTCTGGGCAAATCACACTCTCTCATAGGAAGGCAATGGCAAGCCTCATCTGAACAAATCTTGCCAAGACAGCCCCATAATAGAATTGCTTTAGGATTGTCATAAATTGGAAACAACTTGAAGGCACACAACAGCAATAAGCAATAGGCTTGCTATCACAGGGTCCTAGAGTTGAAAATGACTGTAAGGAGCATCTAGCCCAGTGGTTCTCAAACTGGGGTCCCCAGATGTTTTTGGCCTTCAACTCCCGGAAATCCTAACAGCTGATAAACTGGCTAGGATTTCTGGGAGTTGTAGGCCAAAAGCATCTGGGGACCCCAGGTTGAGAACCACTGATCTAGCCTAATCCCCTAGTCATACAGAAACACAATTAAAGCACTTGCAGAAGACAACAGTCTAACTTCTGTTTAGATGTCTCCAAATTTGGAGGTTCCAATGCCCTCCAAGGCAGTCTAATTCATTGTTGAACAGCTCTTGCAGTCAAGAAACTCATGTTTAGCTGGAATCTCTTTTCTTGTAATTTGAATAAAGCTGAAACAAGCTCACTGCATCTTTTACAATGATATCACTTCAGGAATTTAAAAACTGATATCATAGTTGAGGAAAGAGGACTGCATCAATAGGGGAATAGCGTCTAGATCCAGGGAAGTCATGCTACCCCTCTATTCTGCCTTGGTCAGACCACACCTGGAATACTATTCCAATTCTGGGCACCGCAGTTGAAGGGAGATGTTGACAAGCTGGAAAGCATCCAGAGGAGGGCCCATGAGGTCTCTTCCAACTCTACTATTCTATGATTCTATGATTCTATGCTTGTAACACAATGGTGTTAATGGTAGGTCTGAAGGTGAATCTATAACACGGAGGATGGAATAGGATTTCTAGAATTTGACCTCAAATTCCTTTAGAATGTTGTTACAGGATTAAGATCATATGGGGTATGTCCCACAAAAACAAAATGTTTGCAGTTTCATACACTTTATCCATGTTTTATGATGGAACCAATTTAGGAATGACAGAATCAAAAATCGTGTTACATAGTGTTACTTGCTTTTGATCAGTGGTGACTTTTCTCCTATGTCTTGAAGAAATGATAACCTTGAAGAGGTCTAACATAATCTGTAGCCTTTTGTTCCCTTGTGATCTGACTCAGAAAAACACTGTGCAATGCTTTGTCTGGGGAGAAAGGACAGGAGGTCAGGTGGATGGGAACTAGGATGTTTGTGCTATTGAAAATGCACAAATGCACACAAGATGCATTTTGTAGTTTAATGATTGTTAAAATCAATAAATGTAGTATACATTTCTTGAAAGCAATTTTTTTTAAAAAAAAATCCTAAAAATTCCCATCTTTATTTTTCATGTCTCTGCTCAAAGTACTTGGCCTTTCATACATTTTCTCATCAAAATGCCTTTGGGCCAGCATGCCTGTATTCCATTACCTACAGTTCACTCCCCTTTGGAAGGTGGCCTTATATATTACCTTAGCAACCTTTTTTTTGTATGCATGACACATCTCTGCATGAAGTCGTAAGCTCTCTCTGAATCCCCCTTTCTCTCCTCTTTTGTGGAAACCTCCATTCATTTTCAAAGAACTCCCTGCACAGTCTTTTATGTAAGGGACACTTTAAACTCTTTCATTCCACTCTGCATTCTCAGCCATCCATTCTCTCCTTTTACTGGGAGTCAGATCTTCTGCGAGCTGATTATGCACCCAGGGAAGACTAGGCTCCATTATTTGTCGAGTCTGTGTTTGATTTCACATGCCATTTAGATTAATGGAATGATACGTGCAACCGGCACATTCTCATTAATACAGCTAATTCAATCATGTCTTCTTAGTGGTAAAGAAAGGCTTGGGGGAGGGATCGAGAAAAGAACCCATGCTTGCAAAGCTCTCTTTAATTCTGAATAAATATTACATGAGAGTGCACACCCTATAGATAGAGTTCAGCACCATTAGTATTTCAACTAAATCCCTCATAACCTATCATTATTTTTGTAACAAAAGGGCAGAAGACTAAATAGTTATACTATGATTCTAAAAATATAGCGTTCCCATTTAGATGATTGATGTGAGGGATCAGATGCAGCAAGCTAGGACATTTGCATTTGTCAAAAATTATCACCGCTCTCTCTGACACACACATCACAAAGTCTTACTTTGCCATCTTATTATGACATAGAAGTGACTCTAGGCTTTGAAAGGTCAGGACAATGAAGTATAAGATTTGATACTATGTTCTAATAGGATGGTAAGGTTTCAGATATGACCCCAGAGATTTATGGCTTGAATCCTGTTGATGACTTGCATCAATGTAATGGCCTATTACAAGGCGATGAGACGTTTTGTTTTATATCAGAGCAGGGAGATAGTAGCAAAAGTCAACCTTGACAGCAAAGAAAGCTGTCCTACTTTCTTAAACTACTCAAGAGCAAGTTGTCATCTTCACATACATTTGTTACATTCTTTTTTTTTTTTGGAGGTGGGGGAGTTGTAGTCTGCACAAGAGGTCTTCCAGATATTGTTTTTAATTTTTTATTTTTGTTAGGGTTATGGTGCTAACTGCAAAAGTTCAATTTCACAGTTGCCTTATACATTTAAGCATTTTTTTTCCAAAAGAAAGTAAACTGCTTTGTTCCGTAATATCTTGAAATGAAAAAAAGCATGGAAAGTGCCAGAAAATGATCAGGCACAACAGTTGATATATTTTAAAATAATGTAAGAATTAGTGCAATAGCTTTTTAAATCCAGTGATTATTAATGTTTTTTGTACTGATACATTATCCGGATGGACTCCAAAGGGGGGGCCTATACAGAGAAGGATAGTCCATTTTATGGGGGAGGGAAAGTTGAAGGAGGAAAACCATTTCCCCTGCCCCCCCCCCACACACACACACACCACCTCATTTCCCATGTCATAAACTATGGTTGTTGCAACAATGGTGACCGGGTGTGGGGAATAACGGGAAACAGTGGGAAATGATTTAACTCCTTCACCACCATCACCTCCCAAAAATGGACTATCCTTCTCTGACTAGGCCCCCCTTTTGGGTTCCACACAAATAATGTAATAGTACCGTGTTTTCTTTACC
This sequence comes from Anolis carolinensis, assembly GCF_035594765.1. Classification (NCBI taxonomy): domain Eukaryota; kingdom Metazoa; phylum Chordata; class Lepidosauria; order Squamata; family Anolidae; genus Anolis; species Anolis carolinensis. The sequence continues at coordinate 181,344,186 of NC_085845.1, forward strand.
ATAGGCCCCCTTTAAATATCTTCTGTTGTCATGGACTTCTCAAGGTTTAAAACTCCAAAGTGTGTCAAACGTTTGTTAAAAGTTACTGATCAAGGGTCTTCAAATTTGGAGAGAAGGGAGAAATAAGTACCAAAGCTCAGAGAAGTTACATTTTGGGACTTCAACTATCGGCATCCCCCAGTGACTTGTGCTGGATAATGGGGATTGTAGTTCTCTGGCATTTGACTTCTGTCTTTTCAAGCCAAATAGACCTGTGCTTGATCTCAAGCTAAGCAACATGGAGGCATCCGGCAGCAATGTGCTCCTGTAGATCACAAGACTTGATTTAGCCCAGGACTTCTTAAACTTTTACTACTCACAGCCCCTTTTCAACCAAGATTTTTTTGCAATCTCAAGTATATAGGCATATAAAATACCTATAAAAATAAAACATTTACTGATATGAAATCAGTGTTTTCAAGGTTGGCTAAACAGGCTGATTTTTCATTTTATAAAGTACAACTGAAGTATTTTTTGCAGAGTCAACTATAAACACTTCATGTTGTTGCTAACCGAGTTGTGTAAATGTTTTGTTGGCATCCAGAAACCCCTTACTGTTGCAAAATTTTTCATGACCCCAACATTGGGCTAAAGAGATCTCATCTGGGAGCGGGACCCACAGTTTAAGAAGCAGTGATGTAGAGGACCTTATTGCATTGAAGGGTAGCCTCATGGACACTCGGCTCTTTCAGTGACTCTCATGCAGGAATTGTTCTATTTCAACAACCACACTAGACTTCTTCAATTGCTGAATCCATTGCAAGGGTGACAGCATTGTTAGGCAACAAGACGAATCTCCTGCATACAGATACTGCTACTTTTTCCATGGTGCTACCACTGCAAATATTGGGGAGAGAAGAGAGAGAGACCTTTACACATGTGAAGATAACTGTTCTGCCTTTTCTGCCTCCACTCCTCATACAATGTTTGATATACAGTAGAGTCTCACTTATCCAAGCTAAACGGGCCGGCAGAAGCTTGGATAAGCGAATACCTTGGATAATAAGGAGGGATTAAGGAAAAGCCTATTAAACATCAAATTAGGTTATGATTTTACAAATTAAGCACCAAAACGTCATGTTATACAACAAATTTGACAGCAAATGTAGTTAAATACACAGTAATGTTATGTTGTAATTACTGTATTTATGAATTTAGCACCAAAATATCACGATATATTGAAAACATTGACTACAAAAATGGCTTGGATAATCCAGAGGCTTAAGCGAGACTTGGATTAGTGAGACTCTACTGTAGTGTTTTTCAAACTCTTGTCATCTGTCTCTCTGCCTTCCTTTCTTTCTTCTACAATCAAGAAATCAGAAGACTAGGACTAGGAAAGGCAACTTTGAAGGATCTAGACAAGATCCCAAAGTGTCAAAATGTACCATTGACAACTAAAGCTAGGGTTGCCCATGCCATCTAATTTCTATATATGATTGTGAAAGCTGAACAAATAAGAAAGATAATAGGAAGAAAATCAATTCATTTGAACTATGGTGCTGGAGAACTGCTATATGGATATTGTGAACCGCTAAAAAGAATCCTAGAGCAAATCAACCTCATTGCTCCCTAGCAACTGAGATGATTAAATTGAGGCTGTTGTAGTTTGGACATGTCATGAGAAGACAATAATGCTTAGTAAGATAGGAGGCAACGAGAAAAGAGGAAAATTGCACCCCAGATGGATAGATTCAATCAACTAAGCCAAAGTCCTGAGCTTGTAAGACATGATAGGACTGAGGACAGCATGACTTGAAGCTCCTTCATTCATGGGGTCCCCATAAGTCAAAGTCAACTTAATGCCAGTTCACAACAAAATCACTCCTTTCTGACCATTTGGTTTGTGTGCTAGAAATTTTCCCACAGCCTAAAAACAGTGAACTGACAAAAGAAATGTTAATGTTTCTTAATAGTTCTGAATGTCAATGAATGTCTATGTATAGGAACAAATTGCTAGCACATGGTTACTTGATTGAGATATCGCTTTAGAATGAGACAGTTATCAGAGCTTAGGGATGATGTTATGCTTCTCCCCACAACTAAGGGAAAGGGGGTGATAATTTGTAAAGGAAGAACAGAAGAAACAGCATGTTGCTCATCTTCATCTATGAGCTATTTCTGCTTGTATATTTGTAAGTAAAGCAAACAATTTAAAAGCACCATTAAACTGTCAGTTCTGTCTCCTTCAAAAGACCCAAATAGTTGTGCCATCCTTGGGGAACTTCTTTCTCCCCAGGGAAGTGGGAAGTATGTGACAATGTGTACAAATATTTGGCTTTTTTTACTGCAGAGAATGTCAACAAATACTTCTTTAAGCATTTCAGAAGCCAAAAAACAATTATAGTGAATTAAATGAACAATATTGCTGTACACACTCTTCCCATTTCTGCTCCTGGGAAGCAGGTGTAATAAATGTTTGCATTGTATTCTGTGACTTTATATTGTTGTGAGTCGCTCCAAGTCCCTGTGAGGAGAGGGAACGGGATATTAATAAAGTTGTTGTTGTTGTTGTTGTTGTATCAAACATCTGCAAAGCCTGTTTGAATCAGTGGCAACAGTGGGACAAAAGGAATGTGCATATATACATCAGGCGCGAAGCAAATTCATTCTCAAATCATCTCTCACTCTCTAGTTTCATCCGACCATAAATAGTTTGTGTGTTTTTGACTGGATGCAAAGTGTATGTCTAGACAAGGTGATAATCTTTGAATAGACAGATAAATAGTCAGGAAATGGCTAACTGCTCTCCATAACAACAGCATAGATCATATCTGGTGCCAGGTGGAGCTCATGGTCCTGCAAGGAAACACTTTGAACTGTGGATAATCCAAAGTAAACCAGCCTCTGCATGTGAGAATATTGCCGAATATTTAATTTAATAAGATTTTTCATTTTTTAAACCAGGAAGCAAAACAGCAGTGATACACGTGAACACATCTCAAAGTATGTAAGTTTGTGTGTGTGTGTGTTTTGGGGGGGGGGGGAGAAATGGAGAGAGAGAGAGAGAGAGAATGTCCATAGAACTCTTTTCTTGCTGGAGAAGTGTTCTATTGATTGCATGGATTTCTGTAAGAAAAAGAAATAATGTTATGCCTGAAACAAAATTTGTGTACTTTGAACCATCAGAAAGCCAAGATATCAACTATTTCAACCAATACATGGAAAATTTCAGATTTTGGAGTATTTTGGTATTATGGATAAGAGATGCTGAACCTGTAGTTTATTAAGATGACTGATGTGAAACCTTTTATCCCGTAGATGTTTTGGACGTCACTTCCCAGAACATCACCATGTTGGCAGAGAGTTGCTGGAATTTTAGGCCAAAACATCTGGAATCACCAAAGGTTGGTAATGTATTTCTCATCAGACAAGGTTACTTTTGGTGGCATGCACTTCATCTTCTATAATTTTACAGCGGAACTCACCATCTCCCATCTCACAACATGCAAACTACTTCTGGTGGGGCTTTGTCATAAAATGATAGAAGATCTGGTGTATGCCATTACGGCAGCAACATGGGAGGCTTCCCATGCTACATTTGACTCAAGGGGGGGGGGAGACGGACGGTAAATGCTTCCCCCCCATGGGATGAGGTTCCCTGGCCAGACACCACCAGATTCTCCTCGATGCAAGGCGATTCCAGTAGCCCATCTGATGAGGTCATTACTCTAACTGATGACAATCAGGGCTGGTAACATTTTTCCCTCTGTTCAATAAGATCAGAAAACAATCAACTTGAACAACAAACTTGTATGAAGCAGTACAGTGTAGTGATTTTAATATTGGATTAGGATTCCTGGTTGATCAGGGATCAAGCACCCACTTATCCATGGAAATCACTAAGTGTCCATGCTCAGGTTACATTCTCTTAGCTATGGAGAAAGGCAATAACAAATATCCTTAAACAAATCTTGCCTATATAGTAAGATCCACTTATCCACAGGAGATACATTCGAAAACATTAGAGTTCAAGAAGTACATAGTTAACAAGAGGGCGGCACTATGCTAATACTTTGGTTCAGTGCTCGTTAAGAAAAAAACAACACAGTGAGTTCATTTTTCATGCTACAGTAGAGTCTCACTTATCCAACATAAACGGGCCGGCAGAACATTGGATAAACAGAAATACTGTATAATAAGGAGGGATTAAGGAAAAGCCTATTAAACATCAAATTACATTATGATTTTTACAAATTACAAATTGCCACTTGTTTGGGAGTGTGGCTGCACTTGTGTTGTTGTTGGGCGTGTTGGCCCGCTGTGCATTGCTGCCTAGAGAAACAGCTGTGGATCTGGGCAGGAGGAAGACTGCATTGGATAATACAGAATGGTGGATAAGCGAAGGTTGGATAAGCGAGACTCTACTGTATATTATTTTGCTGTACTAACCTTTTACTTTATAGCAGGGTCAATGTTATCTTTACAATGTGCTAAAGTGATTTTCTATAGTGTTTTATTTTCCTGCTTGTCACACACATTCAATAATTCTTTTTTTAAACATCTGCAAATAACTTTTAGGGAATACCTCTTTCTGCTTTACAAGGTCCCTAAATTAATAAAAATGTCAATAGGGAAACAATTTCTTCAAGGCAAATTTAGGTTTACGAACATTATTTTATGTGCCAGCACACATGGCTGCAGTTTTGATAAACATGATGAAATATGATTCACTGGAGATAATACTTGTACATCTTTTGATATTTTGGCCTTGAAGCAGAGGAATAAGCCAGGAAAACATGAACTTGTATCAGATAAGACAGTAAAAAGTCTTGGTATACTTGAAAGAGAGATGTCATTGAATATTGTATATCATTGTGTTCAAATCTATACTTTTTGTATGGAAGCCATTCATGAAGAAAAGCTAATTCACTGAACTTTTAGAGAAATGTCATTGATCAGGAAACAGAGTGACAATGTACACTTTGCTGAAAATCAATGAAAATGATTTACATAAAATCTGCATATATTAAGTAACATGTAAAAAATACCAGTTGAAAAGAATAATTCTAATGTACAGCAATATCCCTATAACCACAGAACCCAAACCCATGATTTCACTTACCCATGCTTAGGGGAAATTCTCTAAAAATTTGCTAAGTTGTTCAGGTTATCTAGGGTATGGTTCACCTGGAAGTTACCATGTGCTGGAGGACTAACTCTCTAGAAATCTACCTCCACTTTATGGTATGCTGGGACTGGAAGTCAGGGGATTTAATGGCATTTGGTCACATTTGTAGTTTCTGGTAACTGCAAACCATCCAAGAATGTATCTCCCACAGATATGGGGTGATATGGTAAATCCATATTTTATTAGTATTTATTAGGTTTTGTTTATTATTACATTTTATTAGTATTGGTGTTTTAATCTTGTTCAATGTGTTTTAATATTTGCATTTCAATGGCATTGTGTTTTGTCTGTTATACTCTGCCTCAAGCTATGTGGAGAGACAGCTGAGCAACAAACAAAATGTATTATTTTTCTTATAAATGTATGGATGGGCAATTTCAATAGATTTCATGTCCCTACCTGAACAGTCTCTTTCTCTTTGAACCGGGGTAAAACTGGGCATTTTGCACCCAAGGATGCCTTAACACAGCTCGGGGGATGATGGCATGAATCAGATTGAAACTGTATGCAGCAAAAAGAGCAGAGATTTTGAAGCAACTGTTTTGCAAGATGAGTTATTAGACAGCATGCCCTAGTTCTCAGTCATATCTCCTTGCTTCCTGCTGTGGTCTATCTCGGGTGCACACGCACAAGGCCACAAACCGCATTTCTGCAAGCTGAACAAGTTATTGTTTCAAACACCAAGGATAACAAAGTAACTAATTTCGCTCCTCAGTGGCAAATTGGATAGAAACATCACTTCTAGAAGTTTTCTTATAGCTAAACAGCTTCTTCAAATTGTACATTTAATTATGGGGTGTTGTGTGGTTTCCAGACTGTATGATCATGCTCTAGCAGCATTTCCTCCTGATGTTTCATCTGTATCTGTGGCTGTCATCTTCAGAGGATCTGATGGTAGTAAAACAAGTGGAATATATATACCTGTGGAAAGTCTCGGATGGGAGAAAAGAACAATTTTTCTGCTAAACAAATGTAAAAGGTGCAATTAGCAAGCTTGATTTTATGTGTTGAGTGGAATTTATCCATTAGCATGTGAGTAGGGCATCTGCATGGAAGTAGCCTGGTCTTTGTTCCCTTTTAATTGTTGGCTGCCTAGAGACATCCTTTCTCTGGATAGTGTTCACTAGTCCTTAATTGCTTATTGCCTGGGGAATTCCTGTATCTGGGTGGTGTTCATTAGTCACTGTCTTGATTCTAGTGTTTCTTCCCTTCTGTTGAAATTGTCCATGTGCTCATGTATTTCAATGGCTTCTCTGTGTAGTCTGACTTTCGACCCCATCATATGTGGCTAAAATCGGCAGCAAACGCCCATCTAGCCCTGCTTCCATCAGAAGATGTCGTGCCAGCTCCATGGGTGAAGTAGGGTGGAACCAGCATGCTGCCATTACCCCAGCAACATGGGAGGCTTTCCGTGTTGCCATTGACTGTCACGAGAGGAAGCCACGCACTCCACGCTTCCCCCATGGGATCAGCTGCTAGAGGAGCCCAGCAATTCGGGGTGTGGAGTGATGGCTTCTCCATGCCCCACAGCGAAGCAGAACATCATGGGACTTTCGGCGGCCATGTGACAAGATTGTTAAAGGTTGTCATAGTGGTACAGAATTTCTGTGTTCTAACAATATTCTGTGTCCATCTTGGTTTATTATGTGTTCTGCTATTGCTAATTTTTCTGGTTGAATTAGTCTGCAGTGCCTTTTATGTTCTTTGATTCATGATTGGGTGTTGTGTTTAGTGGTCCCTGTGTAGACTTGTCCACAGCTGCACTGTATGTGGTAGACTCCTGCTGTGGTTAGAAGATCCCTCTTATCATTTGCTGAATGTAGCATTTGTTGAATTTTGAGACTTTGTCTTGGTGTGAATCTTGCCTCTGCTATGAATTCAATAGGTGGTCATTTCTTTCTTGAACTTAGTCCTTATTAACATATAGAAGATAGTAATACTGATTATTGTTGGTCTAGTAGAGCCAGTGTAGTAGTTTGGGTATTGGACTACGACCTTAGTAACCACAGTTCAAATCTTCGCTCAGCCATAGAAACCCACCTAGTAACATTGGGCAAGTCATGTTTTCTCAGTCTCAGAGAAAGACTGAACAAATCCTGCCAAGAGAAACCTGTGATAAGTCACCATAGGGTCGTAATAAGGCGGAAGCAACGTGAAGACAATAACAAAGGGAATCTCTAGCCCAAATGAATAAAATCTGAATGATTCCTTTGTCCCTGTTATCACCTCTTCCTCCCCTCCTAAAAATGTCCCATTCCTACAAGGGATTCCCTAGCTCTGTCCTAGAGAATATGTTGTTCTATAGTACTGAGATGAAGGAATGCTCTCATCTCCAGTTAATGATCAGAGATAAGAACTGGGTTTCTGCCAGCTTTTATGGCATGTGCCAGGAATGCCAGAAGTTGGTGATTGCAATATGTTCCCTTGGCAATTAAAACACAATGTTGGAAAAACATTCAGAATGTATGACTACTGGGTGGCCATTGTTTCTGATAGTTAAGGATGACAGAGAGATGTATTTCCTGAATATAAACTAATATTACAGCATTATTTTCAAACAGGCAAAATTCTAGGGCCAATATTTGGTAGATGGGGGGGGGGGGAGGAATAGTTTATATTTGGACCCAGAGCTGTGGGTTTACTTAGGTAGGATGCATTTGCAAAAAAGCCTTCTTTCAAGCACACCCTCTCAGTGCTTCCCACTAACATCTAGAGCTACATCCAAAGGGAAAATGGAGATTGTTAACAATAAACATGCCTTTCAGTATTTCTGTTCCAATATACCATCTTAATGCTTATGTGTTGTGTGCCTCTGCACGAAGGAAAGCCAACACCAGACGCATGATACAGTTTCAGTGCTCCAGATCTGTGGGTTGAATATTAATGACCTGTCGCAGAAAGCTGCAGGGCTTGGTGAATGGTTTTAGCCAGGTTTCTGTCATATAATATTAATTGTGGCTGTGGATGGGACGATATCTTCAGATGCTCAGGAGTTGGGGCTTTGTTACAGGGGTAGTGGAATAAAGGAGATAAAGATGGGCGGTTGCAGTATCTGCAAAATGTGCTGTGCGTGATTACAATGCTACTTGTTTTTTATTTCCAGTGAGAATTCACCCACTTTAGTGCAAGCATTCTGGTTTTTAAAAGGTTTTTTTCTTTAAGTATTTGTGGTTGCAAGAACCAGAGGGAACTTGCAAAGGCCCACTGAATAGGAAGGTTTGTTGCTATTGAAATACCATAGTTCGTGCATGCATGCACCTTATCTCAATTGTATGAATAATGACTCTCAGAATAATAAATAGAAAGAATCTTTTAAATATTTAACAAATATTTTTGCAGAAAGTTCACATTACAAACAATTCAATTTCAGCATTAAACAGGAGTTAATATTCAGTTACCTTTTCTCAATACAAGCCTATACAAGTCAGTCTATGTGTGTCTTCATGTTGCCTGTTTCATGGTGACCCCATACATTTCATTAAGTTTCACAAGGAATATTTGAGGAATGTCATCTCTCATTTAATTGCCATGGCTCAATGTTGTGCAATGCTGGGATTTGTAGTTCGATGAGGCATCAGCATTCTTTGGTAGCTCCCATGATCCCAAACTAAAGCCCAGACAACCCCATAGCATTGAGTCAGGGCAGTTAAAGTGGATTCATTCTACAGCATAAATGCACCTTGAGGGTCTTCTTTTTCATTGCTGAAAGCCTTGGTGTTCCAATGCTTTTGTTTTTAAAGAAAGTGTCCTAAGCAGGCAGCCAAATTACGAAGAGTGTACTTCTTGCCACTGCGCATTACATACACCGGCAAATACTTTTTTGGTTACGGGGTTTTGAAAATTGAGGTGTGCATTAGATTCAATGGCGCAATAGACTTGAGTAAATATGAGTACTTTAGATATTAATAAAAAGTAAACAAGCATTTTGCAATTACAAGTCTTTCCTTGATTTTTGTATTTTGTAAGTGCGGGGTGTACTTTTGATAAGCAGACCTTGTGCTGAGGCCTGTGAAGTCTCTGAGGATGAGAAGGGGAACTTTTTGGTGGAGTCTGAGATTTTTACTTCTGAGCCTGTTACTGTTGTGGAGGAAAATGAAAGTGTTCCTCTTGGTGATGGGAATGTTTTGGTTAGATCTACTGTTAGGGAAATGGAAAGTGGTTCTCATGAGACTCTGTCAGGGATTGACTCTGAAAGGAATCTGAAGGAGACAAGAGCACTGCCTATAATTCAGTGATTACAATTACGAAGTGATAGAGTGAAGCAGAGACAAATTAGTTGTTCCCGGAGGCTGAAACATAAGCAAAGGGAACCCAGGTGTGAGAAAGAGTGATGTCATAGGTAAGAATTAGAATTCTTAAGGGATTTGAGATAACGTTCGTTGGGAGATCAACGTTGGATTTTCATGGGTCAAGTCTCCTGTCTTGGGAGCTCTAAGTTAGGAGTTCTGGTCTTTGGTACTGTATCTTGCTTTTCTGTTTAAGATCAATGCCATTTGATTGGATTACAATTCTTGGTTCATGTTTTCAAGCCTTTGGATCTAATTTTGCTTTAATTGTTGAAACCCCTGGATTACAGTTTCTTGTTTTTACCTTTTGGAATTTTGGATTCATATTCAGAGTTGGTCACTGTTACTGGTTATGCTCAAGAATATCAGGCTTTTGTATATAACTTTGAAAATGCTTTTACAGTCTGATCTTTATAGTACCTTTGTGATTACTTAGTCTGCTGATTTTGGAATGTCTTTAGGATTTTTGTCTACTCATTTTTGAAACTGCCTTTTCTATTATGTACTCTTATCTTAATAAATGTATTACTTATTGTTGAACTGTGTGATGTTTGGGTGAAAAGGAGTTGTGGAGGCGACTGGGCTGCAACACCTCGCTTAGACTAGGTTTGCATGAGCTGGCTGTTTTGCAAAATGGAAGGACTTGCAAACAACAAGGAAACAATGTCAATTTATTAAAAGGAAAGATGTATTTTGCAATAACATGCCTTTTTCTGCTTTTGTGTATTCTTCAGGATGTTGGCAAATCTGCACAGGCTGAAAGAGTTTGCACAAGCCAGATGTTTTGCAAAACGGATTTGCAAACTGCAAGAACTTTTGCAAAAGAACAAAGGAAGTATTGCAATCAGTAAGAAAAAGCTTAAGCAAGAAGGGAAATCCCTATCAACTTCTGGAATTACCAGAAAAACTGCACAATTTTTAATAAGGAAATGAAAGGGATAAAAGAGGGAAGTTATGATTTTGCAACCAGAAATCCTCTTGGTCTGCTGGCCAGAAGTTACATAGCCAGCACTTTGACCATGGGAAGTGATGCCTCCAACATACCCACAATCACATATCACTGTTCCAAACTCCGAAGTGCTTTGGGATTATCGCACCACTTTTAAGTGAATTTTGAACACCAATTTCAAAATTCTTTCAGCTGCCTAAAAGCAGTTCACTGTTTTGAAAAGTACTTCTTTGACATGATTAGTCTGAAATAACTTTATGATGATGTCATGTGATGGTAAGTGCTTTTGTTTGCAGCTAGGGAGCTTCAAGAAGGTGTTACAAGCCTCGTGTGATACTGTCCTGTTTGCTGTTGAGTATTGTTTTGTATTCCCTTAATACAACATAATCCTTTATCAAATGTCTGTAAAGCTCTCCATATTTTAACAAAATGTATTCCTTCATTTTAGTTTTAAAAATGTAATTGTGCTATATCCTTTAAAACTCCTTCATCCAGGAAAAATAAAATGAACTGATTTCCAATTTAGGTATCTTTGTATGTTCATTTACCTATTCAAGTGTTACTGAGAACAATCACTGTATATTATTAATTTTATCTATATACTTCCAAAATGCTTTTGTTGAGCAGGAAGGTCTGAGCTGTGGCTCACTAGTTATAGAAACTCTGATTTCATTCAGTGGAAATTACAAAAAATGTTATAATAGGTTGCTATTAACATTTAATCCTATGTGTTTGTTGCATCACAACAATTGATCAGAACTTGGTTGTTTGTGTTGGTTTTTACTTGCTAGTACAGTAGAGTTTCACTTATCCAACACTCGCTTATCCAATGTTCTGGATTATCCAACGCATTTTTGTAGTCAATGTTTTCAATATATCGTGATATTTTGGTGCTAAATTCATAAATACAGTAATTACTACATAGCATTACTGCATATTGAACTACTTTTTCTGCCAAATTTGTTGTCTAACATGATGTTTTGATGCTTAATTTGTAAAATCATAACCTAATTTGATGTTTAATAGGTTTTTCCTTAATGCCTCCTTATTATCCAACATATTCGCTTATCCAACATTCTGCCGGCCCGTTTATGTTGGATAAGTGAGACTCTACTGTATTCATATATTCCTTGTTGGGTTTTTTGTATTCATATTTTTGTCACACCTAGAAAACCTGACTTGGGTCCAGGTTATTTGAATGACCCTACCTCCTTGTATGAGCCCATTAGAGCTCTAAGATTATCTGGGAAAGTTCTTCTCTTTGCCTCATCACCTTTTCAGGCTTGTTTGATGGAAACAAGAGAGAGGGACTTATTGGCTCCCAGACTTTTGAACTTCTTCCCTAGAGAGGCTATGATGACCCCATCTTTGCTGTCTTTCAAAAAGTTAGTCAAAACACGAATAATCAAGGTTATTCTTCAATGAAGAAGAACTGAAAAATAAAATAAAAATGACATGAGACAATATAAGATGGAACAAGAAGATCTCAATAGTAGACCTAAAATTAGAATGTTTTGAATTTCCAATATCTTATGGTATGTAACATGTGTCAATGGAATAGAAAAGAAAATTTAGTTGAAAAAATGATAATTTTGTATAAGAACCCCTTACATTCCAACAACCCCTAGTTTCTTTGTTTTTATTTGCAACATATTAGATATTTGTAAAGGTATAACTAACCAATAAACTATACTATCCCCATAGTATTCATTTTCCCCTCCCCCCATTCCCTTAGTGTGAATTTTTATATTATTTTAATATTATATTAATATAATCATTGGAGGAAAAAACATTTTTGTGCTGCTGGGCTTTTACAAACTGATGAGGATGGATTTTTAATCATGTGGACTTTTAAAGATTTTTAAAAGATATATATTGAATTTTAATGCATTTTAATTTTTAATCTTTAGCGTTTCAACTAATACATTGTTTTTAACCTTACAGTAGAGTCTCACTTATCCAACGTAAACGGGCCAACAGAACGTTGGATAAGCGAATATGTTGGATAATAAGGAGAGATTAAGGAAAAGCCTATTAAACATCAAATTAGGTTATGATTTTACAAATTAAGCACCAGAACATCATGTTATACAACAAATTTGACAGAAAAAGTAGTTCAATACAGAGTAATGCTATGTAGTAATTACTATATTTACGAATTTAGCACCAAAATATCATGATATATTGAAAACATTGACTACAAAAATGCGTTGGATAATCCAGAATGTTGGATAAGCGAGACTCTACTGTATTTTTATCCTATTCTTTTGATTTTTTTGTACAGCTTGTAAATTCTATGTTGCTAGTCACCTTGAATCCCATTATTGGGAGAAATTGAGATAAAAATGAATAAAATAGTAATAATAGTAACAACAATAGCAACATTATCAACATTTCTACAGTGACACATAAATAGAATAAATCATCTGCTAGATTTTTTGTAACACAAGTAAAAGGATTTGGTGACAACAGGTTTTACAAGCTGTTCTGTTTGTCCCTCTAAACGTGTTACTAAAATTATGGATGTACCATCTGCATGCAGTCTGATGGATACAAGTACACTAACTGCATTGTCAGGGGAGTGGCAAAAAAGGTATTTTTGTTTAAGTGTGGAGAGTTTCTATTGTAGTTTTCTCTTTGGGAAAAATAAATGTATAAATAAATCCCTACAGTGAGATAGTTCGTGTGTGTGTGAAGTGCAGCATTGATGGTAAACGAAAGCAGAACCCTTCCATCCCCTGAACTTTTCCTTCAAATTTTGTTTTACAGATTTCCCCTGCCCTTGGTCATCTTATATGCCAAACAACCACATCCCTAATCTGATCCTTTGTGTTGTGAAAAAAATAGTCACATCACAATGCATTGTTTTTCCTCAGAGGGGCAACCTACACATTAAATATAAATAGGCCACCACTAAGACATTGGAATGAGTATTTCTGGTACCATTTTTCAAAAATCTACTGAAGATGTTATCAAGCCACAATACCACCCTCCCCAATAAGAAATATATGTATTTTTTAAATTAAATAAAATCTTTTTTGAACTTTCGCAAGTTCGAAGCATCAGAGATTGTGAGTGGACCAGCAGCAGCTTCAACCCCTGCCCCCCCCCCCCCATGACTGTATTGTTCCTAACCCTTTAATAAATGTATCAATTGTCTTTGGCTTTCTGTGTAACTTGTATCTTTCCATGTACTGTGTTGTACCCCAGCCGTGGAACACCGTTTCACCCAGACACCACCCAGGGATGAGAGAATCCACTAAGTAAAGTTTATTAAGCAAAATATAAAAGATAAGAAAAAGCACAATAAAAAGTACAATCCAGAAACTCAAAGTTGCTGAGGATAGGTGACATTCAGTTTCGTGAATCAAATCACAGGAATTCAAAAAGTTGGAACTGCACTTTGAGGTGATACAGAGAAACAAGGCAAAATACATACACTTGATCAAAATTTTATCCAGAACTTGAGAACAAAATGGAGCATAAACCAGAATAAAAACCATGAAGACCTAAAGATGACACAATCCAGAAACTTGGAACTTAACCAAGGAAACATGAAAAGGACACATAATCCAGAAACTTGAACACTTGAAGCAAGGCCAAAGAACTTCAGAGTTGTTTCCACTTGAAATGCAATGTTGTTCTCACAAAGGGCTGTACACTTAGAGCCCACTTAAAAGCCTCAATTCCCTCCCATGACATCACTCCTCATACACCTGCTTCTTCACTTCTTATCTCGAAGCCACTGGGAAAAGCGAGTCTGTCTCTCTTTCACATTCTCATGGTGCTGCTGTAGCCACTCTGACCTAGTAACAGATTCACATTCCCCCACATTCCTCTCAGGACCAAACTCTGGCAGATTCTCATGGGAACAGATTTTGCTCTCTGTAACATTCTGAAAACTCCCAGGAGATTCATCTCTCCATGCCACTTCCATACCCCCAAATCCCCTTCTGAAACACCACTAAATCCCCTTCCTCATCCTCTGAAGCATCACATTCTTCACAAACCACAACATACTGTATTGATTTCTTATATATAAAGTGTATAAACTTCTTTATAAAATGTAACAAGCTGTAGCCCAGAGATAGTCACCTCTCCATAACCCTGCTGGGATGATCCCTTGAGAACAGAAAGGTTGGGAAAATCCCTCTGGCCAGTTCTCAGGCCAGATAATTACCCAAATCCATTGTTCATGTATATGCAAAGATAAGTGATTTCCCGTGTCAGCCCAGATAAACACAAACTGTTTGTATAGCTATATGGCCCACTTGAAGCTGGGAGATTGCTGCCCGAGGAAACAGAAGTTCAGAATATGTGCATTTGTTAAAACTCTTTATTGATAGCCAAGCCTTTGAGTGCCTAAGATCATCACCTTTTGTTCAGGAGCCTCGGACATTTGTTTTTGAAGACTCCTATCTTCATTAAATACGGAACTGGACAGTTGAGCTAATCAAAAGCTCATTAACATTTCATTGAGATTGTCTCTCTGGATTATTCCTTCTCCCCGGGGACACACACGCTACAGCAGCTGATTGGTCCCCTGGCTGACCAATCTCTAGCTATCATTTCCCCAACAAAGGGAATCTCTCCCAGCCAATCAGGGCGGATCCAGACCAGTCCCCTCTTTCGACCCATGAGAGGAGGGAGTGGGAGTTTTAAATAGCTGTCAAACTGTATAAGACATCATGCTGTATGTTTAAGCTTGTAGATTTTGAAGCATCCACTTGTACTTGCATCCCTTTAGGGCAGGTCCATTTGAATTAAACCTCTGTGGCTTGTCTTCAACCTGGTGAGTGTTTCTCTGTCACGGCCCATTCTTTATAACATATGCCTGCCGGGCACGGATCCTCTTATCCATGGTCCTAGCTTTTCCACTTCAGTGCTACTGAAAGGGCAGAAGGGTTTTAAAAGTAATTCCCTTGTGGGAGCCCCAGTCATTGGCAGACATTAGCAAGTCCACCTCCAGAAGTGTGGGCTTCTTGCCAGAGTGTCAGAAAGGGATGCAACTGAAGGAACTTGTCTGATTTCCATTTTTTCTTGAGAGAATAGGATGACATATTGGCAGAAGCTGCGTGGTAGGGAGGAAACAGCAGCTCAAGCAAGCAAATAGACTCTCCAGAGACTTTTTCTCAGCCCCTCTCTTACCACCTGAATTCAACTGATTGCTTAATTATCATCTTGCACAGCAGGCGAGATCTACTTAGAAAAACACTCCGTGATCAGAGGGCTTCTTAATGCCTCTCATCTGCAACCTGGCCTGCTGTTTCGTGAGGCTCTGAATGTCAAGTCTCATTTTTTACAGGCAAGATTTGAATACTTGGTATAGAACATAATTTTATCTGAGATTTACAGTGAGTTCCATGTGACTGTCCATGTTTGCAACATGTCAAGGCATTATATCCAACAGTTTTAGTTATGGACCATCTCTAAATGGTTACCAAATAAAACGGACTCATCTTGCAACTGTTGCCATTAGTCCACATGATGTACAGCTGATTTTGTAGCAGAAGCATTGCTTCCTGTTATTAACCTGGTGCAAGAGGGCTTCCAGCTATTTTTGAAGTGTGGGCAGCTGGATCTGGTCTGATGCAATGTCCAGTAGACTCACCACTCTGTTTCTGACTAGAAACAGCTTCCCAGCAGAGTCTCACCAGCAACCTTGCATCTGCTTGTGACATGGTTAGGATCTAATCATAAGTGACATTACCATCAAGACTCTGCCAGAGAGCTGTTTTTGGCCAGGGAAACAGCAGTGTGGCCCTAATACACTCTCAGTCCACTTGGCCATCTGGACACCAAAAGGTTCTAGGGATGCTCTCATGCTGCACCCAGGAAAGCTCTGAAGCACACTACATGGGATTATTTTGGTAGGTGTAGATGCAGCCATGGTTACCATCTTGCAATCTAATCTCAACTGACATTACTTTCCCCAATCTATGGTTGCTAAATCAGAGCTTGGAAAACTTAGCTTTTGAAAATACATATCTGTTCCAATCCTACTGGCTGAAGAATTCTGAAAACTATAATCCAAAAAAGTAGGTTTGATCAATAGTCTAACTGGTGTCCTTTCAGCAACTTGCTAAAGATCAAAGTTAGATCTATATTTGGGTGTTTCAACCAGTATATTGCTATTTTTACCTACATTATTTAAACTGACATGATGATATTCATTTAGTCCAATGTGATATTGGTTTCACATGGAAAAAAATCTTCATCTCGTGTGGCTACAATAACCAGAATGTGGTTTTTCTTATTCAGATGTTCTCTAGTATTGCCTTTCTACTCATCTATTTCTTTTGGTTTATGGATTTGATAAATATAAATTCTAGTCAACAATTTCAGTTCTTTTAATGTGTCACTGGATAAATACTTAATGTATCTTTTGCTCTTATTGGTTTCTGTCTTATTTTGCTGCAGGAGGAATTCCATTGTGCATCTATTTGGCAGTAAAATGTTCACTTTGTTATTATGCATTTCACAAAGATGAGGAAGTTTGAAAGGAAGTTTGGAATGTGTGCATCTGAGTTTCAGGAAACAGAATGGTTTTCCGCTTTGTAGACATTACCACCCACTTGACAAAGATAAATTATATTTAAATTAAATGTTACAAACTATGCCTAGATGTGAACAGAAAGCTGATATTAAACTATCAAAATAGATGCTAAAAACTAGTTAAATAATTTAGTGGAAATATTCACAAAATATGGCTGAGATCATTCAATTTTTACCCTCTTCTACCTCATCATATGGCACCCACCTCTTGTCTATATGAGAGGAAAAGTTGCACTCACTTTGAACCCAGATAATGTATGGACAGATAATGTATGGACAGTCCCATAGAATAACTACATTTACTATCTGTTATTACAATGTAAGACTTTCAAGCCTTCCAGGAAACTCTGAAGTGATCCCTAGTATTTTTTTTTACCATGTGGACAGTGGTCAGGTGGATCAAGGATAATCCAGTATCTACATATCAAAAATACCTACTGTTGGTTTGCAAGCCAAAAACATCTTCATGGAATCATTGCATACTGTGAGGTCACAATGGGGGCCCCAACCATGTCATCAACAAGCAGAGAAGGTAAAGTGATTTCTGGCTGACAAGATGGTAGAAGTGGCAACTCCCTGGAGGATAAGCACTGGTTCTGATATGCTGTTAACCTGACTGATCATCTGGACTTCTTTGCTGGTATATGTGCTGCTGCCATGGTGCACCCACGGCAGCTGTGAAGTTCCAGTCTGCTCAAAGATGATCTATCTTCTGCTGTGAGATAGCAGCAAGCTGCAGCTAAAATTCAACTTTGGACAGAAGCAACACTGATTTACATTCAATACCATTTCTGAGGTGCTGAAGAAATTATCAAAAAGCCATTATTTATTAGAAGTAACTATTAGCAGCCAAAATTAGATTAAAATTAGATTGATACAGTCATTTAATTATCTCAAATACAGTTTTTGAATCAGAGGGTTATATTTGATGGAAAACATTATACTCTATATTTCCAAAATGTTATTTAACATCCTGGTAAATTCAAACGAGCACAGATAAAATTGAGCAAAGTTTGCAGACCCAGGACAAACTCTGTAATACGTGGGTAATATTGGCAGCAATTGGAAGTAATTATTTTCACATGCTGATACTATCTTATTTAACAAAATAGGATACAGTAGAGTCTCACTTATCCAAGCCTCACTTATCCAAGCTTCTGGATTATCCAAGCCATTTTTGTAGTCAATGTTTTCAATATATCATGATATTTTGGTGCTAAATTCATAAATACAGTAATTTCAACATAACATTACTGCGTATTGAACTACTTTTTCTGTCAAATTTGTTGTATAACATGATGTTTTGGTGCTTAATTTGTAAAATCATAACCTAATTTGATGTTTAATAGGCTTTTCCTTAATCCCTCCTTATTATCCAAGATATTCGCTTATCCAAGCTTCTGCCGGCCTGTTTAGCTTGGATAAGTGAGACTCTACTGTAGTACCAAAATGGTTGGAACACTGAAATAATTCTGACATCCCTGTGATACAGTGATGGGTTGCTGAAACAACTATTTTATAGGTCACATGTAATTGTTTAAAGATGCCAGAGGCTGACACTGGGAAAAATAGCCGTCCTAATCCAAAACACTTATTTGAGAGCAGCAGTAATTTAGTGGTGAAAAGATTGCACTATAAATCAAGAAGTCCCTTATTTCAAGCTTGCTTTTGTCATGAACAAGAATTCACTCACTGACTTCTGCCAGGCTGGATTGCATTATGTACTCAGATTTACCTGGATTATGGAACAGGCTCTTCAAATCAAATAATTCGCAATTTGGCATACATCAGTGAGTACCTGGCAAGTGCCAACGCTATTCATGTGGAAATTTGAGATAATTGTTTAAACTCCAGGCAACAATTAACATTTTCAATTTGGTAAAAACTATTTATTTATAGAAGATATATTTTAGTTCTTCTTTATGAAAGCGTTCAGGGTGTCAGACAACCAAGATAATAAATCACATTTAGAATATATCCTCTTAACCATCCAGGTTTGGCAGGAATGCATCAATTAATTGTCTGCCATCCCACTTTTTCAACTACTGTTTAAATGCTTTTGGTATCTCAAATCTTGCTAAGAAAACAGTGACATCTTTTTTTTCTTAGGGTTGCCATAAATCAGAAACTACCGTACTTGAAAGGATACAACACCAACTACTATAATGTGCATTAAACAAATGAGTTGGGCACATAAACAGAGTTCATAGCATGGATCTGAGAGAAAGTTTTAGGAGATCTGATAATGGCATAATAAAATATTATATTAATATTTTTTATGCAGGTGTTCCAAAATCTGAAATTCCAATGCATCTGGTCCCAAATGTTGTCTGAAACAGGAACTCCAAATGAGATGAGGTCCAAGCATGATCACAAGTTACCCTGCTCAACTGAAAAGTCCAAGGAAAATGACCCACTCCCATCTCTCCCAAAGTAGACTTCTTCCTTGAAACCTTAAGCCAATCAAGTTGGAAATGTCACGTATTGTTCTATATTTCCCTTTGCCAGCAATGCCAACAAGCATCGTTTACCAAATTAATTTCATCCTGTAACTGATGTGCTCCCTGGGGGCAGAAAGGGACAGCACAGATACAGGAGATGGACTCCAGAATATTTCCAAAAAGAACTGTATTAAGTTTCCTGCCATACCATGCACCAATCACAAACTGTAAATGAATGCACTTTTAAAAAAATCTACATATTAATTAAATGAATGCACCTTTGAACCAATAAGATTGTGGATTGTTATTTACACCAATCACAGCAAATGTCAATTCTTTCAAATGACTGTAAAATGTCTATAGAATGTCCATGCTTGCAAGTGTGATTTATGTCAGATTTTGAAGAATTCTCCTGATATCTTGCCTTGGACAACAACTCAATAAAACGGCTTCTGATCCTGCCCTTGGTCTCTGTATGTCTTCATTGGAGCAGATTTGGAGCTGGCATGCTCGGAAAGCAAACACGGAGATTTTTGACATCAAATACATTTCATATAGGAAATATACAACTTGTAGTAGTTTTCTTTGTACTTCCTCATTATTGACATTTACCTTCTTGTTGTCTAGCCATACTCAAAGGATTACACCAGGCATGGGGAAACGTTGACCCTCCGAGTGTTTTGGACTTCAACCGGTAGGCTGTTAGGAAGTCCAAAATACCTGGGAGGCCAAAGTTTGCCCATGCATGGACAACATGCATGGCCAGGTTTTCAATTATGAGATGCTGGAAATTATGTTAGAAAAACAACAGAGCAGGGCAACAACATAGACATACATCCAATTGGTAGTGCCAATGATAATAGTCCCATTGACTCAAGGGCTGAATACTAAGTCAACACTTACATAACCCCATGGCTGTAGGATATATTTCTGAGAGCTGAACTGAATGAAAATGACATGGGATAAAATCACATACCATTAGATTACTTATAGTTCTTTGTGGCCTGACATCTTCGGAGTTATTATGTGCCAGAATGATGAAATGATGTCTTTGACTATTTTCAAAACATCGAGGGCACATTTTAATGCTAATCAGCTTTGCAGTTCATGACCTATTTTGTAATGTAGTCTTATAGCTGCTCCATCCCCAGAGAAATGCTATATTCAGTGATCCCCTACCCCAAGCGTTATAGAAAAGAAACTATATTAAATATTGGCTTATAACTAAGCCTCTGCATGTTTACTCAGTAGTAAGGCCCAGTGAGTTAAATGTGGCTTACTTGCAGTTTACATCCCTGATTTATGTCACTGATCACACACAGAAACCCATCTTTTCTCACACAACACCCTTTTCACACCGCTGGAAAATGTGGTCTCAAATTATTCACATGGTAGGAAGAAAGAAAGAATAAAGACACAAAGACCAACTGGATGACCTGAAAAATTAGAACTCAACCATGTCATTACATTAATTTAAGACATTGTTGAAGCAATATAAAATGTAGGAAAATATTTTATGAGCTAATAAATTCTATTTTTCAAACATTCTTGAGGAAATGTGAATACTCCACACAAACTGAATTCAACTGATTCATTCCTGCAATCAACTGTGACACTAAATGGTTGAGGTGGTTGCAGAATATTATTAATTTTTTAATAATTACGCATATCTAATAATTTGCTCAGGTTATGAATTCTTTCACCTCGTTCAGAGGAAAGAGTGGTCTTGAACGGAGAGATTATTCACTGATGGGCTGCAAAGTCATTAAGCAAACATTTGCTCTATTAGCATTGACACCAGTGATACCGAGAGGAATTTGGGAGTTTTATTTATGCACACAAGAGATCAAATAAGGGGTTCTTTGGGAAGCTCAAGTGGGTTTGTGAGGAGAACTGAGCTAAGCTTCATGAAGCTAACAGCTGCCTTGGAGAGGGAAAGGGGGAGGGATCCGGTCTCCATGGAAACATTTGAGGTGGACCGGGCATGGATTAATCAAAATACAATGAATCCTTTTTGCAAGATACTGGAAAGGGGGAAGGGGAGAATTTATTTGCACTCCAAAGAATGGGAAATTTACCACAGATGTGTCTTGGACATCTACTTTCGTTGCATTAATAATCAGTGTGTGGCCATGGATTTGCAATGAGGAAAGTATTTCCATGTTAAAGAAGGAGAACTGCATTGTGGTTTGTGTCTCTCATTCTCCGCCTCTGCCTGGTTAAATTCATCACTGGCTTATATATCAAATTCAATTTCCCGGAATTTTGTTTTAATGATTACAAATGGCTCTATGCTACTGCAAAACCTTATTGTGCTTCAGAAGGAACCAGAGAACTGTAAACCCAAGGTTTCCTTTCCTGGTTTCTTCTGAAATGAGTGAGGTTGAACTTCTACATATATATTTTAAAAAAATTTATAAACATTTCAACTGATTTTGGTGGTCTTGTTTTCAATTGTGGGATTGTTGAACATGCTGTTAGCCCATTTCAATTATTCCACACTGTTTTATAATGTTTAACATGGTTAAGTTGAATGTATACTATGCTGCCATGCCCATAAAGGGTGGGATGCAATTTTTTAAAATACAAACACAATATAAAGTATTTTAAAACATTCTTTTCTAACACTCACACAGTCCCAATGGCCTAAAATGAATAACTAGTCCCACCTGAAGTTGATCCATTGAATAAATTGCTGACTGCCAACTCAACGTATATGTAATTCAAGTTACAGTATAAAGTTGTTCTAAGACCACTTGTGGATAACTGATATTGTGGATAATAGAGAATGCTCTCTTTTGACTATTTCTGGATTGAAAGCATACCCTTGAGTCAGACTTGATGACCGAGAGAGACCCATGAACACCAGCGTGGGGTAACATTTTTAGAGCATGAATAAATGAAGCCATGGATAAGGGATCACACTGTATTCAATAGATTCACTCTAGTTGGGACAACCCTGTTTCCCCAAAAATAAGACATCCCCTGAAAATAAGACCTCATAGAGGTTTTCCTGAATTGCTAAATATAAGGCCTCCCCCAAAAGTAAGACCTAGCAAAGTTTGTGTTTGGAAGCATGCCCACGAAACAACACCAGAGCTTGCAGGATTGGTAAATGTACGTACCTTAGATTGTTGTACATGGAAATAATGGTAGTAACAAGAAATTCTTTATAGGATTCACAGTTTGTCTGGTTATGCTGGTTTGCGATGACAACTACTGTCCAGTATATAATAAATGTTCATTTTTTGTTCAACAGTAAATGTGAATTCTTCATGGAAAAATAAGACATCCCTTGAAAATAAGACCTAGTACATCTTTGGGAAGAAAAATTAATATAAGACACTGTCTTATTTTCAGGGAAACACGGTAGCAATTGGATTTAGGCTAATATTATCTGCCCTTTGTAGAGGCAATTTGCAGGATATACTTTGTATTTTGAGGAGATAGGTTTGGTGTGCTACCACTGCTGTAATCAGGCTTTTTGCCTTCTGTAAAATCTTAAAAATGAGTCTCCTTTAAGGAGATGCTTTGAAGGGTCTGTTGGCAAAGTCAATGGATGACGCAACCTTGGAATCAAGGGAGGAAGGCAGAGTCTAATCAGCAAAGCTTGGCTACTGTCCACCTGCTTGGCTTATCTATCACGTTTTGATGTAACTAATTGGATGGTGCAAAAATGTTTACCATTCACACATCTGGGTGATAAAACACCTGAAGAAAATAAAGTGGTTAATTAATTAGAATGGTTATATAAACTCTGGCAAATTTGAACCTCACTGTAAGATGAGACTGGAAAAGTGCTTCAGGTTGACCAAGACTGAAGTATTCCTTACTGTTGTTCCAGGGAATCCTTCCAAGCACTTGAGAAAGGAGACTTGCTAGATTCGTATTTCTTTCTTTGATGCTTTTGTTTGATGCTCTTGGTTGCTTTATAATAAAATCTTTAATCTTTACCACTCCTGTGCCTACTGCCTCTGAATTCCCAAAGAATTTTGGCAAGACAACCTCCACATTTGCAGGTGTCTGAGGAGTAGGGTGACCCAAAAATGAAGAAAAGGAAAATAAAAAATTTGGTCTTTTTAAAAAGAATACTTATCTAGGCATCTCTAAGTCAGACATGGGCAAATTTTGGCCCTCCAGGTGTTGTGGACTTCAACTTGAATGCAGAGGGTCACCTGTAGCTCCAAAAGTATTGTAAAGGGCTGTCAATTATTTCACCTGTCCCGTAATCTTTTGGTAGAGACCAATTATTCCCAAATGGTGATGTATTAGAAAAACCCTTCAAGTGCTACTATACTATGCGCTACCAAGACCCATAAGAAACTACCCTGATACCCCCAAATTCATAGGCTCTGACATCCCAAAAGCAACTTATGCTGGATCTACACTGCTATATAATGCAGTTCCAGAATGCAGCTTAACCACATTGAAGTGGATGATATGGCAGTGTAGACTCAGATAATGCAAGTTTATACTACTTTGAACTACATTACAGGCAGTCCCAAAGTTAAAACAAGCTATGTTCTGTAGGTTTGTTCTTAAGTTAGATTTGTATATAAGCCAGAACACACACATATTTTACATGTAACTCCAGATATATGTGTGTGTGTGTGTGTGTGTGTGTGTGTGTGTGTGTGTACTGTCTGCTTGTAGGACCTAATTAACAACAAAATCACTGGAGCAAATAACACAAAATTTGGCAACAAAATGCCTCACTACCTAATGACTGACCACCACAAAAAAAAAAAACAAACATACCCACACAAAGACTCTCCCCAAAATAAACAACTACATACAGTGCATGCACAAGAAATACTGCCCCAAGCCCCACACCCCTCCAGCACGTGGGGAAAAAACCCACTGAGGACAACTGATTGTTACCTGAAGGCAGGCCCAGCTTCCCCTCATAGGCTCGCTCACCCTATCCTGCCCTTTCCGAGGGAGCACCTGGCTGCTCACCGGCCTGCCACTTGCTCTCGGCCATCTTCCCACCATCGGCGCACTCCTTTCTCATCCTCCTCTCCACCCCCTTCCGCCATTCCTGCCTGCCTTCCTCCCATTCCCTAATTGAAACCAAATGTGGGATTGGTTGGATTGTGGGATTTTTGGGCGATCCCCAGGCCTCCTCTCATGAAGGCCTCTCTTGCATCAGCCTCTCCTTGCCTGCCTGCCTGCCTTCCTTCCACTGCCTGGGCCAACGAGCCACGATCGACCCGCTTCTCTGGATTGCACCCCTGGAGAGCTCTGGACCTTTCTACACAGCTGAATAAAATCCAGATTGAATTGGATTATATGGCAATGTGGACTCATGTATTGCACCTCAAAGCAGATATTGTGGATTTTCTGCCTTGATATTTTGGGTTATATGGCTGTGTGGAAGGGCCCTCTCTGGCTGACAGATCTTGTTAAAGCTATGGACTAAGCGGTCGCTGTTGCCCGCTTTTGGTCTAAAGATATTTAGCTGTTTGTGATTTCCTTTATTTCATCACTTTTGAAATTTATTTATTATGCAATGCTTTTGACACGAAATAAATAAAAAGATCTTATTATTTTTATTATATTTATTTATACCACTTTTTCTCTCCACAAGGAGATTCAAGGCCCTTCTACATTGCCCCTATATCCCAGGATCTGATCCCAGATTATCTACTTTAAATTGGATTATGTGAGTCTCCACAGTCAGATATTTTGGGATAAGAAAATAATCTGGGATCAGATCCTGGGATATAGGGGCAATGTGGAAGGGACCTCAAAGTGGCTTAAATTTAAAAGCATTTCAGTACAATTTTAAATCTACAAAAACATAAAACAGAATTAAATATCATTGGTATTAAAACAATCCATAAAAACATAATCAAAACTCAAAACTACAGCAGCCCCTGATTTAGGCGCCTTTTACTCTGCCATATAATCCAGATTATCAAATCAGATAATCCACATTATCTGCTTTGAACTGATTACATGGGTTTACATTGACATATGATCAGTTTGAAGCAGATAATCTGGATTTTATATGGCAGTATAGAAGGGGCCTGAGAGCCCAGTGCCAGGGAAAAGGAGTTTAATGAAGACGTGACAGCAACAGTAAACTTGCCCAACATAACAGATTTTAAGTACTGATGGACTTTTTGGGGGTTAACCTGGCATGATGTGAGTTGAAGTCCACAAGCTACCTTATTTATTATGTACATATATACAAGCATATAACATATAATAAATATCAGCACTTCCTCATTACTTTCTTTTCCAAACCACCAGACTATACCACAGCAACGTGTGGCTGGGCACAGCTAATATATATACAGTGTTCCCTCACAACTTCGCGGTTCACTTTTCGCAGATTCGCTGTTTTGCGGTTTTTCAATAAACTCTAAAAGACTATTATAAATAATAAAAAATTACAATTTACAGCCTAAGGGAGGGAGGAAGGAGAACCCAAAGGGAGAGAAAAGGAGCCCAAGCGGCAACAGGAGGAGAAGGAGGCGATTTATCAACACACGATTGGTTGATAAAGACTTAAAATAGAGTATAACTACTAAAATAATGTATAAATATTAAAATAAATATAGTGTCCTTACTTCGCGGATTTTCACTTATTGTGGGTGGTTCTGGAACCTAACCCTCGCGATAAGTGAGGGAACACTGTATATGTGTGTGTGTGTGTGTGTGTGTGTGTGTATGTCTGTGTGCTTTAGGGAAGGTGTTTGTTTTGTTGTCTGTGCCCCTATTCAGAAGACTTCACCTCACTTCTGTCCCTGTGATAATTGGATTTTGAAAAAATTGACTTGTTTTGGAATAAAGCATTGGTGATAAATCTTCGATGGAGACACCTTCTTCTCTATGATAATTCTTCCAGGAGTGAATTTCCCTTCTTAGGGGTAGTTTTGTCTCATATCCTATTGTCTCACCCCTGTTCTTAAGTTGAATGGTTGTAAGTTGAATGTTTGTAACTCAGGGACTACTTATATATAGGTCTATACTGACCATGTAAAGCAGTTCAAACTGCATTATTGGGCAGTGTAGATCCAGCCACAGACTCCACTCCCTAACCTATCAATACCTGCCCAACTTAGTCCTTCTCTAGCTCCAGCTACTCTCTGTATATTTTTAATATTGCATGCCATCAACACTGAAACATTTATGGGATCAGATGCAGATTCTGGGGATAGATCTATACTGTCATATAATGCAGTTTCTGAACACAGATTAACTGCATTGAACTGGCTTATATGTTTTTACTGCCATACAATCCAGTTTAATTCAGTTAATCTGTATTATGAAACTGCATTATATGGCAGTGTAGATCCAGCCTGGCACTGTGCTGTTCCTTGGGAGGTACTGCCCTCTGTTGGTCTTCTTCTTATCTTGTCCGTTGCCACCTCATAGAGGGCAGAAGGATAACATCTGTGATGCCTGCAATTCCTTTCCACCATCATCAATCACTTCGCCACCTGCCCTCTGGAGAAAGATGATAGGCTTCTTGCCAGAGTTGCCATTCACTTGCTTGGTTCTCTTACGTTAGCAGCAACCTACCAGCTGGACTAATAGCAATGGCTGCCCTTTTCTCTGCTTAGTGGATGGCGAGGAAAAACCATTTGAAACAGGAGTCAAGTTGCCAAGAAAGTATACAGATGGCAACCCAGGCCTCATTACCAAACATACCTGAATGCTAAAAATATATTCTGATGTCTTCTGTTAATTATCCTCATCAAAGGAGGTGGCTAAAAGAGATATTTTCAGTGGTGCACCTTTGTCAGGACCCAGACTGCAGAGCACCAATAACCTTACACAGAGGCCAGAATCTATCTAATATCTTTATTAAAGAAATATATAAAGTCAATAAAAACAAGTGTAAAATATAGTTCAGAAGCAGACCTTTCAGATGAGGTCAAATATAGTCCAGAAATGTATTGTCCAATATAAGATATTAGAGTTCAAAGTTTTAATCCACTTGACCAAAACACACACTTTGCTAAGCAATAGTGTGGGGAAATGACAGAGTCTTTAAAGTCCAATGTAGCTTGACAACAAGGCTGGAAAATAAACTTGATTCTTGGCTAGATCAAAGACTTGAAACGAGGCAAACATGAAGCATGAACAAGGTCCGTGGCAAACATGAAACAAGGCAGGCTTGAAACTTGATCCGGGAAGCAAGGAACTGGGGTACGAAGTCCACACACGATCTCTCTCCTCAAGCTGATCAATTGACTCCGCAAAGTTCCCCTTGCGACCAGCACCTATATCGGGTCTCGTTTTCCCGCCAACAGAACACTTTCCCTAGAGAACGAGAAGCGAAACCCAACTCTGTCCAGATGCATGACTCCTTAGAATTTCCCAAGGGAAGCAGACCTAATCAGCTAGTTGTTTGGCAGCGATTCTCAGGCTCCGGCGATTAGCCTCTCTGACTCCTCTATCTCTATTATAATTGTCCCTCCGGGAAAACGGGGGGGAATTCTGCCCAAGGCCTGTTTGGCTAGATTCTTGAGGGCAAACATCCTCCAGGTGGAGAGGCCCCGGCTCTGGCTGAAACGGCAGAAATCCCATGTTTTCCTCTTCGTCTGCCACAATAGTACTAGGAACAGGACTACAAGGCCCATGAGTCATCACAACCTTCAATTTGGAGAAGCTCGCCTGCTCTTTTTTAGTACTAGGTGAAGACCATTCATTCATTTGATGTTCTTTAACAATGGATGGAGGGGCATTAGAGGTCAGGATTTTTGTGGGGGAGGCTAGTACTGGGCCTTAACAGTTCTCCAAGGATACTCATCACTGCCTCTGGCCATAGTTCCTTCTTACTTTTGTTCTAAAGGTCAATTTATATATAACTATATTTATTAAGTAATGAGCTATTTGACTGCACTTTGTACAGACATAGGCTACCTAAATATCTCAGCACATAAACTACACAGAGAGATAGACAAACATATTTAAATTAATACAGTCATTTATATTATTCCCTTTTCATTCAAGTGGGAGGCTCAGAGCAGCTTGCAGATAAAATAGAAATACCCTTATATTTTCTCTCGTACAGCCAAACAAAAACCAAAGACACATATATTTATATAAGCAGTTATATGCTACCTGTCATTTATATACGGTCTCCAGTTGTTACTCTGATCCCCAGTATTTTTATTTGGTTAATAAATTCAATTTTATTAGAACAATTCAGTGTTATATAGAACAGAACCCTTCCTTTGATGGTTCCACTAAAATAAATGTGTCTTTGGGGACAAAATCAACCCTGTATTATCTGCCTTGTAATCTCTATAATTCCAAAACTCACGCTTGAGCACCTTTTGTTCCAAAATGATAACGCATGTCCCTTTGTCATTTACACGGTTTTGAGGCCGGGCATTTTTATGCACTATGCAGCACTGAGCAATATCACAAGTTCAGAGGAAGTGAGTAAGTGTATAAACTATAATGCTCAGATTCCCACAGTTTTATTATGCCATCAAGTGTTTAAATGAACACACTCAATAGCAAATGCCGGGGAAAAGAAACACATATTTAAATAAATATCAATTAAATAAACCTTTTAGCTATCAAAAAGTCTCCCATGGTGGCCTGCTATTCTGTATCATCAGAGTTCCTATGACCAATAAAACGTGTTAAATAGATTTTTAAATGCCATTGCTCATAAATGGAATAGGAAAAAATGAAACGGTATATGGGGTATAATTCAGACATTGTGTGACCCAGATTGAATTGCCTAATACCCGATAGACATTAATATCAGCTGTTCTTGGAAGCTAAGAAAGATCATCTCTGGTTAGTACTTGAATGGAGACTGACAACAAATACCAGGTTCTGTGGTCTATATTTCAGAGGAAGAAACAGGTAAAACCACCCCTTAGTATTCTTTGCCTATGGCACAGACTACAAGTCTGTGTGGGGACCTGTAGTCAGGTTCTGGGATTTTTCAACCCCCACTTAAAGCCCAGATTTGCATGCTTTCTGGAAGTGGCCAAAGACATATTCCCCTTCTTTATGTGATAATATAACTAAGACATATTGCAAAGTTTATGCATGCTTACAAGTATAGAATGTTTCATGGTTTTCTCCTGCCCTTGAAGAATCTTCTTCTGGCATAGAATTACAAGGGTTCTTCAAAACGTTTCTGTACTTTAAAAACTGTATTTATTAAGAATTTCAAAAACACATCACCTTTCTACATAGTCACCTTTCTTTGCAGTACATTTTCCCCATGTCATACAATTTTTAATGCAATCAACCAAAAAAAAAGCTTTGGGTTGAGAGCATAGCCATTGATACACTGACGCGAATCAGTTCCATGGTTCTTTCTTCATTTCTTGTGGCTGAAAATGGATGTCTGGAGCACTCTGCATCTGTCACACTAGTATGGCCATTTTCAAAATTTTCAATCCACTCATAGATGACTTTATGACAGAGAACTTTATCCCCATACTGAGCACACATGTGGAGATGAAAATGTGCTCCTCTTCAGTGCAATCTTCACCACAATGTGACAGCTCTTACGCTAATCTGCATGGTCAGCCAGCTTGCCAGACAGACTACTCACTAGAGATGTGCATGAAAACTTTTCCTTCATTTCCTTTATGCTATCATTTTGTTTCGACCGTTTGTATACACAAAACGAATGATGACATTTTCGTAGGAAATGAGAGGCAACACGAAAATGAATATATGTATGTGTGTGTGTGTGTGTGTGTGTGTGTGTATATATATATATATATATATATATATACAGAAGGATCTGGGAATCTAACCTGAGCCTGGGAGAGGAAAATGCCTCCTCGTTAGATCTGATTTGTGGAAATGAGGGTTAATGTAATAATATTATTAATAACAATAGTACTCCGGAGAAGTTCCAAATGTTTTAAAAGTTGGTGGGCTAAAAGGGATCGCCCCTCTAGCCCAAAAACTATGGGGGGGGGGGGAATGAGCCTCCAATTGCATGAAAATTTTCGTGTTTTTTGTTAGCCAGATGAAAATTTGTATCGTATAGGCAGACCATTTTCGTTAGCGGGACACGAATACAAAAATGAGCCGACACGAATGAAACTACACAAAACGAACAGCAATTCCACATGAATGCACAACTTTACTAATCACATGACACTCTCATACATCACCAATTACTCCTCCTCCCATCCTCACTGTTTCAAACAAAATTATAAAAGTGTGGGAACCTTTTGAAAACTCCTCGTAGGTAGAGCATAGTATTTGTATCAGATGACACATCTGAATCACCATGAATTTGCAGTAAAAATCTCATAATTAATTTATGATATGCTTATTGCTAGGAGTCACATTTGAACATTTTGCTTCAAAATTTATTCTGATCAATCTTAACACAAAAAATTATTGGTTAATAAGGTACCACAGAATGGTGTAGTGTTAAAATACCAACCTGAATACAAGCACAACAGACAAACCATTTCATTTTGGCAGGGATGGTATTTTGGTACATACAACATTACGTAAGTATTTATTTTTAAAATAACAAAACAAGCAATGCATCTTATTTTACGTTTTATCTTTACTGCATTTATATAAAGCTCAACATATCATACATATGTGTTGTTAGTCATTTATCCCTATTGTTTTTTGCTAGCCAGTAGGAACAATATGGTGTAGTGGTTTGAGTGCTGGACAATGACTCTGGAAACCAGGGTTTGAATCCGCACACAGCCAAAGCTGTTACTGAAAATAGTATTTCCTACAGCTTTAGTAACATTTGTATCTAATGGTTTTCAAGAGCCATCTAGTGGCTGTTTTAGCTTTATATTACTTATGCGCTTTAGATAATATATTTTTCACAGTTCTACAAATAATAAATACAAGGACAAAGGGATGATTTGGAAAGGGTTTATTTCAGTTAGTTGTTGGGTTTATATTTCACTTTTTCCTCAGAAATCAGACTCACAGTTTCTCAAAACAAGACTAAACCAAATGCAATTAAAATGCTGGGTTGCTGTGAGTTTTCCGGGCTGTATGGCCATGTTACAGAAGCATTATCTCCTGACGTTTCACCCTGTTGGAAACTAGACAAGTGGGATTTATATATCTGTGGAAAGTCCAGGTTGGGAGAAAGAACTCTGGTCTGTTTAAGGCAAGTGTGAATGTTGAAATTGACCAGTTTTATTAGCATTTAATGACCAAGCTGGACTTTCCACAGATTTATAAACCCCACTTGTCTAGTTTCCAATATACTTCACAACCTCTGAGGATGCCTGTCATAGATGTGGGTGAAATGTCAGGAGAGAATGCTTCTGGAACATGTCCATACAACCTGGAAGACTCATAGAAACCCAGTGATTCTGGCCATCAAAGCCTTCGACAACACAATTAAAATGCTAATTCAAAAGATAATTAGGTTATAATTTAAAACAAAGACACCACGATAGATCTATAAGGTTAAAGGCATCATCATTATTAACATTGTTGTTGTTGTTGTGCTTGGGAGTACGTATGCATTTCTTGGTTTTACATTATGTTTTTAACTTAATCGTCACTTGGTTGCTATCTACTACAATCCTGTAGCAAAAACCCTCCATTCTTTTGGTTCACTTTTTTCATCATGAACTAGTGCTTGAGCCATATGATATCCCATTTACTGAGGCCACATGACCATGGCTATACAATAATGTATTTTTAAAGATTAACATTATACAGCCAACTATTATATCCACTATATATACCCCTGGTTTCACGTACCCTCATGCAACAAAACATGTCCTCTAGTAATTTTCTAGGTCTTCCAATGGATTCCATGGTATGCCATTGGAAGTTACCTTAGGACCTAGCAAATTCCTATAAAGGATACACCAGTGAGGTTTGATAGTAATTTCTAGAAGTTGTTCATTTCCTTTTATCTAGGCTTTCTTGTTTCTACTGTCAATTCAAGAATGTGTCCCTCACAGATGGGGGGAGGCATAGTTTACCACAAAGAAGTGAAGTTAAGTTATCCCCTTCCTCTTGGATTACAATGGCATTGTACTGGAATTATATCCCAGGCTGGCTCTATACTGCCATATAATGCAGTTTGGAACTGCACTGAACTACATTATATAGGTCTACCCTGACCATGTAATATAGTTCCAGACTGGATTATATGGCGATGAGAAATAAATTAATTATAAATAGCTAAGGCTTTTTTTACTAGTCATCAGATGCCTGCTATCAGCCAGATAGTTGTTTAGTTAATGCATCCTTGAGTTATATTAGCAGTGAGGCTGCAAAGTGATATAATCTATTTTTCTGCAGGCATTCCTTTGGGAGGCTACCAACAAACACAAGTGATTTCCCCTGTATTTTGCTGATAAAAATAACCACTAGTTGTCACTGTTGCTCTGTCAGTAATCTAATGTTGGCCGCTCGCATTTGAATCCAAGAGAAACAAGCACGCTAAAGTATTGTTGAATATGCCTTCAAGTTGCCTATCACCTTATGGTGACCCCATGAATTTCATAGGGTTTTCTTAGCCAAGGAATAGTCATCTGGTTTTGCTAGTTCCTTCCTCTGAAATACAGCATACAGCACCATATACATTGGCATTCTTCCATGCAGGTGTTGACCAGGACTAATTCCACTTAGCCTCCATGAGATGATGTTTAATATGATCTTTCTATTTGAACATGGCAGGAGTGTATTGTACCATCTGGGACAATGTTGAGTTGTTAGCTGTTAGCTTCAAAGGATGATCAGAAATGTGTAGTTTTGTAATTTGATGAGACAGTGACACTAAAACCCTTAGGCAGAAAAGGCTAAAGACCATGTAAAACTATAAATCTCACAATTCCATAGCAATGAGCCATGGCAGTTAAAGGGCTGTCAAATTGCATTAAATCTATAATGTAGATGCAACTTGGGATCTCTCTGAAGGCAAAGGTAGAATGATACATTTTTCACAAAGGGAGTGTTTATTCTCTTTAACATTTAGTCTAACCCCTAGAGTTTTCCAAGAAAGCTTGGAAAGCCAATGCTGAGAGGGCCTCCCTAGTCCTGTGCGGTAGTCCTGCTCCTTCCCCAAAATCATGACTTAGAAAATGTAATTATGTACAACAGATCACACAATAGTATAGCTATCATAGCCACTAAGATTGTGGGAAGGTAGTGTGAAAAGTAACTTTCCCAAGCTTTTCCTAACTTAATCATAACATATGATGAAATCTGATGTATAAGTTAGTAAAAGAATCTATAAAACTGAGAAATTTACAAGGAGTATCAATTGCCATCAGGGAACTCAGGAAATGAAAAACGTTGGAATTGACCAACCAAAATAATTGGTGTTTCCTTTCTCTCTTTCCTCCTCCTTTTCCTTTTTGCAGAGCTGTCAAAATTATAGAAGTACATTTTGTTACTGGCTTCTCCATAAACTACAAGCACAATAATAAGATTGTTGCCTGGGAATGATGGGAGTCGAGTACATATTGAACTGTCATGTTGGGGAAAGCTGTCCCAAAGCACAAGGTCTCCCTTTACAAACCCGTCCACTCAGTCTGTCACTCATCTCCCTTTCTCTTTTCTTTCCACCCCTTTTCAACACATTCTCTTCACTAATGCTTCAGATGCCTGGTTTGTTAATAAGGAGTGAATTATTTCAATATGAAATAATTCACTCCACCCTAGTTGATGAGAATGAAGATGAAAATGAGGCTGGAATCCTGTACTAGTGACTTAGTTAAGTATACTTAAGTTAGCTCCATCATGCTTAGGTCCAGAAAGAGATGAAAGACCCTTCGTCCATCTCAATGCCACTGCCCTGACCTCAGAGGAAGAGGAAAACTTAATCCTCTGCTGATTTTAATCCATTCCCACACTACCATTCTGTTTTCCTTTTGTGTCATATCCTGATTAGATTGTAAACCTGAGGGCAGTGAACTTTTCTGATGTTCTTTGAATTGCAAAACAACACGTACAGTGATTGCGCTATATAATAATACTAATCCCCATCCCCATCCTCATACCTTTACTTATCCCAGTAAGTGTGATAAGGATCACTCAGAAAAAAGTGTTTAATTACAGTCTATTTAACTTACAAAGTGTTCCAAACTATTCTAGGAAAATAAATGAGCTGACACAAAAGAGGTCAGGTTAATTTCTTGACAGTTTTCAGAAATCTGAAGTTAAATTTACTGCTGTTTCTATTTTTTGACAGTATTATCCTAGACCATAATTGAAACAGCTTTTAAAAATGGTAATGATGTATGTGGGAAATAAAGGGGAACACTTCACTACGAGACTGTATGTACAGTTCCCTGGCTAGAAGAAACAAGTCTAAAAACGAAGAGAGAAAAAGTTGAGGTTAATAATAGAAGTGTCATTAGCCTATGCTGTGTATACAAACATTGTTTTTGTGTCACCGTCTCCTTTGATGAAACAGAATGTGCTGATTACAAAATCTCTGCGAAATTCATTCAGCCAAAGTTTAGAAGTCATGATGCCATTGTCACAGATGAACAGGAGTCCCAGGGTTAGGGTTAGGGTTGGGTTCAATAGGTTAAGCTAAAGTGGTCTGGGCTTCTTTGGAGGGTATGTTAGATATACTATCATGGACATTGGGCCATGGTTTATTGGTATAACCCATGCTCTCTGTTTGAGTCTCCCCCTTCTCTCTCTCTCTCTCTCTCTCTCTCTCTCTCTCTCTCTCTCTCTCTGTGTGTGTGTCATGGATCAGAGAAGGCCTAGTAGCCAGAGGATAAGATATAGAAAGCAGGCTTGTACTGTGTCACACTTTTTTTTTATCTGACCCAAAAGTTGTCTACTTCAGGCTTGCAGGCAGAGGACTTTGCAGGGTTCCCTTTCATATGAAGATGCCAGGGATGGACTCTGGGACCTTCTGCAAGAAAGGTATGTGATCTTCCACTGATCGGGTCTTTCTTATAATTGGAAATAGAAACTTTCTGTAGAAGCCCCTATGGTCATAACCAAAATGAAAGATCAATTTATATTAAGGTCTTACCTCAATGGCTTTCTGTTCCATTGAAACAGAAGCCCACTTTCCTGTCTCTTAAGCAGACAAGTGTTATAAAAACTGAAGCCTCCCATGGTTGATACTTCTTTTACAAAGCACACACAGTGTTTCCTTCCTGAGTGACTTCAAACAAGCCTCATGGGAAGCTATTTGTGTGTAGTTGTGTATATGTATTTATATATGTGTGTGTTGCATATATGTGTGTATATATGTGTATATGATCATTTGAGAGCAGAACAGGACTCATTGAGGTTGTTCTGCATAGACATAGTGTCAAGAGTCAGACACCAGTTACCAAACAAAACAGAGTTTATTTCAAAGATAAGCCAAAAATAACATAAACACAGAAAGTATCCTTGAAACACTTCACTTATCAGTGTTTCAAGAGTAGTTTGGACAAAAATAACTCAAAAACAAGCCATGCTATTTTCCCATGCTGGCATTCAATAAAAACTAAAGACGCTTCAATTCAGCTTTGGAAAAAACAAATAGAGTTGACTGCAAGAAAATATGCAAAATAAACGAAGGCTTGCAACCTTCCAAAAGCTGCAGAGTATAACAGAAAGTGCAAAAGCCTCTTTTGGCTTCAAACCGTTTCTGAAAACAGACAGCCGGCTCTGCGGAGTTAAAGGGACAGTTCCCAAAAGAAAAACAGCAAACTGGCTTGAAAACAAACAAACTAGAAGAGCAGTAAACTGCTTCCACGGTGCAGATAAAGCCGAAGCTTCAAAGGGATGATGAATAGCCGTCGTCAGGAGAATCCAAGGTCAAGTCGGGAGGCAGCAGCAAATTCTGAAAGGCAAATCAGAAGTCAGAAGCCGGGAGTAGTCGTCAGTCAGAGAGCGTAGACAGAAGCCAGGTCAAATTCAATCCAAAGTCCGAAGAGGGTGCAGTCATCCAAACCAGGTCCACGATAAGACACAGCGAGAGCCAAGCCAGATGGTATCAGCAGATCCGAATCACAATCCAAGTCCAGTCTTCACGGAAACACAGAGATCCCAATGGCGCCTCAGCAACACCTTGCCACACGCAAAGTGCATTGGCCAAACATTCCCATTTTATTCCCCTTCCTCCTGGGTGACCAAACACTCACACCCAAACACCAGGTGTCCCAAATCTACTCAGAGTCCGAACTCCACACAGCTAGAGCTCGTGGATCCGGAGTACCTAGCAATTCATCGGAGTCCCAATCATCCTGCCCACACTTAGCCCCATGAACAAAGAACCATCCTCCCTTCTCCAAGCATCTGTCACGACCCAGGCTGCAGAGCACCAATAACCATACACAGAGGCCAGAATCTAACTAATATCTTTATTGAAGGAATATATAAAGTTAATAAAAGCAAGTGTATGAAATAGTCCAGAAATAGACCTTTCAGGAAAGGTCAAAATTAGTCCAAAGAAACAATGTCCAATATGAAATATTAAGGTCCAAAGTTGTAATCCAATAACCGAAACACTCACTTTGCCAGGCAAAGTGAGGGGAGATGACAAGGTCTTTTAGTCCGTGAAACTTGAGCGAGGCTAGGAAGTAACTTGATTCTTGGGAAAACGAGGCTTGATTCAAGGCAACAAGGAAACAAGGAACAAGAACAAGATCCGTGGTAATTTCTTGGCAAAATCCGGGAAACAAGACGAGGCTGAGTCTTAGAAAGCAAGGCAGGATTCGTGGAGTAAACAAAGCTGGGAACGAAGGCTTGGCGACAGGAACGGAGGCTTGGAAGCGGAGTAGCTGTCCACACACGCTACTCCGGTTGCTGACGAATTGACTCCGCAAGATCCCTTTGTGGGTAAAACACCTAAATAGGGTCCCGTTTTCCCGCCCAAGAGCAGTTCTCTGGAGAACCAGAAACGAAAGCTATTTTCTGAGTCCAGATGCATGACTCCCTAAAGTTTCCCATGGGAAGCAGGCTTAATCAGCTGAATGCTTAGCAGCTATCCTAGCACTCCTGCGAGACGCCTGATCGACTCCTCTCTGTTGTTTACAAAAATCATGGCGAGAAAACGTAGGAGATTTAGGCTCAGGGCTTGTTTGACAGACTTCTGGAAGACAAATCTCTTGCAGGTGCAAGGTTTCCAAATCTGGCTGGGAAAGTTCCAATTCTGACTGAAACGGCGAAAAACCCAAGTTTTCCTCTTCATCTGGCACCACAGTGCCAGGAATGGGACTACATTGCCCATGGGTCATCACAGCATCCCAAGTGGGATCAGCTCCTGCAGAAACCCCAGGTTCAGTAGTATCCATATGCCCCAAATCCCCAGACATCTCCGGTGGCTGTGCCCATTCAGTGCCCACTTCCCCAGCCACCACCTGTTCCTCAGCATCCATTTCCCCAAACTCCCCATCTGAATCTTCCTCAGAAGATCCCCCATATAGCTCTCTAAGTCGCTTCCTGCGCAACTCCTCCAGTGAACCCTCATCACGAGGGTTTTTTCTTCCTCTTCGAATCCCATCACCATCAACCATAATCCCCGAAGGCGCAGTCACAACACATAGTAATAATTTGGCAGCAGGAGAATCAAAATTACTCATTTATATATATTTAGAAGTATATTCAGAATCATATTCAGAACTAGACAGGACAAGAAAATCTCACTTACAACCCTTCTGAATGAATATACATTTGTAATTTCTTGTTCAGTGACAGATGAAACAACGATCTCCCTGGCTATAACTCTTTTGCCAGTCTTGTGTGCTTCATACCCTTTTTCTAGAAGCATATTTCCCAATACACCAATGACATTTGTTTCCTATTACAGCCTGTTATTTGCCACTCTGCATACTCTTAGTCCTGACCTTGTCTTGTGTTCACAACCTTATTCAAACTTATTTCCAGGTGATTTATTTCCAGATTGACTCTTATGTAGCATAACCTCCAACTTGTCCTGATTTGACAGGGACAGTCCCAGCTTTCCCACTCTTTAGCAAATCTTAGCTGTTGCTGACCTGAAGGCTGCCAAGTTCGAATCCCACCCGAGGAGAGCGCGGATGAGCTCCCTCTATCAGCTCCAGCTCCATGCGGGGACATGAGAGAAGAAGGAGCTGGCAAAACTACCTCTGACTTAGAAATCCCTATGAGCCATGGAGTCACATACGTTGATGGGTAAGTTGAAGGCACACACACATGCACACTCCTTAAGTATATAAAGGCCATGTATAGGTTGAACGCAAAAACTTACTATCCCTCCTTGCCTCTCTTTTGGAAAACATCTGGTCTCCAACATTACCATCTTCCAGTGTTTGGCCCACTCTTACCTAATGGACTTAACCCATTAGTTGTGTCCTTGTTATGTGAAGATGTTGAGGGGATGGACCACTTGTTCAAATAAGTTTTAAAAGTAAACATCACACACACACACCACATCCTTTTATTTTAGAAAAAGATCTACAGGCAGTATCATCCCTATTTCCTTTTCTTTTTAATCCATTAGTCCAGAAATCTTTATAACCCACAAATGAAGCTTCCACAATCAAGATAGTTTTTAAGACAAAATGGACAAACACTGGGGTTTCTAGAGGAGGAGGAGGAGGAGGAGGAGGAGGAGGAGGAGGAGGAGGAGGAGGAGGAGGAGGAGGAAATGAGGGCAGTATTCTGCCTCTGGGCTTTTACTACACTTTCTCTGGCCTCTTTTACTTCTACATCGAAGAATAATGAACAGCAGGAGTATGTTGCTCATGGGTGGTCTGACAGCTGGGGTGGATAGTGTCAGGTAGCATATTGACAGAGATCTCCGGGAAACTATTGGCACGCACACCCCTCTTGCGTTTTCAGCTACATTAGTCAAACAATTCAGACTACATTAAACACAGGCACAAAAGCCAGTATGGCCCCTCAAATTTCTCCCGAAGCTTCTGTTAAACCATATAGTTCTTTCAGAAACTGTGCCTGTAGTTCTCCACAGGCACTGGCATTAGCAATATACTATGTTTAAGTCCTAGATGCTCCTAAATTCAGTTGGATTTGGGTTGTGTCAAATATTCCACTACTAAAAGAGACAATAACATGCTTTCACGGTTTCCTGGTGTGTCCTCAAATTATAAAATCTATATGCCCCAGAAGAGGTATATAATTCTACACCTTGTAATGCAGAGTACACAACTAAAGCAAGTTGCCCATCCAACTTGTTTAAAGACTTTCAAATATGGAGGGTCTGTTGTCCTCCCAAGGCAATCTATTCCACTGTCAAAACAGTCTTACAGTAAAAAAAAGTTCTTTCTAAGAAGCACAATTAAAGCCCTGGTAGACCATGCAAAAAGAATCGGCGAACCCCATCTCCTATAAGGTGAACTGAACCACCTAAACTGGGCTCTACAGGCCAATGGATACTTCACCATAGACATCAGAAGAGCTGCAAGGCCAAGAACAAGCCATAAGAGTAAAGACAAAGATCCACCATGAGGAAAAGTGTTCTTACCATACATCAAGGGAACCACTGACCGCATAGAAAACCTAATGAAGAAACACAACTTACAAACTATCTACAGACCCACTTAAAAAAATCCAACAAATGCTATGTTCCTAACAGGCTGTTAGGAATTGTGGGAGTTGAAGTCCAAAACACCTGGAGGGCCAAAGTTTGCCTGTGCCTGGTCTAGACGGAGTGTGTCAGATGTTCTGCTGACATATCTACACTCTGATGTATCAGTGAGTACAGGATAGTCCTACGAAGCAACCATCCATAGTTACTTAATAGTCAGCTCCATTAGATTTTAGCAGGAGTTACTTCTGTATAAACACATATAGGACTGGGATGTACAATTAGAATCCTATCCACAGGTATTGGGAAGGAAGTCCAGTTTCTCCAGTAGCATTTACTTCTAAGTGACTTTAATTCCATGGAAAAGCAGTTTGGATTTAGTGCTGTTCAATAACTTTTAACTGATGTGAGAAATAATGAAACGTGCTATAAATAGAGAACCAGCAGGAGGAATAAAAGAGAAGTGGAAAGCTCTATGCTGATTTATTTTTAAGCACTGGCTCCCTTTCAAGGCTGATATCAGGGCAATGTGTACCTCTGGTTTTACAATATCTTGTTGCATTACAGGTGTAGTCATTCCTTTGGGAATCCCTTGCTATCTCATAGGGAATTCCCCAAAGCGACCAATCCCAGTTCAGCATAATTGCCTTTTACGTGCTGCAATGTTGTAATAAAAGCAAGAGGAAATATGAGAATGTTTTAAAATATTATAATATTAAATGTAATAATAATATTATAACATTGATCTTTATGTCTGGTTCTAAGGAATTTCTGAGTGTTTTTTTTAATAATTCTCAGAATTGTAATGCTCAGAAAGCAAGGGATTTTAGAGCTCATCCTCTTCCATGATACTCTCTCAATTACATTAGTTGTGATCCCATTAAGAGACACATAGATCCATAGCATTATTTTCCTTAAGGCATTCTGTAACTGCTCAAAAGAGAAATATGTTGTTTTTTCCCCCTTGTTAGCTGCCTGCCAGTCTTCAGCCACCTGCAATTTAAAGTTTAAGAATGACTTTAACAATGGGTTGACCCACCGGAGCTGCTGCCTAGATTTGTTGTTTAAAGAAACTAAATTGAAATGCCATTAAAGAAAGGACATAATTCAAAAACTATAATTTAGCCTGTGAAAAAATATGATACACAGTTTTATGCCAATTTTTATGATGATATAATTCATGAAAGGAATAGTAGTTCACTTGCAAGTTCAATATTGTACATGCCATGATTTTCAATGGAATTTGCAGACGAGAAAACGGTTATTCATGTAGCCTGAAAACTACACATTTTATGATGCATTGAAGCTCCAAGGAGCCCCCAGTGGCTTAAACCACTGAACTGCTGAACGTGCTGACCGAAAGGTTGGTGGTTCAAATCCGGAGAGCAGGGAGAGCTTCTGCTGTTAGCCCCAGCTTCTGCCAACCTAGCAGTTCGAAAATATGGAAATGTGAGTAGATCAATAGATACCGTTCATCCAATGCTTTTGGGTTAATTTTTTTTCCTTTTTCTTTTTTTCCCATTATTTGAAATGTATTTGTTGTACAATGCTTTTGACACGAAATAAATAAATAGATACCGTTCCAGAAGAAAAGTAATGGTGCTCCATGCAGTTATGCCAGCCACATGACCTTGGAGGTATCTATGGATAACGCTGGCTCTTGGCTTAGAAATGGAGATGAGCACCAACCCCCAAAGTTGGACATGACTAGACTTAATGTCAGGGGAAAACCTTTAACTTTACCTTACAATTGCATGGGGAAAAATAACTGATGACTGGAAAACAAATGCATTGGTACCAGCTATTATTTTATTTACGCACCAGAGTTATGCATATGTTTTCCTATTGTTAGGAGCTAGGGCCAAAAAATTATCTATACAGGTTATGTCAAAAACAGGAGGAACGCCCATCTCAATATCTCTTCAAAAACCCACTTGCTCTTAATTCTCTGCTTTCTGTTATTCTGTTCTCAGTCATTCACAGTCATACTGGGTACAGGTAATTCAACAAAACAGATCTAAATCAACATGTCCATGTGTTAGGAGGTATTTGGAAAGAGAAATGAAGTGTTCCATGGGCACAGGTAGATTGTGACAAACAGGTCACTACCAATTCAAAGCTCAGACCACCTTCTAACCAGCCTTCTACTCTTTTTACTTAAAATGTACTCACTAGGAGGGGTGGCAATAGTTTTCATTTTCTTCCTTCCACATTAATCTTATATTTGTGGCATATAGCATTTATCTCCCTTCCAGCTCACAGGCACATAGTGCCCCCCCCCCCCCAGCAAAAATGAGGCTGTTCATGGACAAAGATTACATTACTAGTCCCAGGATTCCATAGGAATTAGAGCAGAATAATAGCAGTACAATTCTATAATATGAATGGGCTACTGTGACTAATTCACACAAGTTTCAAAGACCCTAGAGAGTATTCTCTCTCCCTCCTTACAAAGATACTTGGGCTCAAATGAAATAGAATATTCAATTTCCAGAGGTATATTGGTTGTGAAAAAGAAGTAGAATGAGAATAAAAAAATATTGTGACATCTTAAAATAACATAAAAAGTTCAGTTTCAGCAAGTGGTTTCATAATGGAAGTCTTATGAGTTTATCACACAAGGCAGGCAATTCGCAATTATAGCAGGATAACAGCGCCTTTGCTTTGGATTTATCACATGACTACTGTTGCTCCTTTCCTAGTGATCATTCATGGATTATTTGTGTTTGTAAAATAAACTTTCCAAGCTGTTTTCCACCAAGAAGGCAATGGAATGGGAGCAACAGCCATCTTGCTGAAGCATGTGAACTCCTAATGTCTCTATGGAAATTGGTGAAATTCAGTTTCTGATGTGTTGTATTAGGTTGGATGTGGCACGTGATCAATGAAAGTGGAAAACGAGCAGGACACAAAAGAGGGCAGCAATAAGAGATATGTCAAGAAAGAGATTGGACATAAACTCATGAATAAGCAGGTGCAATCAAAAACAACAAACATTGGAAAGCCTTGATAGTTCCTGAGACTTTTTTCCTCATCTGGAGTTATTCTGAGTCTACAAAAACCTATCTCTCCCAGTTACTCTAAAATGTTTTTAAAAGCCCTTTACGCGTTTATTACAATATAAGCATTCATGGGATGGGAGTCAGTGGGATCTGTGGCTGAATAGAAGAGAAAGCAATGCAGAACAGGCAATTTTGCCTATCTAATGAGGCCCTATCCTTGCTTTGGTGAGTTGGTTTATGAAAACAAAACTTTCCTCCCTGTTCAAACCACAGGAGGAAAAACTGAACCTCCTGGTGAATTGTAGTTCAGTTATTTTCCACTGTATTTGTCTTCTGAAATTCCTTTGCTCAAAAATAAATAATTCACTGTCAGCAAAAGAGTGTGTTGTGTTATACTTATGCCTTACCTTTCTAAATATCACTAGTCCTGATGTCAGATTTGTATTCCTGTATTCACATGCACAGAGAATGGCTTGCCTGTCCCCTATACAATAGGTCACCAATTTCAAATGATGTCAATTATTATTTTTAGAAACCCTCTTGAAGTTCAAAGAAGAGAATAGGGAATGTACCATATGTACTTCTAGCCTTTGTACAGATTTGAGATTGCGAAGTATGTGCCCTTCTGTACTGATGGGTCCCCTTCTTTATAGGTTTAATTGGTGAAGAGCTTTTAAAAATGCAAGGAATTACAAAAAAGAATTGTACTAAGCAACAATTCCAGATTGATCTCTACATATGCTGCCGATATGCTACCAAGCCCAATTCAAAGTGCTGGTTTTGACCTATAAAGCCCTAAACGGTTCTGGCCCAATCTACTTGTCTGAACGTATCTCCTCCTATGAGCCAGCAAGATCCTTAAGGTCATCTGGTGAGGCCCTGCTCTCGGTCCCACCTGCCTCACAAGTGCGGCTGGTGGGAACGAGGGACAGGGCCTTCTCAGTGGTGGCTCCCCGGCTGTGGAACACCCTCCACAGAGATATTTGACAAGCTCCAACACTTTTGGGCTTCAGAAGAGCCCTAAAAACATGGTTATGTGCACAGGCTTTTAATGAATAATGGCAAAGATGACACGGACTGTTTTATGGCTAAAGCACGAGGTTTTTGTGGACGAATAGATCTGACTATTTGTTTTAAAATTGTTTTTAAAAAAATTATATTGTATTTAATAGTTTCAATTGATTTTATGTACTGTGTAATTTTGATCTTGTGTAGGCATCGAATTACTGCCGTTGTTGTAAGCCGCCCTGAGTCCCTTCGGGTGAGAAGGGCGGGATAGAAATGTTGGAAATAAATAAATAAATAAATAAATATGCAGCTTACAACAGGTATGGGGAAATGTTTTTGGCTCAAGAGCCAATTTGTCCACATGCCCATTGTCGGCAACAGTAGCTGGCACTAGGGAATAATCTGAGGCACAGAATGGGAAAAGTATTATTTTTAGGTGAGTGAATTGTCTTATACTGTATATTTTAAGATATCTGGAATGAAATTGTGCAGTTGCATGCCATTAGGTACTTACGTCATTGCAAACTGACATACAATCACATTGAGGCTCAACCATAACATAAAGTGAATAGCAATGTTGTACAACACTCATATTCTCAGAAAATAGAATGTTTGTATACACACACATACACACACACACACACAAACACACACACACACACACACTGGGCAGGTTACTCTGAGTTATTTCTGCCTGGATTGTTTACCAAGATTATTGTGAAATGGCCACATCATTGGCACCCTTTGTGCGATGGTCCTGGAGACATAACAACTCTGTGTGTGCGTGTGTGTGTGTGTGTCTGTGTGTGTGTGAAGTACAGTGCTTACATCGACCTGTGGACAACTGACCAGGCTTGTTGGATCAGAGGGTTTTTTATTTAAAATTTCTAAACTCATAGATGAGTATATCTAGTAGTACCACCAATGGGTGCCAGAAATGTAGCCATTGCACAATAATCTTGGTATGCAAACTAGGCAGAAATAACATG
Organism: Anolis carolinensis; assembly: GCF_035594765.1. Taxonomy (NCBI): domain Eukaryota; kingdom Metazoa; phylum Chordata; class Lepidosauria; order Squamata; family Anolidae; genus Anolis; species Anolis carolinensis. The sequence continues at coordinate 181,389,026 of NC_085845.1, forward strand.
GTGTAACTTGCCCAGTGTAGACGCTGTGGGGCCTCTGGTGGCACAGTGTGTTAAAGCGCTGAGCTGCTGAACTTGTGGACCAAAAGGTGCCAGGTTCAAATCCCGGGAGCGGAATGAGCGCCCGCTGTTAGCCCCAGCTCCTGCCAACCTAGCAGTTCAAAAACATGCAAATGTGAGTAGATCAATAGGTACCGCTCCAGCGGGAAGGTAACGGCACTCCATGCAGTCATGCCGGCCACGTGACCTTGGAGATGTCTATGGACAACGCCGGCTCTCCGGCTTAGAAATGGAGATGAGCACCAACCCCCAGAGTTGGTCACGACTGGACTTAACGTCAGAGGAAACCTTTACATTTACCCTAGCTTTCAGGGCACTTCCACACAGCCATATAACCCAGAATATCAAGGCAGAAAATCCCACAATATCTGCACAATATCTGAGTCCACACTGCTATATATGCGAGTTCAAAGCAGATAATGTGTGATTTTATTCAGTTGTGTGGAAGGGGCCTCATTGTAGATGAATGTTCTTGTTCAAAAACAAGCCATTATTTTTCTGTTAGATCTCTGGATATCAAAGAATTAACAAGAGAACACCCTGCAGAATTATAGCAGTTTGACCACATGGCAGTTAAGATGGAATCAAACTGCTATAACTCCACAGTGTGGATGTATCCCTGAGTCATATCACAATCCATGGGGGCTCCTGAGACCAACTCCCAGTGAATAATGTGGGCTCAACTATAGTAGTGAAAGAGCAATTGGTGAATGATGTGAATGGAAACTATAAATATAGATGTACATACAGATATAGATATAAATATTCATATATATTGTCACTGAAGCAATAACAAAGGACCTTTGTACCCACTTAAACATGCCTTACATTTAATCATCAATTAATGTGAAGGAGACAGCTCACATCGCTCCACAATCATTTACTTCCATAATCTTGAATTAAATGATTTATGCACCTTGCTCTGTGAGGAAAAGCATCTACTGTAGATAGAAGTGGCACTCCCATGTTGTATTTGGGACTGTAAAGCAGAGTATGATGGAGCATTTCAGCCTGTGTAAATGCAGCCTCAGCCTTTCTCTTTCTGTCTCTGTGGCTGTACCTAACAAAGCATCCCTGCAGTGAAAAGGCATTTCAGCCTCACTGTAGGATCTACCATTACACTGGTGCCATTGGGAAAATATTACTGATAGCTTAGAAACCAATTTAAAGATAAGCTATATGTCTTGTGTATACAACCCTTTTCTCAAAGGGTCACAGTTTCTATGCCTCCATGAACTTTCCTCTTTGACTGTAATGTTCACTACATCTAGCACAGTCAGTTCTGAATTAGTAGTCCAAAGTAAACAGATTAGCCAGAGCTATGTTTTCCAGGAACGAACACATCAAATACCAGAAATACAAAGAACAAGAGACCACCAAATGCAGGAAAATCACTTGGTTAGGGACTAATAAATAAACCCTGTTTAGTTATGCAGGGAGATGATGCAATAGCTTTGGTGCCATCCTTAGGAATCTTATTATTTTTAAAAACAACCATGGGTCCTGGGGGTTATTTGGATCTGGACAGCCATGCTGAAAGAAGGATTGTTTTCTCAATTAAAATTACATTGTTGAAGTAGCCATTAGCTCCATAGAATCATAGAGTTGGAAGAGACCTCACAGGCCATCCAGTCCAACCCCCTGCCAAGAAGCAGGAAATCGCATTCAAAGCACCCCCGACAGATGGCCATCCAGCATCTGCTTAAAAGTCTCCAAAGAAGGAGCCTCCACCACACTCCACTGCTGAACAGATCTCACAGTGAGGAAGTTCTTCCTAATATTCAGGTGGAATCTCCTTTCCTGTAGTTTAAAGCCATTGTTCCATGTCCTAGTCTCCAGGGCAGCAGAAAACAAGCTTGCTCCCTCCTCCCCATGACTTCCCCTCACATATTTATGCATGGCTATCATGTCTCCTCTCAGCCCTCTTTTCTGCAGGCTAAACATGCCCAGCTCTTTAAGCCACTCCTCATATGGCTTGTTCTCCAGACCCTTGATCATTTTAGTGTCCCCCCCCCCCCCGACACATTACATCTTGTCAACATCTCCTTTCAATTGCAGTGCCCAGAATTGGACACAGTATTCCATGTGTGGCCTGACCAAGGCAGAATAGAGGGGTAGCATGACTTCCCTGGATCTAAACACTATACTCCTATTTATGCAGGCAAAAATAGCTGCCGCATAACATTGTTGGCTCATGTTTAACTTGTTGTCCACGAGGACTCCAAGATCCTTTTCACACGTCCTGCTGTCGAGCCATCTGTCCCCTATTCTGTATCTTTGCATTTTATTTTTTCTGCCTAAGGACTTCATCAGATTACACTGGGAAGTGTTCAGAAATGTTCAGAAGAAGAGAGTTCAGTCTAACTCCATTCCGTAATAAAAAGGAGTTTTTTCCTACCTTACAATCACACTGTTTAGTGCACTCAGTTGTCTGGTGTATTTTTCAGTGAAGAGGTTTCCACACTGCAGACATTTGGCCCTGCCTACCATCCCTCTCTGCTTTTTGGTACTTTAACTCCTACAATTCCCAACAGCAGGGAGAGAGAGAGAGAAAAGGGATGGGAGGGAATCCCATTTGGAACAACAGCAGCAGAAGCTCAGCTGGTGTTGTGGACTGCAACTTCCACAATTCCCAATAGCAGAGAGAGAGGGAGAGAAAGAGAGAAGGGATGGCAGGGAATCCCATTTGGAACTGGCCCTCCCAACACAGGACACAAATCATGAAAGGAAGGAAAAGGGTACCCTAAAAGGCTATTTTTTTTTTTTTTTTTGCAAAATAGAAGCATTATGAGGTAGCTTACAAACAAACCTTCCTGCTTGGGGAACAAAAGTAAAGTGTCCAAAAAAGTTTATTTTGACTCCTCCCCAATTTCTTCTCCCACAAATTGGGTGAGCCTAACCTGAGAGCAATGAGTGCTACTTCATTAGAAATTTGGCAAAACATTCGGAGTTTTGAGAAAAATCCATTTCCTCAGCTCTTCCTGATACGTTGGAAAAAATGCTGCCCTCAATGTTTAAAAGACTCAAAAACTGCACTTTAACCAAAATGAATGTAATGGACCCACAAAATACCAGATGTTAAGTGTAGAATTCAGTGGAATTTACGTTATGTGATGAAGTGGTAAGTGAAATATCTTGCATCCCCCATTCTGTAGCTTTGCATTTCATTTTTTCTGCCTAACTAGAATATCTTGCATTTGTCCCTGTTGAACTTCATTTTGTTAGTTTCAGCCCATCTCTCTAATCTGTTAAGATCGTTTTGAATTCTGCTCCTGTCTTCTGGAGTATTAGCTATCCCTCCCAATTTGGTGTCATCTGCAAACTTGGTGATCATGCCTTCTAACCCTTCATCTAAATTATTAATAAAATGACCATACATACTACAGAATTATAGCAGTTCGACACCACATCCTGTGATGTCTGTGGAGTGAACGGAGTCACTGTGGGATCAATGAAAGCTGGACAAATGTGGTAGCTGGCATTTCGTTTGGTAATTACAGTGTCATAATTCTGATTTATAGCATTCTAAGTCTATGTATTCACACTTAGAGTCATTGAACCAGTTGAATAGTGAGTAGTATCCCTTAAAATTTATCACAGAAGCCAGGCAGTCCCACCAATGGAAGATTTTGTGAGGTCTTGTGCAGTGGGGAAATGGAAGAAGTGCCCAGCAGTTTTCTGCCAGCAAGGAGCTTTGTATTCAGAAAATACGTTAATGTTGGGATGGGGCTCCACATGCCACCCTGCTTCTCAACACCTGGGAAATCTTTCCATTGCCAGAGCTGCCTGGCTGCTATGATAGATTTTAGGAGATTGCACCTATAGATATAGCTATGACAACAAAGCCAGTGACATAGCTATATCTCACATGGATCTCAACCACTATTTTTGGACCAGAATTTCCAGACTCATCCAATGACTGTGCTGTCTGGGGGAATCTGGAAGATGCAGTCTAACCCTGCCCCTACAAGTCCAAGATCTATGGTACTTCTTTCCCCTTCCTCTTCTTGCCTGCAGGGAAGCAGCTTTGGTGTGTGTATGATATAAATTATATGGCAGCAGTACCATTTCTCAGATCCTGAGAAGGCACCTGGACACACAGTTCCTGTTTGGAAACCCAGACAGCTTAATGGTACCGATGAAGGCAGAAACCACACCGGCTTAGCTTAATAATTTTAAGCTTACTTCTGTTCTGTGTGAGTTACTGTTTTACCTATAATTTGCCATGATTGCATCTTTCCACGGATCAAGAGCTTCACTAAATACTGTGCTGTTTTTTTTTTTTTGTATTTCTAGAACATTTTCATTTGGCGTCAGCAACAAAGCATAACACTATGTGCTCACACACTAACAGCCAGCCAATTGACGTTCCTCAATCGGGCCTCTCCAGATATGTTCTCCTCACTCCCATTATAACATGGTCATTAGCAGTTCCTGACCACCCTCCTCAATGAGGCTATTAGCTTTCCTAATATACACTCAGATTTAAAAAAATGTTGAATAGCACTGGGCCCAGGACAGAACCCCATAGCATAGCACACCACTAGTCACTCATCTCCAAGGGCCATGGTTGATCACCCTTTAGGTTTGGCCAGTCAACCAATTACAAATCCATCTAATGGTATCATTATCTAGTCCACATTTTGCTAACTAGGTACATGTTATGTGTACATCTGCCAATGTAGGATCTCAGCCATTACCATTTTTACTATAATGTTCAGATTCTGAGAGGCTAGTTTCCATGTTCTGACCTACCTCAAATCCAGATAATAGGATTTGAGGCTCTGCAAGAACTTCAAAAGTGGAGAAAAAACATTTGAAGGTATGGGAGGGGAAATCAATATGATTCATGTTGAGAGGTATGGGGTAGAAGGTTGCTGTAAATTATTTAAAGGGTGAATGATAACACGTGGACACTTTAGTGAGAGCAAGGAAACAAAGTCCATAGATACTGATGGGGCTAAAGGCAGATCTATAGGGTGGACTTCATGTAGCCCCAGGGCTACATTGTGCCCTCTGTTCTTTAAACAATGCAATTTATTGGTATTTTTAAATGTTTAAGGTTTAGATTCATGAGTGCCATTTATTTATAGATGACATCATTCACATTCTTGTTCTGAGAAACCAGCAAGTTTGGCAGAAATACCAAATATATGGGGGGACCCTAATCAGGGTAGTGAGGGCCCCCAAATAATGAATGTTAGCATGGCTGGGATGGGAGATTGGGCTGGCTGGAAATCCTTCACAGAGTCCTACAATGTAATGGAGTACCAAAGGAGATATGATGTTGATCATATGACGTAGCTCAGTGGTTCCCAAACTTATTTGGCCTACTGCCCCCTTTCCAGAAAAAATATTACCCACGCCCCCTGGAAATTATTTTTTTAAATTTTAATAGCAATTAAACAGAAAGATATATGTATTAATGTATTGTTTACAGGCAACTCAATAAAGCCATATTTCAAATATTCGATATTATATTGCCTACATTTTTTCCTTTGGTTGAGCCATTATTATCTGTAAAAAAATTAATTTTTATGGAGGTATTTTTAATTATTTTTTGTAAAAAAAAATTGAAATATTTTTGTAAAAAACAAACTAAAATAAATACTAATGAAATAAATAAACGTGATATTATTAATTGTAAAGCACATATAATTATTACAAAATGGATAACTAATAGTCACCAATTATAGTCACACTATTTGTAGTTAACTTTAACTTGTCACAATATCACAACAATCTAACTTAGAGTTATATTATGCTGTAATTTTCCTGTAATAATTACAGGAAATCTCCTGATTCACAGCGAGCTCCAAAATCTGCTGGTAGTACTGCCAATAGCCAGTACTGCCACTGCTGTTCCAGGCTTTGGCCTTGCGATCGACCAATTGCACGAGTGGCAGTTGCCCGCAGCAATGCTCGTAGTGCTCACGTGTTTTGGAACGGCAATTCAGTGGCACCACATGAGCAGTAGCAATGCGCGATTGCACATACCTCAATGCAAGTGAGGGAGTATGCGGGAACCAAGCCAACGTCCAGTACATTGTTCAAAGAAAAATTAAGCATTATGAGCGGAATACATAAATCAATTTTTCTAAATCTTCTCTTCTTTCTTTTATGCTTTCGCCACCCCTTACAGTTATTCATTACCCCCAAATGCACCTGTGGCCATCACCGCCCCCCTGGATTGCTGCAGCGTCCAACAGGGGGCGGTAGCGCCGACTTTGGGAATCACTGGTGTGGCTTTTGGTTTGAGTGACCATGTGTGTGTGTTTCAGAAAATAGCTAATAAAAGATTGAACTACGTGACCAACATCTAATTTGGCCTTGAGATAAAGTATTCAAAGATCTTTGAACACTTGGAATATGCCATAAATTGCCACAGTTCAATACACAGAATGGAGAGCTTGACGGACAATTGGGTCTGTCCCAACACAGTGTTTTTGAAGTGCCCACATTATTTATAGCCCATAAAATAATTCCATACAAAGGGTGTGATGCTTTGGAAGGAGTAAAGTACAAGAGGGCATTTACCCTGCGGTTTTTAATAGCACTCTTTAAACGGTAGTGCTCTAAAAAAGGAAAAGGTCTCCAGCACAAACTCGGTAATTTAAAGCACGTTAAAGGAGCATGACGTTGTGGGTGAGGTAATGAAAACCCATCTGCAAGTGGTCACAGCTGGTCCTCCATTCCTCTGAGAGACTTTTCTTTTGTGGTCCAGGCATTTGTGGGTTATCCTTTCAGAAACCTCATTCTAAATTATTTAGCTATCATTAAGGTTCTCTGATAACAGAGAACAGTAGTTCTTTAACTTTGTGGCTACAAAGAAACCTTATACATGGACGTTTCTCAAGAAATATCCTCCCCAAACCAGATGAAGTCATTTGGTTTTCTGCATTAAAGGAAAGGGTGGAGATTCCTCCCATACCATGTACAGAAGCAGGGACGCCTAGTGGTTTCCATATCTGTGAGATGGGAAATCCATTCTCGGCTTTAGTCCAGTTTGGAAAGAGCTGTTCACCTCCATTAAAGGTTTGGAGCAAAAGCCCAGAGTGGCTTTAGGACACAGACATGAAAGCTACCAGCAGCCATACAAGTATTGAAGCTAAGCAGACAGGCCATCGTACTCCAGCAGTCCTTATGGCCTACTGTTTTCCATTGCTTCTCAGGACATGTAAGGAGTAATATGCGGTAAATAAGACACCATCCTCCTACTTCTTGACCTTCAGCATTTGCTCTCTGAGGCTCTGCCACACTCTGCCTAATGGTAGGGCTGACGACAGCAGATCTGCAGGTAAATCCCTCTTCCCTGTATGCCACAGAATATTTTGTTTAAGGCAATGGTTCTTAACCATTGATTCTCCAGATATTTTGGACTTCAACTCCCACAAGCTTCAGCTATCATACCAAATGGTCGCGTCTTCTGGGAGCTGACATCTAAAAGATCTGGAGAGGAAAAGGATGGGAACCACTGTACCTCAACCTACATTGAGTACAATCTAGAGTAAAAGAATGTCCCAATAATAATAATAATAATAATAATAATAATAATAATAATAATAATAATAATAATAATAATTTTATATACCATCCTATCTCCATGAAGGGACTCATAGCTTGTTCCTTATAAGGCTGGCAGATATCATTACAGGGGTGTCAACCCCATTTTCATCAAGGGCCACATCAGCCTTATGGTTGCCTTCAAAAGGCCATTAAACCATGGCTGGAGATCCATGGATATGGGGGCCAACTATATATTTTTTTCATAATGGTTGGTGCTCTCTAGTTTTTACCCAGTTTGGGTTCCCAGATGTTATTGAATTGCAACTCCCATCCACTATGCTAACTGGGGATAATAAGAATTGCAACCTATCAGCACTTGTGGCCCTGAGGTTGGGGAAAGGATAAAGGACATTTTAAAGACCGACATCTTATCTACAAGCCTTGTATCTAAAACCAAACCCCACTGACAAAATAAACTGCGGCCTTCCAGATGCTACTGCATCACAACTCTCATCAGCTCTAGTCATGATTTCTAATGGTAAGGAATACAAAAGTTGTAGTCCAGCATCTGGAGGGCCATATAAAATAACATGGCAAGATGGATTCAGCCCACAGCCCTTGAGCTTGACACGTGTGCCTTATTATAAGGGACGGCCTCTATTTGAAGGTTAAGATTTTTTTTTCTTTTTAGATAGACAGAATCAGATGTCATAAAATAATTTTGTATTTTTGGATGTGAGTCTCTCATAAAGACAAAAATGACTTTGTCATGTAATTTATGAATGCGGACAACATGTTAATGTTACAAACAAATGCATGGTTAAGTGAAGTGAAATCAATACTTTCATTTGGTATTTAGATGGGGGGAAAAATTAACAGAGGTTGAATAACCATTAACCAAAATGCTTGGGACTAAAAGGGCTTAGGATTTCTGATTCCCCTCATTCCCCCAAATTTTTGAATATCTGCATATACATATATGTGCCCAGGCATGTAGCCGGGGGGGGGGAGGGGGTTGAGGGGCTTCAGCCAACCCCCCTGAAATTTTCAGGGTGTAAAGTAAAAAATAAGTCAAAAAGTATTCTAAACGTTTTGTTAATGAAAGTAAATGAATAACATTTTATTATTTAAACTGTTAAGTTTATTCATATCATGATCTGATCACCATGCTCACTATATGCCATATGCATGGGGGTATTGGGATAACAATACAAAAGGTTTGCTATGGTAGATCCTCTCTCACCCAGACTCAGCCCCCCCCCCCCCCCCGAATCAAAATCCTGGCTACAGGCCTGATGTACACAATGAGATATCTTGGAAACAGGACACACGTCTAAACACAAATTTCATTTATGTTTCACATGCATCTTGTACACAAAGCGGTTTTATACAACATTACAAATAATTTTGTACATGAGACAAAGGTTGTATACACCGGACCATCAGAAAGCAAATGTGTCCCTATCTCAGTCACCCCTGTGGACAGTATTGAATTTTGGAGAACAGTATTTTTAATTTCAGAATTCCAAATAAGAGATGCTTCTGACTGTCTGCCCTGGATGTTGTGTGTTTCAATTGTTTCTTATAGCTATTTTGAAAACTTGTCTATAGTGAAGATAATCAAAGAGATTTTGCTGGCTATGATGAAATAACAAAATGTACCATCCCTTAAAGTTAACATTTATGGTAAATACTTTGTGGTTTGTTTTGTTTTTATGTACTTCAGGAAGGAAATCTCACAAATCTCTCTTCTATCCCTGAAAGTCAAGGAAGAACAATAGTAAGCTAAGAATTATTTGCTACCTTTTCATACCTTCCCAAGTCCCCCCATACTACCCCACAGGTCGCAGGGGTAAAATTCTTCCGCATCTTCCCATTATTCCAATCAGAATCCCAGCTCAACTTTAAGTGGTTCTTTGAAGGATTGGCCACAGTCCAAAACCGCTTGCCAAAAGGTTGTATGAGGATGACTTCCCCTTGTAACATTTGCAAAGAGAACTGGGCTGTCATTGACTCAGAAAAAAAAGCTTTTTGGTGGGTTGGAAGAAGCCCAATTGTACTAGGTGTTAAGATGTGCAAGAAGAGTCAGCCTTGTATGCTTTGTCTCCCTATGCTGCAATTGCTGGATGGGTGTGGAATGGCATACCCTCCAATTATGCTGATTTGGCAGGGCCAGACTCAATTAATTTTATATCATTCCACATTTTCTTCTGCTTTGAAAATGTCCCAGTTCCTCTCTCCTTCTCCCACTTCCTTCTTTTGTCCTCAATTTATTTCAGTTACTACAAAATGACAATCCTATCAGTTTTCCCCGTCGTAGGACACTTTTGCTCCAGTTCAATGTCGGGAAGGCACAGACGCCATCACATGATGCACCTGTCATTCTGGTTGTCATTTCTGCTCCCCCCCCCCCCAGTCGTCGAACCGGAGAGCAATTTTGGCAAAAGGGGAAAACTCTGAACACAGAGGAGCAATCGTGTCTAGCGCTCCAACTGCACACTAGATCCATAGTACCAGCTTAAAAGCACATATGATAGGAACCGTCACACTCTCTGTCCTGTTTACATGCACGGCAGATGGGCATTCCCATGGGCGGTCCTTCTGAGAGCAGCAGTCTCTTCACCCTTTAAAAATAATACTCTAGATTTCTTTGTCCCTTTAAAAATAATAATAATAATAACAGATATAGTGCAAGAGCCAAAATGATTTAATTTGGGTTTACCTTTATATGGCATACTAAACTACTACCAAAAATCCCTTAAAAGAAAAAAAAAATTGCATTGATCTTTAACACTATATACTGCAATATTTTCTGTCTATTATTTTTTTAAGGAAGAGATTTAATTTCCCCCTGTAACTGAATTATGCATATTTTATAAATGATGGTGCCCAGAATGATTTTGACCCCATTACTTTTTAATTAATAGCAAGTCATAGTACAGTAATTTTATGGTGTCATGAACTCGATCATTTAGGTATATTGTAGAGTTGTAAAAATGAAAATATAAAGCTAACATGGCCCCTTCAATTGTAGCAACATGGTTTATGGTGGGACTGCAAAGGGTTTCTTTTTAAACAATAAAATTAATATTTTATTGTTACAACACTATAATAACTCTTTGATTTACGTGGCATTTTACTTTTTACAAAAGTATGGTTAGAAAGCATTATAGCATTAATTAAAATGGCACACACTCCCCACTTGGGCAATAAAATGATGCCTACTGTAATACTTAGATGGCACATCAATGTCTGCATCAAAAAGTTTGAGTCATTTCTGATTTATGGCAAGTCTAAGGTGAACCTATCATGAAGTTTTTTTCACAAGGAGCTTACCTCTTCATTGCTCTAAAGCCAAGAGAAGAGTATGACATGCCTAAGGTCACCCAGTTGGTCTTTGTAGCTGAACAGGGATTTGAACCCTGGTCTCCAGAGAGATAGTCCTACTACTACACCACAATGGCTCTTATCTACTAAAGGTATTCACCAGTTCATTTCAGATCCTGGAAGCTAAGCAGGGTCAGTCCAGTTGAGTACTTAGATGGGAAACCGCCAATGAATATCAGGTGCTGTATGCTATATTTCAGAAAAAGGAAGCAACAAAATTACTTGTGATTACTTACCTCTGATTATTTCTTACCAAGAAAACCATATGAAATTAAATGGCTATGTAGCCATTTATCCATCTCTATATTTGCCTTTTTTGGTTTTAAATGATGAAATTAAACAATTTCACAAAATAGTAAACAACAACAACAACAACAAAACAATAAATTAAAGAATAGCTGTGGTGCAGGAAGGTGAGTTTTGAGGGTATGTTGAAGTATGATTATGTATCCATGGATCAATGAATCAATGCAATTGCGCTAATGAAGAGAGGTGTTTCGTAGGTGTTTAATTATCCACTATCCATGAGCCCCTGGTGGTGGCGCAGTGTGTTAAAGCGCTGACCTGCTGAACTTGCAGACCGAAAGGTCCCAGGTTCAAATCCCGGGAGCGGAATGAGCGCCCCGTTAGCCCCAGCTCCTGCCAACCTAGCAGTTCGAAAACATGCAAATATGAGTAGATCAATAGGTACCGCTCCAGCGGGAAGGTAACGGCGCTCCATGCAGTCATGCCAGCCACATGACCTTGGAGGTGTCTACGGACAACGCCGGCTCTTCGGCTTAGAAATGGAGATGAGCACCAACCCCCAGAGTCAGACATGACTGGACTTAACGTCAGGGGAAAACCTTTACCTTTACCTTACAACTGCAAAGGAAAAAATAACTGGTAACTAGAAAACAAATGCAATGGAACCAGCAATGATTTTATTTATGCACCAGAGTTATGCATATGTTTTCCTATTGTTGGGAGCTAGGGCCAAAAAATTATCTATACAGTTTATCTCGAAAACAGGAGGAACGCCCATCTCAATATCTTTTCAAAAACCCACTTGCTCTTAATTCTCTGCTTTCTGTTATTCTGTTTTCAGTCATTCACAGTCATACTGGGTACAGGTAATTCAACAAAACAGATCTAAATCAACATGTCCATATGTTAGGAGGTATTTGGAAAGAGAAATGAAGTGTTCCATGGGCACAGGTAGATTGTGACAAACAAGTCACTGCCAATTCAAAGCTCAGACCACCTTCTAACCAGCCTTAAGGCCTTAGTTTCTACTCTTTTTACTTAAAATGTACTCACTAGAGGGGTGGCAATAGTTTTGATTCTCTTCCTTCCATATTATTCTTGTATTTGTGGTATGTAGCATTTATCTCCCTTCCAGCTCACAGCCACATAGTGCCCCCCCCCCCTTATCCATGACAATACAACTGTAGTGGAATAGTCAGTTTGTGCATTAAAATTCTAGGGAAAAAAAATAGAAAACACCAGGACAATATAGTAAGACAATGGTAATGGCCCAGTAAAAAATTAGTGAAGAAAGTGAAAAACCAGCGATTAAATTTGAAACATAGCAATGGCTCAGAAGCCAAAATGGATCGTTCTAAGGCAAAGGGTCACCGTCTTATCAGTGTTGTAGACTCAGCCCCATTCTGCTCTTATCCTGAGACCTTACTGAGTTTCTTTGTAGCCAAGGTTTCCTTCTACCTCCCCAACTGTCTTTTCCCTGAGATGAATGTTCTTCGCTTCCACACAGAAGTACACATAATCCAGCCACTAAAATTGGGATGGGTGAGGATCAAAAGCACAAGGACACCATCAGGGCTAACCACAGAGTTTTTGCTACCTGAAGCAGAACAGTAAATCCCACCCTACTCCCAAACACACACATACACACACCAAGTCAAGTACTGAAAGTCAATTAAATTATTTGGCACGTACAGCAAGAAGTTAGCAAAAGCAATCAGAATTACCAAAGTACTGGAGTTAACTCACCTGTGAGGACAAATAACCAAGCTTCGGACTTTTTACCTTAGAGGAAAAAGAAAGGAAAGGCAGTTAATGTGGAAATTATACAATTGTAATCAGAATTCTCAACATCCTAGAATACAAGATAATCCACTGAAACTGAATGAGAGGAGATTTTAAACAGAAAGAAGTAAGCATCACAGCACAAGGTGACTGTGATGCCGTGACAACTTTGCCAGCTGTAAAGGGGAAGCGGATAGATTTTCAGAGGATAGTTTAACTAGATCAGTGTGGCTATATATCACCTCCAATATCAGAGGCAAAAGGTGTCCGAGACTCAGTTGCTGAAGAGTAGATGATGGAGAATGGAGATGCACTCATGTACTACCACAGGGCTTCCAGTGACAAATTGTTGAATACTGCATAAACAGAATTTCAGACTAGGCATTTTTTCAGTCTAATTCAGCATGTTCTTCTGTTATTTTATTCTTCTCGTTGTTGCTGCTGTTGTGTGCCTTCAAGTCATCTTTGATTTAAAGAAAGGATAAAGGTGGGAAACAGGTTTGCTTAAGCAGACAAATACTTAATATAGATTCTATAGACTCATGGAATCTTAAAATTGTAAGGGACCCCAAAGGATATTTACTGCAATCCCATCCCATGAAGGAATGCATAATTTAAACACTACTGAAATATGTGCATTCAACGTCTTTACACAGTCTGCACTTTACCCAGCCTTGATTTAGTGATAGATTCCTTCACTGGCAGAAAGCTGGACTAGATGACCCTTCTAACTGTATGCATTTGTGATTCCATAAGTGTATGCATAGTCCACTCTTTTTCTTTTGAGTTGATAGCTATTTGACTATGAGGCCTCAGTGCCCATGGTGCATTTGATTGCACATCTGGGCCACAAATCAATTGACAAACTGAAATATGCTCATAGGAGGGCGATCAAATGGTAAAAGGTCTGGAAACCATGCCCTGTGAGGAGGAGCTTAGGGAACTTGGTATGTTTATCCTGGAGAAGAGAAGGTTAAGATGTGATGCAAAAACCATGTTTAAATATTTGAAAGGATGTCACATTGAAGAGAGAGCAAGCTTGTATTCTGTTAGTCCAGAGACCAGGACACAGAGCAATAAAAAGAGATTCAATATAATCATTGGAAAGAATTGCCTAATGGCGAGAGCTGCTCAACAGTGGAATATGCTGCCCTGGAGTTGGGTGGAGTGTCCTTCTTTAGAGATTTTTAGCAGAGGCTGGATGGGCATCTGTTGAGAATGCTTTAAATGTGTATTGTTGTATGGAAGGGAGTTGGACCTGTGCTCTATTTTCAATTCTATGATTCTATGAATTCCAGTATAACCATGCTGGTATACATTTGCGTTACAAGAAGATTATCTGTTGGGTTAGCATTGTTGGAACCTGGGTTTTTGGTTTGCAAGTGCATTTTCACTGCCAAACAGCATAAATAATACTCTGTGTATAGTGTATGTGTGAGAGCAGCCCTAAGTGAGCCTCCTAGGAAGAAGAAGTGAGATTGCAGAAGACAACAGAGGGACTACAAAAATGTAGAGTGACTTGTGCTGACCATTCAATAAAGTATAATGAAATAGAAAATACACATTATCCTGATACTTTTATTTCGACACCCTAAAGGTATCACATACATCACACTACTCTTTGAAATACACTGGCTTCTTCTTCAGGTACAGATTTTTAAAAATCATCTTAAAGCAAAAAATATAATGGTATTCGTGTCACAGATCTACATCATGCTTGAAATAGTTCCATAGATCTTGTGGGTAGGTCAAGGCAGATAATATTTGTACCTCTTATTGAGCTTAGGGAGACTTAAAACAAAGGCAGCAAAAGAAACACCAAAAAAAGTATTTCTAAAGCTGGCACATTTTGATTCTTCACCTAATAAAGATATCACCATGATATGCATTTGGGGTTTTGTTGAACCTTAACTAACAGCCATTTATTTCTGAATGGAGGATATCGCAGTTCCATAGTATGTAGTTGATGTGGGGGCGGGGAAGACATCATCAAGCTATCTTTAAATCAGCTTGACAGTTTTATTAGCTACACAGCTGAGCTTACTTAGCTCAGCCTCTGCGCAGACAATAGGCAATTTAAAATGTGCATACATTTAAACGGGTTGACAAAAGGACACGTGATTGACAAAAGTCTTCCCCGACATAGAAGGCAGTGTTGGTCTGGTGCCTGGTGAGATGGACTTTAGAGAGTAGGCCCCTGGTTTGGCAATGAATTATTTGCATGCCCTTCAGTAACCCCCTTATGTATGAAATAGGCTTTCCCTCTGTCTCCTCCCTCCCACTCTGCCATTAGTTTTATTTATTTATTTTACTGTTGTGCTTTCAAGTTGAATTGTAGCAATCCCACGGCGATACTATCATCTTGGCAAGATTTGTTCAAAGAGGTGTTTGCCTTTGCCTTCCTCTGAGGCTGGGAGAGTGTGATGTACCCAAAACCAACCAGTGAGGACTTGAACCCTTGTCTCCAAAGTCATAATCCAGCACTCAAACCATTACACCATGGTGGCTCTAATTCTTTTCACAGCTACATGTCTATTTGCTAGGAATTAGAGGGAACATTGCCTTTTCCTCCATGTTGCTTCTGGAAAATGTGAAGTGTGCTTCTGTTGTCGACCGCGTTTCTGGGGGATCGGGCCCCTTAAGGAGGGAGCCGATCCGGTCCTGAGGGAACGGACCTTGGCGAAGCCAAAAGAAGAATATAAGCCGCAATACAACCTGAAGCCTGAAATGAAGAAGGTCCGCCAAGTTGAAGGAAAATCCGCCAAGGAGTTTTTATTGAGCAATTCAGCTGAAAAGGACGCTAATAGCGATCATTCAATCTACTAGCGTACATATGTTTCAAATAAAGCCATATTTATACAATGTTTCGGTCTGACAGCCCTTTGAATTTCCCGCCCCGCTTCCCCGCCCATCTGATCGCGGATAGGCTGAGAGGTTGAACGAGGCGGGCTTTCGTTTCCCGCCTTGCTCTGCTGGCCCAATGGGGAGCCGCTTTTTGTCCCTATTCGGGCCAGTCAGAGAGGAGGAGGCGGGAGCTATTGAGACAATGAGGTGACCGGACAGGAAATATCAGATTAATTCTGGCCCAGCCAATTTCTAAAGGAATTTATGACACCCATCAAGGATGTCCGGGGTCCTGTCACGTTCACAGATTTTAGATATGTCTTTTGGGGTGTCAGACGGGAAGTGGTGATGGGTGGTGATGAGCCGTCATTGACGGCCCCACAGGGTGCCTTCCTGCGGCGTCCTGGCCTGGGATATGATAATGTTTGCCTTGGGGGCGAGTCACCTTTAGGAATTTGGTGGCTCGCCCTATATTGTCCATGCGATCGGAATGAGATTGGATTAAACTGTGGCAGATTATCCTTTTGCTTTTGGGAAGGGAGGTCTGGGTCATAGGGCTAGAGTTCATGTTGGGGTCATAATATTTCCCATTTGATTTCATGATCTGACAATTATATGGGATAAAATGAAAATTAAAATAAAGTTGGAACATAAACCCTGCTGGGAAGAATACATATTTTCCGGGGATCCCAAAGAGTATAAATACATATAGGCAGATAGATAGATTTCAAGGAAATAAAGGAGAATCCATAAAGGTGGGTGACGTTGCATAAAGGGGAATCATGAATGATATAAGCAATAGAAAACATTTGATAAGGACGAAGTTCACAACATCTGGGGAACCCGATATGGAAATTCATACAACAGTGAGTCATGAGAGTGTCCAAGTACATAGAATATGGAAATTCACAAATACATGAGGAAAAAGAGTTCATAAGGAATTCATAGAGATGGCATGGGAAGGGGCACATGTGGGTTGCAGTCTTTGGAAGTATAAGATTTCATAAGTCCAGGGGTAGGTCTGGGGAAGAGTGTTCTTCTCCTTCATAAAATCATGAAAAGTATGAATGAAACATGGAGGGCACCCGTCCGGGCATCCCCTGGCAGCTGTAGAGGGCGAGGGTCCTTGGAGAACTATGTCTCCCCAGCGAGAGAGCGATCCCCCCATCCCCAACTCACAGAAAGGGGCTAGGGATCTCTTAGAAACCATTCCACGAGTCGCGGGGAGAGGAAAACCCGGGATAAAGCAGCAGCTTGGCTTGAAAGGAGCCGTCGGTCCCGTTTGACAGTCAGCTGTTGAGGTGCCGAAAACTGGACCGATTCCGGTTCTGCTGGTTGTCTTCGAGTCAGGAGCCTTAGAAAGGGTTAGGTCTAAAAGAGGAGCGTTCTAGGGGTAATTTTGATAGAGATATGAGCCAATTTATATCGTCCGCCATGTTAATCTATGGCGGAGAACCTCAGCCGGAGTTAAAGGGACGCGAGAGAGAGAGGTTTCATGCAAAGGAAGGAGTCAGAGAAAAGATACAAAATAACCAGATAGAGAGTGTTATTGTTAAAATAAATGCTACTTTTATTGGGGGATTTTGTTACATGGTTCAGGGAAGGGGAAAGTGAAATAAAAAGATCTCCTAATAATAGTCTGCTGCGGTCCCGTTCCGTTCCTTTTGTTTTGCGGTCTACGGAACTCTCTGCTGCGTTTTCAAATCAATTTGAAGGCCGGGGCGACGGTTATCACTTCCAGTCTTTCTCGGTTACTCAGTTAATGACCATGGATGATTTATCTAACTTTTAAATGAGTGATGAAGACATGAAAATCACAGGTTTTCTATCTCCTTGCTCAGCCATCAATCAAAAAGTCAGGAGAAGATTAAGACTTGGAAGGGGAGCAATGGAAATACTGGCTAAATTCCTCAAATGTAAAGTGCATTGGTTTGTTGTTTTTGCTGTTGTTGTGTGTCTTCACGTCATTTCCAATTCGTTGCTGTTGTGTGCCTTCCTATTATTTTCAATTTATGATGACCCTAAAGCAAACCTATCATGGGGCAAGATTTTTTCAGAAAGAGCTGTGCCTTTGCTTTCTGCTGAGATGGAGAAAATGTGAGTTATTATTACCCCAGCAGCATTATTTATTTATTTGTGACATTTTTACCCTGCCTTTCTCAATCCCGGAGGGGACTCAAGGCAGCTTTACAAATAGGCAACTATTTGATGCCTTAAAAACAGTGTACAATTCAAATGGACATTAAAAGAGAATTATAAAATACATTAAAACATTTAAAACAATACATTCACAATTAATCATGTAATCCACAAGCATAATCCAGGCTGTTCCAAAAGTCATTGTACATTATTCCATATATGTTTATTGCACCAGTTCTCCAAAGGCTTGGTCACAAGGCCCGGTCTTCAGTCTCTTATCTAATATCCTTGGAGAGGGAACTCCACAGCCGAGGGGCCACCACTGAGAAGGCCCTGTCTCTCGTCCCTGCCAATCACGCCTGCGAGGAAGGCGGGACCGAGAACAGGACCAAGAGCAGAACCTCCTCAGACTATCCTAGATTCCAAGATGGTTCATAGAGGGAGATACGTTCCTGGTGGTAGAGCCCACTGTTTGCATTTAAAAAATCTCAGTTCCAATCCTTGACTCCATCTGCATTTGTGGGATTATATTGCTAAAACAATACAATGCAGGTACACTTCAGGGAAGGCTTATCAGTATCCCAGGTGAATCACAAACAATATTGGAGCTCGCTGGCTCAATTTCCAAGTTTAGTGCACCTTTAATATAATTCACATTTTTACACTGTGATGTCAGTTGAAAAGTCATACAATGATAAAATATTTTGAAGAGGTCTTTGCAGTTATAGTTTCCTCTTACTCTCCTTTGACCAAGGCATAACAGTCTAACTGGATCAAACCAATGATTTCTCTAGTTCAGCATCTCATCTACAACAATGGCCAACAAAGAGCCCACAGAGCACTTTGTTAATCATTGCAATTAAGTCACAGACACAACAGAACCCTCACACTCATTTTGGGAGTAGCTGGTATTGAGAGGTATACAGTCTCCAGTTCTTGAAGTAATATGTGTATTTCAACACTACAGCAACCCATGGTTTGTCACTTAAACCATAAATTATATGACAGGCAACTTCATAAACTATGGTTTATCTTCTTAATTTATGGTTCATTTCTCTCTACCCCTTTGCCAATTTATTGCAGTGTGGACAGCTGAAGAGAAAGCCATGGTTGCAGGCCTAGGTATCACAACTAGCCAAAGCGTGTAATTTAGTAAACTTAGTTCTTTTAAATGAAGTTTCAGGATCAGTGTGTTCTTCTTGATTTCTGACCTTCCAAGAATGGCATGAATCAATTATCCATAAAGTACAGCATTTCCTTATCAGTGCATCTCCATCATGGATCAAAGCTCTAACCCAGTGGTTCTCAACCTTGAACCTACAGGTCTTTTGGACTTCAGCTCCCACAGTTCCCAACAGATGATAAGATATCTGGGAGTTCAAGTCCAAAACACCTGGAAGCCCAAAGGTTGGGAACCAGTGCTCTAACCACTGAATGCCTCCAATGTCATACTAGCAATTAGCAAGTACAATCAGCAGCTGCAAAGCAACCACCAGACCTTTGAGAAACATGCAAAATGTTTGGCAGACTTTTCTTAACTTGCCACCATTGGACACATTGGATGATAAAATAATTTGACATGAATATGTTGATTCAGAAGTCTGCCTCGCTGCTTTCAATGATGCCGGTCTATATGACAAGGATGGAGAGTGTGTTCAACCACATCCTCTATCCCATGCTCCCCAGCAAGTAGTATTCGAAGCCATGTTGTTCTACTAGGGCTAATAAATAGCTGCTAGTAGACCAGTGCAGCTACTGATCCTGGATTTGCCTAATCCCTGATTAAAGCTGTCCAAATATGAGTCCATCACTACATCTCTTGTGGAATTCACAGCATAGCTAAAGACTTTCTCAAGAATTGCTTTCCCTTCTTTGTCCTGAATCTTCTCAGTTTTAAGTGGTTTCCAATGAGAGAACTATGTTAGTTTTCAGGACTCATCTTACTAAGTTTCCAAGATCAGTCAGGATCTGGTGCCTTTGGGGTATTTAGGCTGTTCCATGGCACATACAGAGATCAATATACAGATTCTTAAATTTGCAATTTAAGTAAAGAATTTTTTTTGACTTCAAGGAAACATTTGCTAAGACCTGTTTCATATTATACTACCAGAATTACAATTGACATCTCTTTCTCCATCTGAAGAAGTAGATTAATCTGTTGGATGTTCCTGGGTATAAAGCTGTAGAAACTATGGGTGTTAAAGTGCTGATGAACTGCATTAATTCTACAGTGTGGATTCAACCCCAGGCCTTCTTTGTTCATAATAGTATTTACAGTATAGATTCACTCTGCTTTATGTCTGGGGAGAGTGACACAATAATACTAATAATAATTTTATTTCTTACCTGCCTTTCCTCATGGCTCAAGATGGGTTAGAGAACAATTAAAACATATAAACACTGCAAAAACACCACAAATATACATGTTAAAATGTACTTCTATAAAACCTTCACACCAAAACGTATCTCTATAAAATACATATTAAAATACACATAGCCATACTTTTAATCTTCCTTTTGCCATGGTTCAATACTATCAAATTGTAATTTTATAAGGTCTAGAGCAGGCATAGGCAAACTTTAGCCTTCCAGGTGTTTTGGACTTCATCTCCCACAGTGGAAGTTGAAGTTCAAAACACCTAGAGAGCCAAAGTTTGCCCATAATGTGTTGTCAAAGGCTTTCATTGTCAGAATCACTGGGTTGCTGTGAGTTTTCCGGGTTGTATGGCCATGTTCCAAAAGCATTATTTCCTGACGTTTCACCTGCATCTATGGCAGGCATCCTCAGAGGTTGTGAGGTCTGTTGGAAACTAGTCAAGTGGAGTTTATAATCTGTGGAATGTTCAGGGTGGGAGAAAGAACTCTTGTCTGTTTGAGGATGGTGTGAATGTTGCAGTTGGCCACCTTGATTAGCATGGAATAGCCTTTCAGCTTCAAGGTCTGGCTTCTTCCTTCTTGGGGGAATCCTTTGTTGGGAGGTGTTAGCTGGCCTTGATTGATTCATGCCTGGAATTCCTCTGTTTTCTGAATGTTGTACTGATTTTAGATTTTTTTTAAAAAATACTGGGAGCCAGATTTTGTTCATTTTCATGGTTTCCTCCTTTCTGTTGAAATTGTACATGTGCTTGTGGATTTCAATGGCTTCTCTGTGTAGTCTGACATGACAGTTGTTGGAGTGGTCCAGCATTTCTGTGTTCTCAAATAATATGCTGTGTCCAGGTTGGTTCATCAAGTGCTCTGCTATGGCTGAGTTCTCTGGTTGAAATAGTCTGCAGTGCCTTTAATGTTCCTTGATCCGTGTCTGGGCAATGCTGCATTTAGGGGTCCCTGTGTAGACTTGTCCACAGCTGCATGGGATACGGTAGACTCCTGCAGAGGGGAGAGGATCCCTCTCGTCCTTTGCTGAATGTAGCATGTGTTGGATTTTCTTAGTGGGTCTGTAGATAGTTTGTAGGTTGTGTTTCTTCATCAGCTTCCCTACATGGTCAATGGTTTCCTTGATGTATGGGAAGAACACTTTTCCTCTGGGTGAGTCTTTGTCTTTACTCTCACGGCTTGTCCTTGACCTTGCAGTTCTTCTTATGTCAGTGGTGGGGTCTCCATTGGCCTGTAGATGGCAATTTTGGTGGTTCAGTTCACCTTGGAGGAGGTGCACCATGGCTTAATCATAGAATAGTAGAGTTGGAAGAGACCTCATGGGCCATCTAGTCCAACCCCACGCTAAGACTGGAGACCGGACTGTGGCGCAGGCTGGAAAGCAAGCCAGCTGCAACAAATCAACAAATCACTCTGACCAAGAGGTCATGAGTTCGAGGCCAGCCCGGTGCCTGTGTCTTGTCTCTGTCTCTGTTCTATGTCATGGCATTGAACGTTTGCCTTTATGTGTGCAATGTGATCCGCCCTGAGTCCCCTTCAGGGTGAGAAGGGCGGAATATAAATGTTGTAAATAAATAAATAAATAAGAAGCAGGAAAACACTAAAGTGGTCCCAAACTGCATTCATTCTGCAGTGTAAATACACCCCAAAGTCCCCCCACTTTAAGTCTGGGAAGAGTGGCCCAATAACCATAAAATGGATTCTTTTTTTAATCACCTCGCTTTTGCAACTCTTCGTTAATTGAGGAACTTGGTGAGTTTTGCAAAGTTTTTCCATCTCAGTGATCTCCTGTTCAACGCAGGTGGGGATGTACTCGGCACAGGGGAAAGGAGGGGGGGAGAGAGAGTCAGTTTGAAGCGGAGAACTCCTGCCAAGATCTGTCTCTTTTTTTTTTCTCACCCTCTCCCTCTTTTCTCTCCAAGGCAAGACAGTATTTAAAGCGATGCCGAAGCGCCCGCCGGACTCACAAAGGGGCAGAAAGTGGCCGCCGGTGCGGCTCCGTTCCCTGCTCTCTTGCGCCCTCTGCCGACCGGAGACGCAAACGCAAAAGAAGCACGTTTGGAGCAGACACAAAAGACCCTTCTTTCTCCCTGCAAGCCATCTCGTGCATCTTGCAAAAAAAGAAATAAATTAAAATTAGAACACATCTCACAACGACCCACTTTCCGTCGAGGATGAATAACCTCAGCGCTGAAAACCACCGCTTGATGCTGAACGATGGAAACCGCATGCCCTTGGTTGGGCTGGGGACTTATGCGGATCCCAAACAGGTAACACAGCCTCCTTCCTTGTCTATTCTCTTTCTTTTTTCCTTCCCAACATCAGCATAACCCATCCTTCCCTTTTCTCCCCTACTTCTTCAGCTTTGCCTGGACTTTTAAAATCTTTTCTGAATAGTTGGATCCTATGCAAGATGCTGATCTTTCTTTAAAAATATATTATTTTCACACTCAGAGTATGCAAAAAATAATAATATTTTCACACTCTGCAGAGTAAAAGGAAAAAAATTGCCTTAAATTCAGGGGATATTTTCCCACAATGATCAAGATGCAAATGCTTGTAATAATATTTTTTTTCAAGAAATCCAATGGGAACTGGTATTTAATTATCCAAAGGCAATTTGATTGCTCAGGGAAAGTTTCAGCTTTGGACTATAAACCCAAGTCCAAAGATAGTCCAAAGATGCAACTTTCCCCAAGCTCTGAGTAAAGAAAGACAGCCTCGAAATGGGAATAAACTCCAGGGAATTTGCTGGTGAGTAAAACCTTGAGGATAGTTGCTGGGAAAGTGGGCCTTACTTCTGTATTAACCAGGCATGGGCAAACTTGGTCCCTCCGGGTGTTTTGGACTCCAACTCCCACCATTCCTAACAGCCTCAGGCCCTTTCCTTTTCCCCCTCAGCCGCTTAAGCGGCTGAGGGGGAAAAGGAAGGGGCCTGAGGCTGTTAGGAATGGTGGGAGTCGGAGTCCAAAACACCTGGCGGACCCAAGTTTGCCCAAGCCTGGTATAAACTATATAGATTGGACTGTGCTTTCTTAGGACTGGGCTCTTTGGAGCAGCAGCAAACTTAGTCTGGTAAACTTTTCCGATCTGATACTCACTTTCATTTGCAAGCCTTCCATCCTACTCTTGAAGGGTTGGGAAGGTGGTATATAAATAAAATTAATAGTAACTAACCACCCTTTCTAGCACGCTGAGGAAACATTCTGGAGAACTTGAAAGTTTGCTGGACCTAACGTTTCAGTACTTCCCAACAGAAGGATTTGCCTGATTGATGGTGCCGCTTCTATGAATAGCAGAATTCATTGACAAAAGGACTTCAGCAGAACTCCCTGCTTTGGACAGATCCTGTCCCTTGCAAACCAAGGGCCCTTTCACACAGCCATACAGAAAATCCCACTGTATCTGCTTTGAACTGGGTTATCAGAGTCCACTGTATGTATCCCAGTCCAAAGCAGATAATGTGGGATTTTATTCAGCTGTATGGAAGGGGCCAGAGATAGAGACCTGAAGTGCTCCGGAACATGAATGGAAATCATGTGGACCTCCAGATGTTGTTGCACTCTAACTCCCAGCAGCCCCAGGAAGAGATGCTGAAAATTATGGTCCAGCACATGTATCTCCACCCTTTTTAGAGTTGGATTGGGAAACAATTTGATGTTAGCTTTACCTAGCCTGCCCACCCATGGGTGGTGGAACACTGTAACTCCTTTCATCCACACCCAACAAGGATGTGAGCAATAGGATTTGCAATCCATTGCATCTGGAGGAGGGGTTTTTGACATTTTTATTTGTTTTGCTTCCTGTTCTGATATCTTTGCTGTAGTAGTGAT
The DNA here is from genome assembly GCF_035594765.1 of Anolis carolinensis. Taxonomy (NCBI): domain Eukaryota; kingdom Metazoa; phylum Chordata; class Lepidosauria; order Squamata; family Anolidae; genus Anolis; species Anolis carolinensis. The sequence goes on from NC_085845.1 coordinate 181,413,196, forward strand.
AGTCATCTTTTTTGTTATTTTTTAAAGGAGGCATATGACAATTGTTTGAAGGGGAAGGACTTTGCATGTGTTCTCAATTTGATCTCTCTCCAGAAACACTCCTTTGCTACTCTTTTGTTAGCCTTTGGGGTCGGAGGGGATATGCTTTCTCACAATACTGTATAGACCTCTCTTGGAACAGCTTTTCTTTGTCTCAGGGCCTTTCCACATAGCCATATAATCCAGAATATCAAGGCAGAAAACCCCACAATATCTGCTTTGAGCTGGGTTATCTGAGTCCACACTGCCATATATTCCAGTTCAAAGCAGATAATGTCAGATTTTATTCAGCTGTGTGGAAGGGACCTCAGAGGGGAAAGGTGACATGCATGGACTACAATCCCCAGGACTCCTAAGCCACCTAGAGAATCCGGGAATTTGTAGCCCATGCTTATTACCTTTCCCCGGGCTTCGTTTGTATTTCCTAATGCCTAACATCCCAGCACCTTGTCATTTGGAAATAGACTTTGTCATTTGAGAGTTTCTAGATTTCACCAGAGAATAAGATGATTCATTTCTGTATAGTTGAAAAACTTGAGGCTGTTTTCCTCTCCTTATTGATAACCAACTGATACACAAATCTGTGGATTCCACTGGACGCTGTGGTATGTAGCGTAATGAGGAGCAGTGTAGACTACAGTGTTTGATTTGGGATGAATCCGCACTTTTGATGCTGCCAAACATCCAGGTTGGGAATATGTAAATTGAGTGCTGGCTACAGCAATGTTCTTGGAGTCTTGTGTGAGGTCCAGAGCTGACCCATGTTCTTCTGCAGTCTGAGCTCAAGGGAAAGTACAGCCTCCTCCTCATCTGCTTATTCACATGAAACCAAAGATAGCAATTGAATCACTGCTAAGTAAAGGACAAAATCGCGTAGAAGCAGTTGTACATGGTTTTATGGGGTGCATGGCAATGAGTGTGCTATGTTCATCTCTGTCCTCAAGTGTGTCATCCCAAAATTTGTCACCTATGAGAGTCACTGAATGGCACATCCAGTTGCCTTGAAATACTCTCCAAAGTGTCACAGATGAAAGTCAGGCTACATGGGGCTAAACAACATCGGAGTTAAAATGTTCAAAGTTATTAATGAGGAGGAGAATAGGAGGGGCTGCAGTTGTTTGCTTTTGCCTGAGCCTACTGGGAAGGACATGATTTGCTCTCCTCCCACTTCTTCCCCTGTTAAGTGTGGAAACTAATTTAGCTTTTTACTGCAGATGAATTAAACTGAGAACAAAAGGGGGAAGTAGAAGGAGGAGTGAGAGAAACTGGGGCATTTTAAAAGCAGCTGAAAAAAGTAGAATGATAGAGAATAAATTGGGACCATACTTCCAAGTTGGATTTTTTACAGACAGTTAAGTGTTGGGAGTTGTTGTCCAAAAAGTAACTTTCCCAAACACTGGCCTTCTAGATCATTGCTTCTTAAACTTTGGATTGCTACCCCAAATGGGGTCTCCTTAGCTCAATGGTTGGGTCCTGAAAAAGTTTTCTGAATGTCACCTAGTCACTGTTGTAGATATTTACATGAATTTGTTGAGCAGTGTTTACAGCTCTGCAGAAGATGCTTCAGCTGTACTTCAGAAAAAGGAAAACCAGACTGTTTAGCAAACCTTGCAAATACTGACTTATTATCAGTAAATCTTTGATTGTTATACCTATTTTATATATCTGTATACCTGGGGTCACACAAACATTTCTTGGGCCAAAAGGGATCTTGAGTGGAAAAGTTTAAGAAGCCCCGTTTTAGGCCTTTGCAGAGGAGCTATTTCTATAACTTCTAACTTTTTGGTAATTATTATATTTAGGCCTTAATCCAGTTCTTAATCTACAGCAGACCTAAAGAATCAGTGGCACTTTTAAAATCAACATTTAGATAGGTTTCATTGATTCCATATTTACTCAATTTATATCCCGCCCTTCTCACCCCAAGAGGGGGACATGCCATGAACATACATACAGTAAAAATAAACATCTACATTAAAAAAAACAAAATACCCAACAGCAATATTAAAAACAATTATTAAAATCACATCATCCAGAGATAAATCCAAGGCCGTTCCATTAGTCATTTCACAGTTCTATATCCTCATATTGCATTAACTTGCTAGCCCAAAGCTTGGTCCCATAACCAGATTTTTACTTCCTGAAGGTCGGGGGGGGGGGGGGGCTGCTCTGATTTTGCTGGGGAGGGAATTCCAGGGCCAAGGCGCTACCACGGAGAAGGCCCTGTCTCTCATCCTCACCAATCGCACCTGCGAAGGAGGTGGGACTGAGAGCAAGGCCTCCACAGAAGATCTTAACCTCAGAGGTGGATCATAAAGGGAGATACGTTCAGACAGGTACGCTGGGCCGGAACCGTTGGGAGAGATAACTGGATTTTTGTGACAGGTGAGAACCTGAGTGGCAGTCTAAATTTTTTTTTTAAAAAAATACAACTTCCAGCATCCATTACCACTGGCAATACTGGCCGGAGCTGCAAGGATTTTTAGTCCAACAGAACCTGGCAGTCTGCACAATCTTCAAGGCTGATGTATGTCTTAGTCATTAGGTGATAAGAAGGGGAATCAAAATTCTCATGAGAGTTGCCAGTTCTTCTCCTAGGTTCAGCTGCCATTCCTTTCAAACAGCAGCCTTGACATGCCCGCATTGGTATTACTTTTGACTTCATGGAAGTTGACTGATGGCCTGCCAAAAAGATTAAACAGCTTTATTGGTGCTAGCTGGAGCTGTGGCTTTTCAGGAGCCAGAAAACAAAGCTGGCAACCTCCACCCAACACAGATGCCACAGGCATGAGGCCCCCAAGAGATCGCAACTGCAAGTAAGACTCTGTGAATAACTACTGCAACAGGGTTGCCAGCAGGGAGGCAATTACTATTCTATGACTTTCAGTGAATGCTGTCGTACATCAGCCCTATTACAGTTCTCCCTCCACATTTGTGAGGATCAGGGTCCCCCAAAAATTGAAAAAAACCCCCCTGTAAATATCAATAAAATTGCAAATGCTGTTTTGACACTTCTCTATAGGTCCTCCAACATGATTCCATGTTCAAGAAAGTTGACCATAGAGTTGCACTAAGCAGTGTTTCTCCAACTCTGTTCCTCCAGATGTTTTGGACTACAACTCTCACAATTCCTAACAGCTGCTGAGCTGACTGGGATTTCTGGGAGCTGAAGTCCAAACAAGTCCAAAACATTGCACTAGAGGACCTTCAAATGCCTAGAGAGAATATATTGATTTGATCTCGGCAACAGACGTGACGGCAAATAGAGCAATCCACACATACATGACCTGTATGAAGACTTATTGAGGATTTTGGATGAATGGATTCTAATCTTGGACATGCTTAAAATTTTATATAATGTGATTTTATTTTGTAATGGTATCTATTTTATATGAATTGTTGTTTTGTAGATAGTTTTATATGAATTGTTTTTACATTGTTTTTAGGCATTGAATTTTTGCCTATTTATTGTAAGCCGCTTTGAGTCCCCTCGGGGAGAAAGGTGGGGTAAAAGTGATGTAAATTAATTAATTAATTAATTAAAATCTGCAAATATTTAACCCAGAAATGTAGAGGGATGGTTGTATAGGGGTTTCTTATCAAGATATAGTCAAAGGAGTTTTGCCACTGCCTTCTGATGCTGAGAGTGTTTTCTTGCTTAATGTCTCCCAAATGGGTTTCCATAGGGTTTTGAACTCTCATTTCATAGTGTCCTAGTTCAACACTCAAACCCCTTCAACCACACTGACTCCTGCTAGTGACAATGATGGTGAGGACCAAAACTCCCATCATTTACCTAGGAGATCCCGGGAACAGTAGTGCTGCATCAGCAAAATTTCCTCTAATGCAGTGGTTCTCAATCTGTGGGTCCCCAGGTGTTTTGGCCTACAACTCCCAGAAATCCCAGCCAGTTTACCAGCTGTTAGCATTTCTGGGAGTTGAAGGCCAAAACATCTGGGGACCCACAGGTTGAGAACCACTGCTCTAATGGAACTACATTGACATTTGAGGCACTAACCGGTAATCCAAAAATCTACCACCACTCCAAATTGTAACAGACTGTGGTACAGAATGAGGAGGTAGATTAGCAAAATAGTGCCAGATCTGGGGTCAACTTTCTTTGCTCCCAGTAGCAATGAAAAAGGAACCCAGTAGCACCTTTCAGACTAACTGCTTTATTCTAGCAGTACCCCTTTTCAGGCTAACCACTTAACTCCAAAAATCTATTACATCAGATGGAAATTGTTTGAGGATCAGAGTGGGATGGGAACATTCAACTTCCCTGAAAGGAAACCGTTATTGAGGAGACATCAATTGCTGCAAATGCTCCCCTTTGGGGAAAATATCCTCAATGATCTTAATAGCCTTCCATTATCATCTCCAGCCTCAGGTTGAAAATATGCTTAATATTATTAACAAGTAAAATTTGAGAAGGGTTATTTTGTGAAGGGGATTAAAACAGGTTTTCTGCAAAGCTTAGAAACCCATTTTCAAGCTCCATTCCCAGCACTATTAGAAGGCTGTAAAAGGGGAAGGAAATCTGTTCCGAAGCTTGGATCATCTCCTTGGCCTCCTGGTGCTTTCGACTCTTGAGTTCCTAGAAACTCTGGACTCCGCCGGAGTCTTCTGGTCTAAGCAATTCTGGCCGCTGCCAAGGCTGCAAAAGCTATTTGGGATGTAAGGAGATTGTGTGAGCTTCCCTAACCTCCCACATCATTTCTAATGTTTGGTCTGCTGCCGGCTGGCCAGCTGGCCACCCCTCCAGCCCGACTGTCAGTCCTGCTGCACTGAACAAACACAAAAGGGGAAGATTCGTGCCGGGACCCTCTTGCAGCTGTCTCCCGAGCGGCCAAAGGAATGTGCCTGAAACAAAAGCAATGGATTCCATCATCCTGATTCCTGAGGCTCCTCGAACTGAGTGCCAAAACTAACTATCCGAAGGAGGCCAGAGCCTCTGTGTGGGTGCCCCCGGGAGGAATGCAGCTGGGCACTGGAGCTTATCCTCTCCTTTGTACCCAGGCTTCCAAGTCTACTGAAGCATACCTGATGCCTACAGCCTGAGCTTCTCAACCCAAATTTGCTTTGCGTGGGCTGGTTCTAGTGAACCTGCAGAAGAGGTGGTATCCTATAAAATCCAGTGCAAGTGGGGAATTTCAGAAAGCTTCTTCCATTTGTGGCAACCCCATTAGTTATGCAGAATGACCCCCTATATCCACAGAACTCATGTACATGTTTTTTCTTATCCATAGTTTCACTTATTTACTTATTCAGTTAGGGCTTTCTGTATGAACTACGTCCCTTTCTCTGTACTGCCATCATTCATCGCACTGAAAATAATAGAGTTCACTATTATCTGTGGTCTCACATATCCACACAAGGCTAAGAACATATCCTGTGCGGATATGGGATTTGCACTGTATTCAAGTCATTCTTCTACTACTGCTACTATTACTGCATAGGTGTGTGTGTGTACATATATATGTGTGTATGTATATACGGTATATATACACTACTTATGTTTATTTATACTCTGCCTTTCCTCTCCACAAGGAGACTCAAAGTTGTGTATATATGCGTACACACACACACACACACACACACACACACACACATATACTCACACACACATACTGTATATACACAGACATATATATGAATCCAAGAAAAACATGTAGAATAAACACTTCTAACAGAAACTGAATCCACAAAAGCTTAAACTTAAGTATTTTTCTCGGTCTCAAAAAGCTCTCTAGCAGTTCTTTGCATCTTTTTATGCTGGTACAAACTAACACAGCTATGTCTTTGAAGACTATTATTGTTATGGCCATCTTACATCATTTATACCATGATGTTCTCCCAATATAGAACCCAAGGCAGGGAACAAATTGAAACATAGTACAGTTTCAAAAATAATGATTTGACAAAAAGTTCTTATTAGAGTGACAACACTTCTGCTATAGCAAACATTTATTTATTTATTTATTTATTTATTTATTTATTTACAGCATTTATATTCCGCCCTTCTCACCCCGAAGGGGACTCAGGGCGGATCACATTATATACATATAGGGCAAACATTCAATGCCCATATACATATAGAACCAAGACAGAGACAGATGCAGAGGCAATTTAACCTTCTCCTGAGGGGATGTTCGATTCTGGCCACAGGGAGGAGCAGCTGCTTCATCATCCACTCTGATGGCACTTCCTCATTCCAATGTCGTAAATTAGTTAAATTTGCCTCCCCACTTTATAAGTGGTACCTTATTTCCTACTTGATAGATGCAACTATCTTTCGGGTTGCTAGGTCAGCAACGAGCAGGGGCTATTTTTTATTTTTTTAATTGACGGGTGCTCACCCTGCCATGAGCTGGCCTCGAACTCATGACCTCATGGTCAGAGTGATTTATTGCAGCAGGCTGCTCACCAGCCTGCGCCACAGCCCGGCCCCTTGATATCTTTATGCTGAGCCTTGTTGTACATCATGCATTTGATGTTCTGCAAGCAACAATTGGATATTAAATTTACAAAGTGTCAATATTGCATTCTCAAATTTTTTTTCACCATCACCCCCAAACTTCGAGAGAGAGAAAAAAACTTCTTCCCCCCCTTGCTTTCACCATTTCTGGCAAAGGTACATGCCTGCCATGGTATCAAATTCCTTTCAGTAAGAATTACAGTAAAGAGCTGTACTAGAGTATTACTCAAAATTGATACACAGAAATACACAAAAATGTATGGGAAAATTGTGAGCAATTGGCAAAAAAAAGTGTAAAGGAGATCCTAAATTAATGTAGTTTCACACCACTTTAAATGCTTATCTCAGTACTGTGGAATCATGGGAGTTGTAGTTTGATGGGGCGCCAGCATTTCTCAATACAAAAGGCTAAAGACTTTATAAAACTCCAACTTCCATAGCACTGAGCCATAGTAGCTAATGCGGTGTCAAACTGTGTTAATTTTACAGTGTAAATGCACTCTGAATCACAAGTATTGTATAATCTGGATCCACATTTTCGGAAATGTTTACAATATATTGAAGGGCCATTTATCACTAAATCACTCAGTCTAGAATGATTTTCTATAAACAGGCCACAACAGCTACCAAAAAAGCAAAGCAAAACCTGGAATGAATTAAATTGTTATGAAGGATTTTGTTGTAAGTAACTGAATGCCTGATTCCCTCATTGTTTTTAGAACATTGGTTGCAAGGTTTTTGCAGACTTGGCCATAAAAGAAAAAGTAGCAACAAGCGAGCAGAAAAAGAAACTTGGGGGGGGGGGGGCGGGAGAGAGAAACCCACCCAGTGCTAGATTTTTGAAACTCTGTGGTGTTATGAAATATAAAAAAAATTGCTCTTAGGTTGAGAAAGTGTAGCTCATCTGTGGAAATCAGTGAGTTTCATGGACAAGCAAGGATTCTGATACTGAAGTCTTGCATTCAAACAACTGTACCATCATGGTCCACTAGCAGTTGAAATCCTTTTCTAGACTTGCAAAACAAAGGCAGGTAAAGCTCCAACCCTGAGCAGCCTATTTCTCTGATGCAAGATTTCCTTCATGGAAACTATGGCCCAGTGCTATCATTGCAGTGCAACAATACAGGGAGAAGGCATAGCAGTTTGCTTTTGCCCGTGCCTACTGGAACAATACTATAATTTAAATGGAAAAGACAATAATGTAAATAGAAATGCAATACAGTTCAACTCCTGTACCCATGGGACCAACAGTCACAGTTTCATTTATCCACACCTGATAATACCATCTGGAATTTATTTATTATTTATTAATATTTTTTTACAGTATTTATATTCCGCCCTTCTCACCTTGAAGGGGACTCAGGGTGGATCACAGAACATACATATACTGCAAACATTCAATGCCATTTATACACTGACAAGACAGACAATTGTACATAGAGGTATATATATGCATTTCCCATCTTCGGCATTTTGGAGTCTTGTGCTCGGTTCCGGCCACCCGGGGGGGGGGTCACTCCATCTCCTAGCGGATGGTTCATAAACTTTCTCCTTGATGGAATCACCAGCATTTTTCTGGCATTTCCTTATGGATGCCTAAATACCTCACCACTTTTCAGCAGTACTTATTTATCTACTTACATTTTGCTTTCGATCTGCTAGGTAGACAGAAGCTGGGGTAAAGGCCAGGAACTCACCCTGACCTAGGCTTTGAACTGTCAACCTTCGATTGACAAGATTTACTGCAGCTGGTGGTTTAAACTGCTATGGTAAAGCCCAGCCCAGCATCATAGAATCATCATAGAAATTCAGAGTTGGAAGGGTTGTGTAGTCCAATTCTCTGCCATGCATACACAATTCACGTACTTCAGAAAAATCCAACTTCTGTTTAAAGAGCTCCAAAAGAGGAGAATCTGCCATCTCCTGATGCGGTCCATCCCATTGTCAAACAACTTTTAAGTTAGGGAGTTCTTTCTAATGTTTAGGTGAAATCTCTGCTCTTGTAATTTGAAGCCATTGGTTCTTCTGGTCTCTACACAAGAGAAAACAAGGCCACTCCTTCTTCTGCATGACATCCCTTCAAGTGTTTAAAGTTGGCTGTCATGTTACCCCTCCCCAAGCTAAATATATCCAGAATTCTAAAGCATTCCTCATATGTATAAGCCTTGGTTTTTAGACCCTTGACCACCTTGGTTCTTCTTCTTTGGATATGTTCTGTCTTGCTAATATCTCTCTAGAGCTAGATATCCAGAAGTGGAAACATTATACCTGCTACCCTGTATATGGTTGATTTTTTGTGACATTGTGACCATCCTAATATAAATATTTCCACATCCAGATATAAGCCCTTTATGATTAACTGAGACTTCTTGTTGTGTGCCTTCAACTTATAGGAACATTAATATGTCAGGGTTTCCTGGGGCTGAGAATGTGTGACTCTCCTAGAGTCACCCAGTGGGTTTCCATGGCAGAGCAAGGAATCCAGCCGTAGTTTCCAGAGTTGTAGTCCTATACTCAAACCACTATACCACACTGGTTCCCTCACCAGGGCTTACTACCAGGTAAATGTGTAAAGATTTCTGCCCAAGTTTGTTAGCCCTATTTCTAATGGTTGTCATGACCTTTTTCAAAGCTCCCCCTCCCTCAGCCCTTCTTAGCCATCTAGATTTATTGTTTAGTTTGTGCTTTATTGTTGTAAGCTACCTTGAGGGTTTTTGGATCAAAAGGCAGGATGGAAGTCCTATAACTTTAAGAAAAATGCAATTAAAAAACCTAATTAAAAATACTGAGTTTTTAATATATGCCTGCTTAATCCTAGCTGTTGAATATTGGCTCCAAACACGAAAAATATTATACATCTGGAACATATTTAGCTTTGGACGTTGTCTGATCGCTATGGGAAGGAAGGAATCTAACTGAGAATGTGTTTCTTAGGGTAGGCAGATGTAAAAGAGAGCAAGTTTCCTTCAACTGCAGTAACTGTGTAGATGTGGGACTTTGAGCAGGTGCAAAAACATTTCCTCTATCTCCCAGGGAATTTTAGGTACTCTTATCTTCCCTGAACTGCAAATCCCAGGATTCCATATCACATGGCCATGTCAGTTAAAGTTGACTCATACTCCTATGATGCCAGTTGCCTTTAGGAGAGATGTGAAATCAAACGTCTGACTCCTCAGATTACTTTATCTACCTGCCAAGAAATGCCTCTTCTGTTTATTTAGGGCTACTGTTTATTTGCATAGAAGTCAGTCCTATTGACTTTGTTACTACTTCATGCATCATATGAAATTGACTTGTTAAAAGCTTGTCCAATGATCCATTTGTGAGTTTTAAAGTACCACGCAATGAGATCAGTCATTTCAAATAGGTACAGGAAGGAAAAAGAGTTGGAGCTTTTTTTTTTTTTTTTTTTTTAAAGGCACTGGGTCTAATAATTACATGTGGAATGACTTGGGTAACTGACCCAAGTTTATTGAGTCAATTTTGACTAAAATTTCTAGACCTATACATGCACATATACAGGATGTATTTCTGTAAGGCTGGGTTAGGAAAAATCATTCCACATGTAGCCATCAGATTCCATTCCGTGGTCCCCTTCCCGTCAAATCAGCCCAAACATGCAAAATATCCCCAGGCCACCTTTTGGAGCCATATTCTCAAAGGGAGTATCCATGAAATGAACCTTCAATCCTCCAGGTCAAATAAGTGATACAGTCAGATGTGGCAACAGAGGTGGTCCTGTGTCTGAGACTGCGCCTTAGTCCCATCTGGATTCAATAAAGACCCCCTCTAATAGGGGGAATGCAATGCATTTGGAATCGTTACTTGAGCCATGAAGGCCTTTAAGAGCTTTAAACTGTACCCAGAAGTGAGTAATCAACCAGCACAGCTGTTGCAATGACTTGTCGTAAGTTCCCCTGGACCAGTGGTTCTCAACCTGTGGGTCCCCAGATGTTTTAGCTTTCAACTCCCAGAATTCCTAACAGCTGACAAACTGGCTGGTATTTCTGGGAGTTGTAGGCCAAAACACCTGGGGCTCCATAGGTTAGAAACCTGGACCAAGCACATGGTAGCAGTTATGCTGGTTAGTTTTGGACCAACGGAGGCTTCCAGAGTCTCATCAGAGATAATCATACGCAACAGTCCCATTTGAAAATAATGAATACATCTATACAGTTTGGTGACCACCTGAACAAGCAGTAGAGGGGCATTCTCTATTTGAAGGCATCTTCTGTATGAACAATTCAGAGGCAAATTTATCCATCAAGATATTGACATCACGACATCATACAAAGTAGGCACACAGGTCATCTGACCTAATTCTTTCCTATTGTAGCGGGGTACCCTGAGTTTCCATTTAAGTCAGAATAATTATTTGCAGGTTTGCATCTGGGGTATTATTTTTGTGTCTTTTGTCTTCTTGGCAGGGTTAGATGACAATAAGTAAATGGCCACTCAACATGCGTGCCACTAGTGGGGATGCCAGTCTTTGTGTTCCACAAGAACGGGGAATTCTCACTAATGCTTGAAAGCATTAGTGTTTCTGTGCAATTCTTAAATGCTACTTGCTCTCCAACAGATATTTCTCTGTACAGAAATATGTGTGATTTCGCTAGGCAGAAAATATCCATTTGTATGGAGAAGAGCCCCGGTGGCAAAGTGTGTTAAAGCACTGAGCTGCTGAACTTGCAGACTGAAAGGTCCCAAGTTCAAATCCCGGGAACAGAGTGAGCACCCGCTGTTGCTTCAGCTTCTGCTAACCTAGCAGTTCGAAAACATGCCAATGTGAGTAGATCAATAGGTACCGCCCCGGCGGGAAGGTAACGGCGGTCCATGCAGTCATGCCAACCACATGACCTTGGAGGTGTCTACGGACAACGCCGGCTCTTCGGCTTAGAAATGGAGATGAGCACCAACTCCCAGACATGACTGGACTTAACGTCAGGGAAAATCTTTACCTTTTTTATGGAGAAGACATGTTTTCTGTTCTTCAGGAAATATATTTTCTCTGCAAAATTTTATGTGCAAAGAAAATGTGATATTTCTGTATAGATGAACACTTGCCTGATGTGTAAATAATCCTGTGGCTGACTTTACTTCTCTGTATGAAAGTCAGTAATGATCATTCTTCCCAGCTCTAGTCACCAAAAACTAAATCATTTGAGAATGTATTATTGGAGTAGTGTTATGAGCTATCAAAACTGAAGATCCTTCCAGTCATTATTAGGATGATGTGGAAATGTGAGACTGGGTGAATAGTTCTGATGATTTTTGTCTTGCTCTGTTTATTTTGGAAATTTCACTCATAAGCAGCTAATGCAAAAGTTAAGCCCCCACCTTTTCACATACTAATAAGAAGGACAGAATTAAAGTGTTGGAATCTGGAAAAGATCTTAATGTAGTTTAAAACCAATCCCTCGGAACTGAGGAGGCCTTTCTTTCAATCATCCTTGACATGTGTTTATCTACACACCTCTTTAAAAACCTAAAATGGAAAATGTTCGTCTACTTTAAACCAAGTTGTTTAAATGAACAACTACTCTTCCATTCATGAGTATCTTGATGGTATTTAATCTGTATCCACCTTCCTGTAGGTTTAATGTTGTCATTTTCCTAATCTCTCACCACCAACATAAATTTAGCTGCAAATGTGCATGGTTTCATGTAGAAAAAGAGTCCTACATGTATGTATCTCCTACCACATGTGGGACTATGCTATGCTGAGCCATTTACTACCTCTTGGAGATAGTATAATGCCACCAAGGTCATTCATATCTAGAGAAGAGCAGAAAGAATCACAGACATGTGTGTTTGTCCCTGTAGCCAGATGTGAAATGACGAAATCATCTTCTGAGAATCCTGGAGGTCTCTGTAACCGATGTAATAGCTTCTCCCTTGGCTATGAGTACATATTCAGATATTTCTGTGATCCCTCTCCAAACCTCCCTACTCCTCCAGGTACAAATAGGGCAGGAGTTTTCAACAGATCTATGACTAGTTGGAGGAGGCTTGTTCATTGCAGAAGAAGGAAGGGAATATCCATTTCAGATCAAAAATAAACATAACCAGACAGTGTTAACCAAATCTGTATATGCCACAAGCTCCCTGTCTTGATTTGTACCTCTTAACAAAAGTATGATTATTAGAAAGTCAGAAGTATATCTCCCTTCTCCATTGCCATTCCATATTGGGCTGAGCACATTAGTTGGATGTCTGCCTGCCTTCCTACTTTAACAGACACAACATTTCTGGCAGGAGAGAGTGGATAGCAATGCTGATAAATCCACTACAACCCAGAATAGGAATATTACTTCATCTTCTTCATGGCAATCTTTCAATTCTGTTGAAAGAAGATAAATAAAGAAGATAAAGAACTCTGTTAAAAAAAAAAGATAAATAACCCAGTTTAATTTTATTTTGGTCTGTTTTTCAATTCTTTTGAAATGACCTCGATCAAAGCAGAACTTCTGAAAATTATGTAAGCATGCAGAAAAGTAGCAGGTCAAGCATTTCCTGGTATGCATGGATCAGAGATGCTGATGGGAAAAACACTGTCTGTAAATTTTCTACATGTTAAGCAGCTGTTAAAGTCACAGGGTCTTTGCCAGAAGACAAGTATTAACCCTACTGTTTGCTTGCACAAGTTACTGTTGTAGGGATCTCAGTCTGCTCCACTGTCTTAAGGGCTTAAAAATCCCCGCAGTACTGTGAGAAATAATATATATTTACAGTTTAGGGATTGCACCAGAAGCTTTTAAAACTTTTGTTCCCAGGTTTCTGAACAAATCAGGCTGAGCACAGATCTTGTGGGATTCCCTGGTGGTGGTTAAAATGGCAACATAAACATGCCCGAAATTGAAATGCTTAGAAAAGGGAGCTTAAAGGAAAAGCTCCCTATTCCTTAGCATGATATTGGCTTGACTGGAATGTCTTGTTCTGAATCATGAAGAGAGAAGGATCTAATCCATCCCATCCACCCAGGGGAATACGCCCAGGTAGACATTGTATCAACAAGTAGATTGTGATGGAAATCCATGGGCCAAGGCGGAAGGGCTTGTGGGAAAGGTGAATGGGCCTCCCTTTGCCTTGGTGGAACCTCAGATACAACTTTACCCAGAGTTTGGGAAAATTAACTTTCAAAATCTCTCAGCCAGCATGGATTAGGGGCATATTAACATGGAAATTCAATGACACTATGTGAAATTCACGAGCTCTCCTGAGCTTCACCATTCCCGCTCATACATCGACACAGGCTATAGGTAACCAAAATAGTGCACCTGAGATGGCATCATTTTTTGGTTATGTGGTGCCTTATTGTAAATCTTCCATAAGCATAAACCTACATGCCTGTTTGCTTTCTCTTACTTGCTTTTGTGCCTGGAAAGTAATGTTTCAAGACATTCCTAAACAGCTCAGCTTGTTACTTTAACTATTGTTTTTAGAAAGATGGGTTGAGCAATCAAAGGGATTCAACTGGGGATGGCAGGTTGCAGTTGTTACATAAGCATTTGTTCCTAATAATGCCAAGAGTGCTGGAGAGTTGAGAGGCCCGTCGGTAACTTGATAGTTTGTTCAGAAGATACTTCTAAGCAATGTTGTCATACATATCCTTTTCTCTGCCTTCTCTCCTTCAGAAAAGAGAGCACCCGAACATTATCCTTCATTTTCCCCCTTTGGACTATAATTGACTGAGATTTACTTATACAGCACCACCACGTTTGCCCAAATGTACACTACAGACACTTCTTGAGGAACTCAATGTTCTCTGCCTCAGAAAGGGGCCCTAAACTTTACAAAACACAGAAACACCTTGTATTACCAGAGGAAGTGCTTAACAATTAAGCAAAATAAGCATTTGCTTAGGGCATTAAGGGAAGGAGGGGCACCAAAAAAATGTTCCGTTGCAAAATTTACAAAACAAAACTACAAATGGTGCAGTTAGACCAGGTTCCACAAAAAAGGGCTCCCACAGTAGGTAAAGGTAAAGGTTTCCCCTGACATTAAGTCTAGCCGTGTCTGACTCTGGGGGTTGGTGCTCATCTCCATTTCTAAACTGAAGAGCCGGTATTGTCCGTAGATGCCTCCAAGTTTATGTGGCTGGCATGGCTGCATGGAGAGCCATTACCTTTCCACTGAAGCGGTACCTATTGATCTACTCACATTTGCATGTTTTTGAACTACTAGGTTGGCTGAGGCTAATAGCGGGAGCTCACCCCGCTCCCCGGATTTGAACTGCTGACCTTTTGCTCAGCACGTTCAGCAGCTCAGCGGTTTAATCCGCTGCGCCACTGGGGCCTTCAGCTCTCACTGTAACACGCTGTAATTAGAAAAAGTAGAGAAAACTTTTCAATTATAAATAAAATGGAAGTAAACATAAATGAACATTATTTTCTATCTAACTGTAAATTTTGTGTCATTTTGAAGAATATTTTATTTTAGGGCTTATTATTGTTTATATTTTGAATTAAGGGTACCAAAAAATGTTAAGTTCTTCAGGGCTCTTAACCCTGTGGTTCTCAACATATGGGTCCCCGGTGTTTTGGCCTACAACACCCAGAAATTCCAGCCAGTTTACCAGCTGTTAGGTTTTTTGGGAGTTGAAGGCCAAAACATCTGGGGACCCACAGGTTGGGAACCACTGTCTTAACCTGACCCCGCCAAGCGGAGTTGTGTTACTGATGCAACTCCCAAAGGCTTTTCCCTACATTGATATCCCTTCAGACCAATTGAACTACAACAGAAACATCTGATACAAGAGGTAAGCCTGTGACTCTAACATCGTCACTTAGCATCTTTTGCCTGGTGAAGAAGTCATGAAGTGTTCAGCTGGTTAATAAAGGTATCAATCGTTTGGGGATTGTTGCAGTTAGAATGGTGTTTAACTACATTAATTCTACAGAGTAGATGTTCTCAAGGACACAATCACTGAGTTCAAACTACAGGAGAAGAGATTCTATCCAGACATTAGGAGGAACCATCTGATGGTAATTGCTAATCAACAGTAGAATATGTTTCCCCAGAGTGTGGTGGGTGTCTCCTTCTCTGGAGGTTTTGAAAGAGAGGCTGGATGGCAATCTGTTGGTTTGATTGATATTCTTGCATAGCAGTGAGTTGGACTGCATGGCCATTGGGATCTCTTCCAACCCTATGGACCTCATCAGATGCAGGTCCCCCACTTTCCCCTTTCATAGGACGAGGTCCTATGATTCTAGGGACCTTATCACACAATCTTATGTCCGTCTCTAACGCACTTTCCCTACTGGTGCCTAGGGGTCCTATCAGGTAAATGAATGCTCTTAAATGCCCTGAGTTTCAATACTTGTTTTAAAATAGAAAGAGCAATTACTTATCTCAGTGCCACCTCGTCCCAATTGAAATGATGTCCTTTCTCTAAGGTTCAGATATTATCTTGTGTCCACAAATCCAGGCCAAATTCCTCATATCTAATAAATAACATTTTAAAAAACCAGTACTATGTTGTTGAAGAAAAAGATCAAAAGTCTGAAACCATAAGAAAGGAAAAGGGATGAAAGTCTTAACTGTAATTTCAGGAAGTTTTGATGGATCTGGGTCTCATTTAGTATTAAGCAGCTCCAGCTGTTTGGCCTTTAACTTGGAAGATTATGACTTCAGGTGAGGTGTTAGGAATCAAAAGAGCAACCTCTTTCATGAAAGAGAGATTGTTAATAAGCTATGAAAGATTGAAAAGAACAGCATTACGAGGTGAATAAATGCTATAAAACAAACCATCACATTTGAAGAGCCACATTTAAAAAAATAAAAATAAATATTAGGAATGGGATACCTTCAGAAGTAGTCCTCAAGATAGATTGGAAGAGAGAGGGCGGAGCATGCAAGTTTGCTGAGCAGCCTGCTGAAAGCTCCTCCGTCAAAAAGTAAGTTAAAAATAATCACCCGGAGGTTTTATTGGATTAACAAAAGACTCAAGCATTAGCTAATATATCAAGAAACAAACTAACGTCTCACTACTAAGAAAAGAAAAGAAAGAAAGAAAGAAAAGGGAGGAAGAGAAAGAAAAGAAAGAGCCCGGAAACTGATGGGATATCTCTGATGAGGCAGCTGGAGATGTGTTGCTTTTTTTTGAACTTCAGTAGCAGAGCGTCCAGATAAAAAGGAACAGGAAACAGAAACAAACACAAACAGAAACAAACAGTAGAGCAGAGGTGAGAGTATTGCTCTTTAACTATTTAACTGTTTTACTGTTCTACTGTTTTACTCATTAGAGTAAAATTCATCTAGTGATGGCCTCAGAAGCCTCTGAAGCTCCAATTTCCATAGATAACACAGGAGAAAAGTTTGACCTTCTGGTGGAAATGATTAAAGGGCTCAAAAGCTCTATGGAGCAGCTATCTCTCGAAGCTAGAGAGATAAGAGAAAAGATGAGTGAATTAGTATCCAAGGAGGAAAAAAATCAAGCCAGGATCCAGTCACTAGAAGTGGAAGTTAATTATTGGAAGTCAAGGGTGGTGGCTTTAGAAAACCATTCCAAATGCAGAAACATTTGCTTACAAGGAATTCCCGAGTATATAAAAGATGAAGACTTGATTAACTCTCTGTGCGTGTGGTGGAACCAATGGGACATACCAGTTGGAGAAGAAGATATAGATAAAGCATATAGACTTTATCCTCAAAAGAGGGGGGGAAGAATTACAGAGGCCCCACACCAAGAGTGGTAGTAGTGACATTTGTGAAACAATCAACATGCCTAAAAGTCTTTAAAGCCTTGAGGAGTGTGAATGACCTGCTGTATAACAGTAAAAAAATTACAGTTTTTCAGGACTTTGCAAGAGCTACAAGGGAAGAGAGAGCCTCCCTCAAGGCAATAACGGATAGTCTCAGATCAGCAAACATCAAATACACATGGGCCTTTCCAGCCACACTAATAATTTTCAAAGAAGGAAAAAAACTTACTGCAAAGACTATAGAAGAAGGGGAAGGGCTCCTGAGAGAACTAAAACTGACCCAACCCTCACAAAGAAAATCTCCAAGAGAAACAGGTGTCCCAACAGATGAAGAAAAGGAGTCTGAATCAGAGGAAGAACAACCAAGAGAAGAACATCTAACTAAAAAAGTAACCACAAGGAAAAGAACTGGGAAACCTCAATCAAGGTTCTCCTATAGAATTCCTAACAGAAGAAATTTCAAATAACTGTTTTTATAGCAGGGTTTAAAGAAATGTTTATTGGGACTTGCAAGTACATTCTGTAAGGAATTAGAGGACTAGAGCAATCACAACCAGCAAAGACAGTTTGTTGTTTTGTTTTTTACTAATTGCTATTATAATCTAAACTAAAAAAGTTGGAAAATGGTTGTTAATTATATATGAAAAAGAAGAAGATGAGGTGCTCTGGAATTAACAAAAGGGATGTAGATGGGATTAAGGAACAGGGATTAGTGACAGGGATTAAAAAGGGAGGGGGAAGAATGAGAAAGAAAGAAAAAAGAGAGAAAGGAAAAAAGAAAGGGGAAAAGAAAAAAGAGGGAAAGGAAAAAAGGGTGATTCATGCGAAAACTTTATCTGACGGAAAGGAGGGGCAGATGCAGGGGCCTCTGTCCTTCGTTATTCTCTGGATGGGTGCTAGGATTCTTTTCCTAGCAACCCCCTCGAGGAGGAGGGGGTCATGGGTTCCAGAGGAGGGGTTGTTTTGGGGTAGGGATCTGGGTCTTGCAGGGATATGGGTTAATATAATGGTTAATATAATGGGAGAGCCTGTAAAAGAAAGTTGGGAAGGTAAACAACGGATCTATGATGGATGAAATTAAATTAATGTCACTTAATATAAATGGCCTATCTTCTCCAGTTAAAAATACAAACTGTCTACATTGTTATCTGAACAGCATGTTGATATATGCTTAATCCAGGAGACCCACAAGAAAAAAAATAAGGAAAAATTGTTAAATTTAAAGAATTGGGACTTACAATATGAATCAAGAGGTTCAAACAAATCCAGAGGTGTAGCAATTATAATAAAGAATACTAACAACTTTGAACTAGAAAAAACGATTTCAGATAAGGAAGGTAGATTTATAATGGTAAGAGGAAAACTAAACAATAGTGATATCTCCATTGCAAGTGTATATGCTCCAAACAAAAAGCAAATAAGTTTCATAAATAAAACATTTGCCAAGATTGAAAAACATGCAAAGGGCGATGTAGTCATCGGGGGAGATTTAAACACGGAGATATACATGAATAGAATAAGACCAGGGGAGAGTCCCACAAGGTTAGAAAGTAAAGTAAATTTTAAAAAATGGAATCTAATCGAGGCCCATAACAGAATAGGTGAAGAGGACATGGCACCAACTTTCTACTCACACAGGCACTCAAAATTCACAACTATAGATTTCTTCATAGTTGGAATTAATAACTCTAGAGAAATTAATGAGGTAAAAGTTTGGAAACAATGGCCAGGAGATCATGCTCCGATTTTGCTTAAATTGGGTGAATCTGTGAGGAGATGTACAAAGAAATGGAGATTTAACCCAAAGGTAACTTTCAAGGACAAAGACAAACAAGACATTAAAAAACAGATAAAAGATTTTTTTATAATAAACAGACAACCAGAAATAAAAGAAGAGTTATTATGGGATGCTTTTAAAGCAACTGTTAGGGGTATTTGCATCACTAAAGAAATTGGGATTAACAAGAAAGAAAAATCTACTCTTGAAAAAACTAGGAGAGGTGGAGAACTTCCTCCAACAATTCCAAAATTACCCAACAGCAGAAAATAAGAAAAAATGGATAGAAAAAAAACAAAGTCTGGAGAACTTAGAAAAAATTGAAGCCACAAAAAAAACCTGTGGATCAAAAATGATTACCAAATCAATTCCATCAATAACTTAAAAAGTTTGGCCAGATTCCTTAAAAAAAAAAAAAAACAGGCCAGAAACAAAATTCTAAAATTAAAAGATTACAGGGGTCAATTAAAAACAACAGATAATGAAATTAGAGAAACTATGGCAAGTTTTTATGAGAAACTCTATGAGGGTAAAGACACACTAGAACAAAAAGTTTATTTACAGAAAAACATAGATGATCAGTCACAAATGGAGTTAAACAACAAAATATCAAATTTAGAAGTTGAAAAGGTAATAGACAGTCTAAAAGTGAATTCAGCCCCCGGACCAGACGGCCTAACTACAAATTTCTACAAAATTTTTAAAGGGGAAATTACTCCGAATTTGGTCACGCTTTTCAACGTAATCATGGAAGGAGGTAAAGTTCCAGACTCTTGGAAATATTCTGAGATAATTACAATTCCAAAACCGAATAAAGATGACACAGATCCTAATAATTATAGACCTATCTCCCTCAGCAATGTGGATTATAAGATCTTTACAAAAATCTTATCAGATAGAATAAAGGAAAAAATCCCTAAAATAATCCATGAAGATCAATATGGATTTATTAAAAATAGGAAAATAGCAGACCCTATCAGGAACATCTTAAATACTCTAAATCACGCCACAGCTAATAGCTCTAAACTGCTTATACTTAAACTTGACTTTCATAAAGCATTTGACTCAATAAACCATAAATATTTGAGTAAAATATGTGAGGCTAGTGGAATGGGGGAAAAATATGTAATGTAATAAAAGAGATATACAGTGGAAATAAGGCAGTTATAAATGTAAATGGGATTAATTTGAGACAAATTAATATTAAGAGAGGAACTAAACAAGGATGCCCACTCTCCTCATCATTATTTGCATTGGCCATTGAACCTTTGGCAAATTTAATTAGACAGGACCAAACCATCAAAGGATACAAGGCAGGCAAGGAAGAAATAAAAATAAATCTTTATGCGGACGACGCCATGATAATTTTAAGTGAGGTGAAAGAGTCATTAAGTTCCTTGGTCAAATTAATAAAGGAATTTGGGGAAATCTCAGGGCTTGAAATTAACTTAGGTAAAACAGAATTTCTCCATAAGAACCTAACATTGAAAGAACTAGGAATTGCTCAAGATATTATAGGAGTGAAACTGGGAAAGAAGTCACTAAAATACTTAGGCGTAGAAATTCCAAAAAAATTAAATAACATCAGCCAATCAAACTTTAACCATTTATGGAAAACGACAAATAAATTAGTTAAAATCTGGGGGAAGAATTTTCAGGACATCACCTCTAGACTTAAAATTTATAAAATGAAGATTCTACCCAAATTCCTATATTTATTTCAAAATCTGCCAGTAAACATTTCTGCAAAACTTTTTAAGAAGTGGGACAGTTCCATAAAAAAAATGGGTAGCGGGAGGGAATAAAAATAGAATTTCTAATTTTATATTGTATGGCACCCAAGAAATGGCGGGATGGGGAGCCCCATCCCTGGAGTTGTATTATGAGGCATGTCATATTGCTAAATTAATAGAGCAGGAACTGGAAAGGGGGGAAAAATGGGTGAAACTAGAGAAAGAATTGAATGATTGGAAAAAGGGCTCATTTATGGGAGAAAAAATTGATAAAAAAGAGCTTAAAAAGTTAAGAGATGCCCCCCCTTCTCTCAACAGTGCAGGTTTGGAAAAGATGGCAAAATAAATTACAAATAAATAAAATTGATCCCTTTCCGCTAGAAACCCTGGAAAACAAAGATAAAACATTTAAGAACTTAATCAGGTCCCTGAAAGAGAATGGAATAAATAAGGTAGGAGACCTCTTGGAACCTAATGGAGATATTAAAAAATGGGATAAGATAAAGGACAAATGCGGTTTAAAGTATTGGTTAGCTTGGGTAGGCCTGTCACAAAAAGCACATGAAATAAAAAAGAAAGAAACTCTAGATGCCCCAATGGATAGAATAATTGGCTGGAAAATAGAAAAAGAGAAAGGCATTATAGGGGAAATATATAAGGAATTAATAGCCTTATCCTATAATACAAAATATACTTTAGTAGAGGCCTGGAAACAGGATATAAACTTCAATGAACACTTAATAAACTCCTGGATCGATAAAACCCAAAAAATTAAACATATAAAAATAAAAGAAACACAAAAGAAAATAATCTCAAAATGGTACAGGACCCCTTATCAATTGGCTCACATTATGAAAAACATTTCTAACAAATGCTGGCATAAATGCGGGGAAATTGGTACCTTTTCCCACATGTGGTGGGACTGCTCTGAAATCCAAAAATACTATAATACTGTTAGAGCAGTAATAGAGGAAATATTAGAGCAAAGGTTGGGATAAAGCTCGATTTTTGTCCCTTAACATAGAGGTAAAGGAGGGGAACAACCAATGGTCAGATATATTAAAATTTATGATAGCCGCTATTCATGCCACAATTGCCAGAGGGTGGAAAGATAAAACAAAGTGGGACCTGAAAACCTGGTGGTCGTATCTCTCTGAATATTTAATTAATGATTTCATCCATGAAAAGAAAAATAAATATTTGAATATTCAGTCAAGACAAGATTGGCATAGGAAATGGTCTTGTTTAATCGACAAAACGGAAGGAAAAGATAGGTACAAAACTTTAAATCAGGCCTTCCAGACAATTAAATCAATGTATTGATTCAAGCAACCCAGATGGGGGTGGGAGGGGGGTTGGAAGAGGGTGGTAAGGGTGGGTGGGATGGGGGGTTTAAAAGGGTAATTAATTACGATATATGGTAAAGGGAATCACAATTGGAACCTGCATCCCAGCCATAAAGTTTGTAATTAGTTTTTGTGTTATCATTTAGATGGCAAAGGTTTGCAGTGTATTGTTTTGTTATCTGTATGAAGAAATAATAATAATAATAATAATAATAATAATAATAATAATAATAATAAAGAAGTAGTTCTCAAAATTGCCGATTTTAAATTGGATAATTGGTGACATTTAAGAACATATGACCACATGTACATACCCAGTTGCCTCTAGGTCACTTTGCTATCTTTTATATATATGCATAATGTAACAATCAAATGACCTGGAGGCAACAAAGAGCTGCAACTTTATTTTAGTATTGTTGTGTGTTTTCAAGTTATGGCAACCCTTAGATCAGTGGTTCTCAACCTATGGGTTTCCAGGTGTTTTGACCTACAACTACCAGAAATCCCAACCAGTTTACCAGCTATTAGGATTTCTGGGGGTTAAAGGCCAAAAACATCTGGGGACCCACAGGTTGAGAACCTCTGCCTTAGATGAACCCGTGACAGGGTTTTCTAGGGCTGAGGGAACAAACTGCTACAGCCTCTCCTAGATTGTGTGTTGTTCATCAACGATAACATCAGCCACCATGACA
Source organism: Anolis carolinensis (assembly GCF_035594765.1). NCBI lineage: Eukaryota > Metazoa > Chordata > Lepidosauria > Squamata > Anolidae > Anolis > Anolis carolinensis. The sequence goes on from NC_085845.1 coordinate 181,435,964, forward strand.
ACAGTCTAATGTTGCTTGGACATCCTTGTCCTGTTTTCATATGTGAAAATTTGGACAGTGTATGTATGTTTTTTGTACTAAGTACTGACCTAGTTTTTTAAAAAATGTATCAATTAAATTGGTGTTGTGGCATTTTTTAAAAAAAATTAATGGTGTACTCTAGTCATTTATCCTGGTGGGTTAATGGTTTATTTTGATCCAGTATATCTCTTTCTGTTGGTCTATACCTTCCAGTAATTTCTGACTTATGGTAACACTAAGGTGGTTTTCACAGGTTTCCTGGAGCTGCGAGTCTGCAATTTACCCTCGTCTCCAGAGTTGTGGTCTAACACTCAAATCACTACAACATGCTTCCTCTTACTGACTCACCTTAATAAATTAGAGCTTTCTGACCAATTCTACCTATGCAATGGCCTCAACTCAGCAGTATATTGAACTTGTTAGCAAAGCTGTAAACAGGCCAGCTAAATGGTTCTCCTCATGCCCCCTTCCATCCTAGCAAAGACCTGATTTATGAAGCAATCATCTCCCTTTTCTCACAAAAGAAAGGCCAAACTGCTTGGAGCAAGAGAGCAAAAGAACCACTCATTTAAATTAGTGTGTCCTCTTTGGAAAGGTACAGAGAGTCCTCAGAATTGCCAGCTCCACAATTTTTGTACTAGTCCTAGTAAAATAACCCAGTGAAACACTGCCAACAACAACAAGACTTACTACTTCCAGTGTCGCCTTGGCCAAATCCTACAAAGCCACATATCTGGAATATGTCAGGGCTTTATCTGTGGTTATGCAAACTAAGTTGATTTTATAAGCACAATCAAGAAACATGGTTGGAAGCCGGTATGGGTTTGAGGTGCTGGACCCCATTTGTCTCCTCTCCTAATCTTAGTGTTGCACCAAAAAGCCCAAGTTGCATTATGTTCTTTTCCATAATTGGCTGACATCGTTTCCCCCATTAAAACAGATACACTTTCACACTACAATAAGCAGCAGAGTGTTTTGGTTGTTCTGCCAGAAAGGGAAGGCTGAGTGAGTTACACCGCATCTCTTCTTCCCAGAGTTTTGAAATGGGTCAGTGCTGGCTGGGGAATTCTGGGAGGTGTAGTGCAAAAATGGGAAAGAAAAGAAACTTTCTCAAGCAGAGAATGCTGCTAGAACATGGCCATACAGCTAGAAAAACTCACAACAACCCAGTTATTCCGACCATGAAAGCCTCCAACAACTTTCTCGAACTTTGAATATTAGCTAGTCAAGGAGCTCTGTTTGCAGTCTTCTAACCATAAGTCAGAAAAGATGACTAGGCTAGTTAGATCAATCAGTCTAAATCTAAATCTATGTAACATATTGTGATGAAAGGATTGAACAAGTTTTGGAAGAGCGTGGTTCAAATCTCAGATACAAAAATACACTTGGTCCAATCGTGCTTTCACAGCCTAACTTTCACAGAGCTGCTTTTATGAAGATAATATTGGTATGTGTACAAAGGTTGGGGAGGAACAAGAATGTCCCTTCCCAAATGTCAGACAAAAACTGGAACGCATGTGGCCAAGCAATGTCAAGAGTATTATCATGATGACAAATGTTATTTAATGAGGAAGAACACAAGCTAGGAAAAGTTGCAGGTATTTGCTTTTGCTTGAGCCTACTGATAATAGCAAGCAAAAGCAACCCTATTTTTCATCTCCCCCTATTGGTTTTATACATTGCAAACTGGTTTTGCATTTTGAAATAAATTTGTACCAGTTGAAATAAACCGAAGATGAAGGGGGGAAATGAGAGGAGGAGAGAGAAACTGGGACATTTTGAAATAGCTGAAAAAGTGAGATAGTGGAGAATTAATCAGGGCTGCGATTGCAAATCAAGATCTTTGGAGGGTATGGCAAAAACAAATGATCCTTCCGGTAACATCTCTGCTGTTCTGAAATATAACAATATCTATTCTGGAATCTTCATTCCCCTTTATGTTTCCCAAATGACTAAACTGTGTGCACTGAAGGAAGCTAAGTGTGGTAAAACAGGGAGACTAGATGATAAGAGTAAATGAGTTGCATTTGTCCTTGTTGTCTGGGAATTTTGGTTGTAATCCCAAAATACATTTTTCCCCAAGCTGTGTGGCTAGGGCACATTTATGTTTGGGATTTGTTTTTCCTACAAATTTACTCAACTTTTGTTTTTGCAAAATAAATAAATAAAATAAATCTGGAGGTGTTACTGCAAACTGTGAATAATTGGGAGTTGGGTTATGTGCTATTTGTCATCAAGTCAATCAAATTTGGGTGATACTTAGGATGAGATGTCACCACCAGGGCTTGGCTATCAACAGGTCTGGTCTGTCTTGAAAAGTTAGGCCTCTGGTTTCCTTTATGGAATTAATATATCCATAATGCACTCTTCCACTTTTCTTACAGCTTTCAATTTTTCTGAGCCTTACCATCTTTTCCAAAGAGTTGTGTCATTTCATGATACATCCAAACTACAATGTCCTCCATTTAAGAAGTAGGGTATAAGTATGAAAATTAAACATGTATATTTATCTTTTTTCTGTTTGTAGACACCCAAAGGCACTTGCGCACAAGCTGTGAAAATAGCCATTGATGCAGGTTATCGCCATATCGACGGTGCCTATGTGTATTACAACGAGCATGAAGTGGGAGAGGCCATCCGGGAGAAAATCACTGAGGGAAAACTCAAGCGTGAAGACATATTTTATTGTGGCAAAGTTAGCAAACTTAATAACTAAATATTAATCAATGTGATATCAAATGTGATATAAGTGGCTGGCCTTAATGTGCAATTCTAAGAACAGAGCAAAGTGGTTGTCTTAGGCAACAGATCTGATGTGCAATGAAAGGAGAACAAATTATTAGTTATTTACTTTAAGTTATTATGTATTTTTACTGCATGGAATGGGTTGGGGAACTAACGAGTTGGGTAAGGATTTTCACATCCTCCAACATTTCACAGATTGGAACTGGGAGTGATGGGGCCAAATGTTGTCAAAATGTCAAAAAGTTATTAATGAAGAACAGCATACAAGCAAAGAGAGGCTGCAGCATTTTACTTTCGACTGAGCCTACTGGGAAGAACAAGATGTAGCAAACTATTCTCCAGTCCAGCTTGCTGAGTTAATAGAGTGCACACTGTTTTTACACTTTTAACTCATTTTATAGTAATTGAAAAAAACTGAAAATGAAGGAAGTGAAAAAAATGATTTCTTTTCATCTCTTGTGGTTTTCATAAGCATAAAATTGTCAAGGAAGACCTCATAACATGCTAAATAGTGGTTCTCAACCTGTGTGTCCCCAGATGTTTTAGAATTCAACATCCAGAAATCCTAACAGCTGGTAAACTGGCTGGGATTTCTGGGAGTTGCAGGCAAAAACACCTGGGGATCCACAGGTTGAGAACCACTGTGCTAAAACAATGCCCTTATGCCCTGTGAAGGTTGTTCAAGAGGGGGGGGGGGAGTGTTTTTCTGAATGGTAGTAGGTTCAGTTGAGAGGTTCATTCCTGTAAGCTCTTTGGGAGGATTAATGCAGCTCCCCAGCCTTCTACAGTTGACCATTCTGGCCATAAGGATAGGACCACCACTGAAGATGCCAGACTCCTGTTGTGTTAGGGCCCACTTTGGGTGGTGACCCAATGGTCTCCTGAACTGTGGAAATTGTAGTCAGAAACATCTGGAGAACCAATGTAGCTAGACTAGTGGTTTCCCTCCCACCCCCTTCTCACCAGCCACCACTCCAGCAACAGATCCTGAGATGTTGGTGATACATTGGTAAAATTAGAGAGTTTAAAAGGCCCCTTCCTACCTCAACTATTGTCATAAGAGAGAACCTACAACCAGAGCCGGCCCTAGGTATTTTTCAAGTGTAGGCGAACAGAATTTTGGCGCCCCCCCAAACCAATCACTGAAAAATAAAAGCGTTGGATAAGCGAAAATGTTGGATAATAAGGAAGTATAAAGGAAAAGCCTATAAAACATCAAATTACATTATGATTTAAAAAATTAAGCACCAAAACATCATGTTTTACAACAAATCAATAGAAAAAGCAGTTCAATACATGGTAATGTTATGTAGGAATTACTATATTTGCAAATTTAGCACTAAACATTGAACAGGGATATAGGGCAGTGTGGACTTAGATAACCCAGATAGCCCTCAGTATTAAAAAAAACCCCTCTAAAATCAGGACAATAAATAAAGAACAACACTCTGAAAACAGAAGAAATCCAGACGGTAAACAATCAGGGACAGCTAACTCCTCCCAAAAAAAGATTCTCCCAGGCAAGAAGAAGCCAGGCCTTGAAGCCACAGGGCCATTAAATGCTAATCAAGGTGATTAATTACAACATTCACACCTGCTTCAAAGAAAAGTTCTTTCTCCCACCCTGGACCTTCTACAGATATATAAACCCCACATACCTAGCTTCCAAGTTCCTACAGACCTCACAATCTCTGAAGGCCCCAAAGGTGGGCTTGCGTGGTGCGAAGGTGGGTCTGCGCTGGCCGGAAGGCCCGAAAGAGAAGGAGGTGGAGAGTGGTGCCCTCCTCCCAGGACGATGGTGCCCCCGGGACGATGGCGCCACAGGCAAATGCCTATTTCGCCTTATGGTTGGACCGCCTCTGCCTACAACTATCACATCTGTGTTTTTCTCAGGGTAAAAAAGGAAATTCATGGGTACATCTGTTGGTAGGTAAGCTAGACAGTTGGAAAGGGGGGCTAGGGAGGACCCTCTCCAATATTTAAAAGACATCCAGAAGAGAGGAATGGTAATCACAAAGGTGGCTACAATTAACCTTCACCCTGGAAATAAATTACAGGGGGAAAATAAAACCCAGATTCTGTTGAAAAGCTCAATCTCTGAAGTTGTTCATTGATCTGTCCTGGAAATGACTGGAGTTGTTGCTGAGAGCAGGAAATGACCGTGTTTTGGCATCAAGACTGGATTTTCTTGAAAATGGGATGTCTCTGGTACCTAGATTGCTATCTTGAAACACTACATTTAATTAAGGAATGATGAAAAGGGTAGTGCTTGCCGATCATGATTCGTGACTGACAGGTTAATTATTCAATTCCTGACTTAAGAAAATAGCCAACATCTGTTTCAGAGCTTGGTGGAGCTGGCTTTCTGTGATCACAATATCCAGGATTTGAAGTGGCCATGCTAACAGAAGGACTTTGGCAGTTAGTTCAAACAAAGTCATGTTTTCAAGCTCTGAACGCAATACATCATACAATGATATCCTTTCTTTTCCAGATTTTGTTCCTATCCATTGGAAATTCAGCCATCCTAAGCTAACTTTGCTGGACTTGACCAAAAGACCACTGCATAACATTTTCATGTACCATAGCTGTTTGCAGGGCATGTCATTCCGATTTTCCTAGAACACAGATTTCTGCCTCCCTCCCTCCATCTTCTCTTCTAAGAAAGTGAAAATAATATTGGAGAGACACCAGAGGCCCCTTCACACTGCACTAACATAGTGGTGTGATTCCATATTAACAGCCTTCACCATGTCCTGTCAAATCCTGGGATATGACCCAGATCCTAGCTGATCTTGATGGTTAAGTAAGATCAGACCCATTTAATACTTGGATGGGAGACCCCCAGAAGTTACAGGTTTTATTTCAGAGGAAGGCAAACCATCTCTGAGTATTCCTTACCTAAGAAAGTCATAAATCAACATATTCTTTGAAGGCACAATTCTCAGCCAATGTGCTCTTGCACTTGCCCAAACTACAAACCCCAGGATTCCATTGGATGTGTTTTTGGGTACGTCACACTCCCTAAGCCTCAGAGGAAGGCAATGGCAAACCTTTTCTGAACAAATCTTGCCAAGACAGTTTTCTTTGTGTCACCATAAGTTTGAAATGAAGGCCCATAACAGAGACAACAACTACTCCTTTTCCCCATGTACTCATTCACAGACCCTAACCCAAATTGGGAATGCCACTACTCTGGGTTGCATCTCCCCAAATTCACCAGCCAGGCATAGCCATTGTAGTTCCAGAAACATTCCAAAGTTCAACTTGCACACAATGACAGAGGAGTAAATCCCAATGGGCTTACTAAGAGGCATTTACTTCTAGGTAGACATGCACAGCTTTATATTGACCCTGCTCAGCATTGTTACCCTATGTTGCTGATGTACCCTGTTTCCCCTAAAATAAGACATCCCCAGAAAATAAGACCTAGTAGAGATTTTGCTGAATTACTAAATATAAGGCCTCCCCCGAAAGTAAGACCTAGCAACGTTTTTATTTGGAAGCATGCTCGCCGAACAGAACACCAGAGCATGCAGGATTGGTAAATTTGTGTACCATAGAGTGTTGTACATGGAAATAATAGTAGTAACAAGAAATTCTTGATAGAACTCAGTTTTTCTGGTTATGCTGGTTTGTGATGACAACTACTGTACAGTATATAAAAAATGTTTATTTTTTTGTTCAACAATAAATGTGAATTCTTCTTCATGGAAAAATAAGACATCCCCTGAAAATAAGACCTAGCGCATCTTTGGGAGAAAAAATTAATATAAGACACTGTTTTATTTTCGGGGAAACACGGTATATTTTAAGAATGATTCCTTCCCTTTCCTTCACATAAGGATGATTTTTGTAAATTCTGTTTTCCACTTAGTACAAACCACAGCTATAAATCATCACAACTGAGAATACATTGACAAAGTTCTATTTTTTTAGGAAACAAAAAGCTTTGATTGCGTATTTCTGCATGGCAGGGGGTTGGACTGGATAGTCCTTGTGGTTTCTTCCAACTCTATGATTCTATGAAAACCAATATAAAAGACCTCAACAGCCTGATTCCTCAAGGCAGCTAGACTTCTGGAATTTGAGCAGTATCTGAAGTTAAGAAGCTGACTGCCAAATAGATAAGTGCCATCTCATTGTAATAATGACTGGTTGGCAAAGAGTATCAACATCTGCATATTGGCAGGTTGCATGAAACTGAAGCATTTCTTACTCAGAGCTTTGAGATGTCATTTGGCTCTGATAACAGGGAAGTCTGTAAAATGTACTCCCAGAAAGTAACTTTTCCAAGCTCTTATTTTACTTTTGCATGCAAGTTATTTTAGCTGTTGCCGATTAATGTCTCCAGTTGGTTCATAATCATTTTTTTTTTTTTACAATTTAAGGCTAGCTTCTAAGTCTATGCACTCTTTGATATGGAGGCCTGGTTATTATTTTTTAACCAGCTGGTCTTTAATCATCTTGCTTGCCATATCTCCAAAGCTGCAGGAGCTCATTACATCTCTTCGAACACCAGTGTATTATAGTGTTGCATTCCCAGTCTCTGTTGACACTGATGTTCACTTTTGGCACAAACACACACATGTTTTGAAGCAATTCATGTGATCTCTCTTTTTTTTATCGGCAAGAGGGAGTATAGTAAGATAGCTGGTTTCTTTTAAGCCATAAGCAGTGCCTATTTTAGTATCAGTGACATTTGCTGCAAGTGGTTTTCAAAAATCTAATTCCAAACAAGACATCCAGTTGGAAAATCAGCAAGATAGTAGCAATGGGTTCAGTATTTAGTACCCTCCTTGGCACCAAATATGCTATGCCCCAAAAAGAATAAAGAGTCAAACACAGGTATACATCCACAAATGAATTAGATGTATTCCTGGGTATTGCTTTTTTATGAGAAAATTTGGTACCAGAAAGAGAAATAACAGGAGAAACAAGAGAAATAAATAGGGATAGGTTCTTATATACATACACCAAAAAGAAGGAGCATCTCATCATGTTTCAGACAACTTTTTCTTCAGAACACTGACAACATGCACATGTGAAAATAAAGAACTAGGTCATCTGAGTTTTGCATAAGTAAAGAAAAGGAACTTGAACTTTCTAGAAGCCACTTGAAAGTTTCTCCCAGAATGCATCCAGGAGCCATTTTTTGTTCTTTCATCAGCCTTTACTTTCCATGTTTTCCATTTTGGTGGCCAGCCTTATAGATGTATCTTTTTTAACATGTTTTGGGGGGGGGGGTAGCTGATGAGATAATCTTCACAGTCCCCCCCCCCATCTTTTCTGCTTTGCTCTTCATATATAATCAGTAAGGGATTCTGGGGGAAGCTGCTGTTGACCTTGCCTCTTGTAGGACTGGTTAAAGTAGAATCCTACTCTTTCCAGCTCACGCTTTATTGTATTGTTCACTGCAAATATATAGCTACAACCCAACACCAAAACAATCATCCTGGAGGACCTAGAAAATGTGTTCTCCCTAGTCTCCACTGTGGCTCTCAATCAATTCCTGCTGGAAATTTTCCCCAAAGTTGATCAGAGATCAACTACAATTGCAGTGGAAGCCTAGAGGGAAGACTTCTCAAGGCATTTCTTAGGTTCCCCAGAGCAGTTCTGGGAGACCTAATGGCTTGAATGGAGCCTGAGGCATTGTTCATTTCAGAGAAGAAAAAGAGTGTTCCAGACAACAAGAAAATTGTCTTACATGAAGGGTTCTGGAACAGATCCTTCACGTGCTATATGGGCCTACTGTACATTATATTAGATTGTTATCATTGGATTTTGGCACTCTTTTCTTTTTAATGTGCTCACTTTTTTTAAAAAAAGTTTCTAATTCATTTATTCCTCTTCTTTCCTCCCCCCACCCCCTTTAGTTATGGAACACGTGTCATCCACCAGACCTGGTGCGTCCAACTCTGGAGAGGACACTGAAGACTTTACAGCTGGACTATGTTGATCTCTACATCATTGAACTGCCAATGGCTTTTAAGGTAAAGGGAAGAATTGTGTTAGAATGCCTCCTAGAGGGCGTCGATGGAAACTCTGAAGACTCTGAGGCTCCATCTATACTGCCATTATAATTTATATTATTTATTTATTTACAACATTTATACCCCGCCCTTCTCACCCGAGGGGACTCAGGGCGGCTTGAAGATTGAACTACATTGTAGAATATCTAATGCAGTTTAACTGCATTGAACTGGATTATATGTGTCTACACTGACCATATAATGCAGTTCATGTAGATGTGGCCTGAATAAACTCTCCATCTTTGCTAATCACCATCTTATTGGGTTGCTGTGAGTTTTTCGGGCTGTATGGCCATGTTCCAGAAGCAATCTCTCCTGACGTTTGGCCCACATCTATGGCAGGCATCCTCAGAGGTTGCCTAGTTTCCAATATACCTCACAACCTCTGAGGATGCCTACCATAGATGTGGGCCAAACGTCAGGAGAGATTGCTTCTGGAACATGGCCATAAAGCCCAAAAAAATCACAGCAGCCCAGTGATTCCGGCTATGAAAGCCTTCAACAATACACCATCTCATTCTTTTTGGTTGCTGCCACATACACTGGTTTTCAAATCACCGCCCTTTGAGCTTTACTACTGAATGGTTAGAAACCATGCAAAACATTTGTCACTTTACCAAGAAGACATGCACAAAGCTCTCAGGGGTCACAATGAGAATAGGTGTAGCCCCATCTAGATTTTCCAGACAATTTTCTGTGGTGCATCTGCCAAAAAATTGCCATAGAAATATGCTGGAGGAGTTAACAAATTACAAGATAGGAGACCTTTCTGTGACGTTTCTATGTCCTCCAGTGAGACTCTATGGCAATTTCTGGCAGATGTCATTCATTTCAATAGGGTTTGCATTTATCCACAATTTCTTGTTTTTACAGTAAGTTCAGGAATGTATCCCCAATGGCTATGAGGGTCATTCTTGTATCTCCTGGTTGCAGGTTTTGACTTGAAACCTCAAGATCTGGGATGGTATTACCCTAGCAACTCTAATAACAGCTGTAAACACCCTGGCCTTTTATGGTTTCCTTTCCTATGGCATGGCTACAAGGATATTTTTCCAGTTACATGTTTCTCAGTTATACGTCCTACATTTCAGCAACCTGAACCTCAAAACTAATTATTATGTAGTCTACAGAAAAGCAAAACAAAAAACAAAAAAACCTGGCAGGATTCATGCAGGCCTCCACATGATGCTGGGCTGCATCTCCGGTATACTTCATCTTGACTCCTTGACTCCTCTCCTGAATTTCAGATAGGTTCATACTAGGAACAAAATGGCAACCGTAATCAAGGGTTGCGAGAGTCAGGAGCTGCTTGTTCCCAACTATGTTTTTTCTTAAAAGGTATACTATTCAGCACTCCTTGAAAAACATGGTTAACATAAGGCCTGGCCTCACACACAATCCATTAGCCAAGACTGGGAACCCTACAGCCTTCCCGGTAATGTAATGGAATAGAAAGGAATTCTGAGGGATTGTAGTCCAGCCACACCTGGAAAGCTGTAAGATCCACATCCATGTGTAAAGGAACACCCCTGCAATAGAAATTGTTCATCTGTGGACAGATCTCTTTTGTTACCTGCCTCCGGGTACAAGCATCTGTACATAAATGCCAAAGGAACCTTTTGTGCTTAGTAAGTACAGGTAGATATTCTTTCTTCCCATTTTTCCCACTACTAACCCTCCATCCAAATGCTTGTTTTGTTTTGTTTTTCTAGCCTGGAGAGGTCATCTATCCTATGGATGAAAATGGGAAATGGCTGTACCATGAGACAGACTTATGTGCCACTTGGGAGGTGAGAAATTCTGAAGCTTCAGTGTATCTACAATGGTTGTGTCTTCTATCTTGTAGTAGGCGTGGGTGGGAATCCTCTGGACAGCAGCTAACACCATTCTCCATCCTGGCTAGGGTGACTAGGCCTGCTGAAAAGTTCAATCCAACTATATCTAGAGAGCCACATAATTCTCACTCCTATTCTAATATGTCCTTACCCAACTGGACTAAAAATATTCTGTTTAGTGATAGGAAGGAAAAGTCACTCATCTGCTTAGCTTTTCTCAGAGTTCTATGTAGACAATGTCAGAAATTTACTTTTTGTAACCGATCATTTTGTATTCATCTGAAGACTCGCATAGTTCTGTTAATGACCATATATATTATACTGGGTTTTTTAAAGTCACACAGTAAGAATCACATTATTACTTACACCCCCTTTGTAGATTTGTTGGCACATAATATTATTGTAAATGTGTGTGTGTTTAACATTTGGGAGAGAGACACTCCAGTACACCTGGAAAGCATGCTGTTAGAGAGGATTGTTGGAGGAGGTTTTTTCCCCCATGGTGCCTCATTTACTATCTGTTCTTGCTTCATAGGCTTCTAATCAAAAGCAGAACTGAACAGAACACTCAGTCTAGCTGATTTTGCACCTCAGAAATGATTTCTTTTACAAGGACTACATGAATGAATATGTAATTATGTATCAATAAATACTGAAATAAACATTAGTGTATGAAAACCAAAGCAAATAAAAAGTTGCATACATTCAATGCTTTCAGAAAGGATATAATTCCCATAACCAGCCCTCCAGAACTGACAATGGTCATGAGGCAGAGGTGCCCTGGAAACTAAAATCCAACAAAGTAATTTTTACAAAGCTCTGGATACTTTTCACAATATGGTTACTTATGGCTTGTGGCTCTTTTCTCATACTGATGGTTTCCATGTTAGTGAGATAATAAATCATCTCTGGGTTTTAGTCTGAAGTTTAGAAAGCTATCCAAGATGCTGCAGCCAACCCACAAAATAGGTTCAGTGCTCTGAATATCTCTTTAAAAGCTTAAAGATTTGGCATCTCACTAACCTGAAAGCCAGTGGCATTGTTCTCTCATCTCGTCTTCCACTGTTATGGTTTTCTGTTATTCCTCTTCCTGTTGACTTCTGCCTTCCATCTCCCCTTTTCTTACTTCCATCTTGCTCTTACATATGGAATAACCACATATGGAATGACCACATTCTTATATCTCTTCCCTGTCATTTTTCAGGTCTTACGCCAAGATCATTTCTTTCTCAAAGTCATTTCTAGGCCATCCTAACCTTCTGTTGTCTCCTCTACATCCTATTGTTTCTCCAGCCTCCTCACTTTTGTTCAATCTTCTACCTTTCTTTGCAAAATAACCGTATATTTAGTACATGGCTGTCTTTCCATTGTTTTGTCTGTTTCATCTTGGCAGGCTTTGGAAGCATGTAAAGATGCAGGGCTGACAAAATCCATTGGTGTGTCCAACTTTAACCGTCGGCAGCTGGAGATGATTCTGAACAAACCAGGTCTGAAGCACAAACCTGTTAGCAACCAGGTAATAGCAATAAAACCTGACATTCAACGCAAGTATTTAAAAATATAAAGCAACCATGATGGATCAAACCTTTCCCATCCTTGCTCATTCAGCAGCCACCAATGAATCAAATGCCTGTGGGACACAAATAAGTCAAACAAGCGAGAAATGTGATTATGTGTTTATGTGCCACTATAATGCAGGAAATGTCATGCAGGAAAAGCACATTCAAAGTACCCCTCACAGATGGCCATCCAGCCTCTGTTTAAAAGCCTCCATGGAAAGAGCTTCCCGCACACTCCGAGGCAGTTATTTCCACTGTTGAACAGCTCATACGTTCAGGAAGTTCTTCCTAATGTTCTAGTGGAATTTCCTTTTTTGTAATTCGAATCCATTGCTAACAAGCCACCTTGTAGGGTGCATGGGGACCCTCAACCCATTAATAATTAATAATAAAACTTTATCTATAACCTGCCCTATCTCCCCTTGGGGTTTAAGTGCTCCTCCAACTCCTGGAAGACTCTAAAAGTGCTTTTCAATAAGTTGCAGCTCTCTGCTTTTAAATATTTTAAAGATATTTTTAGTCCATTTGAAAGTAAAAAAATTGTCCACTTATGATTTGGGGGTTGTTTTCCTCATTTTGGGGGCCTTGGACAAGTTGACCAGTGAGTGGAGGACAAGATATATTGGCCCTGTGCTGAGACCATTGGGGGTGGTCACCACATGGGAAACCATATTGAAAAAAGGTCTTGAGTGACAGCTCTTGCTGGTCTTCATCAGGCCATGCATGGCCTTGATATTGGACAGAGAGTGAACAAATGCAGTCTATTACTTCTTGTTTGTGACATTCAGGGCACCTTCTTGATTAGTAACAACTATAAATGAGATGTTCTGAAGCTAAGAAAGCTGTGTCATCAAAAATGACTAATAGTTGTGGGCTATCTAGGAGGCAATAAATTACAAGCACTTCTTAGACAAAACCCTGTGTTGAAAGGGCTGGAACACAGTTTTCTTGGCAACTGGAAAAGGTCAGTGTGTTCCACCCGCTTAAATTTGTAGTTGAAACACAGGGACTAAACTCACTAAAGCCTTGTCCACCACCCCCTTTCAGCATCTTTAGTTCAAACAAATGGCAGGATAATATAGACTGCAGCTCAAGCTTTATGGGGATTTTTGTTGCAGTAAATGTCACACTTTTGTCATAAGTCTTGAGATAAACTGGAACAACTCTATGAAACAGATACATTTTAATCAATACATTGTTGGTCTCTGGTTTCATTTTGCAGTGCTGACAAAAATTCATCCTTCTGTGCTTCAGAGTGCTTCTTGAGTTTGAGGTGACTACAGCTTCCAGAACCCCCCAGCAAGCAAAGTCAGTGGCAATGCTGCTTGGAGGGGGATTCTGGAATATATATTTCCTGGTAACTTTTTCAAGCTTAGCCCAAATTTATTAGTTTTGAAGCCATTGGAGAGTAGCTGAACCCTACATTCCAAAAAAGCCTCACGTCACAAAATGATGCTCTTAATGAGTTCAAATTGTTATGTGAATTGATCCTCTGATTTGAATCCACACAATTGTCATCTTTGAACTGAAGGCATTTCCATTGGGTTGGTAGTTGAGGAACAATATCCCATGGTGCTTCCTTGCAGATTAACAAACTGAAGCCAGAAAACTGCTGGTACATTAGTTCTCCAACTGGATTCCATAGAAAAGTATAATAATGTTACCTAGTATGTTTTCACTGTAAAATCAGGACACAGAAAGAAAAGAATCATAATTACTTGTCACATAAGATGTGAATGGAGGTATTGTTGTAGTCTGATTTTCAGCATGTTTTCTTTACAATTAGTTCAGTGGCACTTTCTATTTTAAAGCACAAAGGTGGAAACTTGGCATTTAATAGCATTTATTAACCCAGAATCTAAATCCTGTCTTCTCCATTTTGTCTGTATAGATTGAGTGCCATCCATATTTCACCCAATCCAAACTTTTGGATTTTTGCAGACAGCACAAGATTGTCCTTGTTGGATACAGCCCTTTAGGGACCTCAAGAGACGCAAGCTGGTAAGGGGTTGTTTTTATTGTGCTGCAAACATGTGGTAACTGAGGGAACATTACAGGTGTCAAATGATATGTTGACTCTCCCCATATGAGCTGGAAAGAGAAGTCCATACCCAAAAAGGGAGAGGCAGGGAGAGAAATAGAGAAAGAATACTAGAAGAGGCTGTAGATCCCAAGATAGTGTGTGCGGCAATTAGAAGCCCTGCTAGAGAACCAAAGGCACCCAAAACTTGGAAAAACAAAGTAAAAGTTTTATTAAGGTGAAGGTTTTCCCCTGACATTAAGTCCGTGTCCAACTCGGGTTGGTGCTCATCTCCATTACTAAGCCGAAGAGCCAGAGTTGTCCGTAGACACCTCCAAGGTCATATGTCTGGCATGACTGCATGAAACGCCATTACTTTTCCGCTGGAGTGGTACTTACTGATCTACTCACTTTTGCATGTTTCTGAACTGCTAGGTTGGCAGAAGCTGGGGCGAACAGTGGGACCTCACCCCGCTCCCCAGATTCAAACCACCGACCTTTTGGTTAGCAAGTTCAGCAGTTCAGTGGTTTTATCCGCTGCACCACCAGGGGCTCCTTATAAAGGTTTTATTATAGGAGTTTAATTCTAATTCAGAAATGGTAGTTAGGTAGCTAATCTATTTTATCTTCATTCTGTGGCAAGGCTGGTGAAGGAAATTGGTGGGAAGAAAACTATTCCTAAAGAGCTATTCCTAAAAAGGGTCAGGTTAGGTAGACTCTCTGAGGGATTTTAATTTTTCCATGCTAAGTATTGTTCATCTTAAACAGCCGCTGCAAACAAGTTACAGTTCTATATCAATTGAATTCAGAAGGAAGGGGTTCATTTTTAAAGAGAGAAATCAAAAAGACTAGGGAGGTGGAAAGAGAGCAAAATCTACTGTTCCTCCCTCACTTCCACTCTGCTTGTAAAAGTCCAGCAGGAGTTTGGATTCTTTGGAGAGTCTGTTACAAAAGTCCCAGCCACCACCATTAGGGTTTTTTTTATTGGGTATAAGAGCTTAGCTCTCAGTAGCTATGGGATGAGGAACAAATTGAGGACGTTGCCCTCCACAAAAGATCTTTTCCCTCCAATAAAATTTTCTTTCATTTCTCAATTTCTGGCATTGGAGTAACTTAAAATTTCATTTGAGCATTTAGAAATACAGTTTAGATACCCAAAGGAATAATGCAAATAAAGAAAATGCAAGAATTCTAGATATGAAGGATTTTCAGGACATCATTGTCTCAAATGTTAGAAATTTGGAGAGGAAAGAAAAACATGATTGAGGGAGAGAACTCATGGAGGGGGATGATGCCCCTATTTTGACCCCTTCCAGAGCTACAGTTTTGGGTGACCTAGAAAGTTATTGACTGTCCCATATAGATGAAGTAACAATAGTAATGAAATCGTTGCTTTAACTGTGAACAAATTCTTGCTAACACAAAGAGATCTTGAAATAAAATCATAAAATGAATTCATAGACAAAGTAGAAAACAACTAGATGATCTCTTCTCCGTGCATTGGTCTGTTCTATCATTCAGATTCACAGGCAGGGCAGACCAACTGAGGACAGGAGTGGGAGGCAAATTGCTGAAGCTAGAGCCTTGCTTGGCTGGTGCCACAAAGTTGAAATGGGTCCTGGCATTTTCTTTATCTTTTCCTTCCAGTCTTTGCCTCCCACCCATATTGGGGTGTGTGGGGTAGGGTGGGGTGGGGTGGATGAACAAATCGCAGCAACCCCAGCAGTAGCATGTTATTTGTCCCACAAGGAAATGGAAGCGTTTGGAACTGCTGGGCCCAACATCTCTCTTGAGCCATCTCTAAAATGCTCCTTCATGACCTTTTTACTCTCAAAGTGGCAAGGGAGCCATAGATTTCTGTGCTTGCCAAGTAACTGTCTGGAAGACCATCAAACAATACTGTCATGGAGCAAGGGGCATGGTATTTCTTAGACCTCCTTCTTCATGGGCCATAATCTGTTGGCAGTCTGGGTAGATGGTTACCTCTCAAAAGAGCTTCAGAAATATGTTTTGGCACCAGTAGATGGTTGGACTAGATGGTCATTGAGATCCCTTCCAGTTCTCTGTTTGTCTGTTACTATAGAAACATAAATTGTTAGCATATATGTTGCCACCTGGCAAAGATATCTGTTGTTCTAACCCTGCATGTATCAACAATAGGACCCAGCCTGAAAAAGACTTCAAACCTGGGAAACCATCCAAAAATAATATACTCATCTTGACAACAGATCTGCTTAGAATGTTGGTTTGTAAAATATATGAAAAATCTGTTTGTTTCCTGTCCCCATAACAAGGGTAAACGTGTCTTCGCCTCCACTCTTAGACGACCCTGTTCTGAATGCCATTGGCGAAAAATATAACAAGACAGCAGCTCAAGTCGCACTCCGCTTCAACATACAGCGAGGGGTGGTGGTCATTCCCAAAAGCTTCAATCCAGAACGTATTAGAGAAAATTTCCAGGTAAAATGCCAGTCTAATCTGGGACTCTAGTTGATTGGAATATTTCATAGAAACCATGTAACACTGATCCCAGAGGAGCTGCACTGACTATTGATACATGTATAGTCTGATTTCAAGGGGATGATTATGGCTAATGAAACAAAGACCTTGGGGTCTTGATACTTGAAGGTGTGTCTCTCCCTATATATACCTGCCTGAACACTGAGTCCTGTGTCCCACCAATTTTATATTGTTTAAATTGGACATTACATTTATTGTATGCTGCCCTGAGTCAATATGATATGGGATGGAATATAAAGAAAAACTCACAGTAGATCTAGCCAAGATAGCCAATTCAACTACATCTGGAGGACAACACATTTGTTACCCTGGGACATTATATGTTATACTGTCTAACGCACCTTATTAGACTTGTTAGTTAAAATTGCACTTGTGAATTTTTGAAAAATTATTTTTAGAAGCTACTGTGGGTCCCTCTCTGGGAGAAAGGTGGCATACAAATGCAGTAAATAAATAAATGTGAGTGAGAATGAAAAGCTTAAGATCATACTCAATCACCAGTTGTATAAACAGAAAATAATGCTTGGTTTTCTCCTCCTCCTTTTCTGCTAAGATCTTTGACTTTTGCCTCACCGAGAAAGAAATGGATGAAATAGAAGCTCTGAATAAAAATATCCGCTATGTGGAGCTGTTGATGTAAGTACCAGCATAATTCCAAATGTGGAACATGTGAAATATAAGGTCTAACATGACTTGATTTTTAGAAATATCTATCAAATTGGATGAGGTTGTGCGTAGTCAGCTTTGGGCACAACAAGCCTCAGTATCAGAGGTTGTCATCTCTTGGCAGCTGCTGAATGTCTGAGGTCCCAAGAGCATCCAGGGCCAGCCGTACCATTGGGTAGAATGAGGATGGAGATTTGGTAGACAGATTCTTGGGGACAAAGAGGACAAATACCTGTGTGGACCATATGTTCTGCATTGCTACATGGATAAGGAAGGATTTTGCCCATTTTTTTTTGTCAGCTCTGGTTTGCCAAACTTTGTGCCAGCTCTGATTAATTATGATCTCCCTGTCCCACCATCTTGGGCTGGATTTATCATTTACCTTGAATAAATTTCTCAATTAACCATAGATCAATTGGACTACAACTCTGGAGACCAGGGTTCAGTTTCCAGGCCATGAAAACCCACTGGGTGACCTGGAGCAAGTCACACTCTCTCAGCTCCAGAAAACCCCAGAATAGGGTGACCTTAGGTTGCCATAAGTTGATTACTTAAAGGCACACAACAAGTACATTAGTTCATTAGGTCATCCATCTCTGCTGTAGCTTGTACTATTGAAGGCTGATCTACTAATTTAAAGCAGTCTCTTTACCACATTTTCTTGTGATAATTCCTCAGTAACATTTCTATTAGTGTAAGGGTGATGCCATATGTTGAACCAAGGGTGACAATGGAGCAGAGATGCAGCAAGGAATGGAACATACAGTCCAGTGAAGTGTTCAGAGTTCACATCACTGTTGTGATAGCACAGTGGCAACTTAAAGGAGTCCCTTTTTTGGAGTGGGCAAAGTAACAACCTTTGGATATTGTAAAACTGCAGTTTTCAGGACTTCTCATCACTGCCTATCCCTTCAGTCAGAAAAAGCAAGAAAGGAAATAAACTAATAAATTAACACTGTCTTATGTTAACAATCACAGCAATAATTTTCTTTCTGTGTACACGTGTATCGTAGTCTACTACTGTCTCATTTTCAGACTCTCACAAATTGTTGAATTAAAGTTTAGTAAGTGATGAATGCAAAGGTTTGCAGTCAAGCACATAGGGACAGCATCAAGTTGGGTAGAGACTGTATCAGTTTGTGCCATGTTGCTCTTTTGAATGAGGTCCGTCTCTCAAGAGGGCCACCTTGATGTGGTGGTTGGAGTGCTGGATTATGACTCTGGAGACCAGTTTGAACCCACCATAGAAACCCACTAGGTGACTGTAGTATTAAAGATCCATTAATAGTTAGTGTGAAGGACTGACTATATTATGTGGAATTGATGATCTAACTGAAAGCATCAAGAAGGTGATGCATGTTACCCCCCCCCCCCCCCCCATAACCTCATCCAAGTTGTCTTTTCATCTTAAAGCTGAAAAATGTTCTTAATTATTTCTGGGAAATGTGGAAAAATACATTCACTCACAGTAAAAATTTAGGAGCCCACAAAATTATATGAGGTTAGCTCTTCCTGGGAACACCCACCAAATTTTGTCAAGTCTACAGCAAGTGGGACTTGAACACAATTGCACAAAATGATGCTGGCATCCCTTTTGAACAGCATCTCACTCCCTAGGCTCCTGGAAGCTTCTTGGGCCATTAATATCCTTACATAACGAAAGAAGGCATCCAGGATCCAGGTTGAGTCCCAACAGTTTAATTAGAAGAGGCAGCCAGGTCTAAATTGGATGCCTGGCAGTCTAATGGGGGTGGAGGAAGAGGCAACATGTCCTGGTGCCAAACTGAAAAGGAGAAGTTTAGTCTTGGCCAGCTCAAGGAACTGAAGCTAAATCCATGCACAATTGGACTGCAGTTCTTTCCACACAGAACTAGGATATGGATTTGTGAAACCACATTTTTTTTGGATCCAAGTGTGCAGGCTTTGGTGTTCTCCAGAACTCTTTGTGAGGTTGGGTGGAACAAAAGGCATGGGGAAAGGGGGGGAAAGAAGAGTTCAAAAGGTGCAACTCAGATCCATCTCTTGCCCTGAATGAAATGCATAGTTTTCCCAAGACACGACCAGCTCTTGTTATTAAACATATCTGGTCAATGTTACCTAGTCTTCAAATGGTGTGATCGGCTATATGTAAAACATACATTTGGTTAGCCATCCAATTTGTAAATCTCTATTTTAGAACCTACTTTAAATAGCAGAATTCATAGTCACAACACCTAGCTGACCTTTTGGATTATCCATCTCCTCTTTTTCTGTGCCACTCAACCTGGTGAAAAATTCTGTAGAATTTGACATCTGCCATTTTGTTTGATCCTTAAATGGATGAACAATTTGATTGTTTTTCTCATGGACCAACATCTTTGAAAACCAATCATCCATCCATTAAATGTGATGGTCCATGGGAAGAGTTTTAAATTGTATAAAATTATAACATTATTGTAATAATGTACTTGTTCAGTATGTATGTACAATATACTTCTTGCTTTATAAATTCCTAGTATACAATATTTTGCTTTATTTTGCTACTTCAGTTTAAAACATTTGCTCTCCCAAAATATCTTGCCATCCGTGCTCCTATAAAATTCAATGAGTATAGCTAAAGGGCAGGTAAAAGTTTTGAGGAGATGTAATCCAAAATATCTGAAGGACCAATAATTATTAAAACATGATCTCAATGGTCAAGTTAAGAGCATAATGCTTTTAAAACTGGATTGATGACACTTTTATTTATATTTTTATGCAATACAACTCCCATACCCACAGGCCTGGTTTCTGCCATTTCTCTTACCTACATTCAATAAAAAATGTCATCTTTAGGATTGCTAGGACCTCCAGGTGATTTTATGGTATGCTTCTGCTAGAAATTTATATAGATGCATGTTGGTAGACCTAGTAAATTCCTAAAAATGATACCTCTCGTGAAATTTTCTAGGTCTCCCTATGTGACTCTATGGTAACTTTTGGCAGAAGTCATTCATTTCAATAGGGCTCACATTGTATGTTCTGGAATGTATCACCCACCAATACGGGGGCCTCTTTCAAGTTATTTAACAATTCAGAGTCCTGTTGAGCTACATCAGAGACTGGCAAATGTAAGAGGAGCAGGAGCCATGTCTGTGCCTCCCCCACAACAGACAATGATATAACATTGTATGTGGCCACCATTTTGCTGGATTCCCTCTTTCTCTCTCTGGTGTTGAGGGGCTGTGAATGGTTGGGTGCAGCAAACTACGATGTTTGTAGGCTATTTGGGGAACCTGGCCTACAAATCAGAATTCCTTCAAGATTAAGAACAATTCTGGGAGGCTGGGGACTGTGGATTGCACTTAGGGGTCTCACTTTGCCCTCCCGTGAGTGACAAGAGTCTGACAAACTCCATGTTCTCCTGTGCAGGGAAAAACAACAGTGCTCTAATACTGCTCCCATTCATTTCAATATGCAGTTTGTGCAAAGAAAACTCACCAGCAGATTATGTCCAAAATAAGCAGTATGTCCTGGTAGTTATTTATTGTGCTAAATGTCACTGTTAATTTTTGCTTTCAATTCCTTACAGGTGGAAGGACCACCCTGAATACCCATTTCATGAGGAATACTAAAAATAAGGAGCAAGCAAGTGTGTTTTTAATCTGAGTAGTTATGGTTTACTACTTAAAAATTTTTTGTATTTAGCAACAACAATATTTTACTCTTTCTCAAGAGTTCTTGGGAAAGTTGCTCTTTCTTTTTACCCCAACTCCCAGAATCCCCCAACTACTGTGGTTCAAAGAAAAGTAGTGCTCCAGTCCTCAAATGACTTCTTCCATCATGAATGTGGACAACAAGACCCGGTTTCAGAAATGCATTGTTATTCCATTTTTCAAAATGCAGCTAGATTTTTAAGGATCATGATTTACATTTTTATATAGACTGCCAGAATTGATTTCACTGGAGATCTGAATAGCAGAAGATCTTTTACTGGCTTTTTAAAAACTTGCTATAGCTAACAAACATTAAAGAATATTTCTGACTCAACCTCTGATGAACCCTAATGGTTGGATGCAGAGTCAGGAAACAATACATGAGGATGGCACTGATTCAAAACAAATCTGGATGTGAATTTTGGAAACAATCTTTTTTCAAAAAAAACAAGCAATCATCATCTAGATCAGAATGTTCCCTGATCTTGGCACTCCTGCCCACATTATGCTGTTTGCATAAAAAGGAATCCTGGAGCAATGCCATCTTCTCCTTTAGAGCAAGGGTGAAGTACCTCCAGCCCTTGGATCAAGACCAACCCTGTGTCTAGATGCATGTGCCCTTCTTCCCATGATACCTCTGCCCCATAGCTTCCTCTCTCTGCTAAAAGGTTGGACTGTCTTTTCTAAGGCTTGGTTAACTAGCAGTAGGAGTTTCAAGGAAAAATATCCTAATGTTTCTCACTAGTATATAGCCCCTGAGAAGTTCTCCTGAAGAATGTCCCCCACTGTTGCTTCAAAAGTGAAGTCAGTAATTAGTTGTGTGACCTCAGAATAATGTAGAGATTGAGTATTCCTTATCTGGAAATCCT
Source organism: Anolis carolinensis (assembly GCF_035594765.1). Lineage (NCBI taxonomy): Eukaryota > Metazoa > Chordata > Lepidosauria > Squamata > Anolidae > Anolis > Anolis carolinensis. The sequence goes on from NC_085845.1 coordinate 181,457,905, forward strand.
GAATTGTCCAGATGGGTGGCTAAAATAATATCTTTGTTTTCTAATGGTTGAGTGTTCATGCACAAACTTATTAAAATATTGTATAAAACTACCTTCAGGCTATGTGTATAAAGCATCTGTGAAGCATAATTGAGTTTTGTGTTTAAACTTGGCTCCCATCTCAATGGTGCCTTATTATGTACATATATGAAAATCCAAAATCCAGAACATTTCAGGTTCCAAGCATTTTGGATAAGTCATGCTCAACCTGTACTATGGTCTAGGTCAGTGGTTCTCAACCTGTGGGTTCCCAGGTGTATTGGCTTACAACTCCCAGAAATCCCAGCCAGTTTACCAGCTGTTGGGATTTCTGGGAGTTGAAGACCAAAACATCTGGGGACACACAGGTTGAGAACCACTGGTCTAGGTCTTTTCGCACTACAGAATTCCACTTTAACTGTCATGGTTGCATCCTGTCATCCTGGTTGAGGCACTAGAGCTCTCTGCTTGTGCATTCTGAATGCCCCTGTCTGAGTTACAAATTCCAGCATTTGATCAGATGAAAGTTTGGCAGCTACTAGGATCATAAATGTATAATGTCTATTCTTAGCAATGGACAACTGAAAGCTCAACAACTACTGCCTTATCAGCAATTCACACTGTGACCAGCATTTTCAAAAGTGCATTTATTAGTACATGGATAAATATGGTGATGCACATCCATCTTTCTTATATGCACCTGTGTATATATTTGGACATAAATGTAGAAATCAGCAACTCCAATCTCGCTGAAGGCCTTAGAAATAAGAGTCAATATCTCCTCAACCCCTGAAAAATTCTAGAAATTGCTTGGCTTGTTTCCAAACCAGTTGACTTTGAAGATCAGCTGATCCTCCTGAATCCACTCATTCTGACATTACCAATCATTCTTGACCTCAATTGCTTTGATCAACATTACCAGAAGTCAGGGACAAACTGGGAAAGGGAGAGGGATATTACAGCCTTTCAGGGAAAGTGTATTTTCCAATGTGCTTGCAATAGGACTCAACTGGCCAGTATGGCAAAGATTCAAAGAGAGGTGCAGAACAGGAGACATAACAATGTGAATTCAACTAATGCTTTTCCATGGTGAAGAGGAAGCTGTTCTCTCTGGCTTAGATCAATATTTGATTAAAGAAGTATTTGGAGCTAGCAAGACCTTGTAGATGAAGCAAGTACTATGAGTCCCCTAAAGCTCACAACCACATGCCTAGAAGTATGATCTCAATCACATCTTGATATACTTTTTATTCTGGTATAAAGTGTTAATCCTCCTCTATTGAAATCAATGGGATGCCTGCCACTGACTTCAATAGGAGTAGGATGACACTATATGATGTTATAAAATTTGTGATTGTTTGATATAAAACCGTAACTGCTCAAGAGGGAGAAGACAGAACCACTGAAAACATGGCTGCTGTCCAATTAACGTTAGCTATGACTACATCCCATTCAAGTCAACAGAACATGTTAGTCCCTTAGGAGTCTTCAGTTTGATTTTCCCGCAAACCACCACTGGAAAGAAAAATCTGGCTTGGCAAGCAATTCTAGTTTGCCTGAGATTGGCTTCAAAATGAGGACCATTTGACTTTTGATCTTGAAAACAAATGCACACACGAAGTGGCAAACTTGCAATGAGATGTGAGATCCAAATCTTAACTGAAGCTCAAACTGGGATGTGTGAAGCCAAAACAAAGCCAAATAAGTTGAGGCCTACTTCAGAGCTTTGGGGAAAAAAATCCAGTAACTGACAATGGCCACTGACAATGCTGGTTAGGGAACTTTGAGAACTATAGTCCAAAAAACGTGTCCAGACTCTGGTCTCTAGATTTAAAATTTCATAATCTAAGCAGCCATCTGGGAGTTACTGTCCAAAAACAGAATCCTTTCAAGCTAGGGTCTAGAGTAGTGAAAATTCTCTGAATTTGGAAAAAGTACGTAAGACTTAGGATTGCACATGCTCATTATGACTGGACGTGCCTGATTCTGTTTTGCAAAATTACCACTGTGTTGTCTACGTTTATTCTTTCCAGCAGGGAAATTAGCCATATGCATAGGCATTACTCTTTGCTACATGGAGTAAGATTGTTCAGAACATAACAAAGTTCTGCCTGTTTCATTCTCAAATTTCCACTTAAGGACAATTTTGGTCTGCTGTTCTGGTAGAAATCCCGGGTCCCTTTGACCATGGGGCTGGCCTCCTTTGCTTCAAGTGTCACCATCTTGAGTAATGGTGGGATATAAATAAAACAATTGATGAATCAATTGAACAGGACCTGTAATCCAGCAACATGTCAATAAGCGTAAACACACAGAATAAACACAGACTTGATTCTGTATGCTACCATTATGTTGAAAATTTTCTAACTTGTGGGCCCATTCAACTATAAAAGCCATTTTACCTACCTGAGAAACAGTTAAGCTAGAATGTGAAGGACCAGCATTTTGCAGGTATATAGCATTCAAGAGCTGAAACCAGAATTTTTTCTTTCAAGTACAGACCGCACAGGCCTGTGTTCAATGGCATATAAGGCACAGAATTGTTTACAAAGCAGGTCGCCAGCTGCATATTTACCAATATAGAAAAAGTCTAGCTCCTACCTTTAGGCTTTGTTTTTTGATTTAGAGATTGACTTTGTTTAATAACTATTAGCATGGTAAGAATTTGCTTGAAAGAATAATGTCAAATTAGCACTGAATCTTGAAGAAACACTTCTCAGAAACAGACCACAAGGGCAATTGAGGAACATGTACCAATGAAAGCAATAACATAGCACAACAAATGGTGTAAAACTTGTGTTACGGTGTTTTTTAAAAAATAAAGACATGCTTGGGTACTTTTTTATTTGGAAAAATGAAAAGAAATCCTTCTTTCCAGAAGTGTACAACTGAATTCAACTTTTTTTTTTGCTTTCCTCATTTCCAGGAAATACTTTGCAAAGTTTGATCGCATTTTGCAAATACAAAAACCTAGAGCAATAACATGCTGCCAAAAACTGATAGAATCGGAAACACTTTGTTTTAATAGTTTAGTCCAAGATGTATTGGGCCAGCACATTACTGCTCAAGACTAGGCCTCTTAATAGCTGTGCTGGACTTATAAATTATGTTATAAAACTACTTAACTTTTATGAGGCATGTTTCAACTGTTGAAAATATTCCTCCGCCTACACTCATACTGGACATGAGGAGGGAAAATTAGTCACACTACTGCATCCTACTGATTCAGCGGGATTTCAGAATTACGTCTTTGGAATTAAATTTACACCCTAAAGAGTATTCAAATATAATTCTCTCCAGTGGTATAGAAAATTCACATGGGCAAATGTGATGACCCATGGGCCTTGTAGTCCTGCTCATGACATTGTGATGCCTGGTGAAGAAGAAAACTTGGGTTTTTTACCTTCCCAGTCAGAACTGGATTCTTCCCAGACAGATTCTTCCCAGCCAGATCTGGGAACCTTGCACCTGCAAGAGGATTATGTTCCAGAAGTATGTCAAACAAATACTGAGGCTACATCTCCAGTGTTTTCTCGCCATGAGTTTTGTAAACAACAGAGAGGTTTGGAAGCAGCCTCGCGCAGGAGTGCGAGAATAATTGCTAAGAATTTGCCAATTAAGCCTGCTTTCCATGAGAATCTTTAAGGAGTCAAACATCTGGTCTCAGAGATTAGCTTTCGTTTCTGGTTCCCAGAGAACTGCTCTCGGCGGGAAAGTTAGACTCTATATAGGTGTTTTACCCGCGGAGTAACTTTGCGGAGTCAATTCGTCAGCCTCCGGAGCGAGTTGTGTCTGGACAGCGCGCTCCGTTTCAAGCCTCGTTCCTGCTCAAGCCTTGTCCTTGTTTCCTGCCTTCGCTCCTGCTTCCCAGCCTTTGTTTACCTACGGACCTTGCCTTGTTTCCCAGGACTAAACCTTGCCTTGTTTCCCAGGACTAAACCTTGCCTTGTTTCACGGATTTTACCAAGTTATTCCACGGACCTTGTTCTTGTTCCTCGTTATCTTGTTCCACGATTCAAGCCTTGTTTTCAAGTATCAAGTTATCTCCTAGCCTTGCTCAAGTTCATGGACTAAAGGACCTTGTCATCTCCCCTCACTTTGCCTGGCAAAGTGAGTGTTTCGGTTATTGGATTACAACTTTGGACCTTAATATTTCATATTGGACATTGTTTCTTTGGACTAATTTTGACCTTTCTTGAAAGGTCTGCTTCTGGACTAACTTTTACATTTGCTTTTACTAACTTTATATATTTCCTTAATAAAGATATTAGATAGAATCTGGCCTCTGCGTATGGTTATTGGTGCTCTGTAGCCTGGGTCGTGACAGTTTGACTCCGCCACCCTAAGCACCAATTAACCTCGGCCAGAATGTCTACCGGAGTCGTACCTGGGCCGAGCGGCCAGCCGATTACCTACACCATCGACAAGGATGAGGTGGACCGAATCCGTGATAAGCTCAATGCACAGGATGGAGAAATAAAGGGTTTGAAGGAACGCGGAATCCGTCTTCCGGCCATGGCGTTGCCAACCAAGTTTACTGGAGAAGCTTCTAAGGTTCATGTTTTCCGTCGCCAATGCCAAGCTTATCTAGAGGCCCGTGATGCCGAGTTTCCCCAGGAAGACATCAAGGTGGCGTGGATTTACAGTCTCCTAGACGGGCCAGCGGCTAACTGGGCGACGGCTCTGTTCGACCAAGCCTCCTCACATCTAAGGTCAGCGCAACATTTCTTGGACCACCTTAAGGCGACCTGGGGAATCGAGGACAATTTGGAGGCAGCCGGGCACAAACTCCGCCGCCTCTTCCAAGGAGACAGACCCATGTCTCAGTACATAGCCGAGTTCCGAGTGCTGGCCCACAACACCGGCTGGAACGATGTTGCCCTCAGAGGACAATTTCGGGAGGGTCTCAACATTGAAATGCTGGAGGAAATCTCCAAGGTGGATCCTCCCCAAACGCTGGAAGCACTCATCGATCAATGTTTACGGGCTGAAGTCATGATTGCCAACAGGAAGCAGTGGGTACGAGGCCAGAGCGGTAGAGCTGGGGCAAAACCCCCCGCTCCCGCCAGCGTTCAGCCGCGTCCAGTGTGGAGACCCCCACCACCATCCCCATACCCCAGAGGGAGCGAGGAGGTGCCGATGCAGTTGGGCAATGTGCGTCCCAGATTAGATGCCGCCGAGAAGGCCCGCCGCCAACGCCTAAATCTCTGTTGGTATTGCGGGAATGGGGGCCACTTCGCCAGAGAGTGCCCAGCCAAAGGGAAGCCCGCCGCCCGTCTTGCGGCGGCGTCCTCCACGGAGACGAAGACGTCTGAGGCGGCTGGCACACAGCCGGCGGGGGAAGCCAACGACCGGGCGTAGAGAGGCTCGCCAACCCGGTCAAGAAACCCATTCAAGAGCCGCCAACCGGGGTCCTGTTCCTTCTAGTGGTCACCTTATGGTCAGCAAAAAAGGGACCCGTCATGATCCACGCCATGATAGACTCAGGAGCTACCAACAATTTCATTGATAGAGAGTATGCCGACTCTCTGGGATTACAATATCATGACTTCAAGAATGCCCGTGTGGTGCAAGCCATCGATGGCCGCCCTCTCAAGACGGGTCCCGTAAGCCAGTGGTCGGAACCCACCAGGATGTGGATAAGGGAACATATGGAAGAGATTTCCTTCTTTGTTACTGAGGTTCCCCATTTCCCTGTGATTTTGGGGATTCCATGGCTGACACTTCACGACCCAAGCATCTCCTGGTCCAACAGAGAACTGCAGTTTGCTTCAAAGTACTGCCAAAACCATTGCCTCGTAGCCAAGGTCTGCCATGCCACAGACACCGAGCCCATTATCACCTTGCCAAAGAAGTACTCCGAGTATTGGGATGTATTCAATGAAAAAGAAGCCGAAAAATTACCCCCACATAGACCTTATGACTGTGCCATTGACTTGGTGGAGGGGGCCCCGATCCCGCGAGGGCATCTCTACTCCCTGACTGAACCAGAGCAAGAAGCTCTCAGGGAATTCATAGAGACAAACCTTCGCAAGGGATTCATCAGACCCTCTCAATCCCCAGCCGCCTCCCCAGTGATGTTTGTGAAGAAGAAGTCAGGGGAATTACGCTTGGTGGTGGACTACAGAGCATTGAATAATATCACCAAGCGGAACAGCTATCCCCTACCCTTAATCTCGGATCTACTAGACCGACTTCGAGGAGCCAAGGTTTACACCAAGCTGGATCTTCGGGGAGCTTACAACTTAGTTCGCATCAGAGAAGGGGACGAGTGGAAGACCGCCTTCCAGACTAAATTCGGATTATTCGAGTCCCGAGTTATGAATTATGGATTATGCGGAGCTCCCGCAACGTTCCAGCATTTGTCAATGACATTTTCCAGGACTATCTAGATAGGTTCTTGATAATCTACCTGGACGATTTTTTGGTGTTTTCTAGATCACAATCAGAACATGAGAACCACGTCAAAATGGTGTTGCAACGATTGCGGGATCATGGACTTTATGCCAAGCTAGAAAAATGCGCTTTTGATCTACAAGAGGTAGATTTCCTTGGATACCGTATCTCGCCTCTAGGGCTCTCCATGGATCCAGCCAAGGTTTCAGCAGTATTGGAATGGCGGGCGCCAACTAACAAGAAGGAGGTGCAGCGATTCTTGGGGTTCGCGAACTATTACCGTAAGTTCATTCCAGATTTTGCCCGCTGGTCTGACCCAATCACTAGCTGCATCCGTGGAAAACAGCCCTTCCGCTGGACTGATCAAGCAGAGAAAGGGTTCCAGCAACTAAAGAAATTATTCACATCCCAGCCAATCCTTCAGCATCCAGATCCTGAAACCCTTTTTGTGGTGCAAGCGGACGCCTCTGATGTGGCAATTGGGGCTGTGCTCCTACAACCGGTGGGAGATCACCTTCATCCTTGTGCCTATTATTCTCGTCAACTAACCGCACCAGAGAGGAACTATACCATTTGGGAAAAAGAACTATTAGCCATAAAGGCAGCTTTTGAAACTTGGAGACATTGGCTAGAAGGGGCCAAATTTCCCATTGAAGTCCACACTGATCATCGGAATCTAGAACATCTAAGAACTGCCCGCAAGCTAAATCAGAGGCAGCAACGTTGGGCTTTATTCTTTGAACGTTTCAACTTCCAGATTCATTATGTGACCCCAGCCCAAACCAAGCAAGCAGACGCCCTGTCACGTAAACCGGAATACGCTGCAGGACGCAAGGAGACCTTTGAATCCCAACTACTACAACCCGAGAACTTTGCCACGCTCACAGTGGGGAACACCAAATCCACTCCCATTGATTCAACTCCCTCTACTCCAGGGCCCATCTGTGCTCAAGAAATCAGGGCTAGTCAGCAAGCAGATGCCTGGGCGCAGGACCAACTTCGTCAAGGTCTGCATTTTCCCTTTTCGCTTAAAGATGGACTGCTTTGCTATAGAAATCATGTTTATATCCCACCCGGACCGGGCAGGGAAAAAGCACTTCGTCTGTGTCATGACTGCAAACCAGCAGGGCATTTCGGACTATTTAAAACCATGCATTTGATCCTAAGAGATTTCTGGTGGCCCAAGATCCGCAAGGATGTGGAAAAATATGTTAACACCTGCCCAGTATGCCAGCGCTCCAAGATAAGAAGGGAGAAGCCCTCAGGGCTTCTACACCCCCTTCCTACCCCATCTCGCCCATGGGAAATAATTTCTGCGGATTTTATCACTGACTTACCACCTTCCTGTGGATTCACCACGATCCTAGTGGTGGTGGACCTTTTCACCAAGTTAGCCCATTTCATTCCCTGTGAAGGTCTTCCCACGGCCCAAGAGACTGCAGATTTATTCCTCCAACATGTTTTCAGACTACATGGATTGCCCAAGAGTTTGGTCACAGACCGTGGATCCCAATTCACCTCTCGTTTCTGGAAGGCACTACAAAAACTATTGGGCATAGACTCTCGCTTATCTTCAGCTCATCATCCCCAAACGGATCGGCAAACGGAGCGCACCAATGCCACTTTGGAACAGTACCTTCGCTGTTATGTAAACTACCAACAGGACAATTGGGCTTCTCTGTTACCACTGTCGGAATTTGCCTACAACAATGGAGTCCAGGCTTCTACAAAAGAAACGCCGTTCTTTGCAAACTACGGCTTCCATCCACGTTTCTTTCCCCCTGTCATTGAAACTTCAGAAGTTCCCGCAGCAGAAGATTGGCTGCAGGAACTCACAGCGGTGCAACAACTTTTGCTCCAGCAACTGGAACAAGCCAAGGAGGACTATAAACGTCACGCGGACAAACATCGCCAGCCGGGCCCCGAAATCAAGGTAGGAGATCGGGTTTTTCTGTCCACTCGCTTTTTGCCCTCCCATCGCCCTTGCCGGAAGTTAGATGCCCGTTTCATTGGCCCCTATCCAGTGGTAGCGCAACTTAACCCCGTGACTTTCAAACTCCAACTTCCGCGCTCAATGCGCATTCACCCAGTGTTTCACCGCTCCCTGCTCCTTCCGGCGGATGGTGTGCGGCCAGATGTAGACCGGCCGGCCCCCGTCCCTATTTTGGTGGATGGGGAGGACGAGTTCGAGGTTCAGGACATTTTGGATTCTCGCTTTCACCGCCGCCGCCTGCAATATCTCATTGACTGGGTGGGTTTTGGCCCTGAGGAACGCTCTTGGGAAGACGCTTCCACAGTTCACGCTCCTGATCTAACCCGTCGCTTCCATCAGACCTATCCCGCCAAGCCACGACCTCGCGCCTCGGGGAGAGAGTCCCAGTTTGGGAGGGGGCTTGAGGAGGGGGATAGTGTGATGACCCATGGGCCTTGTAGTCCTGCTCATGACATTGTGATGCCTGGTGAAGAAGAAAACTTGGGTTTTTTACCTTCCCAGTCAGAACTGGATTCTTCCCAGACAGATTCTTCCCAGCCAGATCTGGGAACCTTGCACCTGCAAGAGGATTATGTTCCAGAAGTATGTCAAACAAATACTGAGGCTACATCTCCAGTGTTTTCTCGCCATGAGTTTTGTAAACAACAGAGAGGTTTGGAAGCAGCCTCGCGCAGGAGTGCGAGAATAATTGCTAAGAATTTGCCAATTAAGCCTGCTTTCCATGAGAATCTTTAAGGAGTCAAACATCTGGTCTCAGAGATTAGCTTTCGTTTCTGGTTCCCAGAGAACTGCTCTCGGCGGGAAAGTTAGACTCTATATAGGTGTTTTACCCGCGGAGTAACTTTGCGGAGTCAATTCGTCAGCCTCCGGAGCGAGTTGTGTCTGGACAGCGCGCTCCGTTTCAAGCCTCGTTCCTGCTCAAGCCTTGTCCTTGTTTCCTGCCTTCGCTCCTGCTTCTCAGCCTTTGTTTACCTACGGACCTTGCCTTGTTTCCCAGGACTAAACCTTGCCTTGTTTCCCAGGACTAAACCTTGCCTTGTTTCACGGATTTTACCAAGTTATTCCACGGACCTTGTTCTTGTTCCTCGTTATCTTGTTCCACGATTCAAGCCTTGTTTTCAAGTATCAAGTTATCTCCTAGCCTTGCTCAAGTTCATGGACTAAAGGACCTTGTCATCTCCCCTCACTTTGCCTGGCAAAGTGAGTGTTTCGGTTATTGGATTACAACTTTGGACCTTAATATTTCATATTGGACATTGTTTCTTTGGACTAATTTTGACCTTTCTTGAAAGGTCTGCTTCTGGACTAACTTTTACATTTGCTTTTACTAACTTTATATATTTCCTTAATAAAGATATTAGATAGAATCTGGCCTCTGCGTATGGTTATTGGTGCTCTGTAGCCTGGGTCGTGACAGCAAAGCTGTTTTTTTCTCTTCCAGGACTTGATGTTTTGTGAAGCTAATGGACTTTGTCATACCCAAAATATTAAGTAAGGCAAATAGATAGATTCCAATGATACAGCATTAGAAAGATGCATTTCCAGCATCACTATCAATTGTAATTAAACTCAGAGTAGAACAGGGAAGCAGATGAATTCATGCTGGATGAAGGGAAAAAGAAAATGCACCTCCTTAAAGTCCACTGGGCTTTGTGATCCAAGTAGGGTCCCTGCAACCATAAAGAACAACTACAGTTATTATTGAATGCTATCACCACTGCAATAGCAGGAGACCTAGGTTCAAATGCTAGATTCATATGATGCTTACAAATCATAATGCTTCATGCTTGTATTTATAAGTTTTATCTTATCTCCGCCATCTCTGTCCATGTTGCATTCTAGCACTGAGGCACCCATTCACCCAGCACCACACCAAAGGCCAGTAGTCTAGTAATAAAATGTTTATTGAGAAAAATATAAAAGGGGGAAAAGATCAATTCCAAAAGCAACAGACAGGATATAACATGCAGTATATGAAATAAGCCAGAGTTCAATAGCAGTAATTCAAAAATACCCAGGGAAAAATCTCATAACCAAGAAATCCAAAGACATAGAAATAATCAAAGGTAATTTCCATTAACATGAACACAAGAATCTCTCCCAGGTAAACTCTTTAAAGGTACATAGGCAAAGACAGGAACATGACATGAAACAGGAATCTTGACAATTCAAGAACCAGGAACTTGGAAACATGAACAGGAGAGTGATTCCCCTTTAGTAACGTCGTCTCCTCTGAGCTGCTTGAAGCCAAAGCGCTTAATTTAAGCCCATCCAGGTTCCCATGAAATCATGTCTAAGTCACCTGGATTTCAGGGCCTTATCTCAAATTCCCTGGGAAGACCTAGTTTGCCTACTTTTCATGTTCTGCATTCTCAAATTCACTCTCTTGAAACCTCCTTGACCTTCTTATCTTCCCAAGGCCAAGGGAACCAGTACTTTCAGTTTTATTGGTTGTCTGGTAACACTCTAAAGAATTCAAAGTATCAACTGGATTAGCATGACCTGTCTGCAATTCTCCCTGAACACTCTCAGATGCTTCATTTTGAAGCCCCTCATCCTCAGACTCCTTTGACGCTTGCCAGACTACAACAGTCCAAGGCACCTTCTCAGTGTCTGTAGATGTCCCCCTGACCATTGAGTGGCCAAAGGGATACAGCAGGAACAGTAGACAGTGTTTGGTTGCAGTTCTGCACAGAGGAGAAAAGATCAGCTGTAATTCTCCCAAATCTCCAGAATAATCTCTGAAAATATGGGAGGGGGGTGGCTGCTCTTTTCTTCTGTCTGTTACATGCTGCCTGGGCTTCTCCTTACCTTCCCCTGTGCACTAAGACATCTAGGTAATGTTAAGTGGTGCAAGAAAACTGTGTGACACAGTAGGAATGCATTGCATAAGGAAGTAAAAAAGAACATATGCTCATTTCCATAAGTGTCAATTACTAGTTGATTTCTGACCATTCTGTCCTGCTCAGATGATACTGCTCATGTGACAGTGTGCCTCCCCATGCCAAGGCAGCTGGGCCAATGCTGCCGGTTTATGTCTTCTAAAATACGGAGGGTGACATACACAAAAGAAATGGGTCTCTATGCACAAAGAAACTTGGGAGGGGTGCCTTTGAGCCCATGTCCTTCTTGCATGTCTTTCAGAGACACGACCGCTTAATAAAGAAAAAAATGTTGGATTGGACAGACCTTTCATAAGAGTTCAGAAAGGCTGTGTTTGAGGAATGGTTATGTGAAGAGGCAGATGGGTTTCAGAGATGGACTAGAACTGTGAGACCCCCACTTAGCCATGAAAATCCACTGGCAAGTCACATTCTCTCAACCTCATACAAAAGCCATGGCAAATCTCCTCTGGATAAATCTTGCCAAGAAAACCCTACATCATCAGAGATGCCATAAGTCAGAATCTACTTGAAGACACAACATCATGCCGCCTGAGAGATTCTGGGAATTGCAATTCCAAAACCATTTTCAACCCTGATACAGGATGTGTATGTGTGTACTCACACATATACACATACATGCATACACACACTTTCGACTAGGACCTGAACAGCTTGTGAAGTTGTTATTTATGCATAGTGGCTCTGCATATCACATAAAAGACTGATTTGTGAAAAGATCATCTTGTACAGTTTATTTCCTATTCAAACAAAGAAACAAACAAACAAAAAGTTTCATTCTACTAGAGAGTCTAAAACAATGCCAATAATCCAGAAGCGGGTATTGGTTGTCCAACTGGTAGTTGTTTCATGTTTGTAAGACCACATTTGGAAGAAAGATGAAGGAAGTTGCTGCAGTATTTTAAACAAGAAACATTGTAAAAATAATTCTGAAGTCCATACTGTAGTCCAAAGGGGAGGGTACCCCATCCTGATGTCCTATTTGAGAAAAACCAAGGAGACCAAAGGCGTTTACAAGAGCACACAACGATCGGAAGGTGCTTGTGCTTTCTCATATTCAATGATATATGCTGGGTAAATCTGGTGCTTCTCAAAGATAACAAAAATGGAAGGATCCGAACCATCGTCCACACAGCTATCATAAAAACAGCCTGGTTGGTTAGGTCTAGACGGGGGGAGAACATAAGTGCTGTTTCCTGGAACATATTTTCCAACCAGAACTCTAGCTACAACCATACTATTGGTGAGAGTGTTCGATCGGCAGTATATATGGGACTTCTTGGCATCTCTGGCAAAATAACTCCCTAAAAAAAAAGAAGTAAGAGACAAGCCACTTTAAGTAGAAATCTGATCTGAATTTGTGCTGCAATTTCTGATTGATTTCTCTGTTATCAGTATGGATTTGACACAAGACTAACACAAGATTGAAGCATTACCTTAGCTTGGGAAAATGGCGCCACGGGAGAGTAATGGGTTGAACCAGGGGTTCTCACACTAAGACTTGTTGGCCAGATGTGGCCCTCCAAGGTTATTTACCTGGCTCCTGTCCTAAACTTTAGACTTAGGGTTGACATAAGTCTGAAACAACTTGAAGGCACATAACAACAACAATCCTAATTTTAGACGATTTCATCATAGTCCCCCCCCCCCCCCCCCGCCGACAGTCTGAGGGACTGTGAACCAGCCCTCCACTTTAAACATTTGAGGACCCTTGGGTTAAACCCTTGTGCTGGCTAAACTGTTGACCTGGGGGTCAGCAGTTCGAATCCGCAAGACAGGGTGAGTTCCTGTCTTTCAGTCCTAGCTTCCCATGCAGGGACAAGAGAGAAGCCTCCCACAGGATGGTAACACATCCATGCGCCCATGGGCAATGTCTGGTGTGATTCTCTCACACCAGAAGCGACTTGCAGTATGTTCTCAATTTGCTTCTGCCACAATAAAAAAAGCTTGGGAAAAGTTACATTTTTGAATTACAACTCACAATATCCCCCACTCAAAAAGGCCACTGGTCATGCTGTTCTGAGGTTTTCTGAGAGCATAGCCTCCAAAAGAAATTTTTCCAAGCTCTGAGTAACAGCAGGCTTGGGGGAACTCCAATGCTTGCAGGAAGAGCTTTAGGCACTTTTGTTCAGATGTAGAAAATCAGAGTATAATTTTTTAAAACAATTTTTTTTGTAAAAAAAAAAAAAGTAAGTAGAGGTGGCTGTTTCTAAAGAGCACAGTGCAAATTGCTGATAAGTGCAACCCTATATTCATTGAATGATTTAGCTCAAATAAGCCCTGTGCTAGTTAAGTTATGAGTCCCCTGACTTGGGCCCTGAAGGAGGGAGGCCCCATAGGGCTTCACTGCCTGCTTTGTGAAAAACTCCTATAGACTATCAATGCTATTACAATGTCTGGAATTGCTCCAAAACAGAATGCCTTCAACTTTAGAATTGCACCACATGAGCAAATCCATCGTAAAAAAAATTGACAGGAAGATGGGACCCCTGGCCAATAGGGCCCTTTGCTGAGGCACACCTAAGCACAATGGTAATGCCTGTATGTACACGAGATACATTCACAAAGATATGGAAAACCACAGGAAACCCTTGTGAAGTAAAGGATTTCTTCACTAAGAATACCATAGGGTCATGCTGGAGTATCTAAAAAATGCCTACAGGGGATATATTTTGTTGTATGTGAGTAAATGTAAACATGGGTTCTGGTCCTTGCAGCCATGGAAGGTTAATTGGCTACTACCGAGAAAAAAGAATTAAATCTTGGATGAGCCTCAAAGATTGTCCTTTTCCATATAGTGTTCCATGGATCCTACAAATTCTCCAATCAAAGTTATGTGCACAGATACCATCCAAGTGGCAGATCAACTAAAAATTCTGAATAGGCACATTTCACACTAAAATATTTTATTGCACATTCTTTTTATACCCTTGGGAAGCTTATTGGAAAGATGCTGTATATCTAACTTCTTTCCATAGTCATATATTACGTAATGTATTTTGATTTTTCAATATTTGGCAAAATCATTTTCTAGTTTCCACGTGTATGTTTTGAAGAGTCACAGATAAGAAAAACCTTCTCTGCCAATGCAAAGGATGGCCAAAAAACTGTTTCTCTTTCTGGGGAGATTTTGTTCTACCTGTTTTGACTGTTATTTGCCTTAATGTCAATTCAATCCCATTTTCTACCTACTTCTGATATTGTCCAGTGTCCACATTGGTGGCTTCAACTCAGAAACTATAGGGGAGAATAAGCTTCTGAAATGCTAAGGTGGGGGGCAAACAGTATGCACACTTCATTCCATTATTGAATATTCAATTGGTGTTTTATAGCAATGTCTCCCAATCCTTCAGGAGCATCAAACTATAATTCTCATCATGCACAGCCATCATGGCCTGGCTAGGCATGATCTGAAGTGTAGTCCAACACATCTGGACGACAATCAGACATTTTAATAGTTTTGTCCTTAAATCAATGCTAATGATATCTCCCAAAGGTTGCAATTATCTGAGGATTTTAGTGAACACAACTTTTATGGCTTGATTGGTGCAAGAAAAAAAATAGATCTTGGTAAAGGACCTATCTTGGAGCTGGGAACATACAGAAGCATGCCATACCTTTCCCATATAGAGTTCCATTTGTCCCACAGATTCGCCAATCAAAGTTATTTGCACAGATACCATCCAGGTGGGAAGTGCTTGTACCATGGAAGAGAAGCCTTTCTTCCACTTCCTTCTCTTCGTTCAACTTCTTCATCTGTTCTCTCTCCCTAAAAAGAGAAACATCTACTTAACCTACACAAACGCACACACATGCTAGGTCAAGCTTGATTTAAACCATATAACTCACCTTCCTTTTCCAGTCCTGGAACCATACAAAAATAGTCTAGGTCAAAGGCTTGCACGACCAGAATCACTAGAGTCCTGTGCGGTATCTGGGATGTATCGCTGTGTTCCAGCAGCATTTATTTATTTATTTATTTACAGTATTTATATTCCGCCCTTCTCACCCTTGATGTGTTGCCTGCATTTGTGGCTGCCATCTTCTGAGGATCTGATCCTCTGAAGATGTCAGCCACAGATGAAGGTGAAACATTAGGAGAAAATGCTACTAGAACACAGCCATAGGTAGGTAAAGGTAAAGGTTTTGCCCTTACAATAAGTCCAGTCATGTCTGACTCTGGAGATTGGTGCTCATCTCCATTTCTAAGCCGAAGAGCCAGTGCTGTCCATAGACACCTCCAAGGTCATGTGGCCGGCATGTCTATGTGGAGCGCCGTTACCTTCCCGCTGGAGCAGTACCTATTGATCTACTCACATTTGCATGTTTTCGAACGGCTAGGTTGGCAGAAGCTGGGCTAACAGCAGGCACTCACTCCACTCCCCGAATTCGAATCTATGACCTTTCGGTCTGCAAGTTCAGCAGCTCAGCACTTTAACATGCTGTGCCACCGGGGGCTCCAGTCTAGGTACCTTTGTACATTTATGCTGGGGTAGGAATCATACAACTTTAAAGAAGTTGTTGGATGCAACTCTCAGCATTCCTCATTGTTGGCAATGCTAGCTGAGGCTGATTATACTTACAATCAAGTAACATCTAAAGAGCAGCATGACTGCCATCCCTTCTGACATACTTACCACCTTAATTAAGTACAGCTTTTTCTAGAAATAATTACTCTGAACTGCCTTGTCCACTAGACATAGTTGAGTGGCAGATCTTAAAAAGGTAAAGGTTTCCCCTGACGTTAAGTCCAGTCATGTCTGACTCTAGGGGTTGGTGCTCATCTCCATTTCTAAGCTGAAGAGCCGGCGTTGTCCGTAGACACCTCCAAGGTCATGTGGACGGCATGACTGCATGGAGCGCCGTTACCTTCCCGCCAGAGCAGTACCTATTGATCTACTCACATTTGCATGTTTTCAATTGTTAAATTTATTGTATTGTTAAATTGTGTTATGATATGTGGTTTTATATTCTGTCATATTGTATGGTTTTGGGCATGGCCCCATGTAAGCCGCCCCGAGTCCCCATTGGGGAGATGGTGGCGGGGTATAAATAAAGTTTTACTATTATTATTATTATTATTATTATTATTATTATTATTATTCGAACTGCTAGGTTGGCAGGAGCTGGAGCTAACAGCGGGCGCTCACACCGCTCCCGGGATTTGAACCTTTTGGTCTGCAAGTTCAGCAGCTCAGCGCTTTAACACACTTCGCCACCAGGGCTCCATTGGCAGATCTTACATTTTGCATTTAAGTTTCCAAGTTCAATTGTTGCCCTTGTTCAGGAGATCAAAGAAGTATCTCTTTCTGGAACTTTGCTAGTCTCTATTAACAAAAAGTAACACTTTATTAGCATCTTGGTATTGCTGCATTCTAATTCCCATCAGACTTAGCCAACATTGCAAATGGATAGGGATTCAATTGCATTTCAGCTACATCCAGGGAGGATTGGAAAATATTCCCCATGTCTGGTATAGACAATATGGAGCTTAATGAACCAACAGTTGGCACTATACAAGTTGCCTTCTAGTTCTCCATATATAATATGTATTAGCATAGAAACTACACCAAATAAACCCAAGTATGTGTCAAGAGGCACTTCTAGTAGTCAAGAGTACCACCAGGCAGCCCCGGATTGAAGATTTTCCCTAGCATCCCACAACCTGAGTATAGAATGTATCCTTCCCTTTCACTACTCATACATCTAAATTGAATAGATATTTACTGTGACTATATTTATATCAAATAATCTCCTAGCAGGACACAAGACAGTAAACCAGTACACAAAAAGTTAAGCCTTGGCCCACACTGTATGGATCAGAGCTCCACTATCTAATCAGGCCATGATTTTCCTGTAAGTTTTAATGAAAACCCACATTTTAATTTGGTGCTGAAATGAAGACTGAGCCTTCAAGGGGGAAGGGAACCTGTTATTGCCCTTGCTTAACAACTGCAGCAGAATGAACTGCAAAATCCCACCAAAATCCAGTTCTTGTCCTCATATCACAATTCCCATCCCTAGGAGTAAAAATGAAAATCAGATACAAACCACTGAAAGACTTCCCAGAGAGACGGGTTCTGAATTCTTTGGAGTCTCTTGATAGTGTAGCCTTCCATTGTGTTCATAAATAATTTCTTGATTTCATTATACTCTTCAGTAGTATTGGAGACTGTCACCAGCTAATAAATAACAAGTACAATTGTTAACATACATTTTTGTCTCTAGTTCTTTGTGTTTTATCTTTATACATCATGTTCTGGACAAAACAGGTCCTGGAATGGGATCATGGTGAAATTCACTTGGGACATTTTCCCACCAACTTTATAGAATGGAGGCAGTCGTTGGAGTTGCTCCTGCACAACTCTGGGAAAAGTTGTGAAATTCTCAGCTAGCGAGGCCTCAGCTTCCCTAAACTACATTTCACAGAATTCTGCAGGAGCAGAACAGACAATAGCCCCCGTTTTATAACACTGGTGGGAAAATATCCATAGAAAGAGCCAAATAGTTGAAGCTCATAATATAATTTCTAGCTGTTTTGGTTATGTGACTGATGGGAACTGGGGTCTAATACAAATATATTTCTCCATGCCTTCCAAAACAGTTCTAGCTAAGGATAGCATGTCTCCTCTGAATGAATGCCTGGAGAAGGTGATGGGCTGGATGAGGAAAAACAAACTGAAACTGAATCCAGACAGAACAGAGGTGTTTGCCATCAGGGCTGGCCGGAGATAATTTTAAATATTAAGCGGGGGTGGGGAAAAGCGCCCCCCCCCCGCCGGTGCCGTGGGAGGCGTGGCCCTGTGCTGCGGGAGGTACATGGCCACGCCTTCTGTGGCGTCGGCGGGCCCCGCCTCCCGCGCCCTGGCCCCGCCTCCCGCGCTGCTCACCCTGACCCCGCCTCTCACGCAGCATGAGATCGCGGCCTGGAGGGACCTCCGCTGCAGTCTGGCCAGCTGGAAAAGGCCAGACGGGCAAGGGTGAGTAGCACGAGAGGCGGGGCCAACCCTGGCCCCGCCTCCCATGCTACTCGCCCTGACCCCGCCTCCCATGCTGCGTGAGAGGCGAGGCCAGGGCACGCTGGGCGGGAGACGAGGCACCGCCCTGACGGTGCCCCGCCTCCCGCCCAGTGCGCCCGGGCCTGGCTGGCCTTGCCCGGCCGGCTGCCGGCTGGGCAAGGCCAGCCAGGCCACAAGGCCAGCCAGGCCAGGGTGCACTGGGCGGGAGGCGGGGCACCGTCAGGGTGGTGCCCCACCTCCCGCCCAGCGTGCCCTGGCCCCGCCTCCTGCCCAGCGTGCCCTGGCCCCGCCTCCCACGCAGCGTGGGAGGCGGGGCCAGGGCACGCTGGGCGGGAGGCGGGGCACCGCCCTGATGGTGCCCCACCTCCTGCCCAGTGTGCCCTGGCCTGGCTGGCCTTGCCCAGCCGGCAGTGGCCATGTGGAGCTCGCTCGTCGCCGAACAGGCCTTCCTGTTCACCGGCGAGCGAGCCCATGGTCCCCGCTGGGGCGGGGGAAGCCTGACGGCGCCCCCCGGGGACCTGCGCCCGAGGCGGCCGCCTCACGTGGCCTCCATGGTGAGGCCGGCCCTGTTTGCCATCAAGGGTCCTAATCTGGAGATGGAGGTGTGTCAACCAGTTCTGGATGGGGTTACACCCCCCCCCTTTAAAGACTATATTCGCAGCTTGGACGTGCTCCTGGATCCATCTTTTCAAATGTCAGCCCAGGTAGATGTGGCAGTCAGGAGTACTTACTATCAGCTTCAGCTGATACGCCAGCTGCCCTTGTACCAAGTTCAGAAACTCCAGTTGGTTCAAAATACGGCAGCCAGACTAGTTGCAGAAACATCCAGGAGTGAACATATTACACCCATACTGGCTGCCAATTAGTTTCCAGACAAAGTACAGAGGATTGCTTTTGACCTTTGAAACCCTACATGGTTTGGGTCCACGTTACCACAGGATTGCCGATTCCCATACAATCTACCCAAAACATTGAGGTCCTCTGTGGGATGTCTGCTCCAACCAGCCAGAACCCAACTGCCGACAATCATCCAAAGGACCTTTTCACCTTGCCCCAAAACTGTGGAACGACTTGCAGGAAGAGCTCTGACAACTAGATCAGCTGCCAGAATTTAAGACACATCTGAAGACTGATCTCTTCTATCAGGCCTACCCAGTCATAGAATCAGAGAATCAGAGTTGGAAGAGACCTCGTGGACCTTCGAGGACCTTCATCCAGTTCAACACCCTGCCAAGAAGCAGGAAACTAGACAGTCAATGTTAAGTTGTGAATTTTAAAGTCATGTCCACTATATTTTAATCATTGTTCTGTGTATTTTGATATATTTATTTTGTAGAAATATATCTTAATATGTGTATTTATATAACAATTGTGTTTTTAGCTATTTCTAGCCTGCCTCGATCCATCATCATCATCATCATCATCACCATCACCATCTAGAGCCAAACACATTGTACCCACTAGTAGAAGAAAAGACAAAAGTATTTACTTGGATTTCATAAACTTCCAAAGGCAAGCACCTCTATCCCCATCTCTCCCCTTTAAAACCAAATCATGTTCAGTTGCTCCTAGTTAATTCCACTGTCATCCTTCATTTCATCAACTATCTGCTATTTATTTACATTAATAATAGCTAGCCTGGCCTTTTTTGTAAGTGGGAAGTAGTCAAGAACTATTCATAGAAAACCTTTGGTCAACATTAACAACAATGTCCTTCTCAACTTCTGCCAATGGATATTATTAGCAACTTTGAGGAAGCAGCTACTTTTCCTCTATGGAGTGAAAAGGTAAAGCCAAGTACCTCAAAGCCAATGTTAGGCAGTGCTGAGCAGTCCCAGCTTGAAGGAATTTCATGGAGAAGAGAAGATTCAAAGAGACGGCTGCAAACAGGAAATGAAAAATAGAAATAGTGATAATTAGAAATAGATATATGGCATTTAAAAAAAATTGATGAATTTCTTAAGGTTATGTGGACTCAAGGTAATACAGTACTCCAAAGACATTTTAAAAAGTAAATATAAAAGGTCAAAGTTATAAGCTAAAAACATTTATAGACAATTTGGTGGTATTTTCAGAAAATCCTCTGTATACAGAAGGGTGTTTGAAATATATGTTGAAAGAATATGGAATTATTATTATTATTATTATTATTATTATATTTCTTAACTGCCTCTCCTCATGGCTTGAGGCGGTTTTCAAAATAGTTTCAAATTGCATTGATTCTAGAGCAGGCATGGGCAAACTTTGGCCTGCCAGGTGTTTTGGGCTTCAGTTCCCACAATTACTAACAGCTTATTGGCTGTTATGAATTGTGGGAGGTGAAGTCCAAAACACATGAAGGGCCAAAGTTTGCTCATGCCTGCTGTAGAGAATGGGTACACACCTAGGCATCATTTCATACTTCTCAGGGTCTGGCAGGAAATCCTTAATATCAACAATTAAGCATTTTATATTTTGTGAGGAAGTGAAAAACATTTATTTCCTGGAAATGAAACAGGTTTCTCCAGAACTGGGAAACCCCATCAGGAAAAGTAAACATAAGGTCACAAAGCTGCTTTAATATACTTTGCACTTCAGTGAGCATTTGCAGAGATATATACAGTAGAGTCTCACTTATCCAACATAAACGGGCCGGCAGAATGTTGGATAAGTGAATATCTTGGATAATAAAGAGGCATTAAGGAAAAGCCTATTAAATATCAAATTAGGTTATGATTTTACAAATGAAGCACCAAAACATCATGTTAGACAACAAATTTGGCAGACAAAGTAGTTCAATACGCAGTAATGCTATGTAGTAATTACTGTATTTACGAATTTAGCACCAAAATATCACGATATATTGAAAACATTGTCTACCAAAATGCGTTGGATAATCCAGAACGTTGGATAAGCGAGTGTTGGATAAGTGAGACTCTACTGTACATTCATAATATATATACTGAATCTATGGGTGATAGCGAATCCTACTCAATGAACAACTTTTGGTGGAAGCATATCATAGAGCAGTGGTTCTCAACCTGTGGGTCTCCAGATGTTTTGGCTAACTCCCAGAAATCCTAACAGCTGGTAAGCTGGTTGGGATTTCTGGGAGTTGTAGGCCAAAACACCTGGGGACTCACAGGTTGAGAACCACTGTCATAGAGACATGCTGAAGGAGAACCTAGGAATTGCTAAGTCCTCCAGCATGACTCTACAGTCAACTCTCAGTGGAAGCATTCTACAGAATTGACTGGAGGACTTAGAAAATACCGTAAAATGTCAGACATAGGTAACTGGAACTTTCTGTGCATCCTCTACATCCTCTAAAATAATTTCTACATAATTATTTGTTCCCTTTAATTGAAACTACTTCCTCCAGTCTGCTTCAATACAAGGGGTGCAAACTGTTCTTAAACATACAAAGTACAACAATAAAGCAAAACCATTTTAAAACTAGCATAAAATATATTAAACAAAACAATATGGCAGATAACAAAGACAGATTGATAACAGAACAGAGCAAAAGATGCTTTAGAGCAAGGAAATGTCCAATACCCCTTGTTTTCGTGACCACCGCCAAAGAAGACACATCGTGGCCTTCTGGAGACTTTTCTCTTGGTTTGATAGTGCATGTTCCTCTGAACCATTTCTAAAGGGAAACAAAAGTATTAAAATATATTATCTTCAGGAACCAGGGTGTATCCATACTAGAAAGCTACAGTCATTTGGTACCACTTTAACAGCTATGGCTTCATCTTGTGTAGTCCTGAAAAGTGTAGTTTTGTAAGGTACTTAGAGTTCTCTGTCACAGGGCCTTAATGCTATTGTTAGATGAATGGATGACAGAATACTATGTATCTCTCTAAACTACAAATCTCAAGATTCAATAGGAAGGAGCCATGGCAATCAAAGGAGAATCAAGCTGCTACAACGGTGCAGTGTGAATACACCCAGTTAAACATTCATTTATCATCTTGTTGTCGACCGCGTTTTTAGGGGATCGGGCCCCTTAAGGAGAGAGCCGATCCGGTCCTGAGAGAACAGACCTTGGCGGAGCCAATAGGAGAATATGAGCCGCAATACAACCTGAAGCCGAAATGAAGAAGGTCCGCCAAAGTTGAAGGAAAATCCGCCAAGGAGTCTTTATTGAGCGATTCAGCTGAAAAGGACTCTAGTAGTGATCATTCAGTCTACTAGGGTACCATATAATCAAAATACAGCCATATTTATACAAAATTTCAGTCTGACAGCCCTTTGAATTTCCCGCCCCGCTCCCCCGCCCATCTGATCGCGGATAGGCTAGAAGGTTGAACGAGGCGGGCTTTCGTTTCCCGCCTTGCTCTGTTGGCCCAATAGGGAGCTGCTTTTTGTCCCCACTCGAGCCAATCAGGAAGGAGAAGGCGGGAGTTATTGAAACAATGAAGTGACAGGGCAGGAAATATCATATTAATTCCTGCTAGACCGATTTCTAAAGGGATTAATGACAGCAATCAAGGGTTCCTGTCACGTATACAGATTTTAGATATGCCTTGGGGTGTCAGAGGTGGAAGTAAGGATGGGTAGTAATGAGCCATATTTACAGGCTCCACAGGGCGCCTTCCTGAGGTGTCCTGGAATTTCCTTAGGATGAGATATGACAATGTTTGCCTTGGGGGCGAATCACCTTTAATTCGGCGACTCAAGCCTTATATTGTCCATGCAATCTGAATTAGATTGGGTTAAGCTGTGGCAGATTATCCTTTTGTTTTTGGGAAGGGAAGCCTGGGTCATAGAAAATGGGACAGGTTCTGGGGTTCAAGTTGAGTTCGAAATATTTCCTATTTGATTTCATGACTTGGCAATTATATGAAATAAAATGAAAAATAAAATAAAGTTGGAATATAAACCCTGCTGGGAAAAATACATATTTTCCGGGGATCCCAAAGAGTACAAATACATATAGGCAGACAGATAGATTTCATGGAAATAAGGGAGAATCCATAAAAGTGAGTTACATTGCATAAGGGGGAATCATGAATGATATAAACAATTGAAAAACATTTGACAAATACGAAGTTCATAACATCTGGGGAACCCAATATGGAAATTCATAAAAGTGGAGTTTTAGCAGCATGATTTTACAATTCATGAAGTTGTTATCTCTTGCCTCAGAGTGCAGGGATAATCCACAGTAAACTCCAGTAAAAAGTCTCAATCACCTTCTACTATAAATATATGGAATATAGAACATAAAGTCTTGACTTTTGAACTATCTTTTACAAAGTCCTGGGAGGGGGGGAGGGGGGTCATCTCGATCACAATCTCAACACAGATATAAAACAGAACTCAGAAAAATTACTTTTTGGACTATGCTAAAAAGTGCTGGCCTCGTACATGATACAGCCTCCAGTCTGCTTTTGACAATTTATATCACATTCTTTATATACCTCCAGAAAATCCATAGAAGCAAGTATCTTGTATCTAAACACAACAAAACAATCTTTCTAAAATGTTTGCTAGATTGATACTTCAACATACTTCAACATCAAAAAAGCATAACAACTCAGAATTCAAGCTATCTATCACACTGCACACATGTATGGGATGAGGCACCCTAACTAAACAGTTTGTTTGCCCACTAGCTTGTTCTCCAGCTCAGGTAAAACAGGCCAAATGGTCTTCCTAAATAGGAAACTGAGCCCCAAATTGCCCTGATGTGATCTTCAGCAGTTTAATGCAGCCATTTCATTTAACATTAATTTAAATTAATGTTAATTAAAGTGCAGAGAAGTCAACAACCATTGGTGTCTTTAAGCAAAACATTCCAGTAGCACCTTCTGCTGCTTTTATTGCTTTCTGTTCAATGTGGCTGGCAACCTCTTAATTGTTTCCTATTGTCAAGTAGTGGTTATTTTTCTTTCTTAAGTTGAAATGTGCTCAAGTTGTTGAATTTATCTGTCAGCAACTGGGCTGTCCTATCTGCATGAAGCAGCAGCTCCCTCTTTGTACTGTGCTTTGTGTCTTTGTATGTTGGCAGTGGTTGGACCTTAATGAGATGAAGAATATGAAAGCAAAACCACTAAATCTCAGCTGACCAAGTAAAAAGTGAACTCATACTGCTGAATATTGTCTTCTCTAACTTTCTTCATGCGGCACTGGGATTGTTTGCACTCAAAACTCTTGACTGAAACAGAAGCCCCTTTCTTAAGGGGGCACTTTCCCTCGGGTTGTTTGCAATGAGATTTCCTCCCATTGTTCCTCCAGGATTTCAATTCTTTATCTTAAAAAAAAAACCAAAAAAACCATCACCCTAGATTGTAGAAAATGCTTTTAAATTAGCCCTTTTCCCAAGTCTCTATATTGGCGGTCTGGGGGAAAAGGCATTTCAGCTCCTCCAACATATAGCATCATCGTTTTATTTAGAAGCGGGAAACAAAAGCAAGCAACAATGATTAACATCATATTGGGAAAACAGTCATTTGGCCCATCTCTGTGTGTTGGAATTTAAAAATCAGTCACTTGCCAATCGACTCAGGAATACTGGAAAAACTAACACTTTTGAAACTGCAAAATACCTTATCCACACAGTTAAAGCTTGCAACGTGTGAAGGGCACAGTGGGTTGCCATTTCTTAAATGTGTAGAAACGCTGATTTATTTTGTGTGATGAAGTCACAAAATATAATGCTACCCTATATGCAGCAGAGTTTTCATAGAAGCAAATTTGGAAATCAAGTTAGGTCAACACTAGAATACAAGACACAATACCCTTGTGACACTTGACAGACAAATGGTTGATAAAATTCTATTAATGGCAATGAAGGACATTTGACAAATATAAAGTTTCTTCTCAGAAACCAGTAGGATAAGCTATAACCCTATATATATTAGATGTTTGTACAGATTTTCATATCTGACTCTTATGATGATTTATCACCTTGGAAGTTTAGTTCGTAGAATTGAGTACCAGCACAGAAGTAAGCAACACCATTGTGGTTAGCAAGAAAAGCAGCCTCCAATTCAGATGAGGATATTGTGGCAGAACAGTGTTCTGAATCCTACAAACAGAAAATTGGGGAAAGAGAGACAGAACATATTATTTGGCATTTAACTGAATAGGTTCTACAATGGTTTTTAGCAATCTTGTATTTTCATTTCTAACAATACAGGTTTACAATTCAAACTGCTTGAACTGGTTTGCTGAAAGAGCCCCATACAACTGCCTCTATTTTTATGGACATTTCTTCTTTGAAGAGATACATTTTGTGAGGAAAAACTAGCTTCGCAGTTTGTCCTACTTCATGGCTCCTCTCTTCTCCATTTGGATTTTTCCAACTCTTTTTGCTCAACAAAGTTTGGTCTACAGGGCTCTCAACCAGGCTTGTCTCCTGTTTCTTGCTATTTTATTGGCCTCATTGTCAATCCTGTCTGCATTTTTGTTTAGACTTTAAAGGAACTATCCAAAATGTGGAATGTATTTAAATATATGATTCAGTTATTTTATCTGCAATAACACTGAGTAGATTCACTGCACTCCTAATATGGAAGTAACTTGGCACTAGTGTCCACTCTTACCATTGATGAATTGGCATTTGGGTTTTCTGACTAACAAGCTTCTTTTTTATTCTCCTTGATGCAACACTGATGCATCCAGATACTTTGGCTGATACAAATCATGTTGGGCATGTGGGTCACCTAAAGAGCCTAGTGACATCTTCTATGGCAGTGGTTCTCAAACTATGGGTCTCCAAGTGTTTTGGCCTACAACTCCCAGAAACAGTTTACTAGCTGTTAGGATTTCTGGGAGTTGAAGGCCAAAACATCAGGGGACCCATAGGTTGAGAACCATTGTTCTGTGGGTTTACTATACATAGAGGCAAGAGAGAAGATAGAATGACAGTTGCTGCAGGCAAATGATAGGCTTAGTTATCATCTGCAAATATCAAAGCATCCCAAGTCTACTGAAAATATGTCACATAAAAAGGGGACTTAAAATTTTTCTATTAACACCCAGCCCATGTCTATAGATGCAACCCACAAAACTATTTCACACACATGGAAGGCTTAAACCAAGAGTGGGACCTTCAGTAATTGTGTCAAATCTGGTTCTCTTGGTTGCTAAATTGTGTAGCCACACGATCTTCTCCATGACACCACTATCTGGTGGCTTGCCAATGTTTGCATAAATTTTTAAGCAAAATCAAGGAGATGATATTTTCAAGCCATGGATAGTTGATTCTGTGGCTACAGTATCAATTGATATAGGGGGCCTCTGTACTACACAACATCTCAACCAATGAACATTACACTGTGATTTGCAGCCTATTCCTCCATAATAATTGCTGACAACCAATTGTCATTTTTCCTTCTTCTAGTATTTCTTAAAATTTACTTAAGAGAAGGAAACTTATGTAGTTTTTAGTTCTCAGTAATAGTCATCTTATCCCATTCACCAACTGAACAGCTGTGTGTGTGTGTGTGTGTGCATAGCTTACCTTTTTTCCATATTCAATCCATTTGCCCTTTTCATCTAACCAATACCAGGCAAACTCTATTTTGAAGACAGAGTCTAAGCGCATGGCCACTGATGAACAGGGATTTCTGGAGGCTCCAGTCATCTTCTGCAGATTTTTCACACTTCAGAAATCATATGGCTTAGAGAAGGAAAGAAGAAACCAAACACTGGCTGTCTGAGTTCCTTCATGGTTGCGCTTCCAAATTCCAATCTTTTTCTGATTTCCTGTTATATACAATGGTGTAAAATATAAAATTGTACAACAATGTCTTATATAAAATATCAAAATCAAGGTTTGCTTTTTGGATTAAAAATATCTTCAAGCTATGGATGGCTGACTCTGTGGATGCCAGAATCTATGAATATGAGGGGATGATTGTATAGCCCAGTGGTTCTCAACCTGTGGGTGTCCAGATGTTTTGGCCTTCACCTCCAAGAAATCCTAACAACTGGTAGACTGGCTGGGATTTCTGGGAGTTGTAAGCCAAAACACCTGGGGACCCACAGGTTGAGAACCACTAGTATAGCCAGTGGTGGAAGATTATGGGAGTTGCAATCCAACAATCAGGTTGGCATTGAGTCATGGTTTGAATAAGACATCTCGATGATCTCAGGTCATGTCAACACGGGGTCATGCCTTTCTTTATGGAATGAATCCATTTGCAATATGATCTTCCTCTTTTCCAACTATCTCCCACTTTTCTGAGCTGTTATTCCAGTTATTGCTTTATTTTTGAAATTAAAGATTTACATTGAGATTCTCCATTTGAAAAACAAGAACAAAGTTCAACAAACTACAGGAAAATGTTCCTATATCAGCCACAGGTTAAAGGCCTTTTTATCTCTGTTGCAAATGCTCTTAGACTTTGCCTCTTAAAGCAGCTTTCAGTTTTCACTCAGTCTTCATATCTAGCTTTTGATTTGAAGTGAGTCTCATCTGTGAACTAGCTTTATTTTCCCTCAAAACAAGGAAACACAAGAATTTTTTTCTCTACCTCTGATGTTTAATAGAGGTATCCTTTATCCCTTCCACTTCTGATGTAAGGCCAATAATAGATGATACCAGAATGCCAAAGACAAAACGACTTCACACATGGACACAAAGATACTAGCAGACACTCCAGGATTTGGCGAAATAAAACAAACCCTTTAAGAACACCCCAGAACACTCCAATAAGGTCTTAACATGTTAAGCAACTATGGAAATGGTGATATACTAGAGGAGAAGGGGGGAAGGAAATCCAAATCATGTGACATAGAATGGAATAAAAAGTGTATCTATACTACACTATGATATCTATTTCACACCGCTGTAATAATCCTTACAGTTTAATCCTAGGGCATGTAATCAGATACTTTGCAATAAAAAGGAATAAAGATTAAATCAATGTAATTCTATAGGGTAGACATGAATCTTAGGGTCCCCAAGAATGATAGGTCCCGGAATGCTTTGTGAATGAACAATGACAATTGGAGTGGATTAAAATCAATATAACTGTAGAAGAGATAAATTAGAAGGGCAAAACTATACATTTTGTTGCAGGTCCCACTTAGAAGCATTTGAATAGAGTATCTGAACAGAATTTAAACATTTTGTGTGTGTGTGTGTGTGTGTGTGTGTGTGTGTGTGTATAGCGAGAGCGCACGCACAACTGTCTCTCAGATGGTTTGGCACTGCCAGCTCCCACAACCCCTCAACATTAGTTATGCTGGCCATGGATGATGGGAGGTGTAGGTTACAAAAATACTAGGGGGCATAGTTGAATAGATCCACAGCTTTGAGTCCTCAACTCTGAAAAGTCTGGCTTTAAATATGCATCAATCATACCCATGACACTGACATACAGCCTTATCACAAGGGACAATCGAAGTGTCTCAAAATGCTCCTGCCCCAGTTTGCCCACTGAGCCCCACGCCGCCAATAAAACGATGTAGGGTGACTTCTGATGGGGCTCAGAGAATAATAGTCCATTTTATGGGGGGAGGGGGTTGAAGGAGTCAACCCATTTTCCCCTGTTTTCCTGTTACTCCCCCCCCCCCCCCAATGTCGCCGTCGTGGAACCAACCCTTGCCCATGGAGCCCCATGCCAACCATCAAATGACATAGGGTGACTTGTAGTGGGACTCCATGGCTTAACTGGGGTGACAGCATAGTGGAACACTGCAACCACCAATACAGAAGCTGCTCCATGTTCTATAAGGAACAACAGCGCTTTGGTGGAGCGGTGACACTTCCCCATGGGGAAGTGTCAACTGGTGGCCAGGGTGCCAGGATTGACCCGCTATTGCCATGATTTGTCACAGAGGCTGGTGAATCACGGTGCTGGACCTCATCCATGTGATAAGGTCTTGAGGACTATGTGTGTGTGTGACTTCAGGTTGCCTGTCAACCTATGGTGATCCCATGACATTTCCTTAGAATTTTCAATCTCTTTTTTCCTTAACACTTTATCGTCAAGCTCCAGATAATATTAGCAAGTCCTTCTCTTTTTTGGGACTATCTGGAACTATTACAGTCGGGTAGTAAAAGGGAGGACAATTTCATTTCAGTTATTTTTGGGGGAGAGATTCAAGCATTTACCAATTCCGGTACTGTTCCATTATCCAGGCGGAGGCCACAAGGGGGTGCTAGACAGAGAAGGATAGTTCTTTTTATGGGGACAGGGGGTTGAAGGAGTTAAACCATTTCCCTCTGTTTTCCTGTTATTCCCCTCAGCCATGTGCTTATTGTGGAACAACCATTGTTTATGATATGGGAAAGCGGGGGGGGGGGGGGGGGGAATAACCAGAAAAAATAAGGGAAATGGTTTTCCTCTTTTACCCCCCCCCCCCCCCAAAAAAAAATGGGCTATCCTTCTCTGTCTAGGCCTTTTGGAGTCCACCCGGATAATGGAACAGTCCCCAAATTCCTACATAAATATCATCAGCAAATGAGTTTAGCATTCCTATTTCTACACTCAACCCCATTTGGTGATAACCTTTCAGAATGAGATTACAGGCAATGCAACTACAAGATAATTCTACTTCTAAGTGGAATCTCTCAAAGATATAAACATTTTGGCCAAGCAATCTATATATATAAAAGAGTGATGGCATCACAGCGATTCACAAAACAACAAAAGTACAGGCCCCCCAACCTCAAAATTTGACAACACAACCCATCATCCACGCCTCAAGGTTGATACAACAAAAAGAAAAGAAAAATAAAGTCCTAATTAGAGGGAGAGCAATAATTTTTTTTATCCAATTGCTGCCAGTTTAGAGGGCTAATCTCTGCCCACTTGGTTGCCTAGCAACCAAGGGACAGCCAGGTTTCAGTTAGGGGACAGGCAGATTTAGGCCTCAGGCTTCTTCCACAGATTATCTAATTTGCCCTGGATTATATGGCAGTGTAGACTCAAGGCCCTTCCACACAGCTATATAACCCATTTATAATCTTATATTATCTGTTTTGCACTGGATTATCTTGACTCCACACTACCATATAATCCACTTCAGTGTGCATTTTATACAGCTGTGAAGAAGGGGCCTCATATAATCCAGTTCTGAGCAGATAATATAAGATTAGAAATATACAGTAGAGTCTCACTTATCCAACGTAAACAGGTCGGCAGGATAAGTGAATATGTTGGATAATAAGAAGGGATTCAGGAAAAGCCAATTAAACATCAAATTAGGTAATCGTTATACAAATTAAGCACCAAAACATCATATTATACAACAAATTTGACAGAAAAAGTAGTTCCATGCGCAGTAATGCTATGTAGTATTTACAGTAGAGTCTCACTTATCCAACACTCGCTTATCCAACGTTCTGGATTATCCAACGCATTTTTGTAGTCAATGCTTTCAATATATCGTGATATTTTGGTGCTAAATTCATAAATACAGTAATTACTATATAGCATTACTGTGTACTGAACTACTTTTTCTGACAAATTTGTTGTCTAACATGATGTTTTGGTGCTTAATTTGTAAAATCATAACTTAATTTGATGTTTAATAGGGTTATCCTTAATTCCTCATTATCCAACATATTCGCTTATCCAACGTTCTGCCGGCCCGTTTATGTTGGATAAGTGAGACTCTACTGTACTGTATTTACAAATTTACCACTAAAATATCACAATGAATTTAAAACACTGACTACAAAAACATTGATTATGAAAAGGCAGACTGCGTTGGATAATCCAGAACATTGTATAAGCGAATGTTGGATAAGTGAGATTCTTCTTTAATATGAAATAATTACTGGGATAGAATAATGCAGAACAATATAATCTCTAAAACCAGGACAGTAAATAAACAGGGGAATTACACACAGGAAACAATCAGGGCCAGCTAACACCTCCCAACAAAGTATTCCCATCATCAAAGTCTGGCAAATCCTGTTTTCTCAGGGCCACAGACAGTAGAAGCACATAAAATATCGCAAACAACACCACTCTGAAAACAAGGGAATTCCAGACAGGAAACAATCAGGGCCAGCTAACACCTCCCAACAAAAAATTCACTCAGGGAGGAAACAGCCAGGCTTTAAAGCTGCAAGGCCATTACATCCTAATCATTTTTCCTAATTGCAGCATTCATACTTGCCTCCAACAAACAAAAGGTAACACCGCTCCATGCAGTCATCCCACATGACCTTGGAGGAGTCTACGGACAACGCCGGCTCTTCGGCTTAGAAATGGAGATGAGCACCAACCTCCAGAGTAAGACACGACTGGACTTAATGTCTGGGGAAAACCTTTACCCTTGACCTTAACTACCACCAATTCCTCAATACTTTATTTCCCATACCACCATACTTCGCCACAGCAACGCGTGGCCAAGCACAGCTAGTAATAATAATAATAATAATAATAATAATAATAATAATAATAATAAAGTTTATTTATATCCCACCTCCATCTCCCCCAAAGGGGTCTCAGGGCGGCTTACAGCAAAATCATATACAAAACAATGATAAAATAATATATGAAACATCAAAGAACAATAACAAAAACCAATAATAATATATACACAGCAACCGAAAAAACACAATGCGGTATTAAAACATCAAATTAAAAACAATGAGGTTGCAATAGTGGATAAGCAAGGCGCACATTATAAGTTACAAATTTTAAAATAAAGTGCAATAGATTCATTTAAGGTCACATTGGGTAGGGAGGAGCCCTGAATTAATATCAAGTAATCAGGAAAAGAGCGACCAGTACAAAAGGTCGAGGAGTATAATTGTAATTATGATGGCAACACAATTGTACTAGATTGACATACAGATCATTCATGTTTCCTCCAAAACTCCTCCCATTAGCAAACCCCAGAGGTAAACCAAAATTATGGGGAAAACAAGGATAGCTTTCATTTAGTTTCTTACCTTTTATGGTTTGCTAAATATTTTCAGTAGGTATTCTCACATGAAAGAAACACGGAAGAACATTTTTCTCTTGCGCAAAACAATTCTGTGACACTCAAGCCATCTTCCGTGTCCAAAGCTGTTCCAATGGATAAGATTTGGTGAGGAGAAGGGAAAGCAATAATTAAGCTACACAAAGAAAACCAAAGTAAGGAAACGTTCCAAAAAGGTAGGCGCTTGTTAATGAATCTCAACTCCAGCTAACGCTTATGGAGAGCTTCTTTCACAATGCAGGGCCATCTAAATCGTAACCTTTCCCCCTCCTTGAGACTAAACTTCTCCAGGGGATAGAAAACAAACCAGCCAGCTTTTGAACCCTTCCTATCTGACTTCTCTACACTCATCCCTCCTTCCTGGAAACAGCCCCACCTTTCAGGCTGGGGCATTCCTGGCTGTATAATTAACTAAGGAGTCAGTTGCACAAAGGTTTTCACTTTCGTTCTTTGCCCAGTGCCATAAAGCCTTGTGGTTGCCTGAGATTGGACATTTTACAACTGGACAGCCATTTCCTCTTTCCAGGCAGTGATAATTCAAAGGTGGACCAAGAAATGTCAATGCCTAAAACAAAAGAGAAAGTGGTAACCTCACACCCAATCAATACCCGAAGCCAGCAGAATAGTTTTAGCTGGGGCTAGGCCATACCCGAGAGTTGTGTACCCAGGAGTTGTGTGCGCGTGTATGGTTTCTGATTCACTTTCCAGTTAAATAAAGATCTTCTATAGTTTTGGTCTTCTATGACTGTGGTGCTCAGTGTTTGCCTGTAATTTGTTAAATCATGGGTGGGAATTAAGAGGTGACCAGACTGCAACTTCCAATATTGCTGGCTGTGAATACTGGCTGATAGGTTCAGTAATGTCTGGAGTCACCTATGATTCCTACTCTTAGCCTTAATCCAATTGATAGTACCATTGGGTTGTCGTGTGTTTTCCAAGCTGTATGGCCATATTCCAGAAGCATTATCTCCTGACGTTTCGCCCACATCTATGGCAGGCATCCTCAGAGGTTGTGAGGTATATTTACAGCAGTTTTCATTCTCAAATACTCATTCAATACTCATGTAAATCCAATGCTTGGTTGGGATTAGCTTTTTGGTTTAAGATGTTGAGTTTACCTTTATATTTTTAACCTATAAACTGTTCTTACCAACTTTAGTGCTGTGGCTTATAACTCGTTTAAATTAAAGGTTAAGTCTTGCAAGGACATCCATGACGGAGGGTACTTCACCCTGGCAAGAAGTGACGAGTGGAGTGCCATAAGCAGGGTTCCCTCCTGGGCCCAGTTCTGTTCAACATCTTTATTAATGACTTATATGAAGGGCTAGAAGGCACAATCATCATGTCTGCAGACAACACCAGACTGGGAGGGATAGCTAATACTCCAGAAGACAGGAGCAAAATTCAAAACAATCTTAACAAATTAGAGAGATGGGCCAAAACTAACACAATGAAGTTCAACAGGGACAAATGCAAGATACTTCACTTAGGCAGAAAAAATGAAATGCAGAGATA
This sequence comes from Anolis carolinensis, assembly GCF_035594765.1. NCBI lineage: Eukaryota > Metazoa > Chordata > Lepidosauria > Squamata > Anolidae > Anolis > Anolis carolinensis. The sequence continues at coordinate 181,491,633 of NC_085845.1, forward strand.
CAGAATGGGGGATGCTTGGCTCGACAGCAATATGTGTGAAAAAGATCTCACAGTCCTCATGGGGAACAAGTTAAGCATGAGCCAACAATGTGATGCGGCAGCTAAAAATGCCAATGGGATTTTGTCCTGCATAAATAGGGGTATAGTGTCTAGATCCAGGTAAGTCATGATACCCCTCTCTTCCATCTTGGTCCGACCACATCTGGGATCACACTGTGTCCAATTCTGGGCACCGCAATTTAAGGGAGATGTCGACAAGCTGTCCAGAGGAGGGTGATTAAAATGATCAATTGTCAGGAGAACAAGTCCTATGAGGAGCGGCTTAAAGAGTTGGGCATGTTTAGCCTGCATAAGAGAAGGCTAAGAGGAGACATTATGAGGGCCATGTATAATATATGAGAAGTCATAGGGAGGAGGGAGCAAGCTTGTTTTCTGCTGCCCTGGAGACTAGGACGCGGAACAACGGCTTCAAACTACAGGAAAGGAGATCCCACCTGAACATTAGGAAGAACTTCCCCACTGTGAGAACTGTTCGGCAGTGGAAAACACTCTGCCTCAGAGTGTGGTGGAGGCTCCTTCTTTGGAGGCTTTAAAGCAGAGGCTGGATGGCCATCTGTCGGGGGTGCTTTGAATGCAATTTTTCTGCTTCTTGGCAAGGGGTTGGACTGGATGGCCCATGAGGTCTTTTAACTCTATGGTTCTATGATTCTATTATCTAAACTGTAGAATTAATACAGTTTGACACTATCTTAATTGCAATGACTCAGCAACATGGAATCATAGGAGTTATAATTGCATATACACTCTTTCCTGCCAAATAGTGTTGGTGCCTGACTGAACTACAGTTCCCACAAATACATAACATTGATCTGTGGCTGTTAAAATGGTATCAAACTGCATTAATTCTACAGTGTAGATGCACCTTGAGTTGGGATTCAAATCCTGACCTCGTTAGTTCATAATAGTCATTGCAGCCACTAGCTTTCCAGTTAGCAACCCTATCAGCGAAAGCCAGCATGATGTTGTAGTAGTTTGAGTATTGGATGATGACCAGTGTCTAATTCCACACTAGGCCATGGAAACCCACTGGGTTTCTTAACCCCAGAAAATCCCATGATAGATCTGCTTTCAGATTGCTACAAGTTGTAATGACTGGAAGGCACAAAACAATAACATGCCACCTTAATGTCAGCTTCTTCTACCTGTCTGATAGTACAACCAGCATCACCTACAACCACCTTACTTCTTGTAGCACTACCCAAAGCATTTTTAAAGCGACAGCTGTATGTCTAAATGGATCCTCGGTGGTCACAGGTGTATGCGCTACGGCAAACTCATAGGGTTTCCCAGGAATATAAGTCAATTAGCAAACCGTATGATTCCCACCTGTTTTAATGCTTTTTACAAGTTGCTGAAAGCAACATACAAAAATTATCTTCAAATATGCATTTGTTGCCATTTCATATCAATTGTGGGTTTGTATATAAGCTTTACAGTTTAAGATTCCTTTTTACACTTTTAATTCAATTGCTTTCTGGTGGTGGTCAGGATAATAAACGTTTCCAATATATTAATGTGTGTAAATGTATTTGCAGCTCTATATTATAATTTTTAAAAGCTTTTTCTTAAGAGTTTTAGTACAAAAGTACAATTACACAGGCACTTTATTTTTATTTTGTAAATTGAGAAGAAACCTATTGTTTTGCTATATTTTAGAATGATAAGAAAAACCAGTTGAGAGTGGAATTTTTTTAAAAAAATTGCAGCAGGATTTACAAGAAAACAGTCCAGGACAACAAAGTCATTATAATATTTATTATTTATTTTTAAAAAATCCTGAGAACTATAGCAGCTAATTCTGCAATAACTCAATGCATTTGCCAATTCTGAAATATTATCTGATCTAGCTTTACTACAATAAAGCTTCTTTTCTACTCAGGAGGGTATTTGACCCCTATAAATATACATATAGCATTTTGTATATTGTGTTCTTGATTCTTGTCTCTAATTTTATACAATGTATATACCTCAATAACTATTGTATTGCTTGGATTTAATTATAAGTAAGATATTCACATCATGCTGATTGAAAGAAGAACATGGGTCACATCTGAGAGAAAAATAACATAAAGAAGTATGTTCCATATAGTGCAGGCTATACATTTTCCTCTTTCTAAGGGATGTTCCTCTTTAACATCCCTTATCCAGAACTCCAAAAATCCCAAATACTCCAAAAATCTTTGTATTACCTTGATAAATATATGCCTATAACAATTATAACCCATTAAATATTTACTTGATATGGATTGATATAGATAACACTTGTTGCTGTTATTGCCATCAAGTCAGCTTTGACTCTACAAATGGGAAACCTACAAGAGTCCTGGGCATCAAAAACCCACTCAGATCTTGCAAACTCAGGGTTCTTTGACTGAGGGTACATCTACACGATAGAATTAATGCAGTTTGATACCACATTGACTGCCATGATTCAACGTCATAAAATCCTGTAGTTTGGTGAAGTATCAGCACTCTTTGGCAGAAAAGGCTAAAACCTTGTAAAACTACAATTCCCAGGATTCCACAGCATTATGCCATGGCAGTTAAAATGGTATCAATCTGCATTAATTCAACAGTGTAGAGCAGGCATGGGCAAACTCCGGCCCTCCAGGTGTTTTGGACTTCAACTCCCACAATTCCTAACAGCCTACCGGCAAAACCTTCATTAAATGTGTGAAGGACGAAATTTCTCTTGCCAGGATAAAGATTTTGCCCTCTAGTCAATTTAAGGTGTAGCTGAATACTCAAGCATGTTTGTCTCTTTGACCTCTTGGGATATTTTGTATTTAATGTTAAAGGCACTGAACACTCTGGAATCAGTAGGTCCCATGTTGATGTGCAGTAAAGTGAGACATTGAATGTAAGCTAACGGAGAAAAGCTTTACAAAACTGGAGTTTGAAAGTATATGGTACAGATGGTTTTTGTTTGATTTCCTTGTTATGCTCCTTAGTAGGTCCTGATCTCTTGTTGCACCACCTTCAAGAGAATTTGAAGCTGCAGCGTAAGATAATCTGCAACAGGGAAAAGATAAAAGTTAGCCGCCTGAATATTTCATCTATTAGTATTTAAATGTAAAAAGCTACTGCTTCAATAAAAGGGCAAAAACTTAATTAATGAAATTGTTCAATGAAGAACACCATTGCTTCTCCTGCGCCAGTAAAGTCAAAAGATTGTCCATTTCATTGCAAACAAGAAGAATTCCTTTGGCTCAAATGACTTTTAATCATGTCACCATGGTTTCCTTAAGGTTTCATGCAGCATATCTGTCTATGTCCAACTCATCCTTTGGACTTGGTCAAATCAAAAGACTTCACAAATGTAAGCAAACAAAAAAAAAGATTTCACAGATGTGATAGGAGCTAAATCAAGTGTGGGCCAACGTTGGCCATCCAGGTGTTTTGGATTTCAACTCCCACAATTCCTAAAAGCTGTTAGGAATTGTGGGCATTGAAGTCCAAAACTCCTGGAGGGCCAAAGTTTGCCCATGCCTGAGCTAAATGATAAAATGGGAAAGATGCATGCACTTCCCATTTTCTATAATGTTTTGCACATTATATGCATGCATGTGTAGTAAGGAGCAGGCTCTATTACAGGCATGGGCAAACTTCAGCCCTCCAGGTGTTTTGGACTTCAACTCCCACAATTCCTAACAGCCAGTAGGCTGTTAGGAATTGTGGGAGTTGAAGTCCAAAACATCTGGAGGACTGAAGTTGGCCCATGCCTGCTTTATTAGGTCGTTTCTAAGGATCCATAGCTATGGTGGATTGGATTAATCAAGACCTCATTCTGCCATAGTTTTAAGGATACTATACAATTGGATACAATAATTTAAAATTGTTTAGTCTCTACTCACGAAATGTGGTTCGACACCCATTTGGCATTGATCCATTGTTGAGCAAGTAGTACACTGGAAAGCCACTTAAAACCATGGCACATCCAATGCTGATGCTGACTGGGTCAGAATAGAAGGACATTCCCACCGTGAAAAGGCAGATGATAGTAAAGGAAACTGGGATGAAGAGAGGAACCTGAATACAAAAGATTTAAAAAAAACTTTGTTATACATGACTAAATTATTCTGATATAGTCTCTATCTAAGTTTGGAAATTTGTACTATTGTTGTTGTTGATGTTGTTGTATTGCCTCTGTGTCCGCAAAAATTGTATCTGTGGTTTCATTTGTCCATAATTTTGCAATAATTCCCTAGCCAGTATGGGGCTACATTGGCAACGAGCTACTATTATGGTGACTATAGTCCAAAAAAGGAATTTTTCCCAAGTTCAGCCTTTTTTTTCTGCATAAATCAGATTTAGCTGTGATCACAGACGATTGGATTGCATCCAAATCAATATACAATATCCTCTGAAAAGGCACCTTGAATAAAGCATAACGAAACAGACATCCAACTAAGGACCAAGGCATTGACATCTCCTCTGTTCTGATATCAGCCAGCATGCCAACGTCTTAAATCAAGAAACAGCTTCTTAAGATCTATAGAGATATCGCAGGAACTCCTCAGGAAGCGAGAGTCCAAAAGTGGCAGACTAAAACCTGAAACCTCAATCAGTGTCTGAGAGTGGATGAGAAACTCCTCCTGGGCACACCATAAGCAGAGCCGGCCCTAGGTATTTCTCAAGTGTAGGCGGACAGAATTTTGGCGCCCCCCCCCCAACCAATCACTGAAAAATAAAAGTGTTGGATAAGCAAAACTGTTGGATAATAAGGAGGGATTAAGGAAAAGCCTATTAAACATCAAATTACATTAAGATTTTACAAATTAAGTACCAAAACATCATGTTTTACAACAAATCAACAGAAAAAGCAGTCTCGACTGCGCCCCCATATATTTTGCGCCTGAAGCGACCGCTTAATTCGCCTCATTGTTGGACCGGCTCTGCACATAAGACTGGGCGACTTTGAAGGTGCTGAACAGACTGCACTCTGGCACCACGAGATGCGGAGCCAACCTTAGGAAATGGGGCTACAAAGTGGAGTCCATGACACGTAGGTGTGGAGAAGAGCAAACCACAGACCACTTACAACAATGCAGCCTGAGTCCTGCCACATGCACAGAGTCACCAGAGGCACTTGAAGTGGCCAGCTTCTGGTCCAAGGAAATTTAGCATAATGCCAAGTTTTATTATTTCTTAATACAGATTAGCTAAACCTGTATACTCTGGGGTTGAGGTATATAGATAAACCCACATTAAACTTTCCTGCAGGAAAAGATAGGAATATCTTGCCTCTAGCCACAAGAGGGCAATAGGTGAAAACAAATAATGAACTATGGCTGTTCTCTCTTCTGAAGACCTTAACTGTTGCAGAGTGGGTTTTCTGAGATGTCTCCTTAATTCTTCCAAACCAAAGTATCTGCCAAATTTCATTTAGACTACAGCTCCCATCAGCCCCAGAAAGCTGGGTGCTATAAGTGGAGATGTAGTGCAACATGTCTGGAGGGTGGCAGGTTGAGAGAGATTACTTTCATATTTCTTTTTAACTTTTGGTGGGTGTTGGGAAATTAAAAGGTCGGGATTTAAAAAGCAGCTAATTTTATGTAATGCTCTTACTATACTAGTTAAGCCTGAGAAAGACTTCATTGTTTTATTGGGGGGGGGGGGCACAAATTGGGGAACCACTAAACATCATGGAAAAAAGAGAGGGGCTTTTCAGGAAATTCTAGGTGGTCTAGACTCAGAGTAAGATACTAAGAGAGCCTTTTGATTGTTGATTGTGTTGTTTTATGTGGTTATAAGGTTGTTAATTTTGCTGATTTATGTTTTTAATCTATGTTTGATTATGCTTGTCCCCATGTGAGCCGCCCCAAGTCCCTTCGGGGAAATCAAGGCGGGATACAAAAATAAAGTTGTTGTTGCTGCTGGTGCTGTTGTTGTTGTTATTATTACATTTGCCATCTGAAGCCTATAAAGATGACTTTCCAAGAACTTGTAATACAGTAAAATAAAATAAAAATAGGGCAGCAAAGCTTTACCTTGAATGGACTCAGTATCTCAGGATGACGGCAACGATGAACTATAAGGCCAAGGGTAGCTAATCCTATGAAAAGCCACCGGGAGAAGCTGAAGAAGTTCAGTAGGTGGTAAAGATCTCCCACACAAATCATAGCCGTGACCAAAGGAAACTGGGAAGTTATAAAGATAACAGATATGTAATAGTAAACTTCAATCTTAGATGTTAAAACATAATAGAGCTCAGTACTTTAAGGATTTTAAAAATGTTTTCGAACAGCAGTGTCAGGCAGTTTTAAGTAAGTAAATGAGAGCCACTTATTCCAGCAGTTCTTAAAATTTGGGTCTCTTGATGTCTTGGACTTCATCTCCCAGGATTTTTTTTTACTGTTGGCTAAATTCACTAGGATTCCTTGGAGATGAAGGCACAAACACTTGGAGGACCAAAGATTGGGAATCATGATCTTATTCCTAACATCCTCGAGAAGGAATATGATATTCTAAGTGGTCAAAAAGGAATCGGATATTCTAAGTGGTCAAAAAGGAATCTGATATTCTATTTCCATCTCTACTTATCTCCTTATTATCTCACGTTTACCAAAAGTGAAACTAGTTTATCTCAGTGTTATCTTACCACAGTATTAACTCCTCCAGATGGCCAATAATCCCAGTAAAAATAGGGCTACTATGTTTCAATGATACCCAAATCATAGAAATTGTTCTCATTCCACATTATGATTGATTGTATTTGTATGCCATCTTCTGCCCAGAGTGGGACCCAAGACCAATTTCAAAACAATTAAAATATTCAGTAAACTCAGTCATGCCATAAATATAACAGTCTTTCATGTCCTGCTGGAAGGGTACGGGAACAGTGACGTGGGTAGATGTACAGAAGGAATGAAGACAATTGATTGTGCTATGGATATTAAGTTATCCTGGGATTTTAAAAATAAGCAAACACAATACCTCCTGTCCTGGGTTTCATAGGCTCCAGCTGGAGCCGATGAAATTCATATTGGATAAACTGGAACAAGGAGGTGCAACCCCAGTCCTTTCCTATCTTTAGTGGATTTCTTACAATAAAGCCTTTGTTTGTTTCTTTAGCCATTGGTGTCTTTACTTGTCAATCAGTATCCCTAGCTGCTCGCTCTCTCCATTGTAAGCAACTATAGCAGGAATGTGAAACCTGTAACAAAGAGTGGCTCATGCCTTTGGGGGGTTTTTTTTGGTAAAAGAGGAAGATTCCTGTGACTTCAAGTCCTGTGTGCAATCTTCAAACTCCATTTTGAGGTAGACCAAAGAAGAAACATCAAAATCCTTATCCAGGCATTCAGAAGTTTTTTCATCTGGCAAAGAACTCCATGAGATCATGGTCGTCAGAGGCACCCTGTGCTAACCGCACAACCAGTAATCAGAAACACCTATAATATGAGAATCCCCACGTCTTTAAATCAATCTGAATAAACCTATGAACTACAGGCCACTTCTTCACATGCTGGCCAGCTATAGTCCATGGAAACCTAGGTAAAAGAAACAGGTTAGGCTTTAGGATGCTTATAAGTGCCCTCCTTTTATATTTATTCTAGGAAAGCCTAGAATACACATTGGAAAGATGTGCTACATCTTTTTCTTTGTTCAGACTTTCAGAAGAAACTAATAAAGAAAGAATTAGATGCTGTATGAAAAGAAGAGCTTACCATCAGCATAACAGCTGGCAGGGGTGTATGCCTTTGAATGTGGATCATGGAGAAGAGGGAAGGCCACTGACCTTCCCTTGAAGCCACAAACAATGTCCTGCAAGCAGGAAACAAGGAGTAAAAGTAAGCATTCAAGGAATCATTTTATGGAATACATAGACTGCAAGTGTATTATGTTTGAGCACTTTTATACTATCCCTCAACCATCAAAGAACCACCGTAACAATCCATCTTCTTTTATTTCAGAGGTTAAACAGTGTTAGAACTTTGAAGAGTTCTAGGGAATTATGGTTGGTCCACTCAGCTGTATCCACATTGATAACTGGGGCAGGATATAGTGAACGCACAACTCCCTTGTGACAACAGCTTCACTGGTTGCTTGGCTTCTTTTGAGCACAATGCAAAGTGCTGGAGAGCAGCTTTATATGGCTAAGGTCCAGGTTATCTATTCTCCAATATGTGCCTAACCATGTTTTGATCTTCTAAAGAAGAGACATCTAGTGGGGATAGAGAAGAGGATCTTCTCAACCACTGCTCCCAGACTCTGGACCAATATTTTACAGATGAAAACTGAGACACGTGTGCCAAGTAGCATCAGAGTATGGCAACAGTTATTATGAGGAAGAACATACAAGTTAGAACAGTGGTTCCCAATGTGTGGTCTGTGGATCACCAGTGGTTCCCAAGAACTAAAATTTGGTCCGTGGCCTTACTGTTACTACCCATTGCCATAAGAGCAACTGGTTTCATGAAACTCTCTTATAGTGCCAAGGCAACGGAGATGTCAGGAAGGGAGAGGCTGACTACCCGCAAAAGATACGACAACAAGCCTCCTGACTGCTGCTTCTCCTCCTCCCTCCCCCTGAGTAGAGCTGTTCCATATAGCACCTGGAAGCACTTTGAACTCAGTTTGCAGCATCTCGGTGAAGCTGATGACAAAGCCAAAAAGTGGAAGAAGGAGAAAGAAACCAGGAACTTTTAAAAGAAGCTGAAAAAATGGAGCAATAGAGGATTAATTGGGTCTAAAGCTGCAACACTGGGACAGTTGGAGGGTTTGGAGACATGCTTTCTAAAGAGGTTAGACTGGCACTCTCCTGACTATCTGTTTATTTTGGCAAGCCTTGGATGTTTGATTGATTGGGGTAAAGAGCCTTTCTGAATGTGATGTACAAGTGTTCTATGCACTCAAACATTATTTACTGGCACAAACAGCTAGTATAATTTCTCTATATTTCCCTCTCCCATTTGCCAAAACTGGATTAAAACACTAAACTCTGACCTTGAAAATGTAAAAATTCCTCCATTCATGGTTCCAAAACACGACAAGGAAACCAGGATAGGAATCACAGATATAAGGCTCTGGAAAGCTTGGCGTGCAAAACTCTGGAATGGGGGGAAAGGAGGCACAATACATTTATAAACACCAAATATATTAAGAAATGCAACAAACCACCAGTAAAAATTACTATAGTTTGGTAAGTTGATTTGATTTCCAGCTCTCTTTCATTATAATTCTTCCTGTTATGCATCATGTCAAGGATCAGCTGAATTGAATAAGTTCATAAGCACCGATTGGAGCTTGGAAAGGTTGCCTTTAGGACAGCAGCTCCCACAATCCCCCTAATAGGATGACTACACCGTAATTAATAATAATAATAATAATAATAATAATAATAATAATAATAATAACTTTATTTTTATACCCTGCCTCTATCGCCCCAAAGCGGACTCAGGGCGGCTTACATGGGGCCAAGCCTGAATAAAAACAGTAGCAGTATAAAACACAGCAATAGACAAAAACATGCACAATTAAAAAATTTAAACATTAGCCAATAAAAACAAGAACAAATAAAAACATGGATTAAAACTGAGAGATTGTAAAAGTAGACTGGGTAAGGTGCACCATATTAGGGGAACTATTGTCTTTTCCAAACTCCGGGTTTTTTTTACATCTCTTGAGAGCACTATTTAATACAACCAGTGCCTATTTCCCATCATCTAACAAACTGAATTTGTCTTCCATCAACTGTAAAATGACCCCCACCCCACCTCCAAGATTGGGTGGGATTGGGTTGGATGTTAGCAACAATGCTGGCTTTCAACTCACCACAGCTACCGCCTGGGAGGCCAAAACATCTGCTGCTGTCAGTACAGTGTAATAGGAAACATTGGTAAGCATATATCCCACAATCACAGTGATCACAGAGACAATCACAGCCAGAGGAAGATTTCTACAAAAAGAAGAAAATGGGAGGAAAGAGAGGAGACAGTCAGTATAACTGTCCCCATCCTGAATTACATGCAAGCTTCAAACATTTCATGCCTATTAAGCATTGTTTTCTGGTTAACGAAAAGGATCCAGTAGAAAAAAAAACATGGGAGGTAGGATGTCAGATTTAAGTACAGTTTAGTTATGATACAGGTTTAGCAGACCATCATCCTCTAAGTGTTGATCCGAATGTACCCAAAAGATGCAATACTTGGGGAAGATGTTTTTTACTATAACTTCCAGAATGTCCCAGTCCAGCTTCTAAGTGTTGAACAGGAAAAGTAACTTTTCCAAGTTCTGAAATGAAATTTTAAAAATGGAGAGCAGAGAGAGGGCTAGAATGGGAAGGGATTTCTGCAAGCTAGAAGCAGCCATTAAGAAGTCCCCTTCTCATGTTTCTACCAAACAGCCCTATAAGAGGGATAAGAATGAGAAATTGAGAACTCCTTCCCAAAATCTCAAAGACAGGGCCTGTCAGATAGGTTGGATCCAAGTCAGATCAGACTTCATCACTAGTACATTGAATTGCAGCTAGAAATAGACTGGTACTTAGTGAGGTTGTCATACCTGTATTTCAGTTCTGAATATTCTCCATCAATACCATCATCCCCTCCCCACACACACCATTATCCCTTTAGATTTTGAAACTACAGAATCTTTTTTTCCTGACTGTCTCTGAATTTGTCCTTCACAAAACTTTTCTTTCCCAGACTCACCGTTCTGGCTTCACTAGTTCTTCTCTCACAAAACATGTCTGAAACCTGTGCCATGAAAGGAAAAAAGGGGGGAAGGTTGTTCATAATAATAATAATACTTTATTTATACCCCAACATCATCTCCTATAGGATCTCAGGGCAGCTTACAAAACAGCAAACAAAGATGCCATATATAAAATACATAAAATAAAATACATCAACATAAAAACGGAAAAAAAATGAAAACAATAATAACATTACATAAACCAGGTATATAATTTGGAAAAAAAACTCTATTAAAATAGAATCAGATATAAAATGCTAAGTGATTGGCAATCAGTTCTGGTTCCTGTCTAGATGTTATAGAGGCCTGCTGGAAAAACCAATTTTTTAACTCTTTCCTAAAGTGTTGTAGTGTAGGGGCTTGTCTAAGTTCCCTGGGGAGGGCATTCCAGAGCCGGGGGGCCACCACCGAGAAGGCCCTCTCCCTCGTCCCCACCAACTGCACTAAAGACGGAGGCGGGACTGAGAGGATGGCCTCCCCGGCAAATCTTTTAGCCTGCACCAGTTCATAGGAGGAGATGCGGTCACAAAGATAGGCTGGACTCAAATCATGTAGAGTTTTATAGGTGATAACCTGTGGGGATTTGTAAAAGGCACCATGATGGGTTGACTGAAAGGACATGTGTCAGCAGCTGATTGGCTAAGTGTGCCAGGAGTCAATATTCTGATTGGCTACTGTCTAGTTTGCTGCTGAGAGAAACGGTTTGCACAGGCATTTTACCTCAGAGAGCGAAGAGGTAACAGCTAGGGAATTAATGGCTGCTGATTCTCTGAAGCCTGATAATTTATAAGGCAATTAGGCATATTTAAAGACTGTTTTAAAAGGACTGTTTATTCCCTCTGTTCTCTGAAGCCAGAGAGGCTACTGTATATATTGTTGCTCTGTTCAACCTATTGAACAGAACAACAATATATACAGTAACTGTAAAGTTACTGTTTCTTATTTCACAGACCTGAGTGGCACGTTGTTACACTGCAGGATAAACTTTGGTTCAGAAGCCATGGTAAAGCGTCTATTTATTTACATCTACAACATCCAACATAACCAGCACTTTGAATTGGGATCAGAAACTTATTGACAGCCAGTAAACCTATTTCAAGAACAATGAGAGGTCTTTAGAGGGTATTACCAGTATACAAGCCAATCCAGTATACAGGCAGTCCCCAAGTTAGAAACATCCAACTTACAAATGACTTGTAGTTAAAAATGGGGGTGAGACAACAGGAAATGAGAGAAATCTACCCCTAGGAAGGGAAATCCATTCCTGAAGGAGTGGTCATGGGGAAAAGGTGTCTCCACTGAAGCTTTAGCACAATTCCTTGTTTCTAAAACAAGCGAAATCTTTCAAAATCAAATTATCTCAGAATGTGAGGTGAAATCTTCTGAACAGGGGCACAAACAGCAAAACGAACTCAACAGGAGGTAACCCTTTCCTAAGCTATCCAGAGTATATGTGTGTGTGTGTGTGTGTGTGTATGTATGTATGTATGTATGTGTGTGTGTGTATGTATGTGTGTATATATAATTACTGTTCTGACTTACATACAACTTCAACTTAAGAACAAACCTACAGAACCTATCTTGTTCATAACTTGGGGACTGCCTGTAGTAGTTTGCAACAGGGCTCTGGGAGGCTATGGTTTTAATTCCCGCTAAGCCATGAAACCCTCTGAGCAATTTACATTCTCTCAATCTTAAAGGAAGGCAATGACAAACCTCCTCTGAATAAATACTGTCAAGGAAACCCCATGATAGGATGGCCATATGTCAGAGTTGACTTGAAGGCACACAACAAAAACAAAAACAACAAAAGAGGGTATTGTGAAAACATATATGAACTCTGCATACCATCCTGAATAGGCAAACATTCCTGCATAAAAAGCTAGTGGTAGTTTGTCCAGAACCAGCATCTGATTGTTGAAAGCATCCTGGAAATTTTCTGTGTGACCTAAAGAATATCATGTAGTTAGAAGTGACAGGAACTTTTGAAAGTTGACAATAAAAAGCCTTGTACTACCATAAGATAACATTTGTACTGCAAACCATCACATATTTGGGATGCACTTGCTGAAGTGGCTCTAAGGCACATGGGCTCATGTCCAGTAAAGTAAGTTCAAGTCCTAGACTTTTGGTTACTGCTTGTAACATGCCTATCTCACTGAAAAAAACATAATCAAGATAATAGCTAAATAATGTTTGATGTGACTACATATATGGGAGGACTATAGTCCACTCCACACTTTTCAGGACATCTTTGAAAGAACAGAATGAGGTTACCGCATGATTGGGTTGTGACCTGATCCATAATGAGCAATGAAAAGTTGGACAGGAAGACATACAATGGATACAAGAGATAGCTGCAGTTTTGAGCAGGTCTAATTAAGACATGTTGATGTTGGAATAATATATTTAATAATATTATATATTGTTAACCCTACTGTGCTCATGCATGCACATGTGCTGAGGTGCAGATTTATGGAGGCCTTTTTCAGGCTTTTCTAAACACAGTGCATGAATTCCTAGGTTTCTTTCCTTTAAATTAGTACTTTTGAGAATTATTTTTAATTAACCCCTTCTGGCCTCTTGCTGCCTGGCAGTGGACACCTTTTTGAATACACTCTGATGTTGCTTGAACCCAAGTCCCAATATTTAGGTGTGAAATGTTGGTATGTAATGATGACAATCACAACATCAAAAACATGGAATACCTTGGGCTAGAAGCATCATGCCTGGCACAATGATGAGAGCAAGAGCTGCCAACTTAATGATGGATAAAATAGTCTGAATCCTGGCACTCCAGCTGACACTCCAGGAGTTCAAAATTAGGACAATGTCTGATTGAAAAAAAGGAAAAAGCATTGGAGTGGCATGAAGGCATTAGTCAAGTTATGCATGCATGCATACATACATTCATAAATATCTACCAGAAGTTGGTCATAGAGTCACCCTGGAGGACCTAGAATTTCCTAAAGAGCTGCTTTCACAGATAAAAAGAAATTGCATTTTTAAATTCACAGTTTTTCCACCTTTGTTGAGATCCTGCACTCCTAACCCTCACAAAAATAAAGGACCTACTGTATAATGGAATAATCTGTGACTATTAAAGGAAACTATATGACTGTATTTCAATAATTAAGATCCAATTCCAATTGTTCATTCTGACTATACATATAAAATTAATAGAATTAATGCATGTGTTAACTTATCAATCAGCCATGTTGATAGCCCACCTTTTCCCCAAGAGTGGAATACATTTCAGTTTACAGAATAAAAAGAGATACACATAAAACCATATATAGCAAAAAAGTACAAAAAGTTAAAATAATACTGTATTACCTATGGAATTAAAACTATACAAAACATTGATTTAAAATGCAGATTAAGAGCAGTAGAGCACTTGAACAAAAAAAGTCATTATATAAAATAATCTATCCCAGTTAGAATAGAAAAGTCTTCACTTGATAGCCAAAGGACAGCAAGAAGTGAGCCAACCTAGAATCCAACAATTGTTTCAATGGCCCTACTCTAATTGGAAGTAGCCATTAAGTCCCTGTGGATGTGAAATGGTAAGTATTTCTATTTTCAACTTACAGTAGCCGAGAAGAGCAACAAGTTTCACAGCCAGCAGTGGAGCTGGACAGGGGGCAAAAAATGGCTCCAATATGTAACGTCCAAATGCCAAGGAAACCACCGCACTATTGGCTGGCCTGAAGAGAAAAAAGTGGGTTATATTCCTTGATGAGACCTCAAAGCTATGCAAGATGGTATTTATTTGCCAGGTGAAGTTGTTCAGCCACTGCACTGAGTTGTCTTCTGTGCCATCAGTCTTTCCAATACAGTAGACTCTCACTTATCCAACATAAATGGGGAGGCATAAGTGAAAATGTTGGATAATAAGGAGGGATTAAGGAAAAGCCTATTAAATGTCAAATTATGTTATGATTTTACAAATTAAGCACCAAAACATCATGTTTTACAATAAGTCTGCCACTTGTTTGGGAGCATGGCTGCACTTGTGCTGTTGTTGGGCATGTTGGCGAGACTCTACTGTATATGTAGGAACAGTTACTGGCAACTGTAAGATGTCGCTGTAAGAGAAAGCTAGTCTGAGGTTTTAATGAGAATATTGGAAACATCTGGGTAGAATTGTATGCTTACAGGCCTTGATCAAATGACCCATTGAAATGATCTTACTTTGACTCAGGTGCTATTAGAGGAGATAAGTCTTGGGAGTGGGGGAGATGACAGGAGTTGGGAAATAAGCTTATAGGCTTGTTAGAGACCCCCAAGACAAACTGGCCAGCAGGACACAGTTTTCCTACCCATGTTTTTTCCTAACCTGCTTCATAAGATGCCTAGACCTTTTGTGTGCTACTCTATAATCCTTGGAGAAATGTGAAAAATTGCTTATCATCTGAAGATATATCCCACAAAGCCAATTAAAGCATAGTGTTTAACTGCTTTCACAGCTCTGATGTGTAATACAATATGGCCTCATCTGCAGTGTTTGCTTTTTGTTTGTTTTTTAAACACTTTCTAGCCACAAATGGATGAATTTGTGGATGCAGAATCCATGGATATCAAGGCGGCTAACAATCCATACTAGACAAGTTTTAAAAGAGCAATACAAAAGTTTTTTAAAACAATTAAATAGCATGAGTGTGGTAAAAACAGGATTAAAATAAAGTAAATACACTAAAATGGCCTTTAAAATTCATATCCCATGCAATCCCACCCAAAGCTATTAAAATCAATATTGTTAAAAACTATATAGTGCCCCAGCCCTTTCTTTCAAACTTTCTGTATTAAAAGCCTGTCAGAATGAAAAAGGTTTTCCTTCACACTTTAAAAGCTTTGGACTTCAAGCTCCTATCAATTCCCTTCCCATCAACCTCCCATCAAGTACAGCCAATAATAAGGGATTTAGTCCAATGCATCTGGAGAGCCAAAGGTTCCTTATATCTGCTGTACTATATGCTGCTATTCCAACTGGGTATTGTCAACACAAGTCAAAATGAAAGCAATGTGTTCACATATTTGTTACTTACACAATATTGCAGAAATTCAATCTGGTCATTCGCCTAGGTTGTCTTTTTTTTTATCTGTTTCTGAAGTCAGTCAGGGTGAAGCTAAACATTTAGCAAATATTTAACTATATATCATATATAAAAGTACACCAAATGGTTTAGGGGTATTCCTTTCTCACCTTCACGTTTATAGCAGGTTGCAGATGGAAATATTTACCTTATAGCAAAGTACTCAGCCCATAGAAACAAGAAACCTGGCAGAGGGCCCAGGGTCTCCAAGATATAGATGTAATGACCTCCAGACTTTGTGATACGTGTGCCAAGTTCTGCATAACTCAAAGCACCTGGAAGTATTCAGGTAGAAAAATGTGTTAGCAAATCACATAGAGAACTTCTCTGCTTATCAGATTTGAAAGGGTTTTGATATCCTTCAAAATTGCTGAAATATCAGTAGAAAAATAGGCTTCAGTGAAATCCTCACTAGTCCTTTACTGGAGGCCACGTCTATGTGGCCCATGAGATCCTTCCCATACTGAGAACTGGCACTGATACTTTAAAAAGACTTTCTGTACCCTGAAGGTAAACACAGATATTCTTCCACATGCACTGGAGTTAGGGGTGCAGGGTCCTCACTAAAATGAGGAAAATCGGAATAGAACTCACACTATTTTTTTTTTAAAAAAAACCTGAGATAACACTTCTCAAACAATCTCTAGATCATATAGCATGGACTTCTGGTGGAGATTGTCCAAAAGGTTACACTGGGGGACCTAGAGATTACTAGAGAGAACATTTTAAATCAAATTCAAGAAAAATCTGTACTGTTCTGTTATCCGAGTGGAGGTCAAAAGGGGTGCTAGACAGAGAAGCACAGTCCATTTTATGGGAGAGGAGGGGGGTTGAAGGACTAAAACAATTTCCCCGTTTTCCTGTTATTCCCCTCACCCATGTCGCTGTTGTGGAACCAGCCCTCACCCATGGAGCCCTACACCGCCCATCAAATGGCGTAGGATGACTTCCAGTGGGGCTCCATGGCTTAACTGAGCACTGCAACCACCAATACAGAAGCTGCCCCATGTTCTATAAGGAACAATGAGGCTTTGGCAAAGCGGTGACACTTCCCCACGTGGCATGGGGAAACGTCAACTGGTGGCCAGGGCACCAGGATTGCCACACTATTTCCATGATTTGTCACAGAGGTTGGCGAATCATGGTGCTGGACCTCATCCATGTGTTAAGGTCCTTAGGACTATGTGTGTATGTGACTTCAGGTTGCCTGTCAACCTATGGTGATCCCATGAAATTTTCTTAAGAGTTTTTATTTTATTTTATTTTATTTATTGGACTTGTTGGAAGAGAAAGGTTTTACAGGCTTTCCGAAAGGCAGGTAGGTCTCGGGTGGTTCGAGTTTCAACTGGCAAGGCATTCCATAAATAAGGGGCTACAATCGAGAAGGCTCTCTGCCTAGTAGAAGACAAATGATAGGTCCGGATGTTAGGGACTTCAAGCAAATTTTGGTCTTTAAACTAATCTCTCAATCTCTCTTCCCCCCCCCCCCCACTCCTAAAGTATCTTTAGCACTTTATTGTTAAGTTCCAGACAATATCCCCAAGACAGTTCTTTCTGGGATTATTTGGAGCTATTACAGTTGGGCAGTGCAAAGGGGGGACAATTTCATCTGTTATTTTTTGGAGAGAAATTCAAGCATTTACCCATGTTGCCGTTGTGGAAACAACCTTTATTTATGTCATGGGAAGTGGAGAGGGGGAATAACTGGCAAAAATGGGGAAAATGGTTTTCCTCCTTCAACTACCCCCCCCCCCCCCCGTAATAAAATGAACTATCCTTCTCTGTCTAATCAAAACACAAACATCAAACCAGTAAATGTGGAGTGCTGACTGTAGGGTGCTTTTGAAAAAGAAAATGATAGGATGCCTGTTATTTAATCTGGACTTCCTATATGGTGTAGCTCACGATGGGGCAGTCCATAGTGGGTCCAGT
The DNA here is from genome assembly GCF_035594765.1 of Anolis carolinensis. Lineage (NCBI taxonomy): Eukaryota > Metazoa > Chordata > Lepidosauria > Squamata > Anolidae > Anolis > Anolis carolinensis. The sequence continues at coordinate 181,509,416 of NC_085845.1, forward strand.
GAGAGTGGGGGAAATTGCACTCCAGACTCTCCAAAGTTATCCAGCCATAACTTAGAGGACGGGCCGCAGCTGAATTGCAGGGTACACATCTGGTACACAGAACATCTCAGGTTCAACCATGAATATATTCCTGTAAGGCTAGGAAGGGCTCTCAAAATCCCGGAGGAGAGATGCCAGCCAGCGTAGTCAAGGGGTGTGTGCCAATCAACCCAAAGAGGTAAGATTCTAAATGTAAGAGCAGCCTTTGCATTGATCCAAGAAAATCATTCACATTGATAGTGATGCACTCTGACAGTCTTGAAGCCATACCTGGAGGCTCTAAGAAATCCACAATGGCTCCATATGTGCATGCATGAAGATGCCATATGGTCAACAGCTTCCTTAGAATTTAACATGAGTTATTTTTAATCAAAACTTCTGGCCTGCAGGTTTCCTACATTAGGCACTACAAGCAATTCAAATGGAATCACTTCACAGAATTTATTATGGTGGAGTACTTCCATTGAACATTTCCTCGTTGCTTTCAGCCTCCTTTCGGGTAAAGAAAGGAGATTCTATTTTGGCTCTAGTGCTTTGTATCTGTACATATAAATTATGGACTGGGCTGATATGAAAATAAAGAATAATAAGAAAGAACAAACAGAAGCCCTGAAATCGGCCATTCACAGTTGTTATTGTTATTATATTCATTTATATTCCCCTTTTCTCTCAATATTGAGATTCAAGGTGGCTAACAACATTTTTCAAAACAGCACAAATTAAAACTAAATAAAAGATTCAATAAAAGTATCAGGAGATAGTAATTTAAAAACAAACAATGTGTAAAGTTTAAAACATTAAAAAATTTAATGTATTGTCGAAGGCTTTCATGGCCAGAATAATTGGGTTGCTATAGTTTTCCGGGCTGTATGGCCATGTTCCAAAAGCATTCTGTCCTGACATTTTGCCCACATCTATGGCAGGCATTGCCAGGACAGAATGCTTCTGGAACATGGCCATACAGCCCAGAAAACTCACAGCAACCCAAAAATTAAAATGTATTAAAAGGTTACATGTTGTTTTTGTTGGTACTGTGTTCCTTCAAGTCATTTTTGGCCTATGAAAACCCTATCATGGTTTTAGGCCCTTAAAATTACCTATCTACAGGGCACTATTTAAATCTCCATTGTATAAATTTCAGTTAAGGATTCTAGTATCCTTTCTCCCAATCTGACACATTCCACATACTATTTTGGACCAATTCTATACAGCCTCAGCTAACATGGCAAAATAGAAGGGTCGGTGAGAATTGCTGTCCAAGGCATTTGAAGGAAATTAGTTGGGCTTCTCAGCCCCAAAATCTCTAGCAGTGCCTGTAATATAAACCCTGTGGTTCTATAGGATTTTGCATAATAGTTAGAGTGGAACCAATAGTGCTATATTTGCACAATGTATACGGTCCCCAGGAGATGGAAAGCGCCAATCAATAAGTTTCCTGGCTGAGAAGATGGAGAGAAAAGAAACTCACCACGCACCAAACATAGAGAGAATCCCACAGGCAAACCAGACGATCAAAGAGAGACCCACGTTGCCAGAATTTTTCAGCACGCCTTTGGGAGAGATGAATATGCCGCTCCCTATCATGCTGCCAATGAGAAGTGAGAAAGCTCTCAAGAGAGTGATTTTCTTCCTCAGAAAGACAGCTTCTTCTTTCTTCTTAGGTTTTGCCATGGCTTATTGTGATTCTGGGAGGTTGGAAGTGTATTCAGCTGACCCGAGTTGCCCAGGAATTCTTTCCCTGGTCTTCCAATCAACCTAGGTCAAATATGTGAGAGGGTATTTTTAAGAAGCAATTTTAAAGAGAGAACTCTATACTATGAAGCCTGTACAGGTTTTTCAAACCCTTTGCCTCCCAAAACAATGTGGTAATAGGGACAACACTGTAAAATTAAGTTATTTGTAACAAAGGATTCCCCCAGCCAGGCTTTGAAGCTGCAAGGCCATTCAATGCTAATCAAAGTGACCAACTGCAACATTCACACTTGCCTCAAGCAGACAAGAGTTCTTTCTCCCACCCTGGACATTCCACAGATATATAAACCTCACTGGCCTAGTTTCCAACAGACCAAACAACCTCTGAGGATGCCTGCCATAGATGTGGGGAAAATGTAAGGAGAGAATGCTTCTGGAACATGGCCATACAGTCCGGAAAATTAACAGCAACCCAATTAAGTTTTTTATTTGAACTTATTTATTTATTGTGTCAGAAGCGAACCAAGGGTACAAGCTGTAATGTATTTGAGAACATGAACAAAGTTTTAAAAACTTGGCATTATATTAAATGTCCTTTGACCAGTAGCTGGCCACTTGGAGTGCCTCTGGTGTTACTATAAGAAGGTCCTCCATTGTGCATGTGGCAGGGCTCAGGCTGCATTGTAGTAGGTGGTCTGTGGTTTGCTCTTCTCCACACTCACATATCATGGACTCTACTTTGTAACCCCATTTCTTAGGTTTGGCTCTGTATCTCGTGGTGCCAGAGCGCAGTCTGTTCAGCGCCTTCCAAGTCGCCCAGTCTTCTGTGTGCTCAGGAGGGAGTCTCTCATCCGGCGCCAGCCACAGATGGATGTTCCATGTTTTAGCCTGCCACTTTTGGACTCTCACTTGCTGGGGTGTTCCTGCGAGTATCTCTGTAGATCTTAGGAAACTATTTCTTGATTTAAGGCATTGGCGTGCTGGCTGATATCCAAATAGGGGATGGTCCGGAGATGTCATTGCCTTGGTCCTTTCATTACTGGCCGCTACTTCCCGGTGAATGTCAAGTGGTGCAATGCTGGCTAGACAGTATAATTTCTCCAGTGGTGTGGGGCGTAGGCATCCTATGATAATACAGCATGTTTTAATGTGATGGGATGTCATGCAGCCAGATCCCAGGGCTGAATTTCCAAGCCCTGAATCTGACTTCATAACATAAACATGCGAGCACCTGGCGGGAGAAGATAAAATGAGCCTGGGAACTCAGGGGTGAAAGTATAAACAATTATAATTGCTGTAGTGTGGGGGGGATAGAAACCTTGGTGGAAATGTGATCCAGAAGGTGGGGTTTGATGATGATATTTGCGTGTGATATTACGTTGCATCAGAAGTGATAAAATTAGATGTATGTAAACATTAGGTCATTCTCGACTTTTCCAAAGTCATGTATTCTTCAATAAAGATTGTGTTTGAGAGCAGCTGTCTTTGATCTGCGTTCAGACTGGTCCTTTGAAGTAAGCCTGACATTAAAGTCGAGAATCCCATTTCTCACCCTCCTGCGGAATTCGCAGTGAAGTGATAATGAGCGAGGAAGAAGATCAAAGCCCAAATGAGGCAGAGAGGCCTTTGCAAGGGGCCCGGCCGAAGAGAGAAGAGACGCTGCAAGCCATAGCTTCCTCTACGGGGTACCCCAAGCCGAACGGCGTGACCCAGAGAATTCCCAGGCTCGGAAGAGGCGTCTCTGCAGCTGCAGAAACCAGTTGGGGATCTGGAGGAAGTATGCCGGAGACCGTGGCCCTGCGGTTATCCATCCTGGAAACTAATTTATCCAGGCTGTCGGAAACCGTGGGGAGATTGGTGCCATTATTGGAAGAGAATCTCCAGAAGGAGGCCAGCCGATATGGCGCCGAGAGAGAACCAAGCAAAGAAGGAGATTGGAGCCAGAGGGGCCAGCGGGCGTCAACGCAGAGCCCCGTGGCGGCAAGGGACGAGGGAGATGAGGAATACTGGCAGGAGCTGCAGTTCCGGGACAGCATGGCGCGAGAAGTGGAGCGTCAGCGAGCCCTGGGGACCCTGAGGCCGCCGTCTCCAACAGAGCTCCCAACCCCCCGAATGGGCGTCGGGGTGGAAAGGCCACTGGGGCCAGGGATCGGGTCCAGTGGATTCGCAGACGAAGGCGGAGAGGAGCGGGGGGTCCAAGAAGAGGAGGAGGATGTGCCGTACGACGAGGAAAGGCGAGATGAGGGGGCTACAGCTAGGCCAGTATGCGGATGGGCGGAAGAGCCAACAGCGGCGGCAGACTTCCAGGAGCCGCGCAGAATGACCACCGGAGTGGGGCGCGGCGTGTTCCAAGGAGCCGCCCGAGGAAACCTGATGCAACCCTTCCCCATGCCGCCCAGACAATATCAAAGGGCTGCAGAATGGATGCCTAGAAGGGAAGATCTCAAGCTGGAATACGGAGGGGAATCAGAGGAACTGAACTTTTTTCTAATTAGCATTAGAGGATACATGGAAGACAACGCACACACATTTCCCTCCGAAGCAAGCAGGGTTCGAGCCATCGGCAACACACTAAAGCGAGGAGCAGCCAGCTGGTATGTGCAATTGCATGCCAGACGCGACCCATGCCTGAGGTCAGTGCCCCGCTTCCTCGCCGCACTGGAGAACCGGTTCAGAGACCGGCTAGAGCAATTGAGGGCTCGAGACCAGCTGAAAGGAATAAAACAGAGGGACAAAACGGTGCCCGAGTACGCAGAGGAATTCCTCCACCTCGCGGAAAGGGTACCGGAGTGGTCTGAAGTAACCAAAGTGGAACTATTTAAAGAGGGACTACGCCCCGAGATTTTCAGCTGGGCAGCGCACAGAGACGACCCCGAGACGCTCCAGGGATGGATTCAACTAGCGGGGCGCGTCGAATCTACCCTGGCACAAGTAAAGCGCTTCAGGAGCAGCAGCGGCCAGCAAAGACCGGTGGCGAGAGGTCGAGGAGAAACGAGGAAGCAAGAAAGACCCGGAGGGAGGCCGGGGATTCCCTCCAGAGGAGACGACAACAAACCTAAACCGGGATGCTTTGTATGTGGGAAGACGGGCCACCGAGCAGCGGAATGCTGGGCCCGGAAGGGGGAGCCGCCAAAAGCCCCAAAGCCCAAGCCAGCAACCGGGAGGCGTGTGGAAGAGGAGGTGCAGGCCCCAGAATCTTCGGAAAGATTGGTGAGTCGGGACAAACGCATGATAGTAGTACCAATTTGCCTCTCGGGGCTAGAAAATCGGGCCACCTGCAAGGCGTTTGTAGACTGCGGGTGTTCTAGGAACATTATAACCCCAGAATTAGCAGGAGCGCTGAAATGCCAGCAGATGGCACTTGACTCCCCAATTGCATTTTCGCAGCTAGATGGATCAGTCGCTGCTGGGGAAGTATCTACAAAGGAATTACGGGGAGTTCCATGCAAAATAGGCAAATGGGGAGGAAGAATATCCTTTGTGATAGCCCCTATTGCCACATACCATGTAATATTGGGGATACCATGGCTCGAACAAGCAAATCCTGAAGTAGATTGGAGAGGAAAAAGCTTAGCATTTAAAGAACAGCAGATGCAATGGGAGATAAGCAAAATTGCAGAAGAAGAGGACGAGGAAGACGAAGCAGGGGAAATAGACCCACAGCTATTGCCACCTGAATACAGAGACTTTGCGGATGTTTTCAATCAGAAAGAGGCCAGTAAATTGCCTCCCAAAAGAAATATAGAAGTAGGGATTGAAATAACCCCAGGAGCAGACTTACCAAAACCAAAAGTGTATCCCATGTCTGTGCAAGAGAAGGAGGAATTGAGAAAATACATTGATAAAAACCTGGCTCGAGGCTTCATTAAGCCATCTAATTCTCCTCTCGGGGCTCCAGTGTTATTTAGGAGAAAGAAAGACAATTCCCTGAGATTGTGCATTGATTATCGAAATTTAAACGCAATTACCAAGGACAATAAATACCCTATGCCCTTAGTCAAGGATTTAATTACCGTATTGAAGAAAGGGAGCATATTTACTAAACTGGATTTAATTGAAGCGTATCATAAATTAAGGATCAAACCGGAGGATACTTGGAAAACCGCATTTTCCTGCGCATTCGGCCATTTTGAATACGAAATTTTGCCTTTCGGGTTAAAAAATGGAAGCGGCTGCTTTATGCAGCTTATAAATGAAATACTACACCCGTTATTGTACAGAGGGGTGTTCATATTCCTTGATGATATCTTGATCATTTCTGAAGATAAGGAAAAGCACGTAAAATTGGTCCGGGAAGTTTTGCAGAGACTAAGAGAAGCAAAGCTGTACGCAAAACTGTCCAAATGTGAATTTAATAAAACTCAAATTGACTTTCTGGGATATCGGATGTCTCCAGAAGGGTTAGCTATGGATCCAGCTAAAGTAGCAGATGTGAAAGAATGGGGAGTGCCTCAAACGAGGAGGCAATTACAATCATTTCTGGGGTTTGCAAATTTTTACAGACCCTTCATAAAAGGCTTTGCACAAATAACCGCACCCCTTACAGAACTTTTAAAAACAAAAGGGAAAGGGGAGACAGCAAAAGTGAAAGCTCCCGGCGCCAAACTGAGTTGGACGCCAGAATGCCAAAAGGCATTCGAGACCTTAAAAGAATGCTTCACTGAAGGACCCATCCTAAAACACCCTGATATCAGGAGCCCTTTCATAATCCATTGCGATGCCTCAGACTGTGCGTACGGGGCAGTGCTATTGCAAAAGGATCAAAATGGGAACTTAAAACCCTGTGGATATTTGTCACGGAAGTTCAGCGAAACTGAAAAAAGTTGGCCAATATGGGAAAAAGAGGCATTAGCCATATTAAAAGCCTTAGAATGCTGGCGACACTTCCTCGAAGGAAGCGGAATCCCATTCGAAATTTGGTCTGACCATAAGAATCTCCAGTATTTAAAGTCTCCTAGAAAATTGTCCCCCAAACAAATCAGATGGGCGCAATACTTCAGCAGATTCGATTTCCAATTAAAGTTTTTTCAAGGGAAACAGAATGTCTTGGCAGATGCTCTTTCACGCATGCCTCAACACGAAGGCCTAACCACAGCAAAGGAGGGGACAATATTCTCTGACAAACAATGGGGCTTAGCTGTCAGGACAAGAGCACAAACCCAAAAGGAGGACACGGCTTTTGTCGAACTCGGCGGGGAAGATAACTGGGGAAATGAACTAAAACAGTCTTATAAAGGAGATCAATGGATCGCGTCCAACGCAGAAAAGGGGGACCAGAAGGGGGGATTTTGGTTTGTAAACAAGAAACTGTATATCCCAGCAATATTAAGGATTAAGATTCTGCATCGTTTTCACAACAACCAGAGCGCTGGTCATACAGGAATTACCAAAACAACAAAGGCAATAGCAAAACATTGTTGGTGGCCAGGAATGAGGAAGGACATAAAGAATCATGTTGTCCAATGTGATGATTGTGCCAGAAATAAATCGGGAGGAGGGAAGCCTATGGGATTGTTACAGACAGTAGCGGAACCTACCAGGCCTTGGGAATGTGTAGCTATGGACTTTGTGGGAGAACTGCCAGTCAGCAAAGGACATCGTTATATTTGGACAGTATTAGACCTGTTTTCTAAACAGGCCCACTTTATAGCACTGACGAAGCTACCATCGGCTGAGAAACTAGCTGAATTGTACATAAACCATATTTACAAATTACATGGATGTCCAAGTAGAGTAGTCAGTGACAGAGGAGTACAATTCACAGCAAAATTTTGGGAAAAATTCTTGGAAATGCTAGGAGCAGAAAGGAGTTTAAGTTCTGCTTTTCACCCCATGACAAACGGGGCGGTAGAACGTACTCAGCAAACGCTTGGGCAGTTCCTTCGAATATACTCTAACATGAGACAAAATGACTGGTCTAGGTGGTTGGCGTTTGCGGAACTAGCCTTTAATTCAACTATACATTCAGCAACAAACAAAACCCCCTTTGAAGTAGTTTACGGGTATGAAATACAACCTTTACCCCAATTGCCGAGGTGGACAGAAAATGAAGGAACAGAGGCAGGGAAATGGAAAACGCAAATGATGGAATGTTGGAATCAAGTGACTGCATCGTTAAAAGAAGCACACAAAAAGTATAAAACGTTCGCAGACAGAAAGAGGGTGGAAGGCGATAAATTAGATAAAGGAGATCTAGTGTGGTTAAGTACCCAAAACATCAAATTGGGGTTACCTTCAAGAAAACTGGGCCCCAAATATATTGGACCATTCAGAATACAGGGTGTTATCAATGAAGTGACTTTCCAATTGGCATTGCCAAAAAGTTTAGGGAAAATACACCCAGTCTTCCATCGCAGCTTGCTGAAAAAATATATGGGGACTTTAGACAAAATGGACCCATAGAGTTATTGTTTGATTTGTTTCAGGACTATGGTGAAAGAAGAACCGAAGAGGAGGACGAAGAAAACGGGGGCGCCATGTCATGCAGCCAGATCCCAGGGCTGAATTTCCAAGCCCTGAATCTGACTTCATAACATAAACATGCGAGCACCTGGCGGGAGAAGATAAAATGGGCCTGGGAACTCAGGGGTGAAAGTATAAACAATTATAATTGCTGTAGTGTGGGGGGGATAGAAACCTTGGTGGAAATGTGATCCAGAAGGTGGGGTTTGATGATGATATTTGCGTGTGATATTACGTTGCATCAGAAGTGATAAAATTAGATGTATGTAAACATTAGGTCATTCTCGACTTTTCCAAAGTCATGTATTCTTCAATAAAGATTGTGTTTGAGAGCAGCTGTCTTCGATCTGCGTTCAGACTGGTCCTTTGAAGTAAGCCTGACAATGGGATGTATTCCACACTGGGCATGCGTACTTGGCAGCAGAGTAGTAAAGCGCAACGGCAGATGTCTTCATTGTGTCTGATTGTGACACATTTTTGAACTACAAAATGTTATTTCAGAAAATTCAGATTTAAATCAACTCTAGTAATTGATTATTCAAATAACCTTTTAGCTGGAATGTATTTATGGATTATATTAACATAATTAAGGAGCATATTCATATTTATTGTGAATACCCATTAGTTCTGCCCATAGCATTCAATGCCCATGCTGGCTAAGAGATTCTAAGAGCTGTAGTTCAAATAAGTATGATTTCCAGGTTTTTGATATTTTTTTTCTTCCAGGTGCTTCCTAGTAATTCTCCCTATTCCATTTTAAAAAAATCTGTTTAAATAGGAATGTTACATTATTTCACATCAGCACTGCATACATTTTTATTGTGCTTTGTAAAAATGTCCCTGCACCAGATGGCAAAGGGTGCTATGTACATAAAGCATTTCTGTCTAACCTTTTATTGGTTGGAGTATTGTAACTCACCACTTTTGAGATTTTTTAACCACATTTAAATACAACATGTAGGAAGCACAATAATGAATGATTAATGAGTATTACTATTATTAACAGGGAAAGACAGCTGCCCATACACATCCATTTATAACAGTCAAATGGATGTCATAATTAATAAGAAGTATTGCTTCCCTTGACATTCACTTTCCATTTAGAACTCCAGAAAACAACAGGGGAAGGTCATTTATCACTTTCATATTGTTGGTTTTCTGTTTCCTTTCGTTTATAATGAACTAACCTGTAAGATTTGACATGGGGACTGTAATCGATAAATCGAGTGCCATTTTGGAGATATGTTCCAGCATTGAATTGGGTACCTGTGAACTCAGTAGAAACTAGCTCTTAGCTGGATTGTTGTCTTGGAAGTTTGCTCACTTTCCAAATAGGGAGTAATGGTTAGAGCAGGCATGGGCAAACTTGGGCCCTCCAGGTGTTTTGGACTCCAACTCCCACCATTCCTAACAGACTCATGAATCATGATGACAATAAAGTAAGTCCAGTATTAAAGCAGCATTCCAGTTGCTGGAAAACTTGAGCATGACAGCACTATTATGTTTCTGTCCTGCTTTTTAGCTTCCCGAGGGATATATCAAGCCAGTTGCTGCGAACAGAACAGCAAGCAACAGAAGTCATAGGGCTGAGCTCTTCATTTGCTCTCATGTATTTATTTAAATTATAATATTTCTAAATGTGCATTAGCTTATGCCAATTCTGTTTGCAAATCCATCACCTTTTTGTTTGTTTCTTTTAGGTTTCGCCTCTCTCTCTCTTTCTCTCTTTCAAGATCAATTTGAATTTGGATTAAAATGAGTGAATGTGATGTTCATAAGGCTAAACCACACTGATAACTACACACTGGAGCTGAGATATAACCCTTGTGTGGATCCAGCCATTGTTATTAAGGAGAAAGACTGGCATTTACTTTTAACATAACATGGTACAGTGGTAAGGTAAACAATCTTGGCTTTTGAGCTGAATTCCTTTACATAATGGATTAAAAATGCAAGTATGATAATCCTTGCAGCTGGGCTTAATAATATTCTGCATGCGTTTGGTATAAAGGAAATATTTACAAAGCTGGTTTTTGTTCACATGCTGTGTTGCTTTGTTGACTTGCTTCTCTTTCATTCCCTTAACATTGTATTTTTACTTTTAAAAAAATCAGAGACCTTTTAATTAACCTCCCAAAAGAATTTGCTGCATAAATTTTTACTAATGTCATCCCTATTTCTGTGACAGAATCAAAGTCCATTCATCTTATAACAAATGATCCATCTTACAGCAAGGAGATATTGAAGGTGTACAAAGCAAAACCAGAAAAAATAAGAAACTAGTACAGCAAATAATTTCGTTAAAAGAATGTTTGGTTAAATCCAGTTGACATTAATGAGGCATATTGCACATTTCCTTAGCTCAATTCCTGATCAAATTAGACTCAGTTTACAATATCTTGATTTTAAATGGTTTGAGCAGAATTTATTTATTTATTTATTTGCAGTATTTACATTCTGCCCTTCTCACACCGAAGGGGACTCTGGATGGATCACAATGTACATATACATGACAAACATTCAATGCCATTAGACATACAACACACACAGACAAAGACACAAAGGCTATTTAACATTCCCAGCTTCTGGCTTCCTGAGGGTATGCTCGATTCCAGCCACAGAAGAAGCTGCTGCTTCATCAGGCCGAGTCCTTGATGGAGTACTTCCTCATCTTACGGCATGCATGCTGCTGGACATTTTTATGGTGCCGTAAATTAGTTAAATTAGCTTCCCCGCATAAGCGATCCCTAAATTTCCTACTTGACAGATGCAACTGTCTTTCGAGTTGCTTAGGTAAACAATGAGCTGGGGCTATTTAATGGTCGGGCACTTAATCCGACCCGAGCTTCAAACTCGTGACCTCTCGGTCAGTAGTGATTTATTGCAGCTGGCTACTAACCAGCTGTGCCATAGCCTGGCCCAGTACAAGTACAAGTTTAGACACAGATAATAATAATAATAATAATAATAATAATAATAATAATAATAATAATAATAATAATATACCTTATATATATTCTGCTCTATCTCCCTGAGGGCACTCAGAGCAGATTACAACACACACAGACAGGCAAACATTCAATGCCTTAATACAGTAGAATAACAATGACATACAAATACACAGAACAAAGGTAAAGGTTTTCCCTTTCATCTCGGGCTTTCTGGAGGCGGTGCTCAACTCTGGCCATGGGGAGGTACTCTTGTTCCATTCCAAGCATAGGAGCCTGTTGTCCATAGACACCTCCTGGTTGCATTGCCGGCATGGCTGCATGGACACCTTTATTACCTTCCTGCTGAAGAAGTACCTATTGATCTACTCACATTTGCATTTTTTTCGAACTGCTAGGTTGGCAGGAACTAGGGCCAACAGCAAGAGCTCACCCTGCCCTGCGGCTTTGATATATTCAAGACCTATAGCAAAATGCCTCAGAGTGGGCTTCCCTTCAGTTAGTGGGCAGCAAAGTTTAATCTGATTTAACAGCAGCCAATTTGCCACCATCTAACCAATTGTCGCTGCTACATCTTATGGAATCTTGGGATTTGCAATTTAGGAAGAAGTCAAATGAATTTTTCAAACTCCAGTCTTGCCAAAATCCATTCAAAACCTAGGGCCATGTGACAGGTCTGGATCATCCTTGGTATCCCATGGCTTTAGCCACACAAAACTATATTATAATAAACTAGTTAGTCTTCAATATGCTGAGGAATTCTTTCTATCGGTTTTCATCTAATTTATATGACATCTAACTTGCTGTCTTAAGGCAAGTCTAGACTGGTGGCTACATCCAGGGTCAGTCCAGAGCACCAGACTAAATCCCACTGTCAAGACTTTCCCAAAGCCACAGGATACTCCAGAGTTTCCAGAATAGCCTACAGTGGGGGGAAATCAGTATAACCCCAAAAAACACAACCACAATAACTAGAAACCAGCAAATGTCTGGGAACAACCAGTAGCAGATTTGAGATTAGTTCAGGTTTTCTTGCCCATGTTAACTCTCCCCTAGTCCTTTTTTGCCATACGAAAGAAGTCTCACACTGTACATTTTGCACAGCCTTCCCCTAAATTTCCCAGGATTTCCATGGCCAACTACTTGTTTTAATTCTTGCCAAGTGTGACAGCAGCCTGTAAACATGAAAAAAGACTTACCTCAAAGTTAAAGATGTCCAGAGAAATTGGTTGATAAAGTATTACTGATCCCAAAAGAAAGATATCAACATTTTCTCCTTAGAGCAATGTCTGCTGGTGGAAATGGCCAAAATATTGAACTTCAGTCCATTCTTCTTCAGACTTTGTGAGGAGGAAAACCTGAACTTTCCTAGAAAAACAAGCAGAGAAGGAATGCGGCAGCTTTGAGCACTAGAAATAAGTAGGATCAGGGAAATTAGCAGCTAACTTTTCTACATTTCTGTAAGTAACCTAAACGGTTTCTTATCTAGGTCACTATGACCCTAAGATTTTCTCAAAGGTTGATCAAAGGTTCCTCACTTAAGAAAATTTGGGTCACATCTACACTGACTATTTAATGCAGTTTCAAATTGATATTGAAAAGAATGGTTTTACTGTGCAGATGATTACATAGGAAATTCTAAAACCAGTTTTAGATCCAGATGGTGATTATTATAAAAACCACAGAGCACTGAGGGGTAGTAATTGATTTCTTTCACACCTTTTTGTGAGAATTTGTTGTCTGGCAGATGCAGTTTGAAGCTAGTTTTGAACTGCATTAAACTATCAGTGTAAATGGGATCTGTGAATTCCTTTATAGAGGATAGTTCTCAAGGTGAAGGACGTCCCTTACTAAATAGAGCCCAGGTTTGTTTTAAAGATGAAGAAATAAAAGAAAGAAGCTCCAAAAGCTTCCAATGTCCACCAACATTTGGCTATTACCAACAGTGCTGTGGATTATGAAAAGGCATGAAAAGAGGGCAAAAGGAAGAAACGTGCCAAGAGGAAGGTGTATCATGCAAACCCTTGTAGGAACCACCTTCCATCTGAAAATGTGTGTCCTTTCAGAAAATGTTCTGGAAATCCTATAAGAGAGTATGACACTGAGGTTCACCGAGGGTTGACAGCAGTAACTTTCTACCTCCATTTCCATTGTACGGTCAGTGCAACATATTCATAACAAGTAACCTTGGTAACATTCCATGGAAATAACTATCCATGATCTACCCTTCGACAATGGAATCATGGCCAACCATCTAAGTAAGGCTCATAATATTTCTGCAGAATAGGTAAAGTGAAGCTGTTTCCATACTAAAGCTAATAATCTGATTCTCAGCTAACTGGTGAAAAGAAGAAAATACACACCTAAAGTTTCATAATATTGTTGTGTTGTGGCTTGAATGCTGGACTATGAAGCTGGAGACAGGAGTTTGATTTGCTGTTCAACCATTTGTCCAAGCTTATCCATTAGCAATGGGTGAGCTTGGAGAAGTCACATACTCTTGACTCCAGAAAACCATGTTAGGGACACCATAAGTTGAAACTTACTTAGATCATAGACTTGTAAAGAGACTATTTAGTCCAACCCCTGCCATGGAGGAAAACATAAGTAAAGCATCCCAGACAGATAGATGGCCATCCAGCCTCTGCTTGAAGGAACACAATAACAACAAATTCCAACTTTCTCCTAAAACTGGAACTCAAGGCAGCTAAATACTCAAAAACAATACAGATTAAAACTATACAAAATTTGAAAAGTATGAGGATAAAAGTTATTTTAGAAGCAATTAAGCAATGTATAAAGATAGTACAACACATCATTTCCCAAAAACCTGGTGGCACAAATATACTTTCAATTGCTGATGGATGGAGAGCAAGATCTGATCTCAGAAGGGTTTCAAAGACTGGATGCAGCCACCAAGATCTACCCTCTCCCTTGTTTCTATGAAACAAGCTTGAGAAGGTGACAGGACAGAGAGAAGGGCCTCTACAGACAATCTTAGAGCTTTAGAAAATCTTATGAAAATACAGACCTTCAAAAGCCTGGATCCAAGACACACAGGGCTTTATAGGTCATCACCAGCACTGTGCCCAGAAATAGACTAGCACATAGTGTAGCTATGGCAACAAGGGAGTTGTATGCTTCCTGTAACCAATCCCAGTTAGCAATCAGGCTACAACCCTTTGGACCAATTGATGTTTCTGAGCACTTTTCCAAGGCAGCCTCGTGTAGAATGCATTAGGTAAAGGTAAAGGTTTCCCCGACATTAAGTCCAGTCATGTCTGACTCTGGGGGTTAGTGCTCATCTCCATTTCTAAGCCGAAGAGCCGGCGTTGTCCGTAGACACCTCCAAGGTCATGTGGCCGGCATGACTGCATGGAGCGCCGTTACCTTGCCGCTGGAGTGGTACCTAGTGATCTACTCACATTTGCATGTTTTTGAACTGCTAGGTTGGCAGAAGCTGGAGCCAACAGCGGGTGCTGACTCCGCTCCCGCGATTTGAACCTGCGATCTTTCGGTCTGCAAGTTCAGCAGCTCAGTGCTTTAACACACTTCACCACCGGGGCTCGGTAGAATGCATTACAGTAATCCAAATAGGATGTGACCAAGAGTTGTGTTACTGAAACCAGATCTGACTTCTCCAGGAATGGACACAGTTAGTACACTAGCTTTAACTGTGTATATGCACTTCTGGTCCCAACAAAATTGGACCTGGTATTGCCATTCCTCCCCCAAACAGAGATCTCTTCAACATAAAACTTTTATTGCCCAAAGTCCATGAGATGAGGGCAGAGGGAGAACGCAGAAATATAAAGAAAATATCCAAATCCCAGTCTCTTTAAAGTGTTTCCACTGGTAATGGTGAGCTGGGCAACTGTGGGCTTAAGAGATGGGTGGACCTGCAGCTCTTGCTGAACACCTTAGCTAGCATTCCAATGGTGAGAGATAATGGGATTGTAGTTCAACATCTTCTGGAACTATGCCAACCCCTTGTCTACAACTTCCATCTGCCCCATATTCAGAGGTGAATAACTCAAGAAACTCTGGGACCTAAAAGTCTGCTGTTTCAAGCTCTAGTTTCTATCCCCATATGCCAGATATGGGGATAGAACCGCTCCGAGCCAAACTGGGAGTAGCGGTATACAAGTCTAATAAATAAATAAATAAATAAATAAATAAATTAGTCACAATTATGCATCCTGTTGGCTTGGTGCAGGTAACTTCACCATGAGAGAGTCAACGTTTCTGGTACTCTCAAACTGATGTTTCCAGAAATAGGGTGTTTTTTTCCATTCCAGAGACAATGATGGAGACCAAATGAGAAACTTTGACTTTCTCATCCTGCAACTGTTTTTTTAGCTGTGAAGAAGAAAACAAAAATAAAGCTTAGCAACCCCTGCAGAGTTACAATATTTTAACAAACAACAGATTCCTCTAAGATTCTTGTGCTTTTAACTGTTTCAACCCCAGTGATCAACACTGGTTTATCTTGTATGACATGAAATGCCAGAAGCCCCCTGAAGTAATTCATTTGTATTCCTCATTGTGAATGATATTCTGTATTTAGTTTCTTTAAAAAAAACACTAAGAAATTCCATTTGTTTGTCATACATAGTTTTTAAAAGGTAGGGTTAGAAAATATCTATGGAAGATGAGTGGGGATTGGACATTCTTCAAATGCTTTGAACTACGGTTCTCATAATCTTCCGTCAGTAGTGAAGAATGGTGGGTGCTATTGCTATGAATAACTTTTCAATAACTTTAAAGCATAGGTTCTTTTTATTGCAAATTCAGTCTGAAAGATATAGCAGAACCTTTACACAACAACAAAGAATGAAATTAGACATACAGACATACAGAGTCTATGCAACTACATTGGATTCACAAACAACCTACAGTTACATTGGCTAACAAACTGACAAAGGGGGGGGGGTTACATTTTCACTCAGCATTCACACACAACATGCATCCATCTTCATGCATACCAAAGATTACCATATCCTTTCTCCCTCCTTAGAGAAGCGCTTGCTTAGGCCAGACCCAGCTTCCACGGCAGCCTGCCAAGACATAGTTACAAAACTCCAAAACTCCACAAAGAACATCTCCAAAAAGCACTCCTTGCTCTTCCTATGAGAAAAGGAGGCCCCCAAAGTGACCAGAATCCTGCTTTTCCATAGCAGAACTGACACATACACTATCTCTCTCCATCCCAATGGAGCAAAGCATAGTGGGTGAACAGTGCCTCTGTCTGTCACACTTTCTGGACTGTCATAAGGTAACATATATAGCAATATTTTGCTGATGTTGTACCAAAGTTGTGAATGAATGATAGACGTCTTCCATCCTGGACTATCCCAGTTTCCTGGACCAGATGTTGACTCTTCTTGATTGGTGTTAGCATACACAAGCAGTTCTGTGTTGACTTCCTTCTTAACAATTGTAAACATTCCCTTAACTTGATATAAACATTTCTCTTATCAGTCATAATTCTTAACATAGTTTACCAGGCAGGTCAACTATTTTAGGTCTTATTAGCAACTTTTAATTACAATTCAGCAAGCAGGTGGATAATCATTGTAGGCCTTAGTCTACAGACTGGTGTCTCCAAAATTTACTAGCTCTCATTCATTCATCTCATTCATACCCACACGTATTAAATTCATTTCTAGTCAAACATGACTAGAAGGATTCTGGTTTTGTCAAAGGCTTTCATGGCCGGAATCACTGGGTTGTTGTGAGTTTTCCGGGCTGTATGGCCTTGTTCCAGAAGCATTCTCTCCTGACGTTCCACCCACATCTATGGTAGGCATCCTCAGAGGTTGTGAAGATTCTGGTTGCTTGTTACGTGCAATATCACATCTGCTTTGGTCCTTAGACCAGGAAGATGATATAATGCTGTCAAAACATGTCAGGACATGCATTGTTGCTTTGCTTTGTTATCTAAATATCCCATGGCATCTCAAAATGGCACACATATTGTCTACAACAATAAGGCAATGTGTCTGTGTCTATCTTATGGCAGCCGTAACCAAACAGAATAGATACCTAAGGATTTGATAATAGTGCTTGGCTGCTAAGTTGTAGTACTGAGTTTTTCAAGTCAAAATTAGAGCCCGGGGTAGAGTGGGTAAAAGGTATTCAAAGAAAAAAAAAGAATTCTAGTCATAATACACTGGAAAATCATGGTGGGCAGTGGTAAGTCATCAGAAAATCATGGTAGTGGTCACCCACTATTGCATTGGGCAATTTCAAGTCAGAATTACAAAGAGGGGCCCTGCCATAGTTTTCAGCAGTGGTTCTCAACCTGTGGGTCCCCAGGTGTTTTGGCCCACACCTCCTAGAAATCCCAGCCAGTTTACCAGCTGTTAGGATTTCTAGGAGTTGAAGGACAAAACATCTGGGGACCCACAGGTTGAGAACCACTGGTTTACAGGGAAATGAAAGTGTCAAGAATGAAGAGAGAAGAGAAAACATAGAGGGGGGAAGCAAAAATTGGGCAAAGGAGGGGAACGAAGACATTTCAACCTTTCAAAATTGGGTCCTTCTGCTAAGTATAGACAAGAGAAGTGGCTAGTTTTATACTGGGTGCTTCATAGGGAGCTAAAGTGGTCACTAATGCCCATGAGTACCAGAAGGGTAAGTTGGCCAATGGAAGGGAAGCCAAAGTCAACACCGGACAAGGCTACTTAATTCTGGCTTTGGCCTCTTCAACTCCCCTGTAAGTGATACTGCAGTTCAGCTCCATAGCATCTAACGGGCTCAGTGGTTCTCCACCTGTGGGTCCCCAGGTGTTTTGGCCTACAGCTCCCAGAAATCATAGCTAGTTTACCAGTTGTCACAGATTTCTGGGAATTGAAGGCCAAAACATCTGGGGACCCCCAGGTTGAGAACCACTAACAGAACAGAGGAATATGAGCTTTTGTTTGGAACGTTTCTACATTACTGTACTATTGTGAGCAGGGAGAAAGTGCCTTGTATTGGGATGATGGTAGAACCCATGCTAACCTATCATTTTTGTTACAAATCTGAAAAGAAAGTATCTCACGATCCTCAAAGCCAAACTTATCTAAATATGTTGTAACAATACAGGTCTTGAAATTGTTGCATTCCTTCCTCTAGATCAGTAACACTTACATATTTCATTAACTGCCACACTTCTGTTATTCTGTCTTTTTAAATTGTATACTAATGCTTTTATGTCAAGCCGCTTTGAGTCCCTTTTGGGGAGATAAAGCGGGGTATAAACAAATACAGTAATTCTTCTGCTCAATCATTGTTCTGTTGTTATATTTTATAAAATGCTAAAATGCAGTGTACACAACTCACAGATTTATTGCCAAGCAGTTTAAAAATGTAACAAAGTTGTAAATGCTTTATCACACAGTATGCCTAGTCGAGAATAGCTTCAGAACAGATAAGCAAGTTCTACTTTGATATCAAAAGAAAAGGAAAAGGAAGGAAAATTAATAAGTTTGCTCTCAATCTTTGACTGGCAAATGGCAGGAGCTCCTTGGAGGAAAAAAAATAAGAATTGTTTTTGTTTATCAATTTATTTCAACTAGCATTTATTTTTTATTAATTTTTTATTTAGTATATTTATATACTGCTTTTCTCACCCCTGGGGGGACTCAAGGCGGTTTACAACATATTCATGGCAAGAATTCAATCCCAACATACATATAATAAAATAAATCATAATGACCATGATACCAAACTCTTCTAAGAAAGTGGCAAATCACCATTAAATGAACATTCTTTCTTGATAGTATCACTCTTTTGTCACTTGCTTTGGCGTGTTCTGCATTATTTTTCCTTTTATGCAGGTCTTCATAAATGCCACTTAGGGTGCAGCTACACTGTAGAATAAATGCAGCTTGACACCACTTTAACTGCCATGGCTTGATGCTATGGAATCCTGGAATGTGTAGTTTGGTAAGGCACAAACTCTCTTTTGCTAAATACCTTGTAAAATTACAATTCCCATGATTTCCCAGGGCATCGAGCCATTGCAGTTAAACTCTACCCAAATTACATTAATTCTAAAGTGCAGATGCACTCCTAATAATCATTCAGTAGTAGTAAATTTATTGATTAGCCCTTAGGCCATATCACAGTACCAAAGCAAACAAAAAGTCTTGGTAAAACATGATTACGCTCCATATAGTAAGTTAAATAAAACACATATAACAATACACCATGTTTCCGTATCACCCCTACGATTTACCCCGATCAGCCCCACATATGTGGTTCTCAGACAGATTGCTTTGCTTAAAAACAGAGCTGTTTTATATGTTATTTTTGGGTCTTGGCCACACATAAAATAGTCATTCATATTTCCCATAATTATAAAGCAAATCTTCAAAAGAATAAATTGACTGAAGCAAAGACTTAAATTCAAAATAGGGTTTTCTTTGACTTCTTATACTAAACAACCAATAGTTGAACACGATGTTTTGAAGTAGAGAGCACCAGTACATGCTGATCTCATGGATGTTTACTCAAAAGTAAACGCCACTGATCTGAGAGGAGTTCATGGTTCAAATGTGGGATGGCTCGCTCTGCCAATTTTTGAATGAAGCCCCTCCCTCCTTTGCTCAGATCATGGCTTGCCCCAACCCTAAATAACTGGGCACAACAGTGCAGCTTTAACATCACTCATAAAAATGCCATTTTAGGATGAGGTCCCTTCGAGTTATGGATCTCTCAAGTCCTAAATAATTGTATATAGCATTGAACTTTAACCTTACTCATAAAAAATGGACTATGACAGACTACCATTTAGCTAAGATCATCAACTGACTAAGAATAGCAATTTCCTTCTATACCCTTAATAACAACACTAACTACTATATAGGAGCCATGGTGGCACAGTAAGTTAAACCCTTGCGCCAGTTGGACTGCTGACCTAAAGGTTGGGTTGCTGGCCTGAAGGTTGCCGGTTCAAATCCGCAAGATGGGGTGAGCTCCCGTCTGTCAGCTCTAGCTTACAGAGGGACATGAGAGAAGCCTCCCAGCAGGATGTTAGCACATCTGGGCATCCCTTGGGCAACATCTCTGTAGACAGCCAATTCTCTCACACCAGAAGTGACTTGCAGTATGTTCCCAAGTCGCTTCTGACATGATTAAAAAAAACTACTGCATGAACATAAACATTATCAAATTGCAATTTTAAAAGTAGGAACAGAAGCTAGTAGAAAAGGAAGGAAGGAAGGAAGGAAGGAAGGAAGGAAGGAAGGAAGGAAGGAAGGAAGGAAGGAAGGAAGGAAGGAAGGGAGGGAAGGAAGGAAGGAGGGAAGAGTCTGCCTTGTTCATACTGAGCAATCTATCAAATGTAACTTGGTAACTGCTGCCAAAAGCATTATGTACATTCAGGTAGTTTCTTCAGGAATCTTGAAGAATTCTTCAAGGTTTTAGAAACCACTCACCTTCTGTTGCAAAGATCCAGTGTACAAGGAGTAACTCACTTGGCACAATACCTTAATTCTCCTTCAAATCCAGCCTCCTCCTCTGAATAGATTCTCTACTGGGTGCCTCTCTACAACCGGTTTCTTAGCACAGCTGTTGTCCATTTATTTTCCAAAAAATATTAACCTAAAAGCATAAGTTGTAGCTAAGAGAACATATTTTATTTTAAACCCCATGCAGCTTTATGATCCTTATTTTCTGCTTCCCAAGTTATTATTTTTAGGTTGAGCTACGCACAACATGCTGCTTTTCCTTTAAACAGGAAAACAATGTAGAAATAACAAAAAAAACTGGACAGAAATAGTTTTGGAAGTGCTTATTCCTTGAAACGTTTGTATTGTGTCAGAAGCAAATTGAGAATTTACTGCAAGTGGCTTCTGGTGTGAGAGAATCGGCCGTCTGCAAAGACGTTGCCCAGAGGATGCCAGGATGTGTTACCATCCTGTGGGAGGCTTCTCTCATGTCCGCACATGGGAAGCTAGAGCTGACAGGCGGGAGTTCACCCTGTCTTGCGGATTCGAACCCGCAACCTTCAAGTCAGCAACCCAACCTTTCGGTTGGCATTCCAGTCAGCACAAGGGTTTAACCCATTGCACTACCATGGCTCCTATTCTATTCCTTGAAATAAGAAAGTTGATATTAGTCAAGAGTTTGTTTGACTGAACCCAGCCAAGTTTATTTCCAATAAAACATCAATAGCAGACATGGGCAAACTTTAGCCCTCCGGGTGTTTTGGACTGCAACTCCCACAATTCCTAACAGCCAGTAGGCTGTTAGAAATTGTGGGAGTTGAAGTCCAAAACACCTGGAGGGCTGAAGTTTGCCCATGCCTGATCTATAGGATGAGGTGAATTTTACAGTCATCATAGAAATCATATTCATCTCCCCAAAAGCATAATACATCTCACATAAGAAAAGAAAACACTAATTCAATGACACAAGTTTTGCTATATAATTAGAATTAGAGGCAAAAGATATGGTGAAGACCACGGGTTAGAATGAGTTTTTTTTTTAAAGTAGACTTTGGACTTTATTTCAGGAGGCAGGCAAACCTGTCACGGCCCCCCTCCCATTCATAAAAATACTTACTTTTTTCTGTCTGCCATTTGCTTCCAATGTAGAATTGTAGTGCAAGGAAAGCTCTACTCTTTGCAGCATTCTACGAACATTAACGAGTACAGCTGTCTGAAAGGATAGATAAATACAGATTTCCCGTTTGATTGATAGATGATGAAATTGAAGTAAAGCACCATGAAATTGCTCAGCAAAATGCAACAGGGTGTACTGGAAAGTGCCAAGGACGTTGGCTCCAGAATGCTTACTTTTTAATCCCTTATTACATTTTTGCCAATATGCTGTTGGATCAGATTGCTACAACATCAGGATCCCCCCTTCTTTTCCTCAGTTTAAATATGGAAAGTATCTATAATTTTCTAGAGAAGTTATCTAGACAAAGCAGAAGTAATATTCAAGTTAACTAAATATTTATCATCAGGCTGAAAAGAAAAATAGACCTTGTTCAGTCCCTTGCTGGGGAATTTGTTTAAATTTTTTAAATCTATCCAGTTCTGAGTCTTACTTTCCAGCACACACGCTTATGTCCCACCATTCTTTCAATGTTACTAAATGTGATGTGTATGGATCAAAGTGTGCTTTACCTTCACAGTGACACTGTAAAGTTGGTTGGTCAGGTGCATCTACACTGTAGAATTAATGCAATTTTATACCAGTTTAACTACAATGTCTCACTGCTAGGAAATCCTGGTATTTGTGGCTTGGTGACACACCAGCACTCTGTGGCAGAGAAGGCTACACCTTGTAAAATGACAACTCAAAGGATTCCAGAGCATTGAGCCGGGGAAGTTAAAGTGGTGCCAAACTGCATTAATTCTATAGTGTAGATAGACCCACAAAGCAAATGACTGGCCTAAGACTATATACTGAGTTTCATTGGAGACTTGAACCTAGATCTCCTGTGTCTCTAACTGCTTCCCAACATGGGCTCTCGCTGACTCTTGAAGGCACCGCAGCATTGCCAGATCATTTGCCAATGAACTAAATTAAGAAAAAAAGCTGTAATTACAGCTCAGAGTAAGCAAACCTTTCTTTTAGGACACTTACATAGGAAGCCAGCCAACTCCCACAGGTGAATGCCCAGTATGCCAGCCAAGTTTGTAACAAGAAAAAAAGAAAAGGAATGTTTGGCCTATGGGAAAGATTTGTTGTTTTAGCATGGCCAATAGTAGGTCAGAGTTGACTGTATCCGCATGAATGTTAGAGGTCAAACTCAGCACTTCCCAAGCACGAGGAGCTACAAAAAGCAAACCACAAGCCCCTTTGAAGCCTAAGTCGAGTTCCTTTGGGGGGGGCACCTGGTTAAAAGGGGGGGAGGCTATGGGATGTTAAATTCAACAAGAAAAATACATTGGGCAGTATCTTCCTAGCTAGGCATTTAAGTGATTAGGAGCAGTGGCCTTACCCGAAGGGTGTCGGGGATGCAAACCACACTGGGTGACACCATCAAACGGGAAGATGACCCCATAATGGCTGACTATAAAAAATTTTCTGTCATGTTTCAGAAGAGATTTATTATTTTTATAAAAATATCCCTGCAGTTAGATATAACCATAATAAACATTTTACATAAGCCAAGCTAATATGCATTGCCTCATATCTACAAAACTAAAACTCCGTGCACATTTATCTTTTTAGCTTTCTAATGTTTATGCGTTTCAATCAGAGCTGTCATTATTACCCAAATTCAAATCACAAGGTTTTGTCTGCATTCGCTACAAGCATGCATTATTCCTTTTGTTGCTACTCAGGTTTTTTTTTATAGTCAATAATTTTGTCTAATTTTCTGCCATTTCAGATACATTATTGTGGTATGGACTAGGATGGGAAGAGGTTCCTGGGGTGACACCAACCGTAATGACACCAAACTGATGAAGAGGAACCAATTACCTTCTTTTTCTCTTTTAGAAACTATGGGCACAAATTTCTTCCAGCTTTTAACCTAGGAGAACGTTTGTTTAGATGTGTGCCACTGCCTGGCAAGCATCTGTCCAGGTTATTGTTTCTACTCCTCTGACTATCCGTGGTTTGCTGTTTGCTCTCCACTAATTTTGAGTCTATGGAGATTCTCTTGAAGGAGCTACAGAGTCTGGAAAAGTTTCATTTAAGACTACACCTCTAAGGCATGGCCATTGTTTGAGAAGTGGATTAATTCAACCACTGCAATGGTCATTAGCAGAGTTGTTCCCAAGACACCTAACTAGGCAGTCCTCTTGATTCCTTTCCAGATTTTACTCATAATTCATTTAGGTGATCCTTCGTGGTGATTGTCTTCTAGGTGTGGTGTCCTGGCGGTAGATACGTAGGTGGACTGTGGAGCACTATTCTTGACCTGCATGTTCTTCCACAGTGAGGACATCAGTTTCCAGGTGGAAGGCGGTCCTGATCAGGGTTGGCTTGACACACCTTTCTCTTGGCACATTTCTCCCTTTTGCCCTCCATTTATGCCTCTTCGAATTCCACAACACTGTTGGTCACAGCTGACCTCCAGCTAGAGCACTCAGGGGCCAGGGCCAGTTCTCAGTGTCTATGCCACAGCTTTTAAGGTTAGCTTTAAAGACCATCTTTAAACCTCTTTTCCTGTCCACCAACATTCCATTTTCCATTCTTGAGTTGTATAGTAGCTGCTTTGGGAGACGGTGATCGAACATTCGGACAACGTGGCCAGTTCAGCAGAACTGGTGACATATGAGCATCACTTCAATGCTGGTGGTCTTTGCTTCTTCCAGCACTCTGACATTTTTCTGCCTGTCATCCCAAGAGATTTGCAGGATTCATCAGAGGCAACGCTGATGGAAGCATTCCAGGAATTGAGTGTGATGTCTGTAGACAGTCCACATTTCGCAGGCATACTACAGAGTTGGGAGGACAATAGCTTTATAAACAAACACCTTGGTCTTGCTATGGATGTCCCAATCCTCAAATACTCTCTGCTTCATATGGAAAAATGCTGCACTCGCAGAGCTCAGGCAGTGTTGTATTTCAGTGTCATTGTTGACTTTTGTGGAGAGGTGGCTGCCAAGTTAGCAGAAATTGTCACCATTTTTTAACATTACACTGTTAAAGCTGTATTTCTGGCACTGCAGAGGGATTGCCTGGTGCCTGTTGGAAGAGCTCTTTGGTTTTCTCGATGTTCAATGAAAGGCCAAGATTTTACTATAATAACAGCATCAGAATCTCTTTAGCATGCCACTTTAATTTAGCATGCTAAACTAGGATTTGCAATCCAGAAAGGTCTTTTCAGTTAAACTTTGTTTGAAGTATTAAAGAGTTGGCTAGAAAACTAGATCAAGGTTGGAAGGCAACCTTCTTGACCTTTTGGCACAGATTCTTAACTTGTCCTACCCTAAAGAGAGTTCCTGATAAGAATCTGTGAATCAACATCTAAAGTAGGAAAGCATCCATGGGAGCAGTGGCTGAGAAAACTGTTTTATTAAATTGTCATTTAATGAATTACACTGTTATATTGCAAATTATATTTGTACAATATTATGGCCTTCTAATTATTTTAAACCCATAGTTTGTTTGAGGATGAAATAGTTTTTGGATTGTTTTGCTTTCAAGGGATGTAATTGTTGTTGTGTGCCTTTAAATCATTTCCAACTTATGTCGACCCTAAGGTGAACCTCTCACAGAATTTTCTAGGCAAAATTGGTGGGGAAGGGGTGCCGTTGCCAACTTCTTCAAAAGCTGAGAGAGTTGCCCAGAATTACTCAATGGGTTTCCATGGCAGAGCATGGAGAATGCAGGGTCAAATGAGTATGAGCCCTGATGCCACAACAACTGGGAGGAAAGAAGGGGAATAAATAACAAAATACATAGACTGTATGCACACACCCTGAAAAGTCTTTGCAAATGACAGCAACAACTGAATCCATCCGTGTAAATTGTAACAAGCTGCTGTTTTACCAGATGGGCAGGAAATTTGCACCCAGCCTTTTTTTTTTGTCTTGCTCAGAACTGAGTCCACTAAAACTGGAGAATTAGCACCCTGATTTTCCACCTGGAAAAGAACCTTGAAAACTGGAGACTTAAGGCCAGGCCCTGAGATTGGCAGCTCTACGACATTCAAAGGCCTAAATAACTTGGATTTTCAATATTGGATGGAGCAACTCAAATATGCTGCTTTGAGATTCTAGGACAAGCATAGCCAAACTTTGGCCCTCCAGGTATTTTGGAGTTCAACTCCCACAACTCTTGGTAGGCAGTTAGGAATTGTGGGAGTTGAAGTCCAAAACACTGGAGGGCCAAAGTTTGCCATGTCTGTTCTAGGATGTAGGACAGGCTATTGATATTTTAATTAATACATAGTGCTATAATTACTCATTACAGTATGTCGGTATTAAGCCATCGCCACATTGGTCATTGTGATGTTGAAGATCTAATTCATTACGTAACTTATTGCATTTCTTGTTGTTTTTCCAGGACTCTTTCACCTTATTTTTTGGAGGACAAAAATGTAATCAATTAAAAGGATTTTAACAGTTTGTTATTTAATACTATTAATATTTAATTCTGTTTAAATGTTTGTATTTTTTTAGTTTTTAAATTGTATTGCATTGGTTTTATTGTAAGCCATTTTGAGTCTCTGCTGTACAGAGAAAAAGCAGGATATAAATTAACATAATAATCATAATAATTCAGGATTAATAAATGAACAGCATAGAACTCAATCAAAATGCCTCTAAAACAAACTTTGAATAGTAAATTTTGGAGAGAAAAAAGTGGGAAGTCAGTCCATTAACCACTTTTATTTATTACTTTGCTGTTAAAAAGTAACCTCATTAAAAGCTTGTTACTCCCCAAAGTAACTAATTGCTTGTAACTATATTGTTCATGTGACTTTTTATTTCCACGCTCTTCTTGGTTCTGTAATTCCAGCAACTCTCTCTATTTCACCTCCCCTCTGTGTTTATTTTGGACCTTCTTTCCCCCTCCACTGGACTTTGAGACTTCTTCGTTGCTGTTGTGTATGAACATAATTGTTATCCTTAAGGGCAGATACCTTTAGTGAGAGCAAATAAAACACACAGAGAGAAAGAGATGTAAATAGAGCACCACACAGTGCAGGCATGGAAGTTGCATGATAAGCACGCAGGAGAATTTGCAGCCGCAAGAGGCCACTGATGGTAATTGGGTTTAATAAAGGATTAAATTGCTGGAGGACTAATAACTTCATGAGCAGTTACGTCTGTTAAGAGAAAAAGATCATTGCGTTGTATGTTAAGGGTCTAATACAATCTCCATGGGTGGGTGCCCAATAAACATTTTCTTCCTTTCTCTATTGCTTGGCACAATGGGACAGGTCAGCCCTAAAGAATTCCAGTTGTTCAGGGGAAGTAATGGTTTCTGACATGTGGGCAAAACACTACTTATTTATTTTTCTCCCACCCACTACTTAAACAGGTAGGTTTGCTTTACCACCCACTGACAAGTCTTCATAATACAGGCCTCGGTTCAGAATAGATTAGAAAGCCTCTAATAGCCAGATTCCTGTGGATAGCTATGTGTGTCTGCTGTCATGAAAGCAACAAACATTAGCAAATAAATTGTAGCATAAGTTTTACAGGCCAGAATCCACTTAGTTCACTGTGTGAAGCAGTCTCCTTCGTTGACTATAGATGGAGATGAATTAAAAAGAAAATGTATGCTTTTTAAAAACCAAGTGAAGTGAAAAAGCAAACTACCCAACAGAAGAAGTTGTGATACTTTAATAAACTCAGTTATAGGGGTGCAAGAAACAGAAATCAATAAACAAAGTTGTAGAGAGCATAATCAAGTGCAAAAGCAGGGCTGCAGTTAAGTATGAAGGAAACAAATATAATGACCACAGATTATTTACACAAATTTGAAGTGACTAAATAGGACATTAATGTTAATTCAAACATAAATTGACATGGAGACTTTAATGGAGAAATTTATTTATTTACAGTATTTATATTCCGCCCTTCTCACCCCGAAGGGGACTCAGGGCGGATCACATTATGTACATATAGGGCAAACATTCAATGCCCATAAACACAACAGACAGACAGACGCAGAGGCAATTTAACCTTTTCCTGAAGGGATGTTCGATTCTGGCCACAGGGGGGAGCAGCTGCTTCATCATCCACTCTGATGGCACTTCCTCACTTCCTCATTCCAATGTTGTAAATTAGTTAAACTTGCCTCCCCACTTTTTATAAGTGGTACCTTATTTCCTACTTGATAGATGCAACTATCTTTCTGGTTGCTAGGTCAGCAACGAGCAGGGGCTATATTTTATTTTTAATTGATGGGTGCTCACCCCGCCACGGGCTGGTCTCGAACTCATGACCTCATGGTCAGAGTGATTTATTGCAGCAGCTGTTTACCAGCCTGCGCCACAGCCCGGCCCCCGTTAATTCAAACATAAATTAACATGGAGACTTTAATGGAGAAATCAAAAGACTAAGGATCTTATCACATAGGGATATAATCCATTTATATCAGTATGGAACCCATTGTCACGACCCAGGCTGCAGAGCACCAATAACCATACACAGAGGCCAGAATCTATCTAATATCTTTATTGAAGGAATATATAAAGTTAATAAAAACAAGTGTAGAAAATAGTTCAGAATTAGACCTTTCAGGAAAGGTCAGAATTAGTCCAAAAAAGCAATGTCCAATAAGAAATATTAAGGTCCAAAGTTGTAATCCAATAACCGAAACACTCACTTTGCCAAGCAAAGTGAGGGGAGATGACAAGGTCCTTTAGTCCATGAAACTTGAGCGAGGCTAGGAAATAACTTGATACTTGAAACAAGGCTTGAACGTGGAACAAGGTAACTAAGAACAAGAACAAGGTCCGTGGAATAACTTGGTAAAATCCGTGGAACAAGGCAAGGATTGGTCCTGGGAAACAAGGCAAAGTCCGTAGATAAACAAAGGCTGGGAAGCAAGGCGAAGGCTGGATAGCAAGGCAAGGCTTGAGCAGGAGCGAGGCTTGAATCGGAGCGCGCTGTCCAGACACAACTCGCTCCGTAGGCTGACGAATTGACTCCGCGAAGTTACTACGCGGGTAAAACACCTAAATAGAGTCTAGCTTTCCCGCCGAAGCAGTTCTCTGGGAATCAGAACCGAAAGCTAACTCTGAGACCAGATGTGAGACTCCCCAAAGATTCTCACGAGAAGCAGTCTTAATTGGCCACATTCTTAGCTGCAATCCTTGCACTCCTGCGCGAAGCTGAATCCAAACTTCTCTGTTGTTTACAAAACTCCCGGCGCAAGAATACGGGAGAAGTAGGCTCTGGGCTTGTTTGACATACTTCTGGGAGACAACTTTCTTGCAGGTGCAAGGTTCCCAGATCTGCCTGGGAAAGATCTGGCTGAGAGGAATCCAGTTCAGACTGGGAAGGTAAAAAACCCAAGTTTTCATCTTCATCAGGAATTACAATGTCCTGAGCAGGACTACAAGGCCCATGGGTCATCACACTATCCCCCTCCTCAAGGCCCCTCCCAAACTGGGGCCCTCTCCCCGAGGCGCGAGGTCGTGGTTTGGTGGGATAGGTCTGATGAAAGCGACGGGTTAGATCAGGAGCATGGACTGTGGAGGCGTCTTCCCAAGAGCGTTCCTCAGGGCCAAAACCCACCCAGTCAATGAGATATTGTAGGCGGCGGCGGTGAAAGCGAGAATCCAAAATGTCCTCAACCTCGAACTCCTCCTCCCCATTCATCAAAACAGGAGGGGGGGCCGGTTGGTCTGTATCAGGTCGCACACCATCCGCCGGAAGGAGCAGGGAACGGTGAAACACTGGGTGAATGCGCATTGAACGCGGAAGTTGGAGTTTGAAAGTCACGGGGTTTAATTGCGCCACCACTGGATAGGGACCAATGAAACGGGCATCTAACTTCCGGCAAGGGCGGTGGGAGGGCAGAAAGCGAGTGGACAGGAAAACCCGATCTCCTACCTTGATTTCGGGGCCCGGCTGGCGATGTTTGTCAGCGTGGCGTTTATAGTCCTCCTTGGCTTGATCCAGTTGCTGGAGCAAAAGTTGTTGCACCGCTGTGAGTTCCTGCAGCCAATCCTCTGCTGCGGGAACCTCTGAAGTTTCAATGACAGGGGGGAAGAAACGTGGATGGAAGCCGTAGTTTGCAAAGAACGGCGTTTCTTTTGTAGAAGCTTGAACTCCATTGTTGTAGGCAAACTCAGACAGTGGTAACAGAGAAGCCCAATTGTCCTGTTGATAGTTTACATAACAGCGAAGATACTGCTCCAAAGTGGCATTGGTGCGCTCCGTTTGCCCATCTGTTTGGGGATGATGAGCTGAAGATAAGCGAGAGTCTATGCCCAATAGTTTTTGTAGTGCCTTCCAAAAACGAGAGGTGAATTGAGATCCACGGTCTGTGACTAAACTCTTGGGCAATCCATGTAGTCTGAAAACATGTTGAAGAAATAGATCCGCAGTTTCCTTGGCCGTGGGGAGACCTTCGCAGGGAATGAAATGGGCTAACTTGGTGAATAGGTCCACCACCACTAAGATCGTGGTGAATCCACAGGAAGGTGGTAGGTCAGTGATGAAATCCGCGGAAATTATTTCCCATGGGCGAGATGGGGTAGGAAGGGGGTGTAGAAGCCCTGAGGGCTTCTCCCTTCGTATCTTGGAGCGCTGGCATACTGGGCAGGTGTTGACATATTTTTCCACATCCTTGCGGATCTTGGGCCACCAAAAATCCCTTAGGATCAAATGCATAGTTTTAAATAGTCCGAAGTGTCCTGCTGGTTTGCAGTCATGACACAGACGAAGCGTTTTTTCCCTGCCCGGTCCGGGTGGGATATAAACATGATTTCTATAGCAGAGCAGCCCATCTTTAAGCGAAAAGGGAAAATGCAGACCTTGGCGAAGTTGGTCCTGCGCCCAGGCATCTGCTTGCTGACTAGCCCTGATTTCTTGAGCACAGATGGGTCCTGGAGTAGGGGAAGTTGAACCAATGGGAATGGATTTGGTGTTCCCCACCGTGAGCGTGGCAAAGTTCTCAGGTTGTAGCAGTTGGGATTCAAAGGTCTCCTTGCGTCCTGCAGCGTATTCCGGTTTACGTGACAGGGCGTCTGCTTGCTTGGTTTGGGCTGGGGTCACATAATGGATCTGGAAGTTGAAACGTTCAAAGAATAAAGCCCAACGTTGTTGCCTCTGATTTAGTTTGCGGGCAGTTCTTAGATGTTCTAGATTACGATGATCAGTGTGGACTTCAATGGGAAATTTGGCCCCTTCTAGCCAATGTCTCCAAGTTTCAAAGGCTGCCTTTATGGCCAGTAGTTCTTTTTCCCAAATGGTGTAATTCCTCTCTGGTGTGGTTAGTTGACGAGAATAAAAGGCACAGGGGTGGAGGTGATCTCCCACCGGTTGTAAAAGTACAGCCCCAATTGCCACATCAGAGGCGTCCGCTTGTACCACAAAAGGGGTTCCAGGATTTGGGTGTTGTAGAATTGGCTGGGAGGTGAATAGTTTCTTTAGTTGCTGGAACCCTTTCTCTGCTTGATCAGTCCAGCGGAAAGGCTGCTTTCCACGGATGCAGCTAGTGATGGGGTCGGACCAGCGGGCAAAATCTGGAATGAACTTGCGGTAGTAGTTCGCGAACCCCAAGAAACGCTGCACCTCTTTCTTGTTAGTTGGCGCCCGCCATTCCAATACTGCTGAAACTTTGGCTGGATCCATGGAAAGCCCTAGAGGCGAGATGCGGTAACCAAGGAAATCTACCTCTTGTAGATCAAAAGCGCATTTTTCCAGCTTGGCATAAAGTCCATGATCCCGCAATCGTTGTAACACCATTTTGACGTGGTTCTCATGTTCTGATTGTGATCTGGAAAACACCAAAAAATCGTCCAGGTAGATTATCAAGAACCTGTCTAGATAGTCCTGAAAAATGTCATTGACAAAATGCTGGAACGTTGCGGGGGCTCCGCATAAACCGAAATTCATAACTCGGGACTCAAATAATCCGAATTTGGTCTGGAAGGCGGTCTTCCACTCGTCCCCTTCCCTGATGCGAACTAAGTTGTAAGCCCCCCGAAGATCCAGCTTGGTGTAAACCTTGGCTCCTCGAAGCCGATCCAGTAGATCCGAGATTAAGGGCAGGGGATAGCTGTTCCGCTTGGTGATATTGTTCAATGCTCTGTAGTCCACCACCAAGCGTAGTTCCCCTGACTTCTTCTTCACAAACATCACTGGGGAGGCGGCTGGGGATTGAGAGGGTCTGATGAATCCCTTGCGAAGGTTTGTCTCTAGGAATTCCCTGAGAGCTTCTTGCTCTGGTTCAGTCAGGGAGTAGAGATGCCCTCGCGGGATCGGGGCCCCCTCCACCAAGTCAATGGCACAGTCATAAGGTCTATGTGGGGGTAATTTTTCGGCTTCCTTCTCATTGAATACATCCCAATACTCGGAGTACTTCTTTGGCAAGGTGATGATGGGCTCGGTGTCTGTGGCATGGCATACCTTGGCTACGAGGCAATGGTTTTGGCAATACGGTGAAGCAAACTGCAGTTCTCTGTTGGACCAGGAGATGTTGGGGTCGTGGAGAGTCAGCCATGGAATTCCCAAAATCACAGGGAAATGGGGGACCTCGGTAACAAAGAAGGAAATCTCTTCCATATGTTCCCTTATCCACATCCTGGTGGGTTCCGACCACTGACTTACGGGGCCCGTCTTGAGGGGACGGCCGTCTATGGCTTGCACCACACGGGCATTCTTGAAATCATGATATTGTAATCCCAGAGAGTCGGCATACTCTCTATCGATGAAATTGTTGGTAGCTCCAGAGTCTATCATGGCGTGGATCATGACGGGTCCCCTTTTTGCTGACCATAATGTGACCACGAGAAGGAACAGGACCCCGGTTGGCGGCTCTTGGATGGATTTTTTGACCGGGTTGGCGAGCCTCTCTACACCCGGTCGTTGGCTTCCCCCGCCGGCTGTGTGCCAGTCGGCTCAGACGCCTTCGTCTCCGTGGAGGACGCCGCCGCAAGACGGGCGGCAGGCTTCCCTTTGGCTGGGCACTCTCTGGCGAAGTGGCCCCCGTTCCCGCAGTACCAGCAGAGGTTTAAGCGTTGACGACGGGCCTTCTCGGCGGCATCTAGTCTGGGACGCACATTGCCCAACTGCATCGGCACCTCCTCGCCTCCTCTGGGGTATGGGGTTGGCGGTGGGGGTCTCCACACCGGACGTGGCTGAACGCTGGCGGGAGCGGGGGGTTTTGCCCCGGCTCTACTGCCCTGGCCTCGAACCCACTGTTTCCTGTTGGCAATCATGACTTCAGCCCGTAAACATTGATCAATGAGTGCCTCGAGGGTCTGGGGAGGATCCACCTTGGAGATTTCTTCCAGCATTTCAATGTTGAGACCCTCCCGGAATTGTCCCCTGAGGGCTACATCGTTCCAGCCGGTGTTGTGGGCCAGCACTCGGAACTCGGCTATATACTGAGACATAGGTCTGTCTCCTTGGAAAAGGCGACGGAGTTTGTGACCGGCTGCCTCCAAATTGTCCTCGATTCCCCAAGTCTCCTTGAGGTGGTCCAAGAAGTGTTGCGCTGATCTTAGGTGTGGAGAGACTTGGTCGAACAGTGCCGTCGCCCAGCTGGCCGCTGGCCCGTCTAGAAGACTGTAAACCCATGCCACTTTGATGTCTTCTTGGGGAAACTCGGCAGCACGGGCCTCCAGATAAGCTTGACATTGGCGACGGAAGACATGAACCTTAGAAGCTTCTCCAGTAAACTTGGTTGGCAACGCCATGGCCGGAAGACGAACTCCGCGTTCCTTCAAACCCCTTATTTCTCCATCCTGTGCATTGAGCTTATCACGGATTCGGTCTACCTCTTCCTTGTCGATGGTGTAGGTAATCGGCTGGCCGCTCGGCCCAGGTACGACTCCGGTAGACATTCTGGCCGAGGTTAATTGGTGCTTAGGGTGGCGGAGTCAAACTGTCACGACCCAGGCTGCAGAGCACCAATAACCATACACAGAGGCCAGAATCTATCTAATATCTTTATTGAAGGAATATATAAAGTTAATAAAAACAAGTGTAGAAAATAGTTCAGAATTAGACCTTTCAGGAAAGGTCAGAATTAGTCCAAAAAAGCAATGTCCAATAAGAAATATTAAGGTCCAAAGTTGTAATCCAATAACCGAAACACTCACTTTGCCAAGCAAAGTGAGGGGAGATGACAAGGTCCTTTAGTCCATGAAACTTGAGCGAGGCTAGGAAATAACTTGATACTTGAAACAAGGCTTGAACGTGGAACAAGGTAACTAAGAACAAGAACAAGGTCCGTGGAATAACTTGGTAAAATCCGTGGAACAAGGCAAGGATTGGTCCTGGGAAACAAGGCAAAGTCCGTAGATAAACAAAGGCTGGGAAGCAAGGCGAAGGCTGGATAGCAAGGCAAGGCTTGAGCAGGAGCGAGGCTTGAATCGGAGCGCACTGTCCAGACACAACTCGCTCCGTAGGCTGACGAATTGACTCCGCGAAGTTACTACGCGGGTAAAACACCTAAATAGAGTCTAGCTTTCCCGCCGAAGCAGTTCTCTGGGAATCAGAACCGAAAGCTAACTCTGAGACCAGATGTGAGACTCCCCAAAGATTCTCACGAGAAGCAGTCTTAATTGGCCACATTCTTAGCTGCAATCCTTGCACTCCTGCGCGAAGCTGAATCCAAACTTCTCTGTTGTTTACAAAACTCCCGGCGCAAGAATACGGGAGAAGTAGGCTCTGGGCTTGTTTGACATACTTCTGGGAGACAACTTTCTTGCAGGTGCAAGGTTCCCAGATCTGCCTGGGAAAGATCTGGCTGAGAGGAATCCAGTTCAGACTGGGAAGGTAAAAAACCCAAGTTTTCATCTTCATCAGGAATTACAATGTCCTGAGCAGGACTACAAGGCCCATGGGTCATCACACCCATATTTTTTAGGAGTGGATGCATACTGTATTGAGATGAGATGCATACTCTCCCTGTCACACCTGATTATTATGATTCATAAGATTTGAAAATACTGCATTTGGACTAATCACACCAGAGAAGGTTGGCTACTCCCAATCACTTTTAGGACCTTATCACATTTGTCTTCAACCCTGTCCTACAACACTTGCAGGATGGAGCCTGAAGTAGCCCGTCAGGGGCACTTCCGGCAGGGCTCTGTCCTGTAAGCCTCATAGGATGGAGCACTGAGAACACAGGAGGCTTCCTATGTTCTCATCCAGCAAGCCAAGGAAAGCACAGGGGGAAGCCAGGCAACCACACTTTCCCCCATGGGATGGTGATGCAGGTGCTGTGCAGTGTGGGTTGACAGTTTCTCCCGCTGCCTGTTGGATTTTCCCTGCTGCCCCACAGATGCCCCCGCTTTCCCCCAACTCGAGGACCTCCGTCTGATGAGGTCCCTAAAAAGTTTTTTTCTAATATTGCACAGTAGCCTGGAAGACCCAAACTACAATTCTTGTGAGATTTTAGCTAATGGAATGTATATTGATTTTCCAACCAATCGTAAAAACATTAGAACTCCATATGCAATTACTCAATTTCTGTAATGTTTTGCAGATGACAGAATGGGGCAAATATTATGTGACGTGATGCATTAGTCTCAGAAATGGAGTACATTCCATATGATAAAATCCTAGGACTTGGAAGACCAGCTAAGAAGAAACTCGTCTCGATGTGAGTCTCAAGTGTAAAGGTATATCATTCAAAGTCAGAATCACCCAGACCTCAGTATTTCATAGTTCTGTGTCTAATTGTAAAAGAAAATCAACTCATTTGAAGTATGGAGCTGGAAAATAGTTTGGCAAATAAAGAGACCACTAAAGTGATCAGTTAATAGGTCATAGAATAAATCAATCTTGAGCTCTCAGTAGAAGCTAAAAGACCTTTTGCAAAAATCATTAATGTTAGGATTCATAAGAAAAATGATAATGCTTAGTAAAGTAGGAGAAAGTAGGAAAAAAGGAAGAGTGCATTCAAGGCAGATTGACTCAATCAAGGAAGCCATAGTGCTGAGTTTGCAGGACCTGAGTATGTATAGTATGTTATGACTGAGGCTGCAAGTGGACTCATATTCTAAGCGGACATCAACCTAATGGCAAATATTGTCAATATTTCTTCCTAGTTTTAAATAGACACATTATTATCCATACATGGGATAATTTTGCTGGCTGATATTGGACACGAACGTACTGCTAACAAAGCCAAGAAGAGAACATTCATATAGGATGTGAACTTGTTGTCCGCAAAATCTAGAACCAGACATATGTCACATGTAGTGATAAATATGACAAAAGTCTCAACTTTTCATATCTCTTGGAATTTGGAGGCCTGCTTCCCTTCCAAGCTGATATTTTTGGTTCAATATTTGTTTACTTCACAATATTGCATGTATTTCCCAGCTAAACTGTGCTCTCTCTACTGAGCAAAGAGCAAGAGAGAAAAGGAGGCGGGAAAGGGAAAGAGTAGAACAGAACTTCACGCAGAGGCCAGGAAAGGAACTCAGTTTTGAGTCAGATACAAAGACCTCCTGTGTGGTTTAGCAGGAACAGAGACCAGAAAAAATGGGGATTTGCAGGAAAAAGAGACACTCAACAGAGGAGAAAGAGGCCGTTTTCCTGAGAAAGAAAATCACCCTCACCCGGGCTATTGCATTGGCTGTGGGCACCATGGTGGGTAGTGGGATCTTCATTTCTCCCAAAGGGGTGTTGAAAAACTCAGGCAATGTGGGAATCTCATTACTCGTGTGGCTGGCTTGTGGGATCCTGTCTCTGTTTGGTGAGTCAATTATCTTTTTTCATTTTGATTCTTTGAGATTTGTTTGTTTTTAAGCCAAGACTACTGGTAAAGGGGTGAAGATGAATGAAACACCTGCTGCAAAAAAACCAAAAATCACAGAGACAGTGGCTTATTTGCTAAGGAGAATGCACTGACACGGGAAATATATGGAGTAAATCACTCAAAATGGAGAGGGACCATGTCACATTAAATGGGGATGTTATATTGTAGAGCATGTGCATATTCCACAATATCCACAAACCCTTCTTCAGCACCACATTCCAAAAGAGTTGATTTCCTTCCTTTCCATTTTTTTCAAGGTTCAGCTTTCTCAACAATTTTTTTTTCATGTCAGGAGCAACTGGAGTTGCTTCTGGAGTGAGAGAATTGGCCATCTGCAAGGACGTTGCCCAGGGGACGCCCGGATGTTTTTGATATTTTACCATCCTTGTGGGAGGCTTCTCTCAGGTCCCCACAAGGAGCTGGAGCTGATAGAGGGAGCTCATCCGCGCTCTTCCCGGGTGGGATTCAAACCTGGCAGCCTCAACCATATGAGAACTGAGAACTACAATGATATGAGCAATCCTAACTTTCGTAGTTAAGGACATATCTTCACACTGTAGGATCTAGTCAATGCATAGCTGCCCTTCCAAGTCCTAGTCTTCTTCTGATTTCTTGACTGTATCTCTGTTCTGATTAATGACTGATCCAAGAAAGGGAAAACGTTAAAGTATTTCAGTGTCTTCATCATCGACTTTAAAGTTATGCAAATCTTCTGTGGTAATTTCTTTTGTTTGCTGAATTATTTAATTTGAATTTTTTTGCTTTGCTTTTTTCAGTAATCGTTCCAAGCCTTTCCTATATTCTGCTAGTAGTATGGTGTCATTTCCATGTCTTAAATTGTTGATATTCCATCCTGAAATTTTTACACCTCCTTCCTTTATGTCTAATCTTTCTTTACCCGTGTTGTGTTCAGTATATAAATTAAATAGGCAGGGTGATAAAATAATTCCTTACCTGTTCCCCTTGCTATTTGGAAACCATTCAATTTCCCTACATGGTTTGGGTCCGAGTTACCTACAGGATCGCCTTTTCTTGCACAATCTGTCCCTTAGGACACTTAGCTCCTCTGGCAGATGCTTACTCCAACCAACCAGAACCCAACTGGTGACCATCACCCAGAGGCCCTTTTTATCGGTCGCCCCAAGATTGTAGAACAACTTCCTGGAAGAGCATCTAAAGACCTACCCAGCCAGTTTTAAGCATGAATTTTAAATTCATGTCCTGTGGTTTAATCTCTGCCCTGTGTATTTAATATGTATTTTATAGAAATACATTTTAATATATATCTTTTATATAACTACATTTTAATGTGTGTGCTTATATAATTTTTGTGATGTTTGTGTGTTTTGACTGTGCTGTGACCTGCCTCGAGCCACGAGGAGAGGCAGATAAGAAATAAAATAATAATAATAATAATAATGATAATTATTATTATTATTATTATTATTATTATTATTATTATTATTTTCTCCATACTCTGTCCTGACAATCACCTCAGGTCTTGAATACAGGTTATGCATCAGGGCAATCAAAAGCTGTACACTTCCATTTTTAAAGAGATAACCCATAGCTTTGCGTTGATCTAAACAATCAAAGGTGGTACTATAATTGAACTTCTTTGGAAGACTTTATTATCCAATTTCCAATATTTATTTATTTATTTATTTATTTCCAATATTTCTACCCCGTCCTTCTCCCCGAGGGGACTCAGGGCGGCTTACACAACTGGTAGGATCACTACCAGTACATCATAATACAATAAAATAAGAATAAAACAGTTAAAATAATTAAATAACATAGTAAAATACAATATATAAAAATTATATAAAAATATGATTCCTAACCTTTCTTCCTTTCCAGAACGCAACTTGGTCATCTTGCCCTTCTCACTTCATATACGGTAGAGGCCTTTCTTGCAGAATTTTGAACATCTCTTTGCTTGCATTGGATATTCATGCAATGGTCCTATAGTTACTGCAATCCCTGGTGTCACCTTTCTTAGGGATTGGAATGTATATTGAGCATTTCAGACTGTGGGCCATTCTTTTATTTTCCTTATTTGTTGACAAACTAAAATAAATGATGTGTCTGTAGACTATGTCTTGCTTCCCCTTCACATATTTTCCTATAATGTGAGTTGTGCAGCTTCAGACTTTCCTTTCACCTCTGAGCACATCAACAGCTGGGCATCCTTTCAGCTTGAGTCTAGTTGCATCATTAGCCACAGTACAACTCATAGTGTGCTACAGAACCTCACTAAGTGCCATTTGTCTTCAGAGTTTCATCTTCTAATCCACCAATGGCACTGCCATTTAGTGGAGGTGGGTGTATGTGCTCCTATTAGGGTAGTGGTTCTCCACCTGTAGGTCCCCAGGTGTTTTGGTCTACAATTCCCATAAACCCCACCCAGTTTGCCAGGTGTTAGGATTTTTGAGAGTTGAAGGCCAAAACATCTGGGGACCCACAGGTTGAGAACCATTGCATTAGGCAAAAGGCTATATACTGATTCCAGGAGTGCTACTGGTAGGGTTTCCTATGGAAGATAAGTTTTTGCTCAAGAGCCAAACTAAAATGTGCCAAACAAGCTCTGGGCAGCTGCAATAGTGGAGGGTGACACTGGCAGAGGCTCTCTCAATGATGAGACAACCCTACACACACACACACACACACAGATACATTGAGTGCCTGTGTCTATGTGTGTACCATCCTAATTCTATGTGTTTTCAGTTAGCTTCACTATAACTGATTTCAATGGAAGAGAATTTTCATCTCACTGTGCTTAGACCTAGGAAAATTACTCACAGAGATAAAGACTGTACCAGGGCTTTAACCGTGCCACCATATGCCTAATTACTCAACAATAATTTTCATTGAATCCAGTAGGATTTAACTTCCAGATAAGAGGCTAGGAGATTGCCACCTAAGTATCTTTATTCCTTTTTTAGGTGCTCTGAGTTACGCAGACCTGGGCACAAGCATCACAAAGTCTGGGGGACATTACATCTACCTTCTGGAGACGCTTGGGCCCTTGCCAGCCTTCCTAAGATTATGGGCTGAATTCGTTATGATCCGGTAAGAGAGGCCTTATTTTCATTGCTGGGTAAAACAAAAAACAAAAAGTGTGTGGGGGAGTGGAATTCCAGACTATATGGAAGGGTTTTATTGGGAGCTTTGTCTCTTTAAATCTCCCCATTGTGGGCATGTTCCAGCTGTGTTTTTAGAAGTAGCCAGCTGGCGAAAGCAGCACCACTGAGATCTAACAAATGTTGAAGCAGGGAGTGCAAAAGGCATCTAAGAAAGACCCAGAGCAGTGAGGAAGAATGAACAAAAGAAAGAATAATACTGCAAATCCTAGGAGAGAATAGAAAAACATATATATTTTTTAAATTATTACAAACCAAAGGCTTGAGACAGGGAAATATTTTTCCACTGATATGCAGAGGTCATTGTACTTTTTGCAATAGAGGCCACTGCCATAATAAAAGGTTTGTGGCTCTATGGAAACCAGGTTGATATATGATCTCCCCTTCCCCCTAACCATCTCAGAGGGCTGCTAGATAAACAGAACCGTCTGCCACTGAACATCTGGGGGCGGCTTTGCCTGAGGAGAGGGAGTTCACAGCTTATTCAAGAGAAACCTTGCAATGGGAGAAGGGGCTGCTAGCTACCCACGGACCCTTCTCCGTGTCGGTGCGGCACAACATAAACTGTCTCTATTGACCATCACACAAAAGTAGGAATGTGTTCCCTTCTTGTTTGTTTTGGATGTCGCCATGAATGTCACAGAAGTTAGTGACCAGAGTGAGAAGAAGAGTCATTTCCATTCCAGCAGATACAAGGGAGAGGGGAGAAGACGTGTCATAAAAGAACACTTGATAATATATTTCAGAAGAGTAGCTAATATGTTTGTTTGATATAACTTGCCACTATTTGCATGTCATAATATTTTCCTACATGGTGAAAGTTTTTTAAAAAAAAAAGAAAAGAAAATCTCTTGTTACAGTAGAGTCTCAGTTATCGCTTATCCAATGTTCTGGATTATCCAACGCATTTTTGTAGTTGATGTTTTCAATAAATCGTGATATTTTGGTGCTAAATTCGTAAATACAGTAATTACTACATAGCATTACTTCGTACTGAACTACTTTTTCTGTCAAATTTGTTGTATAACATGATGTTTGGATGCTTAATTTGTAAAATCATAAGGTAATTTGACGTTTAATAGGCTTTTTCTTAATCCCTCCTTATTATCCAACATACTTGCTTATCCAACGTTCTGCCAGCCCGTTTATGTTGGATAAGTGAGACTCTACTGTATTAAGATATTTGTGTAAGAAGAGCTAACTTAGATTTTGGCTAAATTTAGAATACAGCAATGAAATATTCTAGGAGGAACTATTTGGTGAGGGAAAATACACAATATTTTATGTAATCACCTTTTTTGTGGATCTAGCCTCAACTTTTATTTATGTATTTATTTGTTTACAGTATTTATATTCCACCCTTCTTACCGAAAGGGACTCAGGGCAGATCGCAATGCAAGTATATATACATGGCAAACATTCAAACATTATTTATTTATATATTTTGCTTTATATTTTGCCCTCTCTCCCTCATAGAGGGACTCAGAGCGGCTAACAATCGGCAACAATTTAATGCTGTTCAAACATAACTCAAAATACAAAAATCACATATACAAATTAAAATGAGAATATGTGATAAAAGTGGTATTAAAAATCAACAAAATGCTGTCTCAGGCACCCTAGGAGACACAAAAACATGCAAACCACCTGAGCTGGAGCAAATTGTCCCCATTGATTTTGGATTCAGTAGATTAATGTTTGTGTAACATGATGTACAGAAAGAGCTGCCTGTTATCTGATCAAACCAGCTCTGCAGGCTGCCTACCAGAGAGATAACCCAAGGCATGACATATGGGAAGCCATGTGGGCACACAGCCTCTCTTTGGTCCCAGCTCCTTATGGGTGAGGCTGGCTTTTGACCCTTGAACTAAGCTGACCCCCACATCCTGTGCCCCCAAGGTCCCCTAAAAGGAATCTCATCAGAGCATCACGTGAGCTTAGTGATCCCCCATTCTCCAAACTGGACCTTGCCCCATGCCACGCTGCCCACAAGTTGTGAGATTAGTTTGACTATACAAATATACAAGTGACATTATTTCAGACTGGCAACGATCCATAGACCAAGATTCAAATGCATAGCCTACTCTACATGTTCTAAGGACAAATTATGGCTTATACCAGGGCAACACTGTCCCCAAATTAGGCAGCAACTGGTTCATTTTTGCAATCAGAAATGGCTTTCAATTGTGACTTTCAAGTTCATCATGGCCATTTCCAGTCCTGATAGAAACTGGGTTTTAGGCTACATGGTAAAGAATTTGGGGAGGTTGAAGGATGCAAAAAGGATTGGGGCCATAGTTTGCTCCATTTGGATGAATGGTAGGCATTTCTTTCAGAACGTTAGAATTGGAAAGAGTTGCATGAAAAAACATATAAGTGAGGAACAATGTAGCCAAAGAAGCCAAAAAAATCTACTTGAGAATTTGAAGTTTCTGCATTTCATTCCAGGCCTGCAAATATGGCTGTGGTGTCCCTGGCGTTTGGTCGCTATCTAATAGAGCCTTTCTTTGCCCCGTGCAATGTTCCTCCCCTGGCTGTGAAATTGATCACTACAACTGGAGTCAGTGAGTACCAACTTACATTAAACATCTATGTATCTATGCTCCATACTTCACGCCTTCTAATATTTCACATATGAAAAGCAAGTCACATGTGGGCAAGCATCATAAAAGTATGCTCAAAATGGCAAAAGTTAATCTGGTTGGCATGCAAACTTGCTTTCACCTAAACCTACTGGGCGGCACAAAATTCTGCCGCCTCCTCCTCCTCCTCCTCCTCCTCCTCCTCCTCCTCTTTCCCCTGCTGAGTCAACTGAGGCTTAACTACTACTGTGCTTGAACTCAGTTTGAAGCAATTCAAGTGAGTTGATCCCAAATGGAGAAAATATGGGACTTTTTATAACATTTTAAAAGTATCTGCAAAAGTAGAATGAAAAATGCTTAATCAAAATGCTTTCAGTGAAATGAGGACAGCTAGAAGACATGCCCATTCCCCTGAAATACAGCACAAGAGCTCTCTTAACATATAACTCTAGGCACCCCAACAAACTATATAACTTTTCTGGTGGTTTCTTGCCACCAGAAAAAAAAGACTGCAAGGTGCCTCAAAAGATGGTTAATGAATTAAATATCTTAATTTTGTTTTTAATTGGAACTTGTCATCTAGTTGTCTGCTAGTGACATTGCACTGTTAAAAATCACCTAGGTTTTTTCCCCCAAAGAAGTAGGTCAGGGAAGAAGAAACTAATTTCATATAATTGGACTTGGAGCTTTCTTGTTGGCAGATCCATGACCATTGACTTTGCTGATAGTAGGCTTAGGAAGGGTAATTGACATTGACCAATGGGAAAGAGCTTGGAAAGACATGGCGAGTTTTACGTGTTCTAGTGATCTTTTAAAAAATGTTATAAAGTCCACTATTGAAGGTACTTAACCCCACAGATACTATCAAAAATATATAAAACTTATCCTGGAAATGTGACAAAGAGAAACGTACATTGTATCATATGTTATGTAACTGTAAAAGAGTTAAGAACTACTGGAAGAAGATACATAATACAATTAAAAGTATTTTACAATTAGAATTTACTCTGCGGCTGTATCTTCTCAACTTGATAAATGTACAAATCAATAAACTTACAAGGAGAATAATTATGTATATGATTACAACAGCAGGAATAGTATTGTCAAAAAAGTGGAAAATAACTGAATTCCCTTCCATCTATGATTGGCAACTGTCATTCAGAAAAGCCATGGAAATGGACAAACTAACAAACTAACTAGAATAAGGGGCCCTGGTAGTGGCGCAGTGTGTTAAAGTGCTGCAAGTTCTTCAAATCCCGGGAGCGGAATGAGAGCCCGCTGTTAGTCCCAGCTCCTGCCAACCTAGCAGTTCGAAAACATGCAAATGTGAGTAGTTAAATAGGTACCGCTCCAGCGGGAAGGTAACAACCCTCCATGCAGTCATGCCAGCCACATGACCTACGGACAACACCGGCTCTTCGGCTTAGAAATGGAGATGAGCACCAACCCCTAGAGTCAGACATGACTAGACTTAACATCAGGGGAAAACCTTTACCTCTTAACTAGAATAATGAAAGGTTGCTCTCTAAGCAAGGTGTGGAAAGAGTGGGAGAAAATAGAGCAATGTTTTAATGAATAAGTAGTCTCTGTAAATAAAAATAAACATTTGATATTAAAGTTTCTCTTTTTACCAAATGGAACACAAGAAAACTTAGGAAGAACCTCTACCTCAAAAGACAGGAAAGTAGTTGTGTCTTTGCATTTATTGTTTAATTGGACTATGTCATATTTGCTTGGTTTGTGTGTGACTTTTCTTCTTTGTATCTTATGGTGTTGTGTGTGTTTTTTTTCTTTCTTTCTGAAAATCAATAAAATATTTTAATGCTAAGTAAACGTACTGGAGAATTGAGGATTCCCATCCTGATTTATTCTGATATTAAAAATGGGATGAATTATTTTTTTAAAAACAGTAGTTAATGTTTTTAAAATTA
The DNA here is from genome assembly GCF_035594765.1 of Anolis carolinensis. Classification (NCBI taxonomy): domain Eukaryota; kingdom Metazoa; phylum Chordata; class Lepidosauria; order Squamata; family Anolidae; genus Anolis; species Anolis carolinensis. Next base: position 181,553,578 of record NC_085845.1, read on the forward strand.
TGTTCAAAGAAACTCATGACTGGTTCCCTTCAAGTGTAAAAGGAACGATTAACCGCCATTTCCACGTCCAGTTCTCATAATGTTTCTTTTTCTCTTCCTAGCTCTAGTAATAGCTCTGAACTGCTGGAGTGTTAGCTGGTCAGCAAACATACAGACAGTGCTGACTGCCCTCAAGATGGTCACTATTGGCCTCGTTATTGTTCCTGGGATGATGGCTCTTGGAAATGGTAAGGCCACTCAAAATGCCTCCTTTGAATTGAGATGGAAATGTTGGTAGCTTGGGCTCCCCTGTCACTGAGACATGGAATTTTCTCCAGGTTCCAATCTGAAACATAAAGGGTCTGTCCAAGGTGCTGAATCTATTTTGTGGGCCAGATTTCAGCACCTTGGATAGGTCTTCAGGGCCATTCAAGCCACCAGCTGCCACTAGATGGGGAAAGTGCAATAAAATGAAGGGGAGCGATAAAATACTTTGGAGACCTGGGTTCAAATCCATGCCCAGCTATGGAAACCCACTGGGTGACCTTGGACCAGTCATATTATCTCAGCCTTACGAGAAGGCAAGGGCAAGCCTCGTCTAAAGAAATCTTGCCACGAGAATTCCATGATAGATTTGCCTTAGGATCACCGTAAGTCAGAAGCTGCTTGAAGGTAAACAAGAAGAATGACATAAAAAAAGAAAGAAGAAAAGGGTGGGAATTGTCAGAAGAAAACAAAAGGATGATGGAGGAGACCAAATGGTGAACAAACTCCAGTTAAATTTGAATTGATGACCATATGCTCTTCTATAAAGAGAGCAGACTTCTATTTGAAGGCATCCTCTGCTTGTAGAGCTGTGCAGTCCAGGGCTGGTTCAAAGAATTTTTAAGAAAACAAAGGTTCCAGAAGTTTCTCATCCACATTGAATATCTGGACAGCAGACTGGGCAGGCTTATATTTGGTCACAATCTTTCCCATTATGGGGAGAGGAATTTGATTTCTATTCAAATTCCAAATGTTGTATAACTATCACAGGGATTTTCTTGGCAAGTTTTGCTCAACAAAGGTTTGCCTTTGCCTTCCTATGAGGCTGAGAGAGTGTGACTTGCCCAAAGTCACCCAGTCGGTTTCCATGACAGAGCAGAGATTCAACACAGAAACTAAAAAAACTATATAATAATAATAATAATAATAATAATAATAATAATAATAATAATAATAATAATACCACCACAAGGAGAAAAAAACATGCCATATAGCTAGGTCCAGGTCTTCTTCTGGCCATTTGACTGGATGCTGCCCCTCCCAGCTTGCACTGTGTTGGAATATATAAGTGGGTAGCCTGCGGCCTTGCAAATGCTAGTATCCAGTGTGCAAGTTGATGGGAACTTGAATCCAACAAAATCTGGGAGACACAAATTTCCCAATTTCCAAACTAGATAGATGCTAGACTTTGGCTTGACCTAATAAGACTTTTTCTTGTGCAATTGCTTAAAGACAAATAAAAATATACTGTTGGCCCTCTGTGTCCACGGATTATGCATCCACAGATTCAACCATCTACATTCTTAATTCTATTTTAATGTGTTAAAGCACTGAGTTGCTGAACTTGCAGACCAAAAGGTCCCAAATTCAAACCCGGGGAGCGGAGTGAGCGCCCGCTGTTAGCTCCAGCTTCTGCCAACCTAGCAGTTTGAAAACATGCAAATGTGAGCAGATCAATAGGTACCGCTCTGGCAGGAAGGTAGCGGCGTTCCATGCAGTCATGCTGGCCACATAACCTTGGAGGTGTCTACGGACAACGCCGGCTCTTCAGCTTTGAAATGGAGATGAGCACCAACATCAGGGGAAACCTTTACCTTTACCTTTACTATTGTATTGTTTTTACTGCAAGCTACTTTGAGTCTCTTTTGTAGAGAGAAAAAGTAGGGTATACCTAAAGATGATAATAATAATAATAATACAGAAGCATTCTCTCCTGACATTTCACCAACATCTATAGCAGGCATCCTCAGAGATTGTGAGGTTTCACAACCTCTGAGGATGCCTGCCATAGATGTGGGCGAAACGTCAGGAGAGAATGCTTCTGGAACATGGCCTTACAGCCCAGAAAACTCACAGCAACCCAGTAATTCCAGCCATGAAAGTCTTCAACAACACAATAATAATACAGCTTGAAAATATTCGGGGTTGCTTTGATTATGTGTTCCTGCATGGCAGGGGGTTGGACTGGGTGGCTCTTGTGGTCTTTTCCAACCCTATGATTCAAAAATAATTCCCAAAAGCAAACCTTGATTTTGCCATTTTATATAAAGGGGACCATTTTGCTATGCCATTGTATATAATAAAACATGAGCATCCACGGATTTTAGTGTCCACGTCAGGGGTTGTGGTTGGGTCCTAGAACCAAACCCCAGCAGATAGCAGGGACCCACTGTTTTATTTCTATTTTCATCAGGTCACTATGAAAATTTCCATGATAGCTTTGACACAACTTCATTGGTAATTGAAAAGCTGCCTCTTGCTTTTTATTCTGGGATGTTTGCCTATGGTGGATGGTAAGTCTGTAGGTGATATAATAATAGTAATAGTAATAGTAATAGTAATAGTAACAACAACAACAACAACAACAACAACAACAACAACACAGTCCTAGACACTTGGGAAGTGTCCGACGTGTGATCCAATACAACAGCCAGCAGAGTGTCTTCTGTGGACTCATCTTGTTGTGTTTCAAATACAGTAGAGTCTCACTTATCCAAAACTCACTTATCCAACGTTCTGGATTATCCAACGCATTTTTGTAGTCAATGTTTTCAATACATTGTGATATTTTGGTGCTAAATCCGTAAATACAGTAATTACTACATAGCATTACTGCATATTGAACTACTTTTTCTGTCAGATTTGTTGTATAACAAGATGTTTTGGTGCTTAATTTGTAAAATCAATCTAATCTCCCTTGGGAGAGAGTTCGAGAGCTGAGGGGCCACCACAGAGAAGGCCCTCTTCCTCATCCCCACCAAAAGCACTTAAGACAGAGGTGGGAGCAAAAGAAGGGCCTCCCCTGCAGATCTTAGAGCCTGCGTGGGGTTGTAGGGGAAGATGCGATCGCGTGATCATAATTCTTCCTTTCTCAGTGGCTTAAAAAGCAGAAAGGATGTGTGAACTCTTTTATTTTTAGTGCAAGACATGATTTCAAATAAATTTACCCAATCGCCAATGAATTTGGGAATGTGGGATTTCTTCTGCTCCTCTGTTCACATCACAATATAGTGTAGTAAATCTTCCTTCATTAAAAATCTAAAATTTTATTCTTCATTTTTTTAAAAAACAAACAAACAAAACACACATATTATTCCACCACAATCCAGTGCAGTTAGTTTTGTTGTGCTCAATGGCTCTTACTCCAGGTGAGTGTGCAAATCTAAGCAACCTCTACGGCAGTGGTTCTCAACCTGGGGTCCCCAAATGTTTTTGGCCTGCAATTCCCAGGAATCCTAACAGTTAGTAAACTGGCTGGGATTTCTGGGAGTTGTAAGCCAAAACACCTGGGGACTCCGGGTTGAGAACCACTACTCTACAGAATTTAGCAATACTCCTTTCTGAGTAAGCAAGATTGGACTTGTTTTGAATACAGTAGAGTCTCGCTTATCCGACCTTCGCTTATCCGACATTCCATCTTATCCAGTGCTCTTATCCAATGCCCCCCTTTCCTCCAGCATTTCCCCTTCAATTAAAGGTGCGCTCCCCAACTCTCTCTCCATTACCAATAAGTGAAAAAAGCAAGACAAGGAGGAGAAGGAAGGAGGAAAGGGGGTAAAGAGTCAGGAGCAGAAGCGGAAGCATTCTCCCTCATTCCCTCTGTGATTTCCATGCTCCTCTTCCACATCTGGGCACTTCCTGCTGCCGCTGCTCTAGCTCCGAGGCATTGCCTTGCCTTAACCCTTTGAGACCGTTGTTAGTATTCTAGGGTGTCTAACACTGTGTCGGACAGGTAACAGTAGGAGTCTCCGTATTTTCCAACATTTTCGTTTATCTGACGTTCTGCCAGCCCGTTTATGTCGGATAAGCGAGACTCTACTGTACTTTGTTTGCCTTGCAAGTTATTTGAATGTTCACTTCGCCTTGCAAACTCTACATACATATATTTGATAGTAGACTCCTCATTTCTTATTACAGGTTTTATCTAAATTTTGTAACTGAAGAAATTGTGAATCCTAAACGGTGAGTATGAAGAAAATAAACTTTGGATTTCTTTTTTGTCCTTAACTGGCTACTTTCAATGCAGACTTTAAATAATTAGTACCATATTTCTTTGATTGTAAGATGCCATCGATTCAATACCACCAATAGAAAAAAGCTGTCTATGTATCTATCATCTATTATTATTATAATTATTATATTTATTGATTTATACCCCACTTTATCTCCCCAAAGGGGACTCAAAGCGGCTATCATCTATCTATTATCCACTCACAGTTCTTAGAGTCAAAGGAGCACAGTAGTTTAGGGAATGGTTCCTTCCAGGTGGTTTGAAAAGTCATGAAAGATATAACTGGTCAGACTGGGAAACTGAGCCCTATTCAAACATTCAAAATAGGGCTAAAGCATGGAGGGGTCGGGCATAGTAGCTCTGCTCCCCTTCTTATGAAGAGAGCAAGAGACAGAGGAGCATAACCTCTGTTAGGCTTGGCATTTTCTGACACTGTTCAACAAAGCAGGGATTTCCATCATCTGGAGAGATGGTTCTCCTTTAGAGAGAGGAGGAACAGTCATTCAAGCACCTCTGATGGTGTCACTTGCTTGTGATGCTCAGCTGCCTTGGCCAATTATGAGGGATTCTGGGTGGTGAAGTCCCAAACACCTGAAAAGACAGAATTTGGCCCACAGCAACATTTCTCATGCTATCTGATGTGCGGAACCAGCAAATCCCTTTCCGCTACAAAGAAATGTGCCAGGAGCCAGTACCACATATGTTCCCGTTGGCTACAACTGTTTCTTTCTTTCCTGGAAACTCTCCAAGGATTAGAAGCTGATACTCATGGATTGGCACCAGGCCATATAAGAATGTTCACTTTTAAGAAATAATTCTCAACTACTTGAAAACCCTATTTGATAACAGCATGAATTTATCTATTTATCTGTTCTCGCATTCATATCTTCAGTATTAATAAAGAGAAAAAGAGCCAAAGACTGAAAGAAGCATACAGTTGAAGATGAACTCTGACAATATATGTTTTTTATCTCTAGAAACATCCCACTGGCTGTCGTGATATCCTTGACTGTTGTCACAGTTGGTTACCTCCTTACTAACGTGTCTTACTATGCAATCCTGACACCACAAGAAATCCTCAACTCGGATGCAGTAGCTGTAGTAAGTATAAGGTTTATCTTGATATTTCCATTTTAAATCAGTATTTTCCAAATTGGAAAAAGAGAAGGGGAAATTCCCTAGAAGGCAAAGTAGGCTTTGGTTTAATCTTGAAAAACAGATTGTACAATTTACTGCCTAAAGTAGACATATGTTTCCACAGGCAGCAAAAAGGAGTAAAGTATCTCTTTCCAAACAGCAAGTTTGATTGGAATCACTACATGGATTTGATTCTTTCTAGTTTGAGACCTCTCTATATTTAGTGGAAGGTGAAAAGCTCTCTTGCATCCATTTATTATTAGGAAAAAGCTGTGTGTTTGACTGGCCTTTCTATCTATCTCTGTCTGTCTGTCTGTCTGTCTGTCTGTCTATCTATTTATCTATCTTATCAGTTAGATAAAGGTTTTCCCCTGACATGAAGTCCAGTCGTATCCGACTCTGGGGTTGGTGCTCATCTCTTCTAAGCCAAATAGCCGGCATTGTCCGTAGACACCTCCAAGGTCATGTGGCCAGCATGACTGCACATTTGCACAGTCTACTCATATTTGCATGTTTTCGAACTGCTAGGTTGGCAGAAGCTGGGGCTAACAGCGGGCGCTCACTCTGCTCCCCAGATTTGAAATTGCAACCTTTTGGTCCTCAAGTTCAGCAGCTCAGCATATATAAATTGTATAGTTATGCATTCACAGACAGAGAGATTATGCTTCTATATAACAAAGTGATCTGCTCTGTGAAACCAGTTGTTTTTTTTTTCAAAGAAATGTCTAATTTTTAAAATGTGAATTGTATTGATGTTTGGGGAGCCCCCGCTGGCGCAGCATATTAAAGCACTGAGCTGCTGAACTTGCGGACCGAAAGGTTGCAGTTTCAAATGCAGGGAGCGGAGTGAGCACCCTATTAGCCCCAGTTTCTGCCAACCTAGCAGTTCGAAAACATGCAAATGTGAGTAGATCAATAGGTACCACTCCGGCAGGAAGGTAATGGCGCTCCATGTGGTCATGCTGGCCACATGACCTTGGAGGTGTCTACGAACAATGCCAGCTCTTCGGCTTAGAAATGGAGATGAGCACCAACCCTCAGAGTCAGACACGACTGGACTTAATGTCGGGGAAAACCTTTATCTTTACTATTGATGTTTGGTTTATTTTGCATTCCCCTTTTATCTTGATGATGTAAAATGATTTAATAATGTTTTATTGCACTTTTGTTGTTTGCTAAAGTGAAGCCATACTCTTTTCATTATAGTAGTTGTGTTGTTTTTATAGTTCCTTCTCCAAATAAATGGAGAAATATATATAGAGAAGGAGACACTGATTGACTGAACAGGTTTCTTTTTTTCCTTCTTCCAGAGCTTTGCTGATAAGGGTTTCAAGAGCATTTCCTCTGTGATCCCAGTCCTTGTAGCTCTGTCATGTTTTGGAGCTTTGAATGGAGGAATTTTTGCTGCTTCAAGGTAAACATTGAAAACATTGTATGCCAGTAATAAGATATTTTGTTGTTACTCATGACTAGAGCACAACCATTTAATTAATAGAATTCACCTTTCTTCTGACTCCCATTTTCTCCCTTTGTCCTCAGCTTACTTCAGCTGCTGTAACACTGAGTTGAAAATGCAAAATCATTTATTCTTACTTAACTCAGCAAGAAGGAAAGGGGCAGGATCTTGCCCTTCCCTGTATGTTCAGGCAAAAGCAAGCTGCTGCAGTCCCTCTTAGCTTGTGTATTCTTCCTTATTAATAATTTTGGCCATCTCGACCACATTCTGATGTTGCTTGCCCATAGATGTCCAGATCTTCATCAGTCAAAAGTTGGAAAGTAGGCAATAAGATTCTGTGTGTACTTCAAATTTTTGCCTGGTCTTACGGTGCATTTACACTGTAGAATTAATGCAGTTTGACATGACTTCAGTTGCCACGCCTCGGTGCTATGGAATTGTGGGAGCTGAAGGCTAATTACCTTGTTAAATTACAACTCCTAGGATTCCATAGCACTGAGCCATGGTAATCAAACTGCATTAATTCTTCAGTGTAGTTGCATCCTGGGACTGTCCTCTAACAAAATTGGAGTTCAGAGAAATCAGATTTCTTTTTGACGACATTTCCCAAAAATCTTCCAGCTACATAGAGTCCAAACAACTACCTTTTAAAAACTCTGAAAATGTAGAAGCAAGGAAGGGAAACAGGAATTTCCCCCCAGCTGTTCCTTCTCTACAGAAATTCCAATTATATCATCATTTCACTAAGAGTTACATTTCAAGAATATACATTTTGATCTATATCTATATCTATCTCTCTATATATCTCAGAATCTATAACAGAAACAGGTTCAAAACATTGGCAAATTGTGAAAGAAACTCAGCACAAGTCTAGTATGAATGTAACATTTCCCCCCTTTTGGGTATTTCCTAAAATATGTTCTATACCTATCTTTTTCTGAAACTGGAATTTCTATGGTAAACCATTTGTAGGATCCACACAGAACAGAACACTAGTGATCCTAGTAGGTGGCAAGGAAGCTTAATTCAATGTCTGACCACCACTTGGTAGTGATAATTAAATATATGGCATATTTAAAGCTGGCTTTGTTCTACAGGATGCTGTTTGCAGCTGCAAGAGAAGGACAGTGGCCAGCTCTGTTTTCAATGATACACCTTCAAAGGCACACTCCTCTCCCAGCACTGATATTAATGGTATGAGCTTTACAAGGTTTAGAATGATCAGGAAACGGACTCACCCACTTCCCCAGACCTAAATGAATGCATAGGACAGACGGAAATGAGAAGCAGACATTGGGCTGTTTTTACAGGATGGTACTTTATGATCACATGAGGCCTAACTTCTATTTTTTTCAATGAAAGAACATAAAATGTTTTAATAGTGCAGTTTCAGCCTTCTGTATCCATGGATCCAACTATCCAAAAAAATTACAAAAAGCAAATCATGATTTTATAGAAGTGATTTTGTTTTATTATATTATTGCATATAACGGGACTTGAGAATCCATAGATTTTGGTATTCATGGGAGGTCCTGGAACCAAAATCCAGCAGATACCAAGGGCCCATTGTATTTTGTCTTGTTCAGCCTTTAAAATTGGTTCACATAACTTACATACTACCCACTAATACATTCAAGTTAAATTTGTCCATATATGCAAATCCGGTATGCACTGATTTAGACAAATATGTGAGCAAACCTAAAAAGAAAGTTTTTGCAAGAGGAAAATGTTTATGCAAATCAGTTCCATTGTGCATCATAAAGTACTAAAATAGCAGATCAGTTTTAGACCATGATTAATAAGGGCAAGTCCTCCAAAAGATGATGATGAAATGGTCATATATTTTATTGTCCTACAAATGTTTTTTTTTTCAAAATGTGTTTTCAACTTTTTCAAGTTAATGGCTAAATTGGATATATGGTTCATGCTTGTTCAAATGCTGTAGTACAAATTGTTGTAGATGAAAATAAACAAAATAATATTTTTTATCCAGTTGCCATTGATTTATGTGATGGTGTCCATTGGTGACCTCTATGGGTTGCTGAACTTCTACAGCTTCGCACGCTGGCTCTTTATAGGACTTGTCACACTAGGCCTCATGATACATCGGTACCGGCATCCAGAAGTACCAAGACCATTTAAGGTAAGAAGTGAAAGATTGAAAATATTGCAGGGAAAGGGTGGATGCATGTTTAAGTGTGATTTGTTATAAGAGCTCAAATGTACGCTGAAGCCAATAGTTTTGCCAAACTATGATTTACCAAACTCAGAAAGGGACTTCCACATAAGACCTCGCAGTTTTCTCAATAGAAATGAAAACACTGGATGCAATCCTTGTTTTTATTAATCCTTAACCATGTCTTATGTATTCACTATTCAAAGGTATAGCTTAAATGGAGCTGCTATCGTTTTGCATCACATAAAATGAAATATGAATAGAAATAATCTAATAGAATACCAAATAGTAGTATGTAAACTGGCTAAGAACAAAAGCAAATCAAGGATGCATGCATAGCCATATGTGGGAAGAGGGAGAAGCGGCCATAATGAAGATGCCATAAAAAAAGATCAAAAGACCAGTTCACTTTTCTGTTTTATTTCAATTCAGAGAATGAATTAGAAACATCATTATGCTCAATGTAGAGGCAGGTATGGTTCCTTCCATCTCCAGAACTAAATAGATCTATTACATTTGGACAATTCCTGTGTTTAAACCAACATGTTCTGTTGCTTGTATATGCTTTTGACTCTTCTTCCTTTTGCACTTAGGTACCCCTGGTTATCCCACTGGTGTTTACCATAGCCTGTTTCTTTATTGTGGGGATGTCACTATATTCAGATCCTGTGAACACCAGTATAGGCTGTGCTATAACTCTGTCTGGCTTGCCTGTTTATTATCTGGTGGTTCAGAAAACTAGAATACCAAGATGTTGCACATCCAAATTCAGTAAGTATGACCAGCAGTGTGTGCAAGATTTGGGGAATCCATGTGACTTGAGAAGTTTCCTGCACACCTCACATTGCCTTAGCTCTTTTCTCTCCTTCCTGTCATCCTGTTTGATTCCCTCACTCCTGACTTATTAGACTACAGAAAGAAATTAAGCCTCTTTTCTTACCGAGACTTTACACAGAGGTTGACAGGTGTGCAAGGCAATGGATGTTCTTGCCGTTAATTGTGGTCAAGTTGAATTTAACTTATGGTAACCCAATGGATGAGAGACCACTGGGTCATCTTATCGTCAACAGCCTAGCTCAGGTCGTGAAGACTCAGGGCCATGGCTTCCTTGATTGAGTTTATCCATCTGTAATGTGGTCTTATTCTTTCCTACTGCCATCTACCTTACCAAGAATCATTGTCTTTTTTTGTGAGTCATGTCATCTCACAAGTCAACAGCATGAGTATCAGTTTAGTTATCTTGGCTTCCAGAGTTCATGCTTGATTTTCTCTAGGACCCATTTATTATTATTTATTATTTATTTATTTCAAACATTTATATCCCGTCCTTCTCACCCCCAAGGGGGGACTCAGGGCAGCCTCACAATCAGCAATCATTTATTATTCTTTTTAGCAGTTCATATTTCTTTCTTTCCTGGAAACCCATGAAAACTGGTACCAATGGTTCAGCAACCAGCACCAGTCCCAGAGTCACCACTTTAACCAGCACTGATTTAGATAAGTTCCAAATGGTAACACTCACAACAGCCAGTGAAACATCTTTTCTATGTTGGAGTTTAAGAAAAATTAACCAGAGGCCCAGTGTGCTGCAGAGTGGACTCCCACTTGAGCCTGCTATCTTTATTTCTTAAGAGTCCCTGAGGAATGAAGCTGGCATATATGCTTGGACTTTCACTCTACCAAGCACTTACTCTGTTTCAAGTTATAAATCAACACATACAAAAAAGATGAGGCATCTGCTACTCAGGCAGATTTTTGGCCTCTGGGGTGGTGCCACCCTAAGGAATACCACAAATTTTGCTATCAGCTACAGCGACGTAAAACTTCTAAAGAAAAGTATCATATAGGAGATGTATATCTGTAGGTAAAAGTATGAAATATCAATATCCAAATGACTGCTAACATGTACCCTTCTTTTACAGAACCTAAAGCAAGGGTGGGACAAAGAACTGAGGAAGAACATTATTATTATTAGGCAGTCATTTGCTTTACTTAATTGGCATTGGAGCCTAACACCTCCTGCAATGTCTCCTCTGCAGACATGACATTTCACAGTCAGCAACCAACACCTCAGTCTCAAAATTAATCTTCCTTCTGTTACATTTGTTTAGATGCCATGACAGTGAAACTGCAGATCCTAATGAAAGTGGCTCACCAGGAAGTCCAGACTTACTGAAGGAATTGTGACACTGAGCAAGGATAACAGCATTATATAAAAAAAACTTTCAAGGTGCCTTCACAACAGTTTCTAAGGGCGCTCCTCAAATCGAACAGTGAGGAACGTATCTCCAAGCCCCTTGTGATGAAGCAGAGAGAAATGTGATGTACCATTCTTTTCTAACAAAGCATTGTATCTTTATTTTTGAAAAGGAGCAAATATTCAACAGCTTCAACAAAGACATTATAGTTTTGCTTATTTTGGACGTTTTTTCAGATACTAAAGCAGATTAATTGGCCAAACTAATGTACATACTAAATATTATACGATAATAAAACCTGCTGGCCAGGGAGGAATGTTGTTTCCCTTACGTCTGAATAGGAAGTGGAAAACTAAACTTTATCTCTATATGCTACAAATACGAGTAAAGGGAATGTTGCCTAAATACAGGCCATCAGGTCATTCTAAGTAGTCCTATACATTCACTGATTTCCCATAGGAAAAGGCAAGGAAAGACAAAACTAGCTCCAGATATTACTAAACACAATATTAAAAATAAAAAGAGATTCCACCTAAACATTAGGAAAAACTTTTTAATGCAAGAGCAGTTCAACAGCAGAACAGATTCCTTTGGAGGGTGATGGACTCTTCATCTTTTTGAGGTCATTAAAAGGGTTTGGATTGTCATCTTTCTGATGTTCTTTAGTGGTATTTTTTCCACAGCAGAGGACTTGGATAGATGGTTCTTGTGGTCCCTTCCAACTCCAAAATTCCGCTAGTTTGATCTATTTTGGGTTCTAAAAAAAATCTTTATAACAAATGAAGCTTATAGTGCTGGAAAATGATAAACTTCCAATGTACATGCTTAGAAACATGTTGTTAAGTATTATAAGCATAAACATAGGGCTGTTTCACTTTGAGCCAAGGAGGTTCTGGATGAGGTTTTGCATTTAGCAGCACTCTGTCTTGGAAGCACCTTCAGAATATTAAGGCACACGGCACTCTGTTGGAGGCCCCTATTAATCCTTGAAAGTCAGGAAGCAAAAGAGTAAGGCAGGGAGCCTTCTGAACCTAACATCATTGTCAAGAGGCTTGAATTTCTCCCAGGTGTTAGCTGTAAATCTAATCTGTTTAATACCCCAATTATACAGTTGGCTCTCTCAAAAGTACACTGGGATTGTATTTCATGTAGACAGGTGCAAAGCAGGGCAAGCCCTGATAATTTAGACTACTTGTCAAATTAATCTTTTTTAAAGTTAAAAAAACAGTAACTCCTAGTTGGCTTAGCCTACACATTCAGGAATTCTGGAAGTGAACATTATTTGGATGTTTACTCATAATTTCTGTTAAATCAGCATCAAGTTATGGCAACCGTCTGAATGAGAACCTTCCCCTGTCATCAACAATGCTATTCAAATCCTGCAAACTCGAGGATCCCATCAACCTGTAATGCAGTCTTCCTCTTTTCCAACTGCCTTCCACTTTACCAAGCATCACCATCTTTTCTCATCATTCAGATTGTCTCATGATATGGCCAAAGGATGATGGCCCCAGTTTAGTCGCTTTGAGATGTTTCTAAAATACACAAAACCAACCAATGTCATTTTGTGGATATATTATTACTGAAGTTCTCACATAAGGAATAAAATCACAAAAAGGATCAGAGAAATCAGATGTGGAATTTGCATTATTCATAAGACAATTTGTAGCACATTCTATATTTACACTGAGTGAACAAACATGAAGAAATTAAACACTTGAGTGCTAAAATCAAAACATAAGTAATACAGATTTTAATTTCAGTATTGAAAGTACAGAAAGTGGAAACTATGGTCAAATACAAATTTAAACAAGCCATTTGTCCTCCCAAACATTAAATCAGTAAGCTACGTATAGAAACTTACAAATTTCAAAGTAAATCTGAAACAAAATAAATACTGTACATACACTTTCCCTGCCTGCAGGCAAAAACGGGATGGGAAACACTGATATAAATTGGAAAAAGAAAAAGCTCTTAAAGCTGCAGCATCCCATTTCCCAGCCAAAACACTCCACACAGTAGTGTGTTTCTGTAAAAAGGATCAGAGGACACACAACGTTCTATTCAGAAAGACTGCTATTTCACAAACATTCAAAAAGTAGAAAAAGGTGTGAGGGAAATCACATCAGCAAAACACTACTACAAAACTAGTAAATATAGCCAAGACCTATCGCCTCTTGAATATCTCAAAAATGCCAAAGCACTGGCAAAGTTAAACTTTTCCCAGCAGAAGTGATAATTCATATTAATATAATCTCTTAAAGTGATTTCTTTTATTCCATTCCCACAGCAAGAAACTATTATGGCTTAAAATTTATATATTCAAAGTCCTCTTGCAAACAGAAATCCAGCTATAGCAGCCGCTGCATTTCCTTATCAGTGCTAGTCTTATTCCCACCCTTTACTGCACAATTCACACATTTTGTACACAGATCTTTGCCTTTTTTGGAAAATGGATGTTGCAGCTTTTAATACAGTTCAAACTACAAACAGTAAGGCCTGAAAATTCACTTTATATTTCTTCCACAAAATAAAGTTGCCCTGATTTACTAAGATCCAGAAAATGAACAGCGTTTGATGGTCTGGAAGTATAGATACAATTATTACAAGAAGATGCATTGAGTTTTTGTTTTCTTTTTGGTGGCAGGGAAATTGTGGATGAAGTGAGGCATTCTCTGGTCATTTGTAGCAATGAGCCTCCCCAGTTTCCTCCAGTTTCCAAATTAATAAAACTATTGAATCAGACCAAGGTTGTTTTGAATCCTACAGAGATTTCACAGTTAAATTACTACACATCCAGATGAATAAAGGCAGTTTGTGGCATGTTAAAAGCTTAGGTGAAGTAAGGTTTCTTGACTATGACCATGTTCGTGTGCTCTTACCCTGAAGAATATTAATGCAAGCACTTTTGCTATGAAAAAATGTGGCCAGAAAGGCAGTTCTTATTGTTCTGCCTTCTTCAAATGGTTTGAAAATGATCATATGTAAGTGTCACTGACTGCATAGGTAAGCTTACCGTAGAGGTCATTTCAGGCTATTTTGTAGCCTGAGATTATGGGTAAGTATTGTGGAAGGACAACAAGAAATGCTGCTAGAAATGATCTGCTAAATCACTACACTGATACCTTTTTCTCATTTTCTCTCACCCATCACTTCAAGACAAAATAAGTCTATGTCAATTCTGCCCTACAGCTGAAATCCCTGTTCCAATTATTTTAAAAGCTAGCCTCTTTGAAATGAAGCTTCACAGAGGACACAATAACCTCTTGCCAAATATGGCTGAAGTACTGCTTTCTCTCCCTCAAAGTGAAATGACAAAACCAGGCTGCAGCATCTAATTTAGACAGTAAACTACATATGTAAAGTCTGCTGCATAGGGATTTCTACCAAGGAAGTTTCTGGCTCACGAACGACACAGCCAATTAAAGTCTCTTCATTCAGCTACCCGAACTAAAGACTAACCACTCTTCAGAACAACTTATTTCACCATCCTGTTAATATACTTTGCTTCCTTAAGGTAAATTGGTCTTACCCATATTCTTACTTGTGTAAAAGGGTTACTGGATTTGTGATAGGGGAATATTTGCCTCAATTTTAACAACAGCAAAAACTATTTAGCAAGGGACATCTCTCTTTTGGCAGATTGTGAAGAGATATTTGTATAACAAAGTGAGGGGTTTGATAACAATAATGGAAACATCTATGAAAATATGGCTCAAGCCAAAGCCTCTCCAGAGCCAGAACATGTCCTTCAAAAAGGCCATAGCTGTATTTTACTAATGAAAATGCAAAAAAAAAAACTATTAAAAAAACTATGGGAAATGTCTGCTACTCTGGTTTAGAAAGAGAAGCTTCATTTTTCTAATACATTTTTCCAATATATTTACCATTCACTGAACTGTGTCTTTGTTCAAATTTTACAGAATTTTTACTTCTTGTAAATTTATTTTAACAGGAAATGAAAAAGCAGTTCTCTTCAAAATTATGGCTTACCAAAATTTGAAATGAACATCTAGCACCACAGATCTGTTTTTCTGCATATAGCACTGTCTCACTTTAAAAGGTATTGAAAACGCATAAATACAAACTCTACTCAAATATCCTGCAGTTCAATTAGACAAATATATTGACTGCAACTGCTGAAAGGATACATTTCTTTGATCAATAGTGCAAAGTGTGTTAACTCAGATTAACCGATGATTCAGTTATTTCCAAAACATAGTATTTGAGCTTTCTCTTAGTAATTAGTTCAATTTGTAACTTTGATAACGTATATTTTTCCCACTTGATTTTATTTAGTTTTGACAACTGTATATTGAAAAAAAAACCTATTACTCAAGAGGAAAGGAAAGTGAAGGAAAAGTATGGTAATTTCCAAAAGGACATGTTACCTATTTTTGCCCATTTACACTCCAATCCTAATTCAGTCAGAAGCCAAATCACTGCACTTACTTTAAAATTCAGGTTGTGTTCCTATCCTAAATGAAGTTATGCATTATAAAGTCTTATTCCGTTAAATGATTTTAACTGACAATTTTGTAAAGGACTGAAGCCATGAAATGTTTCCACTGAGAAATTTGGCCAAGTCTTATAAACTGCAGTAGCCAAAAAAACCTGGATTTTGTTATATAGGACAAAGGACATCACATATAGTTTAACATAGATACACACAGAGATGCAGAAAATACTGAACATATAAAACTGTTTAAGCACAAAGACCTATTGGGACTTCTAAATATTTTATTTTAAATATAACCTGAAGTCTGTGAAGCTTTTATTGAAGTGAATCAAGCAACCGAGTAGCTTTGGCCATGCTTTAAGTCTTAATCAACAGGGTGAAAAAGAAAACCCAGAGCATTATCCCTAGTATTCCTGCTTTAGTACTGAATAGCCCTCTTATCAAAATAGTAGTATAGGTGCCTCCTCCTTTTCCTCCAAAAAGAGCTTAAATAATCAATTTTATATTACAAAAATACAAATTTATAATCTAAGTTATTTACATGCATTTCAGAATTGGCATTTACTACCAGATTTTTGCAAAGCATGACACAAAATAAGTCATCTGAAATTTACCAAGCTATCAAACATATTTACATATATACAAAAATGACTTAAGACCTTTAAGAGACTGGCATATGTAGACAATGATACAATATTTTGCCACCATAATAGCTTTCCTCCATAAAACGCATTTAAGTGTCTACACTTAAATCATAGCTATAGTACTACAACTGGTGTATGATAACCCATACTTTGCATGGATCATTCTCCACAGCATGGGAACAAATTGGGGGGGAGGGAAGCACATACATGTGCAAAAGCTGTTGCTAATGCTACACCAATTTATAGTCCAGAATAACTGGCAGAGCATAAGAAGCGGAAGAAGTAAGGACAAGAAGTCACAGAAAGGTCAATTAAGATAACAGAGCATGTGTACTTTAGTGAAAAACTATCCACAAGCATGTATAAAGAACAGAAATTAACATGTGATTCCATGTGCCTTAACTTAATGCACCACTTGCATGTTTAAGACTGTAATTTATATGTTAACTGTTAGAAGCCAAAATAAATCTTCCATGTGGCTCTCTACTGCAGACAGTCACTAAAAACAAATAAAAATCTTCACATTTCTTATATCTAAAATTAAAATTATATTTTCCACAAAAGGCTTTCCAAATAATAAATAGTTTAAAAATGAATTCAATAGATGCCAAAATCAGTCAAATAAATTATTGATAACCACCTTCATCATAATCTTCTGTTCATGAATTAGTTTAGACACATAACAGAAACAACAAAATTATTTGAGCCCTGAAAAAGACCACTCCCCAGTCGACAGTCTCTGGATATTCCCCTGTTTTCCAAGTGTTTATTGCTGAGCAGGTGTGGCACAGTGAAAATGCAGCATTGAGTTTTTGTTCGTCAGGCAGTGTTCTAATAATGTACATGCATTTCTGCTTCAAGCAGAGGACTACAACAGAAGCTCCAGGCACTGTCACCCTCAATACTGGTCTGCATATAAAAGGACAGCAGCAGCAGAAGGAATCACTGCATCAAACAAAGAAGCGTGCATGGCCATTTCGGTTCAGCTTTAGGATCTTTCCAAGTCGTTGTTTGGCAGTTGCCATACCTTTCTTTGGCCGTTTGCCTGAAAGAAAAAGAAAATGCTGATAATTTTGACTGCCACTACAGCTCAGGCATTCATCAAATCAGTTCCATATTAGCCAAACAAGAATTTTTTTTTAAAAGGCAGGACTAGTGAATCAAAGTCAACACAGGCTTTTCAGCAGCTAGTTGCATTCGCTCTTGGCACTTCTGGAACACTCAACACCTCTCAACTATGCTAACTGACTCAATATCAAATGACTGAAAGATTGATATACCTATTCATATTTGAGGAGGTTTGATACTAAAGTGCACTGCACACCTATATATTGCATTCTGCTATAAAGTTTTCTGAACTCAACAACAATCCTTATTGGGTTCCTGGAAGGTAGGCTGTTGTTGTTATGCTCACACAACAGAATGAGAGGGACAGAGAAAGAGGAAAAAGAGACAGTGGGAGAGTTTCTAACTAAAAATAATCTAGATTATTACAGCACCTTTTGTTGCCTGGTTGTTGATAGGGGGTGGATTTGATGCTGGTCGCTTGGTTGGATGAAGAGGGACAGACAATGAGGTTTCACCATATGGTCGGTCAGGGCTAAGGCTACCATCACTTAGCCTGCATTCCCCTTCAATCAAGCTACAGTCCTGCGCACATTTGCCATGTGAGAAGCTGAAACCATTATTTTGTAAGTGACTTCTGTTTTCTTGAATTCTGTAACTGGCTTCTGATACATCTTCCTTCTTAATATATTTCTGAGTTTTGTTTGTATCCTGTAAAGGGGAAAAAGCAGTTTGACTCTATAATGCTAGGCATATGCAGAATTTGTGGATGCACATATGTAAGTGTCAAAAACAACAGGGACACTTTTTGTAAACTAAATTTTACCAGCTAGTTACAGTTCCTCGAGAAATAATGGCACAGATGTGATACAAATAAATACTCAATACACATAAAGAGCATGCATCACAAGTGTTCAGAGTATGGATGCTAAGAACAAGCTGACTCAGATGGTAGCAAATAAATAAATAAATAGTGGCGAGCGTTATAAAAACCTATCTGCTCCTATTAAAATGACTGCTACAAATATCTCTGCAAAAAGGCTTACTGCAGTAAGGCCTTATTAAAAATGGCCTCCACCATTCTGCTCCATCTCAAGTGCTCAGATGGCAGACACTGTTGAGGTCTGGTCTGAGGAGGAGGGGACCTTTTGGTGGTGGGGCCTTGTGCTCCTGAGTTGGAGCCCCCCACTCCTGTAGTATCAAGGGGAGAAAGTAGCTCTCCTCTGGATGATGAGAATTGCCTTACAAACAGATCTGTTTTTAGTGAGAATGTTTCCCAGGAAATGCTGCCAAAAGCTCTTCCTGACCCTGAAAAGGAGGCAAGGGAGGTGGAAGATGCTGGACTGTTGCCTATAACTCAGCACCTCCAGTTACGGAAAGATAGTGCCAAGGAAAGATAATTAAGATTTTCCCAGCATTTGAAAGATTAACAAAGGGATGCCAGGCGTTAGACTGATTGCATCTCCATGGGAATGAATTTCATTTCTTAAGTTAGCCCTTGAATTGTTCTGTGCTGAGAGCAACTTTGAATTTTCAAGAGAAAGTCACCTTTTTCATGTGCTCCAGGATAGGAGCTTCTGGCCTTGTTTTCATGTCATGTTTTCTTGCTTGCTATTATATTAGGGAATCATGTTTTAGATACAATTTTATGTCTAAGTTCTATGGATTTTTGGCTTTACTTTCAGTATTGGACTCTACTGTTTCTTGCATCAAGAATATTATGGCTGTAACCTCTATTTTGGAATGATTTTTGAAGCCAGTATTTGGGATGTACTTCAGCTTTTTTGCCTTTCATGTATACCTTAAAATACTTTGCTATTCTGTACTCTGGAATGTACTATTGAAGTAGCTTTTTCTATAGAACATTCTTTTCTTCAATAAACTTTAAATCAGTTGATTGATTCCTGTTGGCTGAGATATATTTGGACTAAATAATAACAATAACAATATTTGTACCCTGCCCTGTCTCCCCAAGGGGACTTAGGAAAATTAGATCTCCACTTTGGGTGAAGATGTCACATAGGTGGCTGGGCTGCAACAGGCGAACCATTGTCTATAAGACTCTCCCATACTGTTATTGAATACTGCTCAGGTGGGGAGAAAAGTAAGTAGGAGGGAGGCCTGCCAATATTTCTCCAATTTGAGCAAGAGGGTGGTAATGGAACAAAAACTTGTTGCCTCTGCCTTTTTTCACTACTTTTGCACTGGGTCACTGTTCAGCATTGACTCATGTATAAGATGAACTGGTTTGGGGGATCAATTTTTGTAAAAAAAAAAAAAAAACCTAAAAAAAGCTTGACATATAAACTAATACAGTAATATGGCATAATTTGTAAAACAGTATATTCATGTTAGTGACACACACAGATGTAGTGGACAACTGAAAAGTTTACAGAAAAGGCATATCCTCATTAACATAAAACAGCTCTGAATATTTAGTCTGCTGTGAATTGAGTACACTATTCTAACTCTTACCTGAGGGTTTACTTTAGAAATGACATTTAATGTTGTGGCTAAAGTTGAAGATCCTGCATCTTTTTCTTCTTTTATGTGCTTATCTGAACAGAAATTAAACAGACACATTTAAACACTTACAAATACCTGTCAAAATAGAGAAAATATTTATTTTCTCAACAAATCACATCCTCTAGATAATGAAAAGCAGTCAACTTTGTGACTTGTTGGTTCATTCTATTTTCATTAAACCCTTCATATTTCTCATTCACTGTTTCACTGAATATAAAACCAGAATAATGAAACAGAAGTCCCACTAATCTTGAAAGGCATCACATTGAATAACAACAACAATAACCAATCTTTATTTATATCCCACTTTCTCCCAAAAGGGGCCCAAAGCAGCTTATAACATATTAAAAGCAATACAATAATCCCAAATAAACAGCTCAAGGGGAGGTCACAGGGGCTTACATGTCTTTACACTAATGCTCAAAGCATGGGAAATAAGCAAGACGAACTCCAACTCTTAGCACAGCAGCACACATACGATGTCAGAGGCATCACTGAAACCTGGTGGGATGACTCCCATCACTGGAATTTAACCATTGAGGGCTATAACCTCTTTCACAGAAATAGAACAAAGGGGAGAGGAGGGGGAGTAGCTTTATATGTCAAAAACAGTTACGTTGCAGAAGAAATGCAAGACTGTAATCCGGGAGTTTTTCAAAAGTGAAATACTCAAGGCGCAAATGCAAACAGTGCCAACAAAGAAGAAAAATAAGACAAATGCAAAGAAGCCAGAATGGATGTCCAAAGAACTTCTAACTGAGCTAAAGCTCAAAAGTGACATGCACAAGAAGTGGAAAAGGGGAGAAATCACCAAAGAAGAATTCAAACGTATAGCCAACACCTGTAGGGAAAAGGTTCGCAAGGCTAAAGCGCAAAATGAGCTCAGGCTTGCCAGGGACATAAAAAACAACAAAAAAGGTTTTTTGCTTACGTTCGTAGAAAAAGGAAGAAAAAGGAGGCGATAGGGCCACAGCAAGGAGAAGATGGGGTGATGGGGACAGGGAAAAGGCAGAACTGCTTAATGCCTTCTTTGCCTTGGTCTTCTCACAAAAAGAAAGCCATCTTCAACCTCAGCAACATGGAATGGACGAAGGATTGGGGGAAATCCAACCCCAAATAGGGAAACAAGTTGTCCAGGAACACCTGGCCACTCTAAACGAATTCAAGTCGCCAGGGCCAGATCAGCTACACCCAAGAGTATTGAAGGAACTAGCGGAAGTTATTTCAGAACCACTGGCAATCATCTTCGAGAGTTCTTGGAGAACGGGAGAAGTCCCAGCAGATTGGAGGAGGGTGAATGTGGTCCCTATCTTCAAGAAGGGAAAAAAGAACGACCCAAACAATTACCGTCCGGTCAGCCTCACATCAATACCAGGCAAGATTCTGGGAAAGATCATTAAGGAAGTGGTCTGCAAACACTTAGAAACAAATGCTAATAGTCAACACGGATTTACCAATAACAAGTCATGCCAGACTAATCTGATCTCTTTTTTCGATAGAGTTACGAGTTGGGTCGATACAGGGAATGCCGTGGATGTAGAGTACCTGGATTTCAGTAAGGCCTTCGACAAAGTCCCCCACGACCTTCTGGCAAACAAACTAGTAAAATGTGGGCTAGACAAAACTACAGTTAGGTGGATCTGTAATTGGCTAAGCGAACGAACCCAAAGGGTGTTCACCAATGCGTCGTCTTCATCATGGAAAGAAGTGACAAGTGGAGTGCCGCAGGGCTCCGTCCTGGGCCCAGTTCTGTTCAACATCTTTATTAATAACTTAGACGAAGGGTTAGAAGGCACGATCATCAAGTTTGCAGATGACACCAAACTCGGAGGGATAGCTAACACTCCAGAAGAAAGGAGCAGAATTCAAAACGATCTTGACAGACTAGAGAGATGGGCCGAAACTAACAAAATGAAGTTCAACAGGGACAAATGCAAGATACTTCACTTCGGCAGAAAAAATGGAAATCAAAGATACAGAATGGGGGACGCCTGGCTTGACAGCAGTGTGTGCGGAAAAGACCTTGGAGTCCTCGTGGACGACAAGTTAAACATGAGCCTACAATGTGATGCGGCAGCTAAAAAAGCCAATGGGACTTTGGCCTGCATCTAGATCCAGGAAAGTCATGCTCCCCCTCTATTCTGCCTTGGTCAGACCACACCTGGAATACTGTGTCCAATTTTGGGCACCGCAGTTGAAGGGAGATGTTGACAAGCTGGAAAGCGTCCAGAGGAGGGCGACTAAAATGATTAAGGGTCTGGAGAACAAGCCCTATGAGGAGAGGCTTAAAGAGCTGGGCATGTTTAGCCTGCAGAAGAGAAGGCTGAGAGGAGACATGATAGCCATGTACAAATACGTGAGGGGAAGTCATAGGCAGGAGGGAGCAAGCTTATTTTCTGCTGCCCTGCAGACTAGGACACGGAACAATGGCTTCAAACTACAGGAAAGGAGATTCCACCTGAACATCAGGAAGAACTTCCTCACTGTGAGGGCTGTTCGGCAGTGGAACTCTCTCCCCCAGACTGTGGTGGAGGCTCCTTCTTTGGAAGCTTTTAAGCAGAGGCTGGATGGCCATCTGTCGGGGGTGCTTTGAATGCGATTTCCTGCTTCTTAGTGGGGGGTTGGACTAGATGGCCCATGAGGTCTCTTCCAACTCTACTATTCTATGATTCTATGATTCTATGAAATCCAAAACAATCAGCATATATAATACATAAAACTATCTATAAAATAAAACATAAATAAACATTTAAAAACAAATAATTATTGTAGAGTATTGTTGGATCATATTGCACTTCACTCAGCTTGATAAAAAATATGCCTATTAACAAGATCACTAGAGGATGAGTGTCCCTTATCCAAAATGCGTGGGACCAGATGTATTTAGTATTTTATTTTTTCCCAATTTGAAATTGCTGTATTTGCATATACGTACATAATGAGATATGCTAGAGATGGGATCCAAGTCTAAACATGAAATTAATTTACGTTTCATGTATATCTTGTACAAAAAACCTGAAGATAATTTTATACAACATTTCTAACAGTTTTATGCATTAAACACACCAAGTAGCAAGGGCATCACTATCTCAGCCACACATGTGGATAATTTTTGGTTTGGTGTATTTTAGAATTCCAGATAAAGGAAGCTCAAACTGTTATTTTAACTACTTCTGTTCATACATGAAGCAAATGCCCACACACACATAACAGGTAGCTAAAAACGTATTATATCCCCAAGAATCTTTTCTTCTCACATAATGTGGAATGCCATAACATCTCCTTCAATTTGCTGGAGAGGCGAGCAAGAAATAAATGTTTGGGTTGTTTTTTTAAAACTTTTTGGCTGAAGCAATTTCCTACTCAGATAATGTAAAAACTAATTTTTCCATCAAAGGCACTTCATTGTCTTCATGTGAGCAGTAGTATCAACCGACTTGCGGAGAACTTCACAGACTAAGTTACATTAGTCCAGGGATACACAACCTCAGAGAATCCAAAAGTTGTTTTCAAAACCCTAACCCACCACTTCTAGTTTCTCTAAAACAAGGTACAGATTCCTTGTTTTAGAGGAGTATCTACAGCATGAATTTCCCTTTTAAAAACTCCCATTGTATTAATGACTGGAAAGATTATTGAGATCATTTGGGTGATACGACTAATATCACTACAAAGGTAACCTAGATTAGCTTGGATCTTCAGTGATGATATTGAGGAATTAGAAATGAATGATTATGAACATGCTATAAATACTACTGAGATCAACCATATATTCATTTAGAGGGTTAGGAAACATCACATTTTTTCCAGTACGTAAATACCATTTGTATTCAGATGGAATTTTCCTTCCTACTAGAAAAATTGAACATTTTGAATCAATACCATTTGCCTTTGCCATCTGGATTTCTTTGTTGCCATAGATATATATTGGTGGAAAAGCATCAAATAGATTACAGTTGAGACAACATCTGCTGTAACAGCTGTTAGCATATTGTGGTTACTTGTTTTTGCTACAAGCAAAAGCAAACATATTGCTGTATTCTTAAAGGGGTGAAATGAAAAAAACTACTTGCACAAAGCACAAATCTGATCAAATTATAGACTGAAAACTAATTCATACTATGGCTGTTTTATTACAAGTTTTCTTGTACAGAAAACACTGCCTCCCCTGAATATATATATATATAACTGAATAATATTCCTAATTTAAAATTGTAATTGCTGTGGTTTATTTCCTATGGAAATTAAAGTATTCAAGGAGCAGGAAACTGGCATTAGATGATTTAGTGAAATTAATGGTATTTCTCCATATTTAAGGTTACATCATGAATTATTCTGCTAAACATCTCATTATTTTTCATTATTTTATTATCTATTTTGACTTAGCCATATTTTACCATTATGAAAATACTTTTTAAAATAATTGAGCCCCAGTATTGCATCAGAAAATATTACAGAAGATTAGGCACTAGAACATTTTAATACTGAATTTTCTGTTCTTAATGAATATCGTCTTAAAACCAATGTAATGCTTCCCTAGAAATTTTGTTTTCACTGGACACAAAATTTTGCATTTACTAGTTTGCTGCTGTAGTATTTCCACATGACATTAATAAATACAGTATTAAAACATATTTAACAGCCACTGTGATTTTTCTTTACCCTTATCTGACGTTCAATAATCTGATAACATGAATACTATGTATTTAATTTGCTTCTCTGGCTGAGAAAAAGCACATTTGTTCATACAAGAATCCATGATCCACTGCATTTCTTGATAACTGCCAAAATCACTGCATGACACTCCCAATTATAAAGCTCCTCACCACATTAATTTTATAATAGATATCTTGATGTATTGTGCTGCTAATATTCAAATCACTTCATGCAAGGGGGGGGGGAACCAACATCCGAACCATGGGTTTTCCAAGCCTATTTGTAATGAAGAAAAGGGGACAAACACAATTTGAGCAGTCATTAGCTTTTATGTGGAGACTGCCTGCCCAATTAGATAAGCTTTAAGCATTGATACTTATGTCATAAGTCAGAGAGATCTATTTTTTTTCTTTCACAAAAACATACAGACCAATACAGGCTTAGAAAGCTAGAAATCCAAATATGAACTAAAATAAATATAAAATATTGCAGATATGTAAATGTTATGGGCTATCTGACAGTTAAGTTTTCAGCTAATTCAGCCATGCAAGTTGCAACCTTCTTTTGGAACTATAGTTTAAGTCTCTTTTAGGTCTGGAACCAAATACAGATACACAGAAACTTACCACATTCTGTTTTATGACTGTAGGAAGACATCTTCTCTTTATGCCTACTTTTGGGGTAGTTTCTGTGTTCCTGAAGAGAGTTTCCTCTGTTAGTGCAGTCTGTGCTCTGTGTATTATCTGGTAAACAAGTGGTATAGTGCAATCCTGCCATAGAAAGCATGCCCTGAATAGCTTCTTCCTCCATACTTCTCGAGGTAGGACATTCCCTAAAAATCAGAATAGAATACAGCATTGTTTCAGAGATGCAACATATATACCTATATTCCTATTCAATGAATTAAAGTAACACAATTCTGCTTGAAAACCCTATATAAATTTAAGTTCTCCAATTCTTTATCTCACCTTTTATTTGCAGTTTCATCTTTACATGGCTTCTGTAAGGTTTGAAAGAGATTGTATGTTGTTTTAGATTCCTCCTTAATATTTGAAGTTACTTCCTGTTTCTCATCACCTGAGCATTCTGATTCCTCTACAGAGGAATCCTTTTGCTGAATGAAAGAGAAGAAAACCCATTAGCACTTCATAGAATATACAATCAGTGTTTACAAGTTAACCATTTTGAATATTTTATTAACATTATTATCTATATATTTCCCCACTTAGGAACATCAGGAACATCCTTCTAGATGATAATTATTCTGAGCACTTCTTACATATTAACAGCGGAACTCACTGCTTCGAAGTATGGGAAGTATGGTAGAGGCTCTTTCTTTGAAGGCTTTTCAACAGAGGCTGGATGGCCAGCCATTGGGGGTACTTTCATTTTGCTTTTCCTGCATAGTAGGGGGTTGGACTGGATGGCCCTTGTGTTCTCTTCCAACTCTATGATTCCATGATTCCCATTATAAGTTTATCACTTGTTGACTTGTATATCAACTAGCCTAACAATCAGAATGACAAATCTCCAGATCAGATTTTTGCACCAAGTGATCCAGCCTCTTGGCAGCGCAACCGTCTACCCCAACACAATTAGTAAGAAATAGGTCCCCCCTATTACAAAGGGGCCTATTCCAAAGGAAGCACAAAAGGAATTGCAGTCTTATCCTGTTGCAGCAAAGGCAAAACGACTTGTGGTGCTTCTAAAAGCAAAAGCAAGACAAACATTTCTTCCCTCCCCCATGCCCCCAGGCAAGAACCCTCCTCTCATCTGGTACCTGGGCTGTCCTTCCCTCCCTTTCCACCCAACCATTTCTAGCAGGTCCCTCACAGCTTGTGAGCCATCAAACATAGTCTCAATAAAAGCACCTGAAGAAAGTTCCCTAGAGCCCAGCCACATCCTGGTCTGATACTTGAAGCAGCAGGACATAGTAAAATAGTATTTTGGGGGAGGATGAGAAGAAAATTAACTAGGTCCAGGTTGAGAGAAATAACAGTGCAATGGTGGGTCAGGAGAGAAAGCAGCAAGCCAGGAATCAGAGGGAGACAATGCGCTCACACCGGCTGCTGAAAAAGCAGGCTATGAAAATGGGATTCATGCTGCTCACACTGCTATGAGCCTCAGGAGCATAGCTATGATACTGCAGAAGGCCAGAACACAGGCATAATCTCTCTTCCTGCTTTTGACTGGATTTGACTGGGTCCACAGGCTGTTAAGAACCACT
The DNA here is from genome assembly GCF_035594765.1 of Anolis carolinensis. NCBI lineage: Eukaryota > Metazoa > Chordata > Lepidosauria > Squamata > Anolidae > Anolis > Anolis carolinensis. The sequence continues at coordinate 181,580,377 of NC_085845.1, forward strand.
GTTCTAGTATTTACCTGGTTAGTGCAATCAGGTTCAGATTCTTCTGAATCAGAAATATCAGAGTATTCTGAGTTTCCATTCCTGAGTTCTGATTTCACACTTTCAAAAAACACTGGAAGAGAGAAAAAGAAGGTTTCCACATTATGTCACACACAAAATTTTACATCTCCTTACTCTAAATGATACTTTACCCAGTTATTGTACAATGCCTTGGGGCCAGTTCAATGGTCCTTGTGTATATAAAATCTAATGAGAGTATTTAATGCAAGGGTTTTAAGTAATCTAGGAATGAAAGCTAACACATTATTTCCAGTTATTAATCATTTAGCTTTACCTCAAAGAAAATAGTAACTATAAGGAAATAGTACAAAAATCTTTTATAAATATAAATAATATCCTTTTGATATATAAGAAGAAACACTGCTAGAATTTCAACATAAGATAGATCAAGTGTTATTTTTCATGGACACAGTCATACATTTCTACATGGAGAGCATACTGAATGCTGTAGTAATTAATAAAACCTGCTTGTTTCACCAAGGTTGGGTGTTTATAATCTCTTCTCTGAATTTAATATATATATATTGGACTTAAGGTCCTCAAATCATAAATCTCAAAGACAGAAACCCGGTTCAGTCACGGTTCAGTGTAGGGGAAAAACTACATTTCTGAACTAGATTTAAGAATGCAATGAGAATCTCACACTGTAAATACTGAGGAATATGAAAAATCATCCTAAAGTTTTTTTAGTATTAAATTCATCAACAATTTATGAAGTAACTGAATGTATTATGCACAACATAAATGGATTACTTGTTCAAGGAAACCAAACTCACTATTCAGTGGTTTTTGCACATCTGTGTTGTCTTCTACTTCCTGTGAGTTCTGTTTTTCCTTTTTAATAGTTTTTTCTGTCTCTGAATTTGCCTTCTCATCCTCATCTTCACTGTCTGCAGTATAAAGGCTTGAATCTCTAAATGGCTGCCTCTCATCCCTGTCATAAAGTTAAAAAAATGTTTATCCATTATGCCTTTGAATCATCTTTATTTCCCCATCTTTTTAATGTCACAATCAATGACTATAAAATTCTACTTGCCATCTAACAAGCAAATATGTGTTATCAATTTTATTAAACTGCATCGTAACGTAGGTTTATCCAAAAAAAAGAAAAAAAAGAAAGAAGCAGGAATATACTTATGTACAACTTGAATTCAGTCATATAGCATTATCCTGAACAATTTTCAAACAGGCAGTGCAGAACTCTTCTTGAATTTTCACCTTCAAAATCTCTTTCAATAGTTAAAAAAAACTTATGGTCAAATGAAAGCTGCTTGTTAGCAAATAGCATTCTTTGGCAGCTGTCAGGATCCAGTCTTCAGATATTGGTATCTCCTTTAATTATTTCCCTTGACATTCCAGACAGCACAAAGGAGTTTAACCACTATTTAAATTTCCCACAATCCCATGAGTAAGTGTTCTTTTGACATGACAGGAAGTAATAGTAATAAAACTAAGCTGCCTATTACTATTTGAATGTTGCTGCTTGCTGTCAACGTTCATTGATACAAACAACCCAAAGGACCCAATGACAGACTGGGGTGCTTTGAATGAGATTTCCTGCTTCTTAGCAGGGGGTTGGACTGGATGGCCCATGAGGTCTCTTCCAACTATACTATTCTATGATTCTATGACTGCACATCTACAATGACCATCAGAAATATATTTAATATGTGTATTTATAGAAGTTTTACAAACTATGCTGTAACCTGCCTTGAGCCATGAGGGGAGGTGGGTAAAAAATAAAATAATAATAACTTTATTTATATACGGCCCTATCTCCCAGAAGGGACTCAGGGCAGTTTACAGCAGTGGTACACAACATACAGTACATAACAATATAAAAACATATTAATGCACAAAATAAAATTACACTAAAAATAACAATAAATAAAATCACAATAGCTTCCAGTCGGGGGTCAATAATCCCATAGGTTAACATGGACCATAATCAAGAAAAGATGAAACTGCGCAGTATATTTCAGGGGCAAAGTCAGTGGAATAGCCAAATGAGCATTTAAACACCTGCTGAAACCACCAGGTTTTGAGCTCCTTGCAGAAGGTATGTAGAGTAGGGGACAACCTAATCTCCTTAGGGAGAGCGTTCCAGAGCCAGGGTGCCACTACTGAGAAGGCCCGCTCCCTCGTCCCCACCAACCTCACTTGGGATGACAGCGGGAGTGAGAGGAGGGCCTCCCCAGCAGATCTCAAGGACTGCACTGATTCATAGGGGGGAGATGCGATCACGGAGATAGGCAGGGCCTGAGCCGTATAGGGCTTTATAAGTCAACACCTGCACTTTGAATTGAGCCTGGCAAGTTATCGGCAGACAGTGGAGCTGGTTTAATGGGGGCGTTGTACACTCCTTATAACCAGCCCCAGTTAGAAACCTGGCTGCCGACCTTTGAACCAGTTGGAATTTACAGACCGTCTTCATGGGCAACCCTACGTAGAGAGCATTGCAGTAATCCAGTCTGGCTGTAACCAAGGCATGGACCACAGTGGCCAAGTCAGACTTCTCGATGTATGGTCACAGCTGGCGCACAAACTTTAATTGTGCGAAGGCCCTCCCAGCCACCGCTGACACCTGAGCTTCAAGCGTCAGCGATGAGTCCAAGAGGACCCCCAAGCTGTGGACCTATGCCCTCAGGGGGAGCGCAACCCCGTCGAGCACAGGTTGCCACCCAATACCCCGATTAGCCCCACGACTGACCAGAAGGGCCTCTGTCTTGTCTGGATTAAGCTTCAACTTGTTAGCCCTCATCCATTCCATCACAACTGCCATTATTAATGCAAAAACAGTACTGAACAAAGTGGTTTCCACTGTGCAGATGATTCTATAGGAAATCTGGATCCAGTTTGAGGACATGAAGGGCTTTCTTTCACACATATTTGTGTTCATTTATTGTCTGTCCACTTCAAACTGCATTAAATGATCAATTTAAATGTGCCCTGAGATCCCGTCACAGCTAATCCAAAAGGTTCACTATAGAAGAATTGGCTTTTTATCTTCCTGACTTAGCTTACAGCTTTATTCTCCTATATTTCTTTCTCAGCCCAGACCCATAAATGAAATGTAACATGAACAAGATCTCCAAAATTGACTGAAGCAAAAGATAAATAGAATTGCACAGGTGGGTATGTTTTATACCTAATTATTCTGCCATTTGACAACAAAAGCCGTAAATCGTTGTCCTTTGTTCTCCATTCAGGAACAGTAGAAGATGGCTGAAGAGGTTTGTTAAATCTTTCATTCAATTTATAATTTGCTGTATCCTGAAGGAAAAGAAAAAAGGAAAATTTCACCTTCATCTAATAATACTTTAATAAGCTATTTCTCTGTGTAGTCTACACCAATAGTAGCATGTTGCTATGCTATAAAAATACTAATACACACAAAGAAGATATTAATTATCAAGAACTGTTATGCTTCCAAGAGAACAGCTTCATGTATGTGATGACCCATGGGCCTTGTAGTCCTGCTCAGGACATTGTAATTCCTGATGAAGATGAAAACTTGGGTTTTTTACCTTCCCAGTCTGAACTGGATTCCTCTCAGCCAGATCTTTCCCAGGCAGATCTGGGAACCTTGCACCTGCAAGAAAGTTGTCTCCCAGAAGTATGTCAAACAAGCCCAGAGCCTACTTCTCCCGTATTCTTGCGCCGGGAGTTTTGTAAACAACAGAGAAGTTTGGATTCAGCTTCGCGCAGGAGTGCGAGGATTGCAGCTAAGAATGTGGCCAATTAAGACTGCTTCTCGTGAGAATCTTTGGGGAGTCTCACATCTGGTCTCAGAGTTAGCTTTCGGTTCTGATTCCCAGAGAACTGCTTCGGCGGGAAGCTAGACTCTATTTAGGTGTTTTACCCGCGTAGTAACTTCGCGGAGTCAATTCGTCAGCCTACGGAGCGAGTTGTGTCTGGACAGCGCGCTCCGGTTCAAGCCTCGCTCCTGCTCAAGCCTTGCCTTGCTATCCAGCCCTCGCCTTGCTTCCCAGCCTTTGTTTATCTACGGACTTTGCCTTGTTTCCCAGGATCAATCCTTGCCTTGTTCCACGGATTTATCAAGTTATTCCACGGACCTTGTTCTTGTTCTTAGTTACCTTGTTCCACGTTCAAGCCTTGTTTCAAGTATCAAGTTATTTCCTAGCCTCGCTCAAGTTTCATGGACTAAAGGACCTTGCCATCTCCCCTCACTTTGCTTGGCAAAGTGAGTGTTTCGGTTATTGGATTACAACTTTGGACCTTAATATTTCTTATTGGACATTGCTTTTTTGGACTAATTCTGACCTTTCCTGAAAGGTCTAATTCTGGACTATTTTCTACACTTGTTTTTATTAACTTTATATATTCCTACAATAAAGATATTAGATAGATTCTGGCCTCTGTGTATGGTTATTGGTGCTCTGCAGCCTGGGTCGTGACAGTTTGACTCCGCCACCCTAAGCACCAATTAACCTCGGCCAGAATGTCTACCGGAGTCGTACCTGGGCCGAGCGGCCAGCCGATTACCTACACCATCGACAAGGAAGAGGTGGACCGAATCCGTGATAAGCTCAATGCACAGGATGGAGAAATAAGGGGTTTGAAGGAACGCGGAGTTCGTCTTCCGGCCATGGCGTTGCCAACCAAGTTTACTGGAGAAGCTTCTAAGGTTCATGTCTTCCGTCGCCAATGTCAAGCTTATCTGGAGGCCCGTGCTGCCGAGTTTCCCCAAGAAGACATCAAAGTGGCATGGGTTTACAGTCTTCTAGACGGGCCAGCGGCCAGCTGGGCGACGGCACTGTTCGACCAAGCCTCTCCACACCTAAGATCAGCGCAACACTTCTTGGACCACCTCAAGGAGACTTGGGGAATCGAGGACAATTTGGAGGCAGCCGGTCACAAACTCCGTCGCCTTTTCCAAGGAGACAGACCTATGTCTCAGTATATAGCCGAGTTCCGAGTGCTGGCCCACAACACCGGCTGGAACGATGTAGCCCTCAGGGGACAATTCCGGGAGGGTCTCAACATTGAAATGCTGGAAGAAATCTCCAAGGTGGATCCTCCCCAGACCCTCGAGGCACTCATTGATCAATGTTTACGGGCTGAAGTCATGATTGCCAACAGGAAACAGTGGGTTCGAGGCCAGGGCAGTAGAGCCGGGGCAAAACCCCCCGCTCCCGCCAGCGTTCAGCCACGTCCGGTGTGGAGACCCCCACCGCCAACCCCATACCCCAGAGGAGGCGAGGAGGTGCCAATGCAGTTGGGCAATGTGCGTCCCAGACTAGATGCCGCCGAGAAGGCCCGTCGTCAACGCTTAAACCTCTGCTGGTACTGCGGGAACGGGGGCCACTTCGCCAGAGAGTGCCCAGCCAAAGGGAAGCCTGCCGCCCGTCTTGCGGCGGCGTCCTCCACGGAGACGAAGGCGTCTGAGCCGACTGGCACACAGCCGGCGGGGGAAGCCAACGACCGGGTGTAGAGGGGCTCGCCAACCCGGTCAAAAAATCCATCCAAGAGCCGCCAACCGGGGTCCTGTTCCTTCTCGTGGTCACATTATGGTCAGCAAAAAGGGGACCCGTCATGATCCACGCCATGATAGACTCTGGAGCTACCAACAATTTCATCGATAGAGAGTATGCCGACTCTCTGGGATTACAATATCATGATTTCAAGAATGCCCGTGTGGTGCAAGCCATAGACGGCCGTCCCCTCAAGACGGGCCCCGTAAGTCAGTGGTCGGAACCCACCAGGATGTGGATAAGGGAACATATGGAAGAGATTTCCTTCTTTGTTACCGAGGTTCCCCATTTCCCTGTGATTTTGGGAATTCCATGGCTGACTCTCCACGACCCTAACATCTCCTGGTCCAACAGAGAACTGCAGTTTGCTTCACCGTACTGCCAAAACCATTGCCTCGTAGCCAAGGTATGCCATGCCACAGACACCGAGCCCATCATCACCTTGCCAAAGAAGTACTCCGAGTATTGGGATGTATTCAATGAGAAAGAAGCCGAAAAATTACCCCCACATAGACCTTATGACTGTGCCATTGACTTGGTGGAGGGGGCCCCGATCCCGCGAGGGCATCTCTACTCCCTGACTGAGCCAGAGCAAGAAGCTCTCAGGGAATTCCTAGAGACAAACCTTCGCAAGGGGTTCATCAGACCCTCTCAATCCCCAGCCGCCTCCCCAGTGATGTTTGTGAAGAAGAAGTCAGGGGAACTACGCTTGGTGGTGGACTACAGAGCATTGAACAATATCACCAAGCGGAACAGCTATCCCCTGCCTTTAATCTCGGATCTACTGGATCGGCTTCGAGGAGCCAAGGTTTACACCAAGCTGGATCTTCGGGGGGCTTACAACTTAGTTCGCATCAGGGAAGGGGACGAGTGGAAGACCGCCTTCCAGACCAAATTCGGATTATTTGAGTCCCGAGTTATGAATTTCGGTTTATGCGGAGCCCCCGCAACGTTCCAGCATTTTGTCAATGACATTTTTCAGGACTATCTAGACAGGTTCTTGATAATCTACCTGGACGATTTTTTGGTGTTTTCCAGATCACAATCAGAACATGAGAACCACGTCAAAATGGTGTTACAACGATTGCGGGATCATGGACTTTATGCCAAGCTGGAAAAATGCGCTTTTGATCTACAAGAGGTAGATTTCCTTGGTTACCGCATCTCGCCTCTAGGGCTTTCCATGGACCCAGCCAAAGTTTCAGCAGTATTGGAATGGCGGGCGCCAACTAACAAGAAAGAGGTGCAGCGTTTCTTGGGGTTCGCGAACTACTACCGCAAGTTCATTCCAGATTTTGCCCGCTGGTCCGACCCCATCACTAGCTGCATCCGTGGAAAGCAGCCTTTCCGCTGGACTGATCAAGCAGAGAAAGGGTTCCAGCAACTAAAGAAACTATTCACCTCCCAGCCAATTCTACAGCACCCAAATCCTGGAACCCCTTTTGTGGTGCAAGCGGACGCCTCTGATGTGGCAATTGGGGCTGTACTCTTACAACCGGTGGGAGATCACCTCCACCCCTGTGCCTTTTATTCTCGTCAACTAACCACACCAGAGAGGAATTACACCATTTGGGAAAAAGAACTACTGGCCATAAAGGCAGCCTTTGAAACTTGGAGACATTGGCTAGAAGGGGCCAAATTTCCCATTGAAGTCCACACTGATCACCGTAATCTAGAACATCTAAGAACTGCCCGCAAACTAAATCAGAGGCAGCAACGTTGGGCTTTATTCTTTGAACGTTTCAACTTCCAGATCCATTATGTGACCCCAGCCCAAACCAAGCAAGCAGACGCCCTGTCACGTAAACCGGAATACGCTGCAGGACGCAAGGAGACCTTTGAATCCCAACTGCTACAACCTGAGAACTTTGCCACGCTCACGGTGGGGAACACCAAATCCATTCCCATTGGTTCAACTTCCCCTACTCCAGGACCCATCTGTGCTCAAGAAATCAGGGCTAGTCAGCAAGCAGATGCCTGGGCGCAGGACCAACTTCGCCAAGGTCTGCATTTCCCCTTTTCGCTTAAAGATGGGCTGCTCTGCTATAGAAATCATGTCTACATCCCACCCGGACCGGGCAGGGAAAAAGCGCTTCGTCTGTGTCATGACTGCAAACCAGCAGGACACTTCGGACTATTTAAAACTATGCATTTGATCCTAAGGGATTTTTGGTGGCCCAAGATCCGCAAGGATGTGGAAAAATATGTCAACACCTGCCCAGTATGCCAGCGCTCCAAGATACGAAGGGAGAAGCCCTCAGGGCTTTTACACCCCCTTCCTACCCCATCTCGCCCATGGGAAATAATTTCCGCGGATTTCATCACTGACCTACCACCTTCCTGTGGATTCACCACGATCTTAGTGGTGGTGGACCTATTCACCAAGTTAGCCCATTTCATTCCCTGCGAAGGCCTCCCCACGGCCAAGGAAACTGCGGATCTATTTCTTCAACATGTCTTCAGACTACATGGATTGCCCAAGAGTTTAGTCACAGACCGTGGATCTCAATTCACCTCTCGTTTTTGGAAGGCACTACAAAAACTATTGGGCATAGACTCTCGCTTATCTTCAGCTCATCATCCCCAAACAGATGGGCAAACGGAGCGCACCAATGCCACTTTGGAGCAGTATCTTCGCTGTTATGTAAACTATCAACAGGACAATTGGGCTTCTCTGTTACCACTGTCTGAGTTTGCCTACAACAATGGAGTTCAAGCTTCTACAAAAGAAACGCCGTTCTTTGCAAACTACGGCTTCCATCCACGTTTCTTTCCCCCTGTCATTGAAACTTCAGAGGTTCCCGCAGCAGAGGATTGGCTGCAGGAACTCACAGCGGTGCAACAACTTTTGCTCCAGCAACTGGACCAAGCCAAGGAGGACTATAAACGCCACGCTGACAAACATCGCCAGCCGGGCCCTGAAATCAAGGTAGGAGATCGGGTTTTCCTGTCCACTCGCTTTCTGCCCTCCCACCGCCCTTGCCGGAAGTTAGATGCCCGTTTCATTGGTCCCTATCCAGTGGTGGCGCAATTAAACCCCGTGACTTTCAAACTCCAACTTCCGCGTTCAATGCGCATTCACCCAGTGTTTCACCGTTCCCTGCTCCTTCCGGCGGATGGTGTGCGATCTGATACAGACCAACCGGCCCCCCCTCCTGTTTTGATGAATGGGGAGGAGGAGTTCGAGGTTGAGGACATTTTGGATTCTCGCTTTCACCGCCGCCGCCTACAATATCTCATTGACTGGGTGGGTTTTGGCCCTGAGGAACGCTCTTGGGAAGACGCCTCCACAGTCCATGCCCCTGATCTAACCCGTCGCTTTCATCAGACCTATCCCACCAAACCGCGACCTCGCGCCTCGGGGAGAGGGCCCCAGTTTGGGAGGGGCCTTGAGGAGGGGGATAGTGTGATGACCCATGGGCCTTGTAGTCCTGCTCAGGACATTGTAATTCCTGATGAAGATGAAAACTTGGGTTTTTTACCTTCCCAGTCTGAACTGGATTCCTCTCAGCCAGATCTTTCCCAGGCAGATCTGGGAACCTTGCACCTGCAAGAAAGTTGTCTCCCAGAAGTATGTCAAACAAGCCCAGAGCCTACTTCTCCCGTATTCTTGCGCCGGGAGTTTTGTAAACAACAGAGAAGTTTGGATTCAGCTTCGCGCAGGAGTGCGAGGATTGCAGCTAAGAATGTGGCCAATTAAGACTGCTTCTCGTGAGAATCTTTGGGGAGTCTCACATCTGGTCTCAGAGTTAGCTTTCGGTTCTGATTCCCAGAGAACTGCTTCGGCGGGAAGCTAGACTCTATTTAGGTGTTTTACCCGCGTAGTAACTTCGCGGAGTCAATTCGTCAGCCTACGGAGCGAGTTGTGTCTGGACAGCGCGCTCCGGTTCAAGCCTCGCTCCTGCTCAAGCCTTGCCTTGCTATCCAGCCCTCGCCTTGCTTCCCAGCCTTTGTTTATCTACGGACTTTGCCTTGTTTCCCAGGATCAATCCTTGCCTTGTTCCACGGATTTATCAAGTTATTCCACGGACCTTGTTCTTGTTCTTAGTTACCTTGTTCCACGTTCAAGCCTTGTTTCAAGTATCAAGTTATTTCCTAGCCTCGCTCAAGTTTCATGGACTAAAGGACCTTGCCATCTCCCCTCACTTTGCTTGGCAAAGTGAGTGTTTCGGTTATTGGATTACAACTTTGGACCTTAATATTTCTTATTGGACATTGCTTTTTTGGACTAATTCTGACCTTTCCTGAAAGGTCTAATTCTGGACTATTTTCTACACTTGTTTTTATTAACTTTATATATTCCTACAATAAAGATATTAGATAGATTCTGGCCTCTGTGTATGGTTATTGGTGCTCTGCAGCCTGGGTCGTGACAATGTATACAATTTGCTTACACACACTGACTTACAGCGAAACTTTCCAGTTCTAAAACAACTGATTTTATTTTCATTCACTGAGTTGTTGGACATTATTATATTATTATAATAATATTTATTTCTATCCTTTATCTCTCTAGAGAAACTTAAAGTGGCAAACACTAAAAACAATGCAATATATTGCAGATAGTTACTGTTCTCCTTGTCATGTATGGCTGGTTGTGGTTTTCTATAGACAACATTATCAGTCAGAAGACTATCATGGCCCTTTATACTCTAAAGTTTTGCAAGATATAGCATTATTGGATTTGGATATCACATGTAATTATTCTCTCACAACAACAATGTTAATCAATTCAGGTTACATCAAACATCAGTGAGAAGAACACAGAACATTTTCAGCTCCCCAAAATTAGAATTAGGATAAAAGTTAACCACATATGTACCATATACTCAGTGTGCCCTTCAGTTCATATTTTTCCTGTATTATTTTAGAGTTGGTTCTGTCCACATGAACTATATATTACTTGAGCTATGTGTTGCTGGAAAATCACTGGTAACCTACACAGTAGCCTATTTCCCTGAAAATAAGACAATGTCTTATATTAATTTTTGCTCCCAAAGATATGCTAGGTCTTATTTTCAGGGGATGTCTTATTTTTTCATGAAGAATTCACATTTATTGTTGAACAAAAAAGGAATATTTATTATATACTGTACAGGTGAAGCGTTTCCTCCCAGTGACAGGTGTTTTCTTGACTCCAGCCAGGCTCTGCCCTTCACCTTGGGAAGCCTCTGTCTGCGATGAAGGCCCTCCCTTGGGGTCAGGGGCCTTCTATCTGTTGGCCCAGCGTTCCCTGGGGTGCCTGGGATCCAGATCGGGCCGCCAATTAATTTCCTCCCATCGAAGGAAAGGGCTTCCTGCCCATCGAGGGCCATGCATAATCTTGACAGCATGGGAAAGGCGCATGCCTTTCCCATGCAAGCGAGAAGGGGCCAAAGCAGTTGCTGTCCAGATCTGGGGCCATAAGCACCATCTGAGAAGAGAGGCAGGTGCTGAGGTGGGAGACCAGGCTTTGTTTGGGCCAGGGGCTCCTCTCCTCCAGTTGCTTTTATCCCACTCCAGAGATGGACAGTTGGGCCAGGTTGGAGAGGAGGGAAGACAGGAGGCTCTGAAGCTGCTTTTTGTCCTCTAAGGCCCCGGCCAGGTCTCCCTCCCTCCGAGTCCGAGCCCCAACTCCTGCTTCTTCCTCTGCTGAAAACTGTCCCCAGGCTACTTCAAGGAGGGCTGCCGAAGGAGCGAAGGAGGAGGCCAAGAGCAGCAGCAGCAGCAGCCACTCCCACCGCCAGAGCCATGTCAACTGCCGCTGTCCCTCTCGCCTGGTCTAACTGACGAGTGCTGAAGCCTCCTGTTGCAAAGAGAGGGGAGGGGAGGGGGGGAGGAGGAGGAGCCCAGGTCTCGGCTTCCCTTTGTCGGCAAGCGTGGAACTTCTCTATCACTGCCCAAAAGTAGGCACTTGGAAACGGCGGCAGCGCTTCTCGCACTCTGCCAGAGTTTAGTTGGAAGAGGAGGAGGAGGAGGAAGAGGAGGGAGCCATCTCTACGGCATTTATTTGGGGGGAGGGGGTGCAGCTATTCTCCAGTTTTATTGCGGCATCTAGCTTATATATTGAGTGTTTTAGTTATGTCTTATGTGAATACTTGCCTCTTCCCAAGGGGACATCTCTAGTCTTTTGAGAACTTCCCTTGTGTGAAGCTCCAGAATGTCCAAATTAGAAGGAGTTTTGATGGTATGATCTCGTAATTTCCTTGCTTTTCTTCTGGAATGATGAGTGGAAGCCAATTCATTTGATGATCGTGAAACTTGGCAAGTACTAATTCCCTGAGTTTTAACTGTTTTGTTGTTTTCCTCCTTTAAATAAAAGAAAATTATAGTAGCACACTTATAACAACAGTATGGCTTTCAAAAAAAGACTACGTTTTCTTCACTCCCTCATAAAGCTTTTATCACTTGAATTTTGAATTATAAGAGTTTTATTTACAGTATTTTAAGTATGTACTGCTAAAACGATAGAAGGAAAGTTTGGAAGTAATTATAGCAACAGCCAAGAAACTAATTTTCAAGAGAAAAGAGCACAACAAAGGGAAGGGTTTTCAGAAGTTGTATGTAATTTGATGCATTCAGACAAAATTTCACAGAGGTCAACTTTTACCTCTATAGAACGAATCACTTTAGAGAGTTCTTTGATGAGCTGTCCAGGCCTAATATTATCTGGAATTTCAAACGCATGTTCTGTTACAAGCTGTAAAGAAAACATGAAAATCAGCTGAATTTATCCAAATAGCGACAGGATAAACAGATTTTTTTACTGAAAGGAACTGAATACAGAAAAGAAAGGAAATATTCATTTAAAATTATGGTAATGTATTTGAACTTACATCCTTCTTCATCCATAATTTTAAAGCAGAAAGTAAAGCTTTCACTCCTTGAACTAAGAAGGTCTGGGGCTGAAAACCATCCTCCCGAAGCTCTAGAAAAAGATGTAAGATGTGCATCAGTGTCAAAATTGATTCATCAATCAATTTCTCTCTCAGTTTTAAAGCCTGTTAAAGGTAATTCATGCATTCAAGTTTCTGAAAAATTGTAAAAAGAATGAAGTTCAAGAACCTTTTTAAAAATAAGCTTTTAAAGTTTTAAAAAGTTGGTCCTTTATTTAATACTACATAATGCACTACAAAGGCATGATGGCTTTAATACAATTATAGTCATTCTATCTGTTTTTAATTTAATTCATACTTTCTTGGGGGAAAAAGTGTCACGACCCAGGCTGCAGAGCACCAATAACCATACACAGAGGCCAGAATCTATCTAATATCTTTATTGTAGGATTATATAAAGTTAATAAAAACTAGTGTAGAAAATAGTCCAGAATTAGACCCTTCAGGAAAGGTCAGAATTAGTCCAAAAAAGCAATGTCCAATAAGAAATATTAAGGTCCAAAGTTGTAATCCAATAACCGAAACACTCACTTTGCCAAGCAAAGTGAGGGGAGATGACAAGGTCCTTTAGTCCATGAAACTTGAGCGAGGCTAGGAAATAACTTGATACTTGAAACAAGGTTTGAACGTGGAACAAGGTAACTAAGAACAAGAACAAGGTCCGTGGAATAACTTGATAAATCCGTGGAACAAGGCAAGGATTAATCCTGGGAAACAAGGCAAAGTCCGTAGATAAACAAAGGCTGGGAAGCAAGGCGAAGGCTGGATAGCAAGGCAAGGCTTGAGCAGGAGCGAGGCTTGAACCGGAGCGCGCTGTCCAGACACAACTCGCTCCGTAGGCTGACGAATTGACTCCGCGAAGTTACTACGCGGGTAAAACACCTAAATAGAGTCTAGCTTCCCGCCGAAGCAGTTCTCTGGGAATCAGAACCGAAAGCTAACTCTGAGACCAGATGTGAGACTCCTCAAAGATTCTCACGAGAAGCAGTCTTAATTGGCCACATTCTTAGCTGCAATCCTCGCACTCCTGCGCGAAGCTGAATCCAAACTTCTCTGTTGTTTACAAAACTCCCGGCGCAAGAATACGGGAGAAGTAGGCTCTGGGCTTGTTTGACATACTTCTGGGAGACAACTTTCTTGCAGGTGCAAGGTTCCCAGATCTGCCTGGGAAAGATCTGGCTGAGAGGAATCCAGTTCAGACTGGGAAGGTAAAAAACCCAAGTTTTCATCTTCATCAGGAATTACAATGTCCTGAGCAGGACTACAAGGCCCATGGGTCATCACACTATCCCCCTCCTCAAGGCCCCTCCCAAACTGGGGCCCTCTCCCCGAGGCGCGAGGTCGCGGTTTGGTGGGATAGGTCTGATGAAAGCGACGGGTTAGATCAGGGGCATGGACTGTGGAGGCGTCTTCCCAAGAGCGTTCCTCAGGGCCAAAACCCACCCAGTCAATGAGATATTGTAGGCGGCGGCGGTGAAAGCGAGAATCCAAAATGTCCTCAACCTCGAACTCCTCCTCCCCATTCATCAAAACAGGAGGGGGGGCCGGTTGGTCTGTATCAGGTCGCACACCATCCGCCGGAAGGAGCAGGGAACGGTGAAACACTGGGTGAATGCGCATTGAACGCGGAAGTTGGAGTTTGAAAGTCACGGGGTTTAATTGCGCCACCACTGGATAGGGACCAATGAAACGGGCATCTAACTTCCGGCAAGGGCGGTGGGAGGGCAGAAAGCGAGTGGACAGGAAAACCCGATCTCCTACCTTGATTTCAGGGCCCGGCTGGCGATGTTTGTCAGCGTGGCGTTTATAGTCCTCCTTGGCTTGGTCCAGTTGCTGGAGCAAAAGTTGTTGCACCGCTGTGAGTTCCTGCAGCCAATCCTCTGCTGCGGGAACCTCTGAAGTTTCAATGACAGGGGGAAAGAAACGTGGATGGAAGCCGTAGTTTGCAAAGAACGGCGTTTCTTTTGTAGAAGCTTGAACTCCATTGTTGTAGGCAAACTCAGACAGTGGTAACAGAGAAGCCCAATTGTCCTGTTGATAGTTTACATAACAGCGAAGATACTGCTCCAAAGTGGCATTGGTGCGCTCCGTTTGCCCATCTGTTTGGGGATGATGAGCTGAAGATAAGCGAGAGTCTATGCCCAATAGTTTTTGTAGTGCCTTCCAAAAACGAGAGGTGAATTGAGATCCACGGTCTGTGACTAAACTCTTGGGCAATCCATGTAGTCTGAAGACATGTTGAAGAAATAGATCCGCAGTTTCCTTGGCCGTGGGGAGGCCTTCGCAGGGAATGAAATGGGCTAACTTGGTGAATAGGTCCACCACCACTAAGATCGTGGTGAATCCACAGGAAGGTGGTAGGTCAGTGATGAAATCCGCGGAAATTATTTCCCATGGGCGAGATGGGGTAGGAAGGGGGTGTAAAAGCCCTGAGGGCTTCTCCCTTCGTATCTTGGAGCGCTGGCATACTGGGCAGGTGTTGACATATTTTTCCACATCCTTGCGGATCTTGGGCCACCAAAAATCCCTTAGGATCAAATGCATAGTTTTAAATAGTCCGAAGTGTCCTGCTGGTTTGCAGTCATGACACAGACGAAGCGCTTTTTCTCTGCCCGGTCCGGGTGGGATATAGACATGATTTCTATAGCAGAGCAGCCCATCTTTAAGCGAAAAGGGGAAATGCAGACCTTGGCGAAGTTGGTCCTGCGCCCAGGCATCTGCTTGCTGACTAGCCCTGATTTCTTGAGCACAGATGGGTCCTGGAGTAGGGGAAGTTGAACCAATGGGAATGGATTTGGTGTTCCCCACCGTGAGCGTGGCAAAGTTCT
This sequence comes from Anolis carolinensis, assembly GCF_035594765.1. Taxonomy (NCBI): domain Eukaryota; kingdom Metazoa; phylum Chordata; class Lepidosauria; order Squamata; family Anolidae; genus Anolis; species Anolis carolinensis. The sequence continues at coordinate 181,595,635 of NC_085845.1, forward strand.
CAGGTTGTAGCAGTTGGGATTCAAAGGTCTCCTTGCGTCCTGCAGCGTATTCCGGTTTACGTGACAGGGCGTCTGCTTGCTTGGTTTGGGCTGGGGTCACATAATGGATCTGGAAGTTGAAACGTTCAAAGAATAAAGCCCAACGTTGCTGCCTCTGATTTAGTTTGCGGGCAGTTCTTAGATGTTCTAGATTACGATGATCAGTGTGGACTTCAATGGGAAATTTGGCCCCTTCTAGCCAATGTCTCCAAGTTTCAAAGGCTGCCTTTATGGCCAGTAGTTCTTTTTCCCAAATGGTGTAATTCCTCTCTGGTGTGGTTAGTTGACGAGAATAAAAGGCACAGGGGTGGAGGTGATCTCCCACCGGTTGTAAGAGTACAGCCCCAATTGCCACATCAGAGGCGTCCGCTTGCACCACAAAAGGGGTTCCAGGATTTGGGTGCTGTAGAATTGGCTGGGAGGTGAATAGTTTCTTTAGTTGCTGGAACCCTTTCTCTGCTTGATCAGTCCAGCGGAAAGGCTGCTTTCCACGGATGCAGCTAGTGATGGGGTCGGACCAGCGGGCAAAATCTGGAATGAACTTGCGGTAGTAGTTCGCGAACCCCAAGAAACGCTGCACCTCTTTCTTGTTAGTTGGCGCCCGCCATTCCAATACTGCTGAAACTTTGGCTGGGTCCATGGAAAGCCCTAGAGGCGAGATGCGGTAACCAAGGAAATCTACCTCTTGTAGATCAAAAGCGCATTTTTCCAGCTTGGCATAAAGTCCATGATCCCGCAATCGTTGTAACACCATTTTGACGTGGTTCTCATGTTCTGATTGTGATCTGGAAAACACCAAAAAATCGTCCAGGTAGATTATCAAGAACCTGTCTAGATAGTCCTGAAAAATGTCATTGACAAAATGCTGGAACGTTGCGGGGGCTCCGCATAAACCGAAATTCATAACTCGGGACTCAAATAATCCGAATTTGGTCTGGAAGGCGGTCTTCCACTCGTCCCCTTCCCTGATGCGAACTAAGTTGTAAGCCCCCCGAAGATCCAGCTTGGTGTAAACCTTGGCTCCTCGAAGCCGATCCAGTAGATCCGAGATTAAAGGCAGGGGATAGCTGTTCCGCTTGGTGATATTGTTCAATGCTCTGTAGTCCACCACCAAGCGTAGTTCCCCTGACTTCTTCTTCACAAACATCACTGGGGAGGCGGCTGGGGATTGAGAGGGTCTGATGAACCCCTTGCGAAGGTTTGTCTCTAGGAATTCCCTGAGAGCTTCTTGCTCTGGCTCAGTCAGGGAGTAGAGATGCCCTCGCGGGATCGGGGCCCCCTCCACCAAGTCAATGGCACAGTCATAAGGTCTATGTGGGGGTAATTTTTCGGCTTCTTTCTCATTGAATACATCCCAATACTCGGAGTACTTCTTTGGCAAGGTGATGATGGGCTCGGTGTCTGTGGCATGGCATACCTTGGCTACGAGGCAATGGTTTTGGCAGTACGGTGAAGCAAACTGCAGTTCTCTGTTGGACCAGGAGATGTTAGGGTCGTGGAGAGTCAGCCATGGAATTCCCAAAATCACAGGGAAATGGGGAACCTCGGTAACAAAGAAGGAAATCTCTTCCATATGTTCCCTTATCCACATCCTGGTGGGTTCCGACCACTGACTTACGGGGCCCGTCTTGAGGGGACGGCCGTCTATGGCTTGCACCACACGGGCATTCTTGAAATCATGATATTGTAATCCCAGAGAGTCGGCATACTCTCTATCGATGAAATTGTTGGTAGCTCCAGAGTCTATCATGGCGTGGATCATGACGGGTCCCCTTTTTGCTGACCATAATGTGACCACGAGAAGGAACAGGACCCCGGTTGGCGGCTCTTGGATGGATTTTTTGACCGGGTTGGCGAGCCCCTCTACACCCGGTCGTTGGCTTCCCCCGCCGGCTGTGTGCCAGTCGGCTCAGACGCCTTCGTCTCCGTGGAGGACGCCGCCGCAAGACGGGCGGCAGGCTTCCCTTTGGCTGGGCACTCTCTGGCGAAGTGGCCCCCGTTCCCGCAGTACCAGCAGAGGTTTAAGCGTTGACGACGGGCCTTCTCGGCGGCATCTAGTCTGGGACGCACATTGCCCAACTGCATCGGCACCTCCTCGCCTCCTCTGGGGTATGGGGTTGGCGGTGGGGGTCTCCACACCGGACGTGGCTGAACGCTGGCGGGAGCGGGGGGTTTTGCCCCGGCTCTACTGCCCTGGCCTCGAACCCACTGTTTCCTGTTGGCAATCATGACTTCAGCCCGTAAACATTGATCAATGAGTGCCTCGAGGGTCTGGGGAGGATCCACCTTGGAGATTTCTTCCAGCATTTCAATGTTGAGACCCTCCCGGAATTGTCCCCTGAGGGCTACATCGTTCCAGCCGGTGTTGTGGGCCAGCACTCGGAACTCGGCTATATACTGAGACATAGGTCTGTCTCCTTGGAAAAGGCGACGGAGTTTGTGACCGGCTGCCTCCAAATTGTCCTCGATTCCCCAAGTCTCCTTGAGGTGGTCCAAGAAGTGTTGCGCTGATCTTAGGTGTGGAGAGGCTTGGTCGAACAGTGCCGTCGCCCAGCTGGCCGCTGGCCCGTCTAGAAGACTGTAAACCCATGCCACTTTGATGTCTTCTTGGGGAAACTCGGCAGCACGGGCCTCCAGATAAGCTTGACATTGGCGACGGAAGACATGAACCTTAGAAGCTTCTCCAGTAAACTTGGTTGGCAACGCCATGGCCGGAAGACGAACTCCGCGTTCCTTCAAACCCCTTATTTCTCCATCCTGTGCATTGAGCTTATCACGGATTCGGTCCACCTCTTCCTTGTCGATGGTGTAGGTAATCGGCTGGCCGCTCGGCCCAGGTACGACTCCGGTAGACATTCTGGCCGAGGTTAATTGGTGCTTAGGGTGGCGGAGTCAAACTGTCACGACCCAGGCTGCAGAGCACCAATAACCATACACAGAGGCCAGAATCTATCTAATATCTTTATTGTAGGATTATATAAAGTTAATAAAAACTAGTGTAGAAAATAGTCCAGAATTAGACCCTTCAGGAAAGGTCAGAATTAGTCCAAAAAAGCAATGTCCAATAAGAAATATTAAGGTCCAAAGTTGTAATCCAATAACCGAAACACTCACTTTGCCAAGCAAAGTGAGGGGAGATGACAAGGTCCTTTAGTCCATGAAACTTGAGCGAGGCTAGGAAATAACTTGATACTTGAAACAAGGCTTGAACGTGGAACAAGGTAACTAAGAACAAGAACAAGGTCCGTGGAATAACTTGATAAATCCGTGGAACAAGGCAAGGATTAATCCTGGGAAACAAGGCAAAGTCCGTAGATAAACAAAGGCTGGGAAGCAAGGCGAAGGCTGGATAGCAAGGCAAGGCTTGAGCAGGAGCGAGGCTTGAACCGGAGCGCGCTGTCCAGACACAACTCGCTCCGTAGGCTGACGAATTGACTCCGCGAAGTTACTACGCGGGTAAAACACCTAAATAGAGTCTAGCTTCCCGCCGAAGCAGTTCTCTGGGAATCAGAACCGAAAGCTAACTCTGAGACCAGATGTGAGACTCCTCAAAGATTCTCACGAGAAGCAGTCTTAATTGGCCACATTCTTAGCTGCAATCCTCGCACTCCTGCGCGAAGCTGAATCCAAACTTCTCTGTTGTTTACAAAACTCCCGGCGCAAGAATACGGGAGAAGTAGGCTCTGGGCTTGTTTGACATACTTCTGGGAGACAACTTTCTTGCAGGTGCAAGGTTCCCAGATCTGCCTGGGAAAGATCTGGCTGAGAGGAATCCAGTTCAGACTGGGAAGGTAAAAAACCCAAGTTTTCATCTTCATCAGGAATTACAATGTCCTGAGCAGGACTACAAGGCCCATGGGTCATCACAAAAAGGTATAAACGTATCACAGCCAACTCCTGCCTCAAACGCAGCATTCTTTCTACACAAAACCACATAATTACTCCAAATAAACAAAACACTAGTGAGCCAAGCAATTGACAGGACACAATACGGCAATGAGATTTTATAACAAATCAGTATAAGAAGCCAGTTGCACATGACACTAAATAGTATTGTACTGAGCCATCCCAAGGTAATTTTTGGGAGTAGGTGACTGGAATTTTGGCACCCCTCCCGAATTTTGCTGCCCCCCCCCCCCAAAAAAAATTGTCGATAAATACCGGTACCAGCGGCAGAAGGTCCACGTGGCTGCCCTCCTGCTCTCCCTCACTGTCGTCCGCCGCCCACCTGTTGACCTGGGAGTTGTAGTTCTCCCTTCCCCAGAGAGTCCTGCGCCCAGCCAAGGACAGGCCTGGCCCTTGTCTCCCAATGCCTCCTCCTACTCCTCCTCACGATCCCACGTGAGAAGACAGAGAGACCCACAAACAAGGAAGGCATGTCCCCAATCTCTCTCCCTCCCTCCCTCCCTCCCCCTCCCTCCCTCAGGGCTTCTTCGTCTTCTCTCTGAGGCCTCCATCTTTCTCCCCCCCCTCTCTCTCTCTCTGCCCACACAAGCCCCTCCTTGCCACCCATCAATCAAGGCCAGAGAGCGGCACGCAGCCAATGGGGGGCCTCCGGTGGGCGGGGCGTCACAGGCTCAGCCAATGGGAGAGGGGCGGAGGCAGGGGCGGGCTCTGGGGAAGGAGTCCGAGGACGATAGTCGATGGTCCTGTGTGCTTGCGCAGGCCTTCCAATCAACCCCATGGTCGATTGAAAGGCCTGCGCGCACACACAGGACCATCAACGGGTGGGCGGGGGGGTGACAGCGAGGGAGGGCAGGAGGACAGCCGCGCAAACGGGTGGTTGGGCCTTCCGCCGACACGACAGCGCCCCCGCATGGTCTGCGCCACAAGTAACGGCTTAATTGACCTTAATTTTGGACCGCCTCTGGTCTTGTAGACAAAAGACATTCCCAGCCTTGGAAGAAAGTAGCTTTCAAGCCCTTATTCCATGATGCTTTCCAGGGAGAATCAGAGTATGAAGCAAAAACAGGATATTACTGGGTGCAAACTCATTCAAATTTCTTTACACTGTGCCATCTTCACCCAATAATGGAAGGGTACAGAACAGTACCAAATTTCTATTCTAAGAAAATCTAAAAACATGTAAAATAAAATGCCTCAGAGGCTAGTTACGAGATTGGCCTGCACTCCAGTTCACATATCAGCGCACAGACATTTTAACTTAATGCCCTTTGAGGTGCTTTCCAGCAATATGATTTTAACTCATCCTCCATCATCCATCTGTAATATGGGGAATAATATTATAAAAACCTGAAGTAGCTATGAAGAATGCAGAAACTTTATCACAACAAGGAATCTAACAGAAGCCATACTTGCATTCACAGGTTCTGACTCTCCTGCAGTTCTTCCTCATTCTACCATTTTGAAGAGGGTATTCACTTTAGGAGTTATATGCTACCTAACCTAAATCTGTTAATAGCCAATACAGAACCATTTGTTCCTATATCTACCCACTCTTACCAAATTCTCTTCATGAACATACACATTGTGTTCTTTCACAGAGTTAAAACTACAGAAGCATATCTTCTCTAGTAATCTATATAAACAGATCACTGAAATGCATTACTCATCCATAATCTCTTTAGTGTTTAAAATGATTTTTAAATAGTTTTTATTGAATTTAAATATTTTCATACAATAATTACTTTTATCACATAGCAGATATATAATGTATCATACAATACTTGCATTATTCTTTTATATCTACTGTTGATTTATATCTACTACAATGTTAACATTTGTCCATCTATATTTCTTCACCACTGTGTATCCCCCCTCCCACGCCAAGCCACTTCTTATGTATTGTCTAACCAAAATCTCATTTCTTCCTGAGGCGGTAGCCCCCCATCCCTTTTTTGGAGTCCTTTCTCAATAAATTTCCCCCATACGTTTATTTATTTATTTATTTATTTGCAGTATTTGTATTCCGCCCTTCTCACCCCGAAGGGGACTCAGGGCGGATCACATTACACATATAAGGCAAACATTCAATGCCTTAACACAGAACAAAGACAAAGACAAACGTAGGCTCCAAGCTGGCCTCGAACTCATGACCTCTTGGTCAGAGTGATTTGTTGCAGCTGGCTGCAACTGGCTGCAGCTGGCTGCTCACCAGCCTGCGCCACAGCCCGGGCCTCAAAATCATTTTTTTTCCATATCCCTCTTTTAACTTTTAATTTGCATGTTAGCTTATCATTTATTGCCAATTTCCATACTTCCTTATACCATTCTTCAATCTGAACATTTATTACTTTTCTCCAGTTCCTTGCTATAAGCAATCTTGCTACTGTCAATAAATTTGTTATTGCTTCTTTTTCTTTTTATCCATCTTATTGTTATTATAAATTGATAATAATGCAATACCAGGGCTTCTTCCCAATTTTATGTTCATTATATCCTCTATCTCTTTAAATATTTTATACCAAAATTTCCTTACATATTTACAATGCCACCACATATGTATATATGTTCCCACTTCATGACAGCCTCTCCAGCAATTTTTTGGATGGTTTTAATTAATATTTGACATTTTTAATGATGTTAAATACCATTTCCAAATTATCTTATAATAATTTTCATTGACTCTTATTGATAAATTTTTCAAATGCCTTTGTTACCACAATTGCGACCATTCCATTTCATTTATTTTAATCTCTAACTCCTCCTCCCATATTTCCTTAAGAGTGGTATTTTTTCTCTCTCCTTCTTTTATTCCACCCAATATCCTATAGATTCTACCAGTTAAAATGATTTTTGTCATAACAAATGAGAGAGATGGATGGTTCTGTAGTTTGGTTCTAAAAGTCTTCAAAATGCCACATGATTCTAAAACATGGATGAGTTACTGAGCTAAACTATTGTCCCTCCTAAAGCACATGTGAGCAACCATCAGCAAACTGTTATGTGGAAACGTGTATCATCTTCTGCACAGAAATCGTACTCTCCACAGCCTGCCAAAGTACTGCAAGAGAATGCAATGTCATGGGAAGCATGGCAACAGTGAAAACCCTCTTCCTACATTAGTTTTTTCATAGGGAGAGACAGAGAGGCAGAGAGAGAGAACGAATGAGTGTGAGGACTGTGTGTGCACAGGCCAAAGATAGCCCCTTTAGAGAGCTGTGAATTAATGTGTCCTTGAAAGGAATATTAATCTTCACTTCAGTATAGCTATATTTCACACAAACAACTCATTTTTATTTGAAGATACACCAACAGAACAAAAAAAATCAGACAAATCAGTTCCTTTATCATAGCCAGGGAATTTTACCATACACAGCCCTCCAAATTCACTGGGGTTAAGAGCACAGTGCTCCCACAAAAGTGAAAAACTGCAAATAATAAAATGTCTGGTTTTTTCCTAAGTAAACACCTCTCTAGAAATATCTAGTTTCTACAGCATGACTCCATATGCATTTTCCACCAGATTGCACTGGAAGACGTAGAGATTCCTAGAGAGGTTTTTTCTCTAGAAATTTCAGGGCCTCCAGCATGACTCCATGTGCAGAAGTTGCTCATACGGTTATACTGGAGGACCCAGAGAGTCCTAGAAAAAATATTTTAATCAAATCCTTGAAGAAACAAATCTGCTGGCCCCAACCCTGTCTGCTTTTATTAAACAACTTAAGACATGGTTCTTTCAGCGTGCTTTCGATGAAACAAGACACTACAGACCCCCTGACAACCATGCTGTTATTCTGCATCTTATCTCTGGTCCTACCCCATCCTACCCCTAATGTCATCTCATGAAACCTTGGAACCCCTGGCCAGGCACTATAGGGGATAACCTTGTTATTATGCACTTTACTTTGACCTCCCCCTCCCTCACTCCTCTTGACTTTGGTGGTGAAGCTGATATTGTTTTAAAATGTTTTACCTTGTTTTATGTATTTGTTAAAACTGTGCCAAATTCGTTTGTGTTTTTATATTGCTTGTTGCTTGTTTTTATTGTCTTGTTTTATATTTTAACTTGTCTTGTTCTATATTTTAACTTGTTCACACTTTGTCTTTTGGGCTTGGCCCCGTGTTAGCTGCCCTCAGTCCCTTCAGGGAGATGGTGGCGGGATACAAAAATAAAGTATTATTATTATTATTATTATTACTATTATTATAAAAGTCAAATATACATATGTGGACAGCCACATAGACCATATGCTCATATTTTACTGTGGGTTATTTAACTGGAAAAGCTGTTATCAAGTATCAAAATTGAGCAACGTACCTATATTGACATTTTCCTACTGTAAAGTTTATCTTTTAAAAATGAAGTTAGTTACCTTTCAAAGTTTCCAGTAAGTTTTTGGCCACAAACCAACAAATGGCTTCAAAGAAAGGGAATTTGAAAAGATCTGGGGTTTTTAACCTCTTCTCCATTTCATAACACCTAAAAATGTTAGAAAATGGTATGATAATGAATATACATATGATCACTGTTAAGCGTGTTCACCCAAATAACAAATTGTATAACAAAACGATATAAACACAATAACATACTCAGATGTTTCTCAAAACTTCTCCACCAATCTAAGATACTTAAACAGATATGAAAGCTCCAAGACTAACCTGAGCTGCATGCCAATATTGAGGTTGTGCAAAAAATTCCCTCCAAAAGCCATACAGTCCTGAGAAGTGAGTACAGCATGAATCCAGCCTGAAAAAACAAGTTAAATATATCTCCACTATAAAATGTTCTGTATATCAAAAACATGGACTATATTTTGCACTTCAACCAAAATATGTGATAAGTACAGGCATTTTGAAGGACAGGTATACAACACTGCTTGAACCAATGCTTTACAGACATATTGCTATACTAAACTTTGTAGATAAAGATATATCAATACTGATGTCTCTATGTCCCTCTCCCAAACTAATCTATGATTGCTCAGTGCATAACCATCACTAAAAAGAAACTGAATTATGAGTTCTTTAAACAACAGTCAAGAAACTCAACATACATGGGTATCTGAAGGAAATATTTTACCTGTTGGAACAAATAAGGTATGCCCTTGCTTTACAACACATTTGTAACATTTATCAACTTTATCTCCAAAATACACTTCACTCTGGATGACAGATGAGCTCCAGGATTCATAGATTGCCAGATTTTCATCAGTGGGTTTGATCAAATAGAAGATCTTCTCACCCTATAAATATGAAAAATTCCATGAAGAGCTATAGATCTTTACATACCGTAACCATTTTAATGTCAAATCATGCAACCATTTTTAATGTCAAGCCATGCAAGTATAGAAGGCTATATTATGATGTTGATTTATAGTTGCCATTTAGGAAGTAATGCTATTTTAAAGGGGAGAATAGATTATGGGATTGAGGAAGATATAATTTATTGGTTTCCTACCAAACTGGTCCTAAAAATGTGAAGAACAATTATAGAAACACAAAAGCAAACTATTAAATAGCATGATCTTAGATGTGATTTTTTGAAATTAGTTATGCTTATTACTGTTCAGATTAAAATATTTTTAAATTGTTAGATTAACAGTCACAGGATGCTAGTATGTGTGATCCATTTGTGTAGATCAATATCTTCAACATACAGTTCAGAAGTAATCCTTCATAATTGTTTCTAAGTGATAACTCTATATACTGTATATTTAGAAAATCAGCATTCTTTTCTTACCCAGAGAACATGATACCAGACAGACGTGCCTCCAAAATCAATATGAAAGTCTGTATAGCTGTCTTGAACTCCCATTAGGCAGTACTTTTGAACAAAAGGCTTAGGAAAGACTGAATCATCTGGCCAATAGTTTTCTACCCATGAAAGTTTTCTGGCAATTTCAGGTACTTCCACCAATTCAGACATCCTTAAAATATAAATGACACAAAAATAAATAAGATCACAGTGTCTAAGTTTCAGTTTAAACACGGGGATGCAACATTTATCTCCCTTCCACCAATATTTGATTTCCCTGGCCAAACAAACAAATTAGGGCTAAAATATGGATGCGTGTGAATGTGTATGTGATATCAAGTCCCCTGTCAGCTTATAGGGTTTTCTTACTCAAAAGTAGTTCTGCCTGTTCATTCCTCTGAAATATAGTCTACAGCAATTGGTATTTACTGGCAGGCTCTCATCTGAGTGCTAACCAGAGTTGACCCTGCTCAGCTTCCAAGATCAGGCAGGGTCTGGTAAATTCTAGGATATTTAGGCTGCTAAAGAAGGGATGAGAAAAACGTGATTCTTCAAGAAATTTTGTGAAACAACATTAACTAATACGATTGAGAAAGGGCTATAAAATGGATTGGTTATATGGAATTATACAGATTTGATGTAAGGAGAGAAAGCATGTTAATGATAACATAAATACAGTTAAATGGAAATAGTAGAATTTTCTTCGTGGATAACAATAATAAATAATTTGAGAAAAGATTTAATGTGAAACAATCTGTTATGAAAAATTAAGATAAACTTTCACTGAAGAAGAACCAGAAAAGAATATATTAAGACCAAGAGACAAAGTGAGAAGACACAAGAAGACACAATCAATGCACTTAAAATTAAAATTGTTAGAAACTTCAATATTATACAAAATATACGCTAAGGAAATAGAGATGAAGACTCAGTTGTAACAATAATAACCTTGTAAAAGAATTTCCCATACCCAACAAGCCTCACCCTTTTTGTTTTCTCCTTGTGATACATTAGATTTTTGGTAAAGATGTAACTAACCAATAACAAATCTAATATCTCCAAATTTTATTTTATTTTCTCTTTTTTTCTTTCCCTTTTCTCCCTGCCCCCCACTCTCCTAGTAAAAGTACAAATTAAAAAATATCTTGGGGTGGGGGAGATATATATATTAAAGTTAATACAGTCAGCACTCCATATCCATGGACTGTACATTCACGGAGTCAACCATTCACGTCTTGAAAATATTTTATCCAATTCCAAAAAGCAAACCTCTATTTGTCATTTTATATAAGGGACACTATTTTACTAGTTTAGGTTTTATTATTTGGTTTTATATGTATGTTAGGCATTGAAGTTTGCCATTAATATGTTGTAATTTGCTTTGAGTCCTCCCTGGGGTGAGAAAAGCAGTATATAAATACAGTAAATAAAGAATAATAAAACACTACATCATTGTATACAATGGGACTTTAGCATCCATGGATTTTAGTATGGGTAGGTGTCATTGTACAGTAGTCTCGCCTATCCAACATAAACGGGCCGACAGAATGTTGGATAAGCGAAAACATTTGATAATAAGGCGGGATTAAGGAAAAGCCTATTAAACATCATATTACATTATAATTTTACAAATTAAGCACCAAAGCATCATGTTTTACAACAAATCAACAGAAAAAGAAGTTCAATACAAGGTAACATTATGTAGTAATTACTGTCTTTAAAAATTTAGCACCAAGACATCGCAAGGTATTGAAAACATTGATTACAAAAACAGACTACTAAAAGGCAGACTGCGTTGGATAATACAGAACGTTGGATAAGCGAAGGTTGGATAACTGAGACTCTACTGTATATTCGTTCATAACAGTATATAAAAAACAAAGGTTGTTAAGAATTGCATTTTCTTGTAAGACAGGAAGCAAGAATTAATGTTGTTTAATTTGTGTGAAGAAACAAACTTCATTAATTTAGCTATAGAATTCAAGAGGTATATAACAGGATGAGACCACATGATGAATAGAGTAGATTACATGACTGAAATATTTACTTACTTACTTACTTACTTAGTATATTTGTATTCCGCTCTCTATCACCCCAAAGGGGACTCAGAGCAGCTTACAGTATGGCAATATACAGCTATGCCAGTTACTCCATTCTTTCATATTAGGTGCATAAAATCATGAATCTCATTTAATTTATTATGTAGAAATATAATTAAAATCTCACACACACCCTTTATGGGACCTAAGGTGGCTCACTATTTATGGGACAAAAATCTGCTCAAAATAAACCCAAGGCCCACAATGGTTTATTTTCTTTTGGGTTTTTTTGCAGTTTTTAATACAATGTACTTGATGAATGATCATGGATACAGTTATATGACTGGAAATGCTGCTTTTGTTTAAATAGGATTTTAAAATGTTATTTTCATGGACAAATTCTACTATAAAAGTGTGGGGGGGAAAACTATCTACAGTAGATACAAAATACATATATTCAAGTCCATGTTTTGTCAGATCAATGGGGCTTACTGAAAATTGTTTTAATGCAATCCTTCAAAGCTTTAAACAGAATTATAGTGGTGAAATTACTATTATTACTTGGCATGTATCTCCAAATTGCCGCATGCCAGCTTCCATTATTACCAGGCTTTATAAAACCAAAAAAATATACCACAACATTTATTAGCTAACATTTAATATAATCCTCTTCCTGTCATTACAGGGTTTTCAAACAAATGTATCAAAACTCTATACTTACTTGGTGTCTGAGAATTCAAGACTGATAACATTTAATACTTTTGGTCGGTCAGGATTTGTGAAATACTTCACATAATTATGGAGCTTCATTTTACTGTCTGCTTGTCTTGCCACATCAATGACATCTATCACTTTATCACCACCTGTACAAACAAAATTTTCTTAAGTCTCTACATAAAACAAGAACAGCCAGCTAACAGATATCAATGAATTGAATAGCTAGGGATTTTTTAAAGTACAGAAATTTTGGAAATGCACCCATTTTTACATAACCAATTTGTCTTATTTAAGAATAGTGGGATCTGTTCTTTTGCACTATTCTACAGTAAACATTTATGCAAAATGTATACAACACTGACATAATTAATTGACAGCCTTGCTGGAACAGCAATAGTGAAGCTGATGATATCAAACTTGTGCCTTTGAAGCAGTCTCATAAATTAATTAGTTTGAAGTCAACCATTTAAGGTGTACAGCTTAAATTAAGAGCAGACAATATGTGGCCCTCTGCATGTTTTCTGGCAAAAAAAGGGGTGAACCGCCTTTCCTAAAAATTTTCAAAAAGACTCACCTTTTTAAGAACACTGCAGGGAGCTCTCACCTTCATTATTAAGCTTTTTTTAAAAAAAAAAAACAACTATTTTTCAGAATCAGACTTCTGACCACTTAAGCTTTAGTTTTTCACTTTGACTATTCGTACAGCCATGGAACAAAAAGAAACCCTTTTCCACTTGTTGAGCTTAAGGTAAGATGAAGCCATAGCTCCTGCCAAAGAGGAGTGATGGCAGGAGCTATGGCTTCATCTTACCTTAAGCTCAACAAGTGGAAAAGGGCAAGGAGGAGGAGGAGGAGGAGGAGGAGGAGGAGGAGGAGGAGGAGGAGGAGGAGGAGGAGGAGGAGGAGGCGGCGGCGGCGGACAGCAACAACACACTGCCAAGTCCCAAGTAGCCAGAGCATATTATAACCTTTGTCATCTTTGCAGCCTCTACTTCCGCCCCTAGCCTAACCAAGCTACTTCTGTCATTTACGCAGAAAGGCAATGCCACAACTCAAGAGAAGCTGTCTGAATTAGTGGTGCAAGTACTGTCCTGGCTAATAATTACTATTCTATACTAGCTAGAGACCTGCTTTTAACAAAATCAAATCAAATTAAAGATTGGAATGATAAGAATGGAGGGAGGGAAAAAGCAGAACATCTTTAAAGCAGCTGAGAAATAAAAAGGCAGTCAAACAAAGAAACAAGTGTAACTGGTCCATTGAGACGAGGTACTGTGGCAAAGGCCTCTACAGAAACCATTGTCTATGCATCTTTATAAAATGTTTTTGGGGTTTTTGGACATCTTAACCTGCAGCCATATACATACCTACATATTGTTCCACATCCAGAACAGAAAAAGTAGGGGGTGGAAGTCTGAGACCTAAGCCATCCAATTTAGGGATCATAATGGGTACATCAAAGCCATGCTTCTCCAAATATTTTTGTGTCAACTGGCTGCCATGCATTTTTAGAATGATTTCATCAGCACTAGAAATGAAAACACATTTGAAAATCAACCAATAATAGTATTTAACAGAAACATGGAATTTACTGACATTTAATCCAAGAGCAGTGACTAATCGTGTAATAGCTGTAGCTAAGTAAGTTACCAGAGCATCTTGAATTCTCTGTGAAATGTAAGTATTTGCCCTCCACAACATCTGCAATGATGCATTAGGTATTTTCAACCACTTGTTTTAATCCTGATTGTTATGCTGTAAACTGGCACTACAGAACAAGTGCTCTTTCAGGGTACAAAAAGTGAAGTTTTCAAGCATGAAGTTAGAATCATTGTTTGAAGCAGCTACAGAAACCAGACTTACCCCATTTCAGATTATTCCTAATGCATCTCTTACCTGGGGAATGAACGTGCACGTAGCTGTTTAATAAATGTTCGTGTTCCAGCTTGAACTGGCTTGGAACCATCATCCAATTCTGTATAGTCATGTCTGTGCCAGTTCCTTCTCTTCTTCACTATACAGGTAGAAAGAACATTTAATTAACTTTTTAAATGAAACAAATAAAATGTATTATGATCAACAGTTCAGACAAGCTTTTAAAATTAATTCCAGTTAATACATTTATGGCATAATAATTCGTGTCAGGACTAACATTGAATAGACACAGGTTCAAACATCCATGAAGCTGACTCAGTGACGTTGGCCAAATCACTCTATCTTAAATAAACACAGTTTAATATTATTTCATGATCTTGAATATTTTGATTACTGTATTGGTCTGTTTATCCTTATATTGGTTGGTTTTTTAAATTTTTATCTGGATGATTTATTTTATAGTGTATTGTATAGTTTTATATTATTATTCATTCCTTCTCTTCACCTGTGTATGTGTATATTCATATATTTTGGACTGTACAACTTTGGAAGGATTCACTGTTTCTGGCTGTTTCATTTGTAAGGAGCTATGCATATTGATGGTACTACATATATAAAGAATGATCACAACAAATCTTACTGTGCTGTTGAAAGGATAAAATGAAGGGGAGGGAGGATGGAATAAAATATAACATCTTAGGGCCTCTCAAAAAAAAGGTACGACTCTGATGTAACAAACAGGTAAGAAAATTTGTGCTGTACACATGGATTATTCAAATTGCATGGCTGAATGGGACCAAGAACCTCTGTCTCCCACGTCTAGTGCAACACCATACAATGAATTACATTTTGTTTGCACATTTAGCCCAATTTCACTAAAAGATTTGATGTTGAACAGGAATCTAGACCTATGTAATCAGCGTAAAAATCTGTTTGGTTTTTACAGTTGAACCAGGACATAGTTTCACACAAAAGATTAAAATGAATTACATCCCTTACTATATACCACATATACTCATGCATAAGTCAGACTCATGTATAAACAAGCTCAGGGCAGATTTTGGGGCCAAAATTATGGAATTTGATATAATCTATGGATAAGTTGACAGTCATTCCACAGAGAAGGGAAAGCAACAATGGGGGCCAGCCGTCCCTGGCCATGATTGCCATTTCCCCGCCCAGACATTCAGAAAGCTAGAAGTGGTGCCACATCAGAGAGAGTGGGGGGGGGGGGGGAGGGGTCTGCAATACTTTTAGGTTCTTTGGGATAAACTAAGTTTTTGCCCTTTGCCACTGTATTCAGAGAAGGGGATTATTTCTTTTTTGATAAGAGATAAGGTGCAGTAGTCACACTGACCCATGGATAGGTCGACCCAGGTTGTTTGGGTTGCTTTTTTGCCTAAAATTTCTAGACTTATACATGATGTAATATTTTCTTAGATACACAATTCAGATTATCATGCTAGATTTTCATAAATCATGGTTTATAAACCCAAGAATTGATGTCAATACCTGTGGGCTGGAAGGCAATAAAGAAATATATTTAATGAATGTAGATAAATAAAATAAATATATCATTTTTTAAAGATATTAAAATCCAAAATCCAAATCAGATATTTATGTTTTTTCTCTAGGAATTCTTTAAACAGGTTCCTGGCCCCAAGCTTTCTATTTAAGTATCTTCCACCTCTACAATTCTTCTTCTCAAAACTTTCCCTGCATGTGTGTATGTCCCTTCAAATCACCTATCACCAAATTTCCTAACTTTTTTTAGGCAGAGGTAGTTTTGCCAATTCCTTCCTCTGAAATATAATCTATAGCAACTGGTATTTGATGGTCGTCTCCCATTCAGGTTCTAACAGGTCTGACACTGCTTAGCTTCCAAGATGGGATCTGGGAATGAGCAGGAGTACAGTGGCACTATTAAAACAGTATAACACAAATATTTATGCTTGGTAGATGTCCAGCTTTCTCAACACATTCACATATCACATTTACTGCTAAAAAATCAAACCACAAACCACATGGGAGATTGCATAGTAATCAAACAGCTGTTGTGCTACATAAGACTGCCAAATAAACTGGACCTGGTAACAAAGGTTTCCACTTGCTAATTCACACAAGATGGCTAGCATGTAAAAATGTCTTCCATAACTCCCAACAAAAGTTGTATGTACACAATATTGTAAGTAGTGGCTCACTATAGGGACTTGAGGCATTTTTTGCAGACAGTCATAGATCTTTAAAAGGGGGGGAAATGTGGTGGCCTGGATGAAGCATATAATCAGCCAGCTGTACAAAAGCTGCTGCCATAGTTAAAGTAGACACCATGTAGCAGCCGTTTTTTGTGCACCAAACCTCAGTGTGCATAACTTTTTGCAGAACGATGCATATCATTTTTTTCCATGTGTGCACACCTGTTTCTTCAAACCCAATGACTACTTTGGAAAGCAGCCAATGGCATCTGACAGTTATTAAGGTAGGCAGCTGCACTACAAAAGATGCAAGACAAAGCTTCATATGTAACTGAACCCCTCTAAAGAACAAATCAGAATGTCTGTTAAAAGACTTGTGAGACATACAAGTAGTTTTACCCTTAAAAACTGAATTTATTTTAAGGGCAGAGTATTACACAATCCAAAGTACTTAATATTTACTCTAAAAAGACTTAGATGGATTTAAAATAAAACAAACACAATTCTAATAGATTCAAGTGACTGGGAACTAAAGTTCCTCAATTGTAAGATGCACCCCCCCCCCCCGGGCCATCTCTAAAAATGGAGCATCACATGTGCTCTCTCTCTCTCTCTTTCCCTCTCTCACTCGTTCACCCTTTTTCTCTTGGTGGTACTGAAATTAGTGTGCCTCTTGCAATCGATGGCATCTTAGAATCAAAGAAATATGGCTAAGTAATTTAATATTCAAAGGAGCCCCGGTGGCGAAGTGCATTAAAGCACTGAGCTGGAGACCGAAAGGTCCCAGGTTCAAGCCCCGGGAGCGGCGGGAGCGGCTGCTGTTAGCTCCAGCTCCTGCCAACCTAGCAGTTCAAAAACATGCCAATGTGAGTAGATCAATAGGTACCGCTCCAGCGGGAAGATAACGGCGCTCCATGCAGTCATGCCGGCCACATGACCTTGGAGGTGTCTACGGACAACGCCAGCTCTTCGGCTTAGAAATTGAGATGAGCATCAACCCCCAGAGTCAGACATGACTGGACTTAACATCAGGGGAAAACTTTTACCTTTACCTAATTTAATATTCAGGAAAGTCCAACCGGACAAAATGCATAAACAGGTTAACTAACCCATAACAAATTAAACTGCAACTTCAAGGGAGTTCCACAAATGGTATGGTAGGTAAATATCCTGTAATGATATATTACCCTCCAATTAAACTTAAAAAAACATTTTTATCAGTTAAACATTATGATCTAACATGAAAAGCAATGTTACAGAACTTGCTTAATATGGAGACTCAACAATATTCAGAAATAATTTCAAGCAACTTGCTTTAAAATACATTTCCAAAAGCATTTGAATGTATCATTTTCTACTTCAGTAGTCACTGTATCTAACCTGAGACTCTTGGGGCACTAAACAGATACAGATATTAAAAAGATAAATAAGATGCAAAAACTCATGAGAGATTTTTTCATTATTAGCACTCGAGAAGGCTATCAGAGAGTAGGCTGATTCAGAAATATATTCAGTCTTCCAACAGAGGATTTTTTAAGGACTATCATTTTGTGCAATTAATTACCTATCACCTTTCCTCTAACACTTCTGATTTTTGTCAACTGCTTCTTCTGACTCTCTGGTACTAAAAAAAGAAGCCCCTTTTCTGCTCTAGCATGAAAGAAACTGACACAAGGCCATATCATGCATAACAGAAAGCACCAAATCATGAATGCCATCTGCCAACTGGATCTAGCAACCTGAAGTCTTGAAAGTTGCATTAAATACACCAGGAACCCAACAGGAAATTCTGGAACATCAGAACATCAGTTAGGAGTTCAAGTGATATTCTTATAAACAATGATTTAATCAAGAATGTAAAAAGCAATAAATCTGTGATGAATACTGGCAAGATACATTTATAAAAATTAATTATGTTTCTTTGGGCATGGCATATACTATATAATAGAAAAGGTTTAAATATGAATACATAAAATGTGAAAACTGAAGAAGTGTATCTACGTCTGACAGCTATATCCCCAGTCAGTGCAAAGGCAACAGCTAATAAATTATGTTAAAGAGAAAATCAAGCATATGTATAGAACACAAAGAATATGACAGGCATGTATGTTATTAATAACCAAAAAAATGTTATGCTAAACTACAAAGACATAGTAAAATTATACTCCTGAAACAGTAGTTAGTTGTTTAGGATTATAGTGTATTATGGGTAGGCAATAAATAAAACTGGACAGACAACAGCACTGTGTATTTAAAGATTTTGCACTCTAGAACAGGGTAAAGAGACTCACAGAGGATTCTCTGGAGCATGAGATATAGTTTTTTCAAAGGAACGTGACAGGTGCCAAAAGAAACCATGAACTCATCTTTCATCCAAGTTAGACCTGATTTTGAAGCAAAAAAGTTTTAGACGAACTCTGAAATAGAAACACTACATCTTAAGTATTTTAATACATTTGTTTAAAAATAAACGAAATGTTAAAGCAAAACAAGGGATAAATGAAGACAAGATGTAGAGAGCTGGCAGGTTTTCAAAGATGTCTCAAAGCTGAAAAATGGGAAATAGCTAAAATAAAATAAAGAAATTGCAATTAGGAATAGTTAAAACATCTTTGTTGTCTTTCTATGTACTGAAAATATATGCAATGAAAATATGCATGGTGTACAATGTTACTATATCAGTATTGTATTGTTTATACTTGTCAACTGCATTGGGAGCCTTATTAAGTAATGCTGGAGTGTAAATAATTCCATAGATAAACTACATTGCTGTTTTAAAAGCCATTACTTACTTAAGGAGGGTCCATGAAGAACTGCACAATTGGGACAGTGGTACAGGTCAATGTCAACAGCATGGTGCTCTTCTACTCTGACACAGCTAAAAAAGAAAAGAAAAGGTCTTCAGGAACTCTTTAAATTGTAAACTGTACCTTCACCTGAAAATTATCAGGACTTATATGTAGTGATGTCATACCATTCTGGATGCCAGGCATGGAGTACAGCTTCATTTTTTTTCTCCATAGGCCAGTAATGAGACTTCGAAAATAAGATATTCTTTACCCATTATTATTGCAGACTACATCTAGATTATGCAAATTGTGCTCAATCCCACTGATTTCAACATGAAACACATGGCTAACTGTCTAGATCAACACCCCACCCCCCCAAAAAAAAAAAAACCACTGCACATAAGCAATTGTACCTTCGTCCCATTTCACTAGATCCATCTTTTCTTCAGTTTGGGACTACCATTGTAATCTTACATCTGAAAAACTCATTCACTTTCCCCTTCACTGACACAAGTCTTTACAGAGAAACAGTGTGCTGTTACACTTATAGTGTCATAACTGGGGAGACCAATCTTTCAGCCTAATATCTCACACACAAGGTCATTGTGATTAGAAAATGATGGTAATAGAATAATTTGCACCACATTGTCTACCTTGCAGAAAAAAATGGGATGGAAATATACTGTAGAAATTCAACTCATTCTAGGCACTGTGAAAACTGTACACATGAAATAATCTAATGGAACAACTGCAACTGCACTAAAGGCATCTTGGTGTCACACAAAATGATTATCCCATTTATCAGGCTAGTTTTTTTTGTTATTTTTTTTGTCAGGAGCAACCGGAGTTGCTTCTGGAGTGAGAGAATTGGCCGTCTGCAAGGACGTTGCCCAGGGGACGCCCTGATGTTTTTTTGTTGTTTTTACCATCCTTGTGGGAGGCTTCTCTCATGTCCCCGCATGGAGCTGGAGCTGATAGAGGGAGCTCATCCGCACTCTCCCCGGGTGGGATTCGAACCTGGCAGCTTTCAGGTCAGCAACCCAACCTTCAAGTCACAAGGCTTTTATCCCCTAGGTCACCGGAGGCTCCTAGGCTAGTGATATTGGTTCAACTATTACAGTATATGAGCATCTGTCTGTGCCATAATACTAAACTAGTAACAAAAGAAACCAGGTATTTATTTCCCAGTGATATCAATATAACCAAATTACAATGGGATGTGGGTATAATTAGTACACAAACTGAAGGTCTATTCAAGTCTAGAATGCCTACTTCTAAGTGGCTTCTTTGAAAAAACAGACACTACAACCAGGTGGTCAGCATACCTACAACATCTGCTTTGATATAATGGCAATGATTTTTAAAAAGCAAACTTTTAGCAATAACTCACAGTTCAACAGCCAAATCTAGAGGAGCACAGTGAGAATTCATGTGAACTATGCCAGCTTCTCCCAACACATAGTCCGGCAAAATAGCATTTTGAAATTGAAATATATGTTAGATGAGGTCTTACAATTCACTAAAAACAGTTCATACACATAAGTATATTTTCATAGAAATGTTGGCAGAATAAAAAATAATGATTTGCCAGTAGACATGGCTGAGCTCATATGACAGCAGAGGGGAAAAGTCAGCTGTGACTCTTCCCTCTATTTTACAACATGCACATACATATACAAGCACTCACATACATACACACACACACACATGGAGATTGCTGCAATCTTTCTCTGCTTGGGTGACTGTGTCTTGTCTTTGTAATACTAAGTGTTCTTCCATGGAGCACTACAAGCAGTGCTGATCTTTATATAGCTGCCTTCTTTTCCACACTACTCCTCTGTCTTTTCTTCCCCTGCACCTTGAAAGTTGCCTCCTTTTAAAAGCCATGCTATAGCATGAGAGGAAGGGAAGTGCTACAGCACTTCAACTCAGGGCCAAAGACAGTTCTTCATGAATTGGGAATCCTCATTAATAGACCAGGAAAATTTAGAAGTGCTTTGGGGAATCAATTATTGACATTGATGTGTTAGAAGAAAGCACTTATGCCAAATCAATTGGATATATAGTGATAAGAATGTGGAAGAATGGCATCTTCAAAAATGATCTTGAAGGTCTTTTTCAAGGCCACAACTCTCCACATGCATGACAGGGGTCAGAGCAGTCTTAAGAAAACTGTAACAGCTTTGAAATAATGAATGAATCAATTCAGCTAGACTGTATACAAGAATGAAGTTCAGGAACCTTATAACAAAATGTGTAATTTTCAGAAGTCCAGCTTTAATGGGTCAAACATTATAAGGGGTTGAGTAACAAAAAGGCTGGAAATTAGGGTAAAATATGGGTTTGTACAACAGTACAGTTTTAATCATACCACACAATTATTTTTACTCATCATACCACACAATACATGTTTACTAGTCAACTCCTTTCCTATAATCTGATGCACAAATGTCCAATCAGATTTTTATGAGAAATTGTATGACTGTAAACAGAAAACATTGCTATACCCATTAATGCAAGCAAAATAATTAAATAGAATCCATGCAGTGTATAAACAATCTTGTTCAACAAAGTGAAGGTACAAGTTTACAAAATACCAGTAGGTTTTATGAGTTTAAGGAAATTGTTAAGCAGTAATAGAGTAGAAAATGACCCCATGGCTACAAGCAACAGTATATTCCTAGTTTTAGAAAGCTGTACATCTTGCAGTATCACATTTTGTTTCATACTCATATCACTAATTCCTCACAGGTAATGGACATAAAAGGTAACCTTTCCAAATAACTGCCAAAAATTCTTTTCTCCCATCCTGAGGAATTTAGAGTTATAACCTCTAAACTGCTGGTAAACGGGTCCTTGCTTGATTATTAGTGCATGTTAATGCTGTCTTAAGAACACCTTTCATAGAAGACAGCAGTTATAAAATCCCATTTGATCTTGGCATATACTTACAGCCTGCATAATCAATGTGGGAATTGACATCTAGGGTACCATTTATTTTACGCATGAATCTCTTGGCATCTGAGTAATGCTCATCTCATGCAAAAGTACTGGCTTGTTTCAGCAACTGCTCTCTATTCAGGCACAGTCATTGGCATACGGTATATCTGTTGCTGGAGGGATTTCTCGACCGTTTGGATAGTATTTATTTTATTACTATATACAGGCAGTCCCCGAGTTACAAACATTTGATGTACAAATGATTCATAGTTAAAAACGGGGTGAGACAACAGGAAGTGAGAGAAACGTACTCCTGGGAAGATGAATTCACTCCTGAAAGAGTTATCACGGCAGAAAAGTGTCTCCACTGAAGTTTTCTCACCAATCCTTGTTTCCACACAAGGCAATTTTTTCAAAATGAAATGAAATGAAACTTTATTTATAGCTTGCCCTATCTCCCCGAAGGGACTCAGGGTGGCTGACAACAAAATAAACAATGGCAAACATTCAATGCCACTACAATACACAAAACGAATAAAAAACAACTCAACAAATTATAAAACAACAAATAAATAAGACAATACATAGCACACTCCACATAATTACAAACATATCAAATCATTAAAATCTCATTAAAAGTCTCTAAAAAATCCAGTTCTCACAGGGACAGAAAGTGAGGTGGAATCTTCTGAACAGGGGCACAGACAGCAAAACAAATACCACAGGGGTGTTAACCCTTTTCTGTGCTATCCAACTTACCAGTACATACAAATTCAGCTTAACAAAAAACCTGCAAAACCTATCTTGTTCGTAACTTGGGTACTGCTTGCATTTGTAATTCTGATTTGTTTTTCTATTATGTGCATCTTGCCTCTGCATCTTGTTATCACCAGCATTAATACTTTTCAGTTAATTATAAGACAGCAAAACCTAAGTAGGACTTTTTTCTTTGGCCTCTGAATTATACAATACGAGTCTATTAGAATACTGCAATCACCTGGAGAGGGTCTTTTCTTTGTCCCACCACCTTCTTAGGTGGGTTTGGTGGAAACAACAGAGTGGGCCTTTTTAGTAGCTGCCCCCAGTCTAAGGAATTCCCTCCCTTGAGAGTCTAGGATGGCCTCATACATGCTTGCCTTTCATCAGCAGGCAAAAACATTTCTCTGCCCTCAAGTGTTTATACACTGATGAGAGTTGGGCTTTTAAAAATAGTTTAAGGTGGAGATAAATTTTTAATACATTATAACATTTTAATGTTAATATATTTGTTTTAAAATATTTATATTAATATTTTTATGCATTTACATTGATTTATATTTATTGTTAACTGTCTTGAGTCTTTATATTGGGAGAAAGACGGGATAAATATTAGAAAGACAGGATGACTCCCATCACTGGAATGTAACCACTGAAGGCTATAACCTCTTTCACAGAAACAGAACAAAGGGGAGAGGAGGGGGAGTAGCCATATATGTCAAAAACATTTACGCTGCAGAAGAGATGCAAGACAGCAATCCAGGAAACCAGCTTGAAAGCATTTGGATAAGAATCAAGAGAAACGGGACTCAAAAAGATCTCGTTGTGGGTATCTACTACAGACATCCGAACCAGGATGAAGAACTTGATGAAGCCTTCTGTCAGCAGTTGACCAAACAGGCACAAGGAAGAGATATAGTAGTCATGGGCGATTTCAACTATCCTGATTTATGCTGGAAAACAAACTCAGCCAAGAGTACAAATTCCTTGCTTGCTTTGCGGACAATTTTATGGTCCAGAAGGTAGAAGAAACAACAAGGGGATTGGCTACTCTTGATCTCATCCTAACAAAGGCGGAGGACCTGATCAATGCAGTCGGAGTGGTCGGATCCTTAGGGGTCAGCGACCATGTGCTCCTGCAGTTTGCAACACAAAAGAAGGCTGAAACTAAGACAAGTCAAACCCGCATTCTGGACTTTAGGAGAGGTGACTTCCAAAAAAGGAAGGAAATACTGAGCGGCATTCCATGGATGCCAATACTGAAAGACAAGGGAGTTAAGGATGGATGGGAGTTTTTCAAAAGTGAAAAACATGCAAACTGTGCCAACAAAGAATAAAAATAAGACAAGTGCAAAGAAGCCAGAATGGATGTCCAATAAACTTTTAACTGGTCTAAGACTCAAAAGAGACATGCACAAGAAGTAGAAAAAGGGAGAAATCACCAAAGAAGAATTCAAACGAATAGCCAACTCCTGTAGGGAAAAGGTTCGCAAGGCTAAAGCGGAAAATGAGCTCAGGCTTGCCAGAGACATTAAAAACAATAAAAGAGCTTCTTTGCTGACGTTGGTAGGAAAAGGAAGAACAAGGAGGCAATAGGGCCTCTGCGAGGAGAAGATGGGGTAATTCTGACAGGGGATAGGAAAAAGGCAGAGCTATTTAATGCCTTCTTTGCCTCAGTCTTCTCACAAAAAGAAAGCCAGCCTCAACCTCAGCGACATGGAGTGGGCAAAGGATTGGGGGAAATCCAACCCCAAATAGGGAAACAAGTTGTCCAGGAATATCTGGCCTCTCTAAATGAATTCAAGTCTCCAGGGCCAGATCAACTACACCCAAGAGTATTGAAGGAACTAGCAGAAGTTATTTCGGAACCACTGGCAATCATCTTTGAGAGTTCTTGGAGAACGGGACAAGTCCCAGCAGATTGGAGGAGGACAAATGTGGTCCCTATCTTCAAGAAGGGAAAAAAAGGACGACCCAAAGAATTACCGTCTGGTCAGCCTCACATCGATACCAGGCAAGATTCTGGAAAAGATCGTTAAGGAAATGGTCTTCAAACACTTAGAAACAAATGTGGTCACTGCTAATAGTCAACACGGATTTATCAAAAACAGGTCATGCCAGACTGATCTCTTTTTTCGATAGAGTTACAAGCTGGGTAGATGCGGGGAATGCCGTGGATGTAGCCTATCTGGATTTCAGTAAGGCCTTCGACAAGGTCCCCCACGAGCTTCTGGCAAAAAAGCTAGTCAAATGTAGGCTAGGCAAAACTACGGTTAGATGGATCTGTAATTGGTTAAGGGAACGAACCCAAAAAGTGCTCACCAATGCGTCTTCTTCATCCTGGAAAGAAGTCACGAGTAGAGTGCTGCAGGGTTCCGTCCTGGGCCTGGTTCTGTTCAACATCTTTATTAACGACTTAGATGAAGGGTTAGAAGGCATGATCATCAAGTTTGTAGACAACACCAAATTGGGAAGGATAGCCAACACTCCAGAAGACAGGAGCAGAATTCAAAAAGATCTTGACAGATTAGAGTTGGGCTGAAACTAACAAAATGAATTCAACAGGAACAAATGCAAGATACTTCACTTAGGCAGAAAAAAATGAAATGCAAAGATACAGAATGGGGCACAGCAGTACCTGTGAAAAAGATCTTGAAGTCCTAGGAGGGGCTTAAAGAGCTAGGCATATTTAGCCTGCAGAAGAGAAGTCTGAGAGGAGACATGATAGCCATGTACAAATATGTGAGGGGAAGTCACAGGGAGGAGGGAGCAAGCTTTTTTGCTGCTGCCATGGAGACTAGGATGTGGAACAATGGCTTCAAACTAGAGGAAAGGAGATTCCACCTGAACATTAGGAAGAACTTCCTCACCGTGAGAGCTGTTTGGCAGTGGAACTCTCTGCCCCAGAGTGGGGTGGAGGCTCCTTCTTTGGAGGCTTTTAAGCAGAGGCTGGATGGCCATCTGTCAGGGGTGCTTTGAATGAGATTTTCCTGCTTCTTGCAAGGGGTTGGACTGAATGGCCACACTTGGGACGGGGGCGGGATCAAGAGCAGGAACTCCTCCGATAACCACAGTATTCAAGTTGGTCTGTAATGGGAGATGCAGTTCGTCATATTTATGGTACTAAAATCAAGTATTAATTTTTCCTTGTCCAAAACTAAAACAAATATTTTTGGCTGGAGTTGAACTTTAAAAATTTGCTTCTTCTGATTTAACAAACAAATGCAACTTAAATACAAGCCTACAGAACCTATCTTGTTAATAACCCAGGGGCTGCCTACAACTAGAGCAGATATTCTGGTTTGCCTTGTTGGCTGAAGTTTTTCTGCATTCCAATTTTCATAGCCATCAGGTTTCATCCTTCATCCTTGGGCAAGCATCCATTAGATGCTCAAACTTCTGTATTATTCAATCAGCATCTGTAGCAATAAACAGTATGTCCATATGCCTTATGATTTTCTCTACATTCTACTGTGTAGTAGCATTTGATTAGTGTGTGTACATGCCTTCAAACTGTTTGTTGACTGATGGCAATTACATTAATTTTATACAGCCTTCTTAGGTAAGAAATCCTCAGAGGTGGTTTTCCCTGTTTCTTCCTGCAATCAAGCAAATGTTATTTTGAAGGTTATTTTCCCTGTTGGGCCATGAAATGAAAGGGATACTTTGATTAGTAATTTTTATATTTCAGTATGTAATTTCTATCCATGGTTTACCAGTCATCAGCAAATCACTGGCCATTATCAGGTTATATGACTTCTCTCAGTGCTCTTCTGAACCCTATGATCAGGGTTTTATTTTAAGTCTGTACATCATGTTTGGTCAGATACTGAATCACTCAAGAGTGCAAGACTGTAGATGCATCACTATCATCTTCTGAATCAAATAGGTATTTCACATCCACATCATACAGAATTACTCCTGACTTGGTAAGTAGAATGTAGAGAAAATCATAAGGCATATGGACATACTGTTTATTGCTACAGATGCTGATTGAATAATATGGTAATTCCATATGATGCCGATTTCATTTCACTTTTTATATTTTCTTTAAAAATATATTATCTTTCTAAACTGTAAGCTCTTGAGTCCCAATTTTGGGAGGAAAGTAAAAAATATATTGTTGTTGTTGTTAGTCTATTCTGGCATCTCCATACAGCTGCTTAAATTTCCACACATGGTTTCTAACAATGATTTTTCTTATGGCACTATACTGTAATGCCCTTCATATCAACTAAGTGAAGCCCTGTTTAGCATCGTTTGTATGATCACAAATTAAGCCATGGTGCAATATCTTGTTACCATCACCTGCAGCCCAAATAGAAGTCCATGAACATTTTCATTCTTATTTAATTTCTTCAGACCATAAAAGTTTCATGTATTACCCTTTGAAGTTCTCTCTAAACCAGCAATAAAAGTTTCTATATTTTCATTGAAAATCATGCTTTCCACTAATGCAATGATCATATCCACTGCCTTAACTACTACACTGAAACCAAACACTACACCAGCATTGCCCACTACACTGTGCTGACTAGGGGATTATGAGACCTGCAGTCCAAACATTTGAGGAAACCCACATTATAAGATCGTTGCTTGCTCTTATTATTTATTATGACTGGAGTTAGGGCTGATGACAATACAGGCCCCTTTGTGGCTCACAATACTTCTCACATCAATTATAATGTACATATTGTTAGATGCACATTCACCCAATTTTAACCACAGGTTATCCACAGCTTTTTCTGTGTGACACAGATCTTCATTCTCTAAAATAGTAATCAAACCAAAGCCACGTTTTACGCCACTGGGTTAAAGATCCCCACCCCTGCTTTAAGACATTTCTTACTATATTTTTAAATAATATATCCAAGGTGGATCATTAATTTCAAAATCTCAACAGTTTTCACAGAAGTAGTCCAGCCCACGGAATATAAACTTGTAATCTGGAAAGTGTTATTTAAGGTCATTTAAGAGTAACATGAACTCAAGCCTTTCCCCCTTCTGGGCAATATATGATCTAACACATGTGCATGCTCTAACTTGCCTACCCTAGAACAAGTAAAAAAATGGCATTGTGGCTGGCATGTTATACTTCCCCCTTTTGCCCTTGATCAAGGGGAACCAACGAATAATATAGGTGAGCTATAGGCTTATTGAGCCAAAACATAGTATAATCTTCTGAGCTCAGTTTCATAATCAGTGGTGAAAAATGAGATTCCACAGAGTTGTAAATAGGTTCTCCCACTTCAAAAAGAACCCTGCTTAACAGATCCCGAATGCACTGTGTATGCATTTGGAAAACAAAGGTGTAATAAGAATAAAAGCCACCAGCAGCTTAACAATATGCAACAACAAAAATGGACAAATACTGAATAGCAGGTATAGAAAAGATATTGGTTGTTTTAGAAAAGCAGAACCTAAGAACTTAATACTTGGTACATCGGCTAATATAGATATAGTGGACACACCCATTTAAAAAATCTTGCAAAAACTTTGCAACATCCAAAATTGCTGTTATCTTATGAATGGTATCCAAAGGTATAATTTCTATAACAATTTTTGTGAAATCAATTAATGGCCTAAGATTTACCTGATAAAACATATTCAACTTAATTTAAATAAATAATATGCTGCTAAATCTAACCCCAACCTGTCAAAGTCAATGTTTTAAAACAAGAAACTATGTGTTACTTATGTGTATGAACTTATTTTATGTATTATATAGTTAATATAAAATTTATCACAAGTTGAACAAAATGAGGAAAGGATGAGAAGTTTGAATAACAGGTACCAATGCTTATGACCTAAAAGGTGAACAAATTGATCTGTACGCATTTGACAAAAAGCGAAACATATTACTAAGTATTTTCAGTTTGTTCATAATTGACAACAAAGAAGCATATTACTTTTTACTCAGACATAGCTTATCCGTCTTGAGTATTTCAAATCTTAACTAAAAGCTATGAGACCACCCTCCCACAGGTAGAGACTCTCCTCCCTGAATCAAATAACATAGCTTACTGCCTTAAAAAGGCCTTGTTCCCAAAGGAAATTACACAAAAAACTGAGTTTCTGCCACAATAGTAGCATCTTCTTATTGGATTGTAATCCTACCCCAGTTAGCTTTTTAAAAATGTTAATGCTGATGACCATAATACAAATGTTCTATTCTGTTTAGGAAAGTTTGTTCTGACTGATGAGACATCTCAATTGGATGGCCTTGTTTTACAAAATGTATTCTGTATCAATGAAATTACAAAAAAGTATTTTCTCAAAAGAAGATGAATGCATGCCATTTCCTTCAGATTGGATGTGCACAATAACAATAACAACAACAAAACAGTTGCCAAACACTTCCCTTTCTACCTCCACAGGAATGATATGCTGCTTAGGGATCATAGAGACCCACATACATCAGAGAAATATACCTACCCCTCCCCTTCCCGTTTGATACACAGCTGCTCTTCCCGTTTGATACACAGCTCTACTTTTGACATTTATTTATTTACTAGCTGTACCCGGCCACGCATTGGTGTTAAATGGAAAAGAGCAAAGAGAAAGAGGTTTCTAATGTATTTAATTTCACAATACTTGTGGGTATACAATATTTTTAGTTGTTCCATTGTCTGTGCAGATATAGAGATTGTCTGGTTTGCCGATTCTAGAACACGCAACATATAATTGTTCATGTAAAAAGCAATCCATATCTAGATCTAAAACACAGAATTCTAAAGATTGGCCCTGAGCTTTGTTGATAGTGATTGCAAAAGTCAGTCAAATTGGGAACTGAAATCTCTTAAATTGAAATGGCATATCTGTTGGAGTCATAGGAATGCGAGGAATGAGTACATCTTCAACCATGAATATCAAGGCAAATAATCCACAATGTCAGCTTTAAACTGGATTACATGTCAGTGTAGACTTAGGGCCCTTCCTCACAGCCATATAACCCAGAATATGAAGGCAGATCATCCACAATGTCTGCTCTGAACTAGGTAATCTGAGTCCAGGCTGCCATGTAACCCAGTTCAATGTGGATAGAATCATAGAGGTGGAAGAGACCTTCCGTGCCATCCAGTCCAACCCCCTGCCAAGAAGCAGGCAGATGGCCATCCAGCCTCTGCTTAAAAGCTTCCAAAGAAGGAGCCTCCATCACAGTCCGGGGCAGAGTTCCACTGCCAAACAGCTCTCATGGTGAGGAGGTTTTTCCTTAATGTTCAGGTGGAATCTCCTTTCCAGTAGTTCTGCGTCCTAGTCTCCAGAGCGGCAGAAAACAAGCTTGCTCCCTTCTCCCTATGACTTTCCTTACATATTTATACATGGCTATCATGTCTCCTCTCAGCCTTCTCTTCTGCAGGCTAAACATGCCCAGCTCTTTAAGCCGCTCCTCAAAGGGCTTGTTTCTCCAGACCCTTAATCATTTTAGTCGCCCTCCTCTCGACACTTTCCAGCTTGTCAACATCTTCCTTCAACTGCGGTGCCCAGAATTGGACACAGTATTCCAGGTGTGGTCTGACCAAGGCAGAATAGAGGGGGAGCATGACTAGATGCTATACCCCTTTTATGCAGGCCAAAATCCCACTGGCTTTTTTTGCCGCCGCATCACATTGTAGGCCTATGTTTAACTTGTCCACGAGGACTTCAAGACCTTTGTCACATGTACTGCTGTCGAGCCAGGTGTCCTCCATTCTGTATCTTTGCATATCATTTTTTCTGCCTAAGTGAAGTATCTTGCATTTGTCCCTGTTGAACTTCATTTTGTTAGTTTCAGCCCATCTCTCTATTCTGTTAAGATCGTTTGGAATTCTGCTCCTGTCTTCTGGAGTATTGGCTATCCCTCCCAATTTGGTGTCGTCTGCAAACTTTATGATCATGCCTTCTAAGTCAGGGGTCCCCAAACTTTTTAAACAGGGGGCCAGTTCACAATCCTTCGGACCGTTGGAGGGCAGGACTATAGTTGGCCACCGAGCAATAACAACAACAACAACAATAAAGAGGGTTGGAAGAGACCCCTTGGGCCATTGAGTCCAATCCTCTTCTGCTTTTGTGCACCGAAAACACAAGCAAAGCACCCCTGACAGATGGCCTCCCAGCTTCAATGTTAATAAATAATAATAATAATAATAATAAAGAGGGTTGGAAGAGACCCCTTGGGCCACTGAGTCCCACCCCTTTCTGCCTCTGGCACCAAAAGCACAAGCAAAGCACCCCTGACAGATGGCCACCCAGCCTCAATGTTAATAATAATAATAATAATAATAATAATAATAATAATAATAATAATAATAAAGAGGGTTGGAAGAAACCTCTTGGGCCATTGAGTCCCACCCCCTTCTGCCTCTGGCACCAAAAGCACAAGCAAAGCACCCCTGACAGATGGCCACCCAGCCTCAATGTTAATAACAACAATAATAATAATAATAATAATAATAATAATAATAATAATAAAGAGGGTTGGAAGAGACCTCTTGGGCCATTGAGTCCCACCCCCTTCTGCCTCTGGCACCAAAAGCACAAGCAAAGCACCCCTGACAGATAGCCACCCAGCCTCAATGTTAATAACAATAATAATAATAATAATAATAATAATAATAATAATAATAAAGAGGGTTGGAAGAGACCTCTTGGGCCATTGAGTCCAACCCCCTTCTGCCTCTGTGCACCAAAAGCAGATGCAAAGCACCCCTGAGAGATGGCCACCCAGCCATAATAATAATAATAATAATAATAATAATAATAATAATAATAATAATAATAAAAAAACAGTCCTAGACGCTTGGGAAGTGTTCAACTTGTGATTTTGTGATATGAAATCCAGCATATCTATCTTGTTTGCTGTTTCATAATAAAATAATAATAATAATGGTTGTAAGAGAAGAAGAGACCCCTTGGGTCATTTAGCCCAACCCCCTTATGCCCTTGTGCCTTGGGGGCCGAATAAATGGCTTCGATGGGCCGCATCCGGCCCCCGGGCCTTAATTTGGGGAGCCCTGATCTAAGTCATTGATAAAGATGTTGAACAGAACAGGGCCCAGGACGAAACCCTGCAGCACTCCACTCGTGACTTCTTTCCAGGATGAAAGAAGTCACTGGTATTGGTGAGCACCCTTTGGGTTCATTCGCTTAACAAATTACAGATCCACCTAACCATAGTTTTGCCTAGCCCACATTTGACTAGTTTGCCAGAAGGTCGTGGGGAACCTTGTCAAAGGCCTTACTAAAATCCAGATACGCTACATCCACGGCGTTCCCCGCATCTACCCAACTTGTAACTCTATCGAAAAACGGGATCAGGTAAGTCTGGCATGATTTGTTTTTGATAAATCCGTGTTGACTATTAGCAATGACCGCATTTGTTTCTAAATGTTTGAAGACCACTTCCTTAATGATCTTTTCCAGAATCTTGCCTGGTATCAACATGAGGATGACCAGACGATAATTCTTTGGGTCATCCTTTTTCCCTTCTTGAAGATAGGGACCACATTTGTTTTCCTCCAATCTGCTGGTACTTCTCCCGTTCTCCAAGAACTCTCAAAGATGATTGCCAGTGGTTCCGAAATAACTCCCTCTAGTTCCTTCAGTACTCTTGGAAGTAGTTGTTCCAGCCCTGGAAACTTGAATTTGTTTAGAGCGGCCAGGTATTCTTGGACAAATTGTTTCCCTATTAGGGGTTGGATTTCCCCCAATCCTTCGCCCACTCCATGTTGCTGAGGTTGAGAACGGCTTTTTTTGTGAGAAGACTGAAGCAAAGAAGGCATTGAGTAGTTCTGCTTTTTCCCTATCCCCTGTCACCATCACCCCATCTTCTCCTCACAGAGGCCCTATCGCCTCCTTGTTCTTCCTTTTCCTACCAACGTAAGCAAAGAAGCCCTTTTTATTGTTTTTAATGTCTCTGGCAATCCTGAGCTCATTTTCCACTTTAGCCTTGCGAACCTTTTCCCTACAGGAGTTGGCTATTCGTCTGAATTCTTCTTTGGTGATTTTTCCCCTTTTCCACTTCTTGTGCATGTCTCTTTTGAATCTTAGCCAAGTTAGAAGTTCTTTGGACTGGTATGCAGCTATGTGGAAGGGGCCTAAAGAAAGACACAGGGTGCCCAAAGGAGTCCCGATGAAATAAATAATAAACATACAGTGGCATTCCTAAGGGCGGGGGTGACATTGGAAGAGGAAAGAAGGGAGGTCCACCCCCCCCCCTCAGATGAGTCAATGATTGACAGCAAGGGCTTTTAAAAGGGGGGGGCTTTGAAATTAGGGAATCCCAATGGAGGGGGGGGGGTGATGTGCAAGCCCGCACAGCCAAGTAAGCACACAGAGCCCAAGAAGCGAGTCGTGCCTTAGGCCTGGCTTAGTGGGTGGGTGGCCGAGACACGCTCCCTCTCCTTCTCACTCAGGCGCAACTTTGGACTGAGGCAGGGAAGCAGCGTTGAGGGGGGAAGATGAAAGTGGGCCCCAAGGCCCACTCCCGGTGTGCGCCCCCACGCAATCCCGCCCTCTTCAAGACAGAGTGAGCAGCGCTGAAACAAAGGATAGACTACTCTCACACAGAGGGAGAAAGACAGGAATACATAAAATAAATGATAAACTATACTCATGAAATGTAAAAACATAAAAACATGTGCATATTTGAATGCAACATTGTGTTCAAATTTCAAAGCAATCGGTGAAATATTTTGGGAGTTTTGTATGTTTGAACAAACGAACATTTACATTTTTATTTATATAGATTTAGCACCAACAATGTATAGAACACTTTACAAGTAAAACAACCAAAAATAGTGGGTCCTGCCAAAGGTGTACAATCTAAAAACATATAGTTTTTTCCTGTCTTTCTTACTGACCTTTAGAGCAGGGATAGATGAAATGTGTACTTTGCTATCTCTGCTCTCATTAATAGGCTTAGGACTACAAATTTTGTATACGCTTTTATGTTTATACATTTTCTAGATCCACATTGGAGGCATTTTTTTTAGATCACAGGATGTTATCATTTTCCTTGTGTACTTAGTATGATTTGGACAGTTAAAAGGGTGGGGGGGATAATTTGGTGCATTAAGTGCATTCAGCAACATACTTGCAGTATGTCACATAATTTATATGAAAAATACATTTTATTCCATATTATATTAAAATGTAAAATACTTTCTTGCTCTAGTTACCTTTTTTACAAACGCAAAAGTGATTTCATGTATAATCATTTCACTTTTGTGGCAACATCAGCACCATACTTTATAGAGAGGAATGAACTCAACATTTTTCACAAGAATCACCAATTCAAAGGCCTTCTTTACTTAATGCCAGACTAATGGAGATTAAATATTAATTCAATTCAAAGAGACCTTGACCTGAAAAAGTAGTGCTATTTGTTCAGAAGTCACAGTATTAGTGTGATGCAGGCTTGGAGACATTTAAAATTTCTAAAGAATTACATATTCGTTTAGTAGATTTTGCTGTTTGCTGTCATACCACTTATATTTAAAAAGTACTCAAAAGTAAAACCCTGTTTTGCTGAATTCCAAGCTCCTATTGTTTCTATTTTATCTCATATTTTAGCGCCTGCTAGGGAGGAAATACAGATGCTGAGCCCACACTTGAGACCAATGGCCCATTATAATGATACAATGGACAAATAGTGTTAGATTCACTGTGTTTCCAATTTCGTTTTTATCTATGTAACCTATGAAAGCAATCGGTAGGTTTTATGTTCACTCAGAGCAACTTTCAGTTAACCTAGTTTGAATCTATACATGGGGAATTAGCTGCCTGAGAAATTCATTGAAATTGTAAACAGACAGGCTGCGGTAAGGTGGCCAGGTTATCCAACTGATAACAAAGGAAGTGAATAATAATAATAATAATAATAATAATAATAATAATAATAATAATAATACTTTATTATTATACCCCACCTCCATCTCCCCAAAGGGACTCAGGGCGGCTTACATGGCGCCAAGCCCGGATAAAACAGCAAACCAAAATAAAATAACATCAAGAAATACAAACACAGGCATTAAAATTTAACACTCTGGACATAGTAAAAGCATAAAATGATAATGATGGTAAAAACATGGATTTGGAACCCAAGTAGAGGGGGTAAAATGAACTGGGCAAAGTGCAATGAGTGAATATTGTAACACGAGGTAGTTGTAATAAAAAGAATAAAGTTAGATCTCTTGAAATGTATGCATTCAAATCACTAGAGCAGTGATAAGTTTGGTGTGGTGGATTTAGTGATACTGAAATAGAATTATTAATTGCTTAAATTAATGTATATTCTGATGTATATTCTGAAAGCTAAGTAACACCAGTACAGTAGAGCCTGACTTATCCAACCTTCGCTTATCCAACATTCTGTATTATCCAACGCAGTCTGCCTCCTGCCCAGATCCACAGCTGTTTTGCTAGGCAGCAATTCTATCTTTATTTGTAATCAATTTTTTAGTAGTCAATGTTTTGGTAGTCAATGTTTTCAACACATTGCAATGTTTTGGTATTAAATTTGTAAATACAGTAATTACTACATAACATTACTCTGTATTAAACTGCTTTTTTCTGTCAATTTGTTGTAAAACATGATGTTTTGGTGCTTAATTTGTAAAATCGTAACATAATTTGACATTTAATAGGCTTTTCCTTAATCCCTCCTTATTAGCCAACATTTTGCTTATCCAACGTTCTGCCGGCCCGTTTATGTTGGATAAGCAAGACTCTACTGTATTTTCAAAAAAGAGGTATTTGAGGCTATAAATTGTAACAGTGTAGCTAAAAAGATACAAACATATGGGACAGAAGCCTGCAACTGTGTCTTGTTATATACAATTTTAGTGGTTTTTTTTTAAGTCTGGTAGCTCAAAGATTAACAGGTTTACTGGGTCATAAGCTTTCACAGGCTAGCTAAACTGATTTCAGATGCATGGTCACATACATTGTTACAGAGCAGTTAAAATGTGGTATAATAGCTAAATCTCCACAAAGTGTGTGTACAGTTAGCTTGATCATGCATCTGACCAACCGTGTTCTAATGAACTACACTGTGCACCACAATAAATCCACTAGATTCTTAATGCCACAAAATGTTGTTTTGCTATAGTATTGTTACTAACTTTGTTTTCTCTCTATCATCAAAATAGTCACAGCAGAGACCTAGGTGACGGAACAGTGAATTAACCTCTCTCATATGTCTTCTCAAGCAGTCAGTGTAACATTAATAAAGATTTGAGGGGTGATGACAGGAGGTTGCTGTAGTCTCTAGAAATTATCTCACATGCTACAGAATCCCGTGTTTTTAAGAGTCAATCTTGTGCTAAAGTTCTAACGACCAATCAAAAACCCAGTTTGAAGCTGATGGAAATGGCCTCTTACTTGGTGCTGAGGATCCCCTGAAAGATTGTTTGGGAAGACCTCAATATACATGATGAAACCATTGGAACCAAAAACGCTCAGTTCTTCATAACCACAGTGCTGTCCTAACAAGTCATAATACCAAAATTGTATCAGAAAATACTGAATGTGGAGGAAACATGTGTCCCAGAAGATTGGCACAATGACATCTCTTGCTTTCTTTGCAGAGCCCATGCAACACACTGTTATATTTCTAAGCTAACTGCAATGAAGCAAGTGGGATTGGCTAGAATACAGGAAGGAAGACAAAGGGATTCATGCTGTTGTTCTAAATCAGTGGTTCTCAACCTGTGGGTCCCTAGGTGTTTTTGCCTACAATTCCCAGAAATTCCAGGCAGTTTACCAGCTGTTAGGATATCTGGGAGTTGAAGGCCAAAACATCTGGGGACCGACAGGTTGAGAACCACTGCTCTAAATCATCCATAAACAAACTTGGTAAAAACAGAATAAATGATGCAACCCAAGATACATAAATAGGTGGGAAAGGGAAATCCTAGCTACAGTATTGCATTCAAAAGTATTAAGGAGAAAAAGTTTCAAAGTTATTTATGATCTTTGAGGTCCCTGTCAACTACTGACCAGTCAGCTAGGAAAATCAGTGATGACAGCAACTGGGCTTCTCAAAAACAAGTCCAGACAGGATAATCTTATCAAATTACAGTAGAAGAACAGTAGCTTAGTTGTATAGTGTGAATTATAAAGGGGAACAACTGTGTAATTCTACTTTGATTTGGTCACATCTCACCTGGAACACTATGACGAGTTCTGGAATCCACACTTTAAGGAAGATATTGGAAAGTTAGAACATGTTCAGAACAGGTCAACAAAGATGATAAAAGTGAAACTAAGTCTGAAGGTTTTCCATTGTAAAGAGATACAATACTTTAAGTTGATTACCACAGCACCTCTCAAATACCTGAAATGCTTTTACATGTAAGATAGAGCAAAGTTGTATTTCTGATAACCAGAGAGGAACCTGACCTAAAAGGTTAGGTAAAGGTTTTCCCCTGATGTTAAGTCCAGTCGTGACCGACTCTGGGGGTTGGTGCTCATCTCCATTTCTAAGCCGAAGAGCCGCCGTTGTCCGTAGACACCTCCAAGGTCATGTGGCCGGCATGACTGCATGGAGCACCGTTACCTTCCCGCTGGAGCGGTACCTATTTATCTATTCACATTTGCATGTTTTCGAAATGCTAGGTTGGCAGAAGCTGGGGTTAACAGCAGGTGCTCATTCCGCTCCCGGGATTTGAACCTAGGACCTTTCGGTCTGCAAGTTCAGCAGCTCAGTGCTTTAACACACTGCACCACCACCTGACCTAATA
Organism: Anolis carolinensis; assembly: GCF_035594765.1. Taxonomy (NCBI): domain Eukaryota; kingdom Metazoa; phylum Chordata; class Lepidosauria; order Squamata; family Anolidae; genus Anolis; species Anolis carolinensis. The sequence goes on from NC_085845.1 coordinate 181,633,366, forward strand.
GATTAAAACCACAAAAGATTCCAATTAAGCATTAGAATAATATGCTGCTTTCCTGTAACTATGGTTCTTTGAGAGGTCATATGTGAACTTAAACAAATAGATTATTTGTAACTTCTAGAGATACTACACAAGCATTTTGGCAGTAGCATAATCTATTCCCTGTACAACATACCACAGTATACTTTCCACAAAAACTGCCAGTTCCATGGATGCTGAAGCAGTAGTCAAAAAATGGCCTTGCCTGTGTGTAAAACAGCCCTTGCAAAATGTCAAAATGGTACATTTTTAACTTTTTTTTTAAAAAAAAAAAACCTCAACCTCTCCCAAATCTGAGGGAGGTTTAGGTCTCATTTGATCCTCAAAAATTGATGGACAGTATCCATACAGTCTCCAGTAAAACTTTGCCTGCTGCCACAGCACAATATGTTATCATGTATACAATATATTTTATCCAAGGTATGGAGACAAATCTTCACATCACATAATAACTTCATTATGGTTGACAGTTATAAATGTGATAGATCAAGATAGTATCTACAGCAAACTGTTTAATATGACCTATTTTATTTGACAAGCTGGTAAAATATGGTCTAGATGCTGCTACTATTATGTGAATTCATAACTAATTAAGTACCCTTACCCAAATAATACTTATCACTGGCTCCGAGATAACCTAAAGATTTATTGTGTGAAAAAGCAAGACTGTTCCACAAAGAACAGTGTATTGTGTGCACTACACTATTTTCTGTCCAGGAAAATGTTTTCATTTTAAAAATCAAGGTTTTTGGAAATGATATTTTGGGTTAAAAAATAATCCAATGTCTGAAAAATCACTGAAAAGGGTTCGTAGGGGAAATTTTTTGAAATGATTCAGTTATTCTTGAGAAAATACAGTAACCCAAAATGTATATCCCAATACCAAACGCAGGACCAAATCTTCTACTGACAGCAACACAACAACATTCAAAGTTATTTTGACAGCAAGAAGTATATGAAAATAAAATCGAGTTGCAGAGAAAAATATAAATGCATCATTTAGACAGAAAGCCAGAATGGGCACACCTAGGCTAACAGTCAGTGGTGTAATATGTCAATTTTGAAGGCCAATACAATTGTAGAACAAATGTACAGAAATAACATAGCCAGTTCCATGAAATATAGTGTTATCCAATTATTCTCCTTTGCTTACACTTAACTTAGAGTATTTTTTCCATAAACATTTGTTTCAAAACGATATTAAGAAACAATTAGTCCAGAGATGGGAGGCAAAAATAACAAAGACAGAGTCTATGATGAAAGACTACGAAATTCAAGATGTTTAGCCTGAAGAACACATTTTCTAGTCCACTGAAGATCAGGACATCAAAGCACTAAGTCCACATTACAAAAAAGAAAAAATGATTTGACTAAAGTTTAGGAAGAAATTCCTGAACATAATAAAAGTTCTTCAAATTTTGAGCAACTGTGAAACAAACTTCATCAGATAACAGTGGATTCCACATTCCCATGATAAGTATTGCTACAGAGGCAGATTTATTACATTAGCAGATACTTGAATTTAGATCGCTTTTGAGATCCTTTCCAGTTCTGTGATCTTTCATACCCACAGACCAGTCCTCCCTGAGTTGGTGCTATCCAGATGTGGTGAGCCACAATTCCCACCACTCCCAACCTGCATGGTGAATTATACAAAAACTGCTACAGACAGTACAGATAAATTTATGCTATCAAGACATACAGATGAGTGTATTCGATTAAGCAGCACCTTCAGGGCAAACATTTAATACAGCATTTACTGTGGGCAGATTGGTGGGTTTTTGCCTTGCTAACAGTAAAGTGGGAGGACTTCAGTGAGAGAGCCATAGCTAATTTCCAAACTATAATTTCAAAATATATTACATTCTTACCTGAAAGACATTTAGGTACCTCCTTGTGAACATTTAGTTGGGAGTAAGCCTCCCTGATTTTAGAGGAATTTACAGCAGGATAACCATACAAAGATTACACAGTATCTAGATTAACAAGTGTGGGGGCAAAAAACAGAAACCTAAGACGTTACCCAGCTGGACCAAGGCAGAAAAAAAAGACACATCTGGCTTATATTTGTCAAACAGCATGTGCTACTTGCTTTTATCTGGGATCTCACCTGGCTTGAAACAATTAATGACTATGGCCCCATCTACACTATCATATAACGCAGCTTGATAATGCAGTTTTATTGCACTGAATTGCATTATATGGCAGTCTAGAAGCATATAATGCAGTTCTATGCAATTAGACTGCAGTATGAAACTGCATTATATGGTAACGTAGATAGATCCCATGTTGAATGTTTTGTAAAACAAATGTAAGATGCTTTTCACTCAATACAATTACAGTACTTCGATGGTGTTTTAACTGCCATGGCAAAATCCTATGAAATCCTAAAATGTGTAGTTTGGCAGGTTATTAAAACTGGCAGAAAATGTTGACTATTTCAGAAAGCTACAAATCCCAGAATTCCATAGGATAGATTCATGGAAAATACTATAATTGTGTCATATGAAAGAGATCTTTATAAAAGAAGCAAACTTTCAGTATAGAACAGTAGCAGATACATGGATTAGAGAAGAGATAATTACAGTTCAACTCTCGTATCTGGAAAACTGATATTGGGGGTTTCTATATACTCTCTAGGAATTTTAGGTCCTCAAGGTGATTCTATGGTATGCTTAAACCAGAAGATGGCCACAGATTCACACTGGAGGACCTAGTTTGCTTTAAGAGCTGCCCTCTTTAGGCATTTCCTTGGTCCTTCAATGCAAATTCATGGTATTGACAACAATAAGCCTGCCCGCCCTCCCCCCCCCCCCCCCAACAGCTGCACTTCCAAAGCTGACAACAAGGGACATCAGATTTAGCTGAAAGCATGATTTTCAATTCAGTAGGGGCTGCCTGTGTATCACCTATACCAGATTATGGTCAAACAGAACAGTATTTCTAAATACAAAGTCTCCAGGGGTAGTTCCTGGTCACCTTGAGCCCCTTTTGAATCCCATTAAGGCCACCTTGAATTCCATCTTGACATAAAAGTGGACTATAAATAAATTCATTAAATAAATACATGCATCTAAATGAGGAGAATTCAAGTACAGTAGAGTCTCACTTATCCAACACTCGCTTATCCAACGTTCTGGATTATCCAACGCATTTTTGTAGTCAATGTTTTCAATTTATCATGATATTTTGGTGCTAAATTAGTAAATACAGTAATTACAACATAACCTTACTGCATATTGAACTACTTTTTCTATCACATTTGTTGTATAACATGATGTTTTGGTGCTTAATTTGTAAAATCATAACCTAATTTGATGTTTAATAGGCTTTTCCTTAATCTCTCCTTATTATCCAACATATTTGCTTATCCAACGTTCTGCCAGCCCGTTTACGTTGGATAAGTGAGGCTCTACTGTATATAATAAGATATACTCATGCAATTCACAGAACATTGGTTAACTTATATTACAGCCCAATTCTTAAAATATTTGTTCAGAAGTACATACCACTGAGTTTCCTTTGGACCTATAATATTGATAGGACTGAAACTTAAATCTGTCTTCTTATAATAAATTTTAGGATCAAACTCTTGAAAAAGCCTATGCTAGTAAAACTTTAAGAGGTTTTCTCTAAATATATTATGAAAAATCTTTTAGAAGTTAGTTTACGTGGCATACAAGCTAAGAACATAGCATATCAATGTGCACACTTTTTTGCCTGAACTGATAGGTTTATGACTGCAATAAACACTATATAAAACTCAGATATATTTCAACAAGAACCAAGGCAGCACACCTGCATCCATATGTTACAGTAATATTGACTTACAGCCAAAGCCACTTAAACTTTCACGCATCCTGTCAATTTTTGCAGGCTAGCTGCACTCTAGACACATTTTGAATGATACCAGCATGTTTGAAAAGTCTATCTATTCAACATTCTATACACTGAGCATCTCCTTTACAGGTCAGCTGTCAATGACTACATAACATAGCACTGTAGTAACTAGCCCATAGATTCATGCAATGCAAAAATTGCACATGTGGCAAGCAATCTGGTTTATAAGAGACAATTTATACTTGGATGCTACACACAACCCACCACATTCTAAATGAAATAGTTTCCCTCAATCTTGTGAAAAAGTCAATATGAGGGACATCTCAGACTCAGAGATCTGAGATCTAAATCTCCAAAGTATAAAATATCTTAGCCAAGATGCAAAGCTTGTACAATTCCTATTCAAATCCAGCACTGTAGACTGAATATTGAATTATAATATTTTAAAGTTTACAAGCTATTTGAGATCTTGTAGCTGAACAAGTTAAAAAAATCAAAATATAGTCTGAGAACCAGCATGGTGTAGTGGTTTCAGTGTCAGTCAATTACATGCACATTAACACTTCTGAATAGCTTTTCTAAATTTGAAAAGATCCCAAGATAACACAAAGTTCATTTACATAACTATAAAATAGTTGCTGGTGAGTCCCACCATCCACATAAGTAAACTACAAAGGTAACAACTGAGGATGGCATAATAATCAAGAAACAAAGATAAACAAACAACACTACATACATCTATGGCAATCCAAATTTGTTAAAGTATATTTCAGTATAACGATACCTGCAAGAGAACAAAAGCTGGTTTGCTTTGACCTGGTTGACTGCCACTTCAGCTTTAGGAAAATTTCATTTAAAAAGCATATACAGGTACAAGCAAAATACTATTACAGCACAATAGATTATAGGTATATTCAGAAGCAAGTCCCACTTACTGCTAGGTAAGTGTGTGCAGTATTGTATCAGATCTCAATTTCAAATAAGCACGCATAGTATAGGGCTTTATGTCATTTAGAAATTGCTTATAGTAATTAGATAACAAATGATTGAGTACTGAGTTACTAAAAGGAATGAATTAGAGATTGGTTGGTTTCTTTTCCACAAAAACATTTCCTAAAAGCAATTAAGATTTGTGCTGCTATTTGTGCATATATTCATACACACACACACAAAAGATGCCTATTACACACTTGCTCTCCCAAGTAACCTAAGTTTATTCAAATTTATATCCACCCTATCAAATGCAAGGCACAATTTGGAAGTTTCCTACAGTCCATCCCCATACCTTCTTTTAAATGTATAAATTAACTTTTAAAAACATTTTGAATGAGTTAAAAACAAATCCCCACACACTGATATAAATATTACTGCTACGCAACATGACTTGACAGAGAATATTATCGTAAGAGGTTTGTCATATTTGTCAACAGTGGCTTTAGAAAACCTAGACATACATAATATTCAGATTTCATTTGGATGGGGAAAGCTTTATTCCTTAACTTCTCAAGAACAGAAGTAAACAGATTTTTAAACGGGCTTTTGAGGTTGACATCTGGCACTTTAGTGTGAACTGATGACAGCTAGTTTTATCCTTAGATGTTCTGTGTTTTTAAATTGTGCTATTTTGATGTTATGTTATATGCGTTGATTGTGGTTGTTATTATAATTTTATATGATATTGTTTTATATTCATGTAGAATTTTATATTGTATGCTACACCTTGTGGTGCTTTTGTAAGCCACCTGAGTCTCTTCGGGGAGATGGTGGCAGGATATAAATAAAGTTTTATTATTATTATTATTATTACATAACTTAATGCCATGCCTCGTTTTGTTCCTGTGCCGATCTACTAAAAAGTAAACCCTGCTAAGTCCAGTTAGACTAATCTGGTCTGTGTGTAGGATCTCTGCGTTTATTAATATTCTCACTGTCAGGGAGCACATTGAATCCATTTAGAGAGAAACACAGAATCCCAAAGGTGAGGAAACCTATGCACCTGCAACTGAAGGCAGGTGCATTCTGGCGATGGCTTCGTCTCAAACGCGAACAATGCCTTTGCAGAAATCATTATGTGCGGCTTAACTCTAAAGGCCAGATACAGACCCTTTCGCTCCCCCAGTCTTTTCTCTTTTGATATCTTTCTCTGATCCCAGTGTGATCGACAAACGTGCGGCCTGGCCCTTTAAAATCAGCTTCCCGTCCAAAGCCAGCAGAGGGAGGAGAAGAGACCGTCTCGCCAGCTCCATCGTGACTCTGTTTTTGTTAAATGGGGGGCATTTAAATACCCTGTTGTCAATCAAACCGCACTTCCCTTTAACAGCCGCGGTGGATAAATATTGTTCTGGCCGATGGCCCTTTCCCCGAAAACTTCAAAAAGGAAAAAGGCACCGTTCAGTTTCCATGGAGGAAAGATCAAAGCGAGGAAAAGGAGCCACTTGCGCCACCAAGCCCTGAAACTTACTCCTTTGTTTAAATGCCCACGAACAACCCTCCCTCCTTCTCATCCTGGAAGCGCTGGATGGCCCTTTTATTTTACCAGCCTCGCTGCTCACACGTTTATTGATACAAATAGATATATTTAGCAAAGTAGACGAAAGACGAGCATCAACAACAACAATAATAACAATAATAATAAATCTTTATTTATATCCCGCTTTTCTCCCCCACGGGACCCAAACCGGCTTACAGCATATTAAAATCATGTCAACAACAATCCAAACATATCAATAATAAGTATGAAACGTCATAAAATGAACAGTTTAAAACAACAATAATATACATTCACATTTTTGTGGAATATTGCACTTTGTTCCAGTCCATAAACATTATGGTGTTTCTTATCCCTTCATATTAGTTTCCTTCACGAAAGGCACCTTAAAAGCCGAAAGAAGGGGGTACAGGGCAGGACACGGGGGGCAACACAAGCCCCCTCGGCAATAAACGCACATAAACACACAAAGGCACAGCAGTGCAAAAAACGAGGGGCTCAACTTTTCCCCGGCAGGCTCCAAACTCCTTAAAAGAAGCCTCCCGTCAAAATGCGAGGCTGCGGCGTCCTTATGTAACTCTTTATTATTTTGTGTAGGATGAGAGAGACGGAGCTCCCAACCACCGCTTCCTGGTTCCCGGAAACCCCAACAAATAAATGCAGGCCACCACAACGCCAACGCGCCTCCCCTTCCCCGCATTGTCTTGTTTGTTGTCTTCGCCGGAAGAGGGTCTTCCCCTCACAACACACACACGCAGCCTCTTGGAGGGGGACGGAAGGGAGGAAGGAAGGAAGGGGGCAATGCGTTGTTGTTGTTGTTCCTTTCCCTTCCAGCCACCCGCCCGGCCCTCTTCCTGGCCCCGACTCTTTCTCCCTGCTTTTACCTGCCGTGGAACCAGTCCTTGCATATGTCGCACTCGATCATAAAGCGGCTCACGTCGTAAGGCTCCCGGCAGACGCAATAGACGGGTGTCGCGGCGGCGCTCGTGGCGGCGGAGGAGTTGCTGCCGGTGGCGGTCGTCGTGGCCGTCGCCTCCGCCGCCGCTCCGGCCATCTTTAAAGAACTCGCTCACTCACTTCTCTTCCTTTGACTGACTGACTATGACTGACTGTGACTGACTGGCTGGCTCGCTCCCTCGCGCGCCCCCTCCCTCCCCCCACTCCCCGGCCGACCAACAGCCAGTTCTGTCAGTCAAGTAGCAGGGCCAATCAGGAACGCGCGCGTGCCGGGGGCTTCCCTCCTCCCCCCCCTCACCACCACCAAGAAGTGAGCTCGCTCGCTCGCGCGTGCGCGGTATATTCCCAACGTTGAGCGAGCTCGCGCTCTCTCGCGCGCGCGCGCACGCTATCCTTTTTTTTTTCTTCCCCTCCCTGCGCGCGGCGGCGGCAAAGGGGACAGTCACGTAAGGTACATTTCGGAGCATGCGCACTAAAGAAAGACACAGAGAGAGGAGTGAGGAAGGAGCGCAGTCCTCTTTTTCCTCCTCCTCCTCTACGTCAGAAACGCACGTGTGCGCGCGCGCACGCACACAAAGCGGTGAGAAGTTCTGCTGAAAGGCGTGCGCGCGCGCGAGAGTCCCCTTGCCGGAAGTTATTTCCCTTCCTCCCCTCCCTCCTTGTGCCCCCGCCTTTCTCTCGTTCTGAATTGTACGTAGAGAGAGAAAGAGAGCACGTGCCAGACAACCATCCCCACACAACCGCCCTCCTTTCTTCTCTCTCCCCCCCTCCCCCTCCCGTTCCATTCTGGTAGGCGGAGCTCGAGACGGAACAAACGAATCACCGCGTCTCTCAAGGCGCACACGCGTTAGCCACGCCCCCACCTTCCACTCCTACTCCTTCTTCTCTCCCCCCTCCCTTCCCCGAACTCCGTCACGTGCCGGGAGGGGAAGGTGCCGCGAGGACATCCTTCGCTCCCTTCCTTCCTTCCTTCGTTCTTATGCAAGGCGCGTTTACGGAAATTGCCGAAAAGAGCCGAAGTGCTTTCTTCGGAGCGGATCGCTCTGAGAAGGCTGTAACTTGCCAACACCACTTTTTTTTAACCTTAGGAATTAAACACAGTAGCTGAAGTGTGAAATATTGAGTGTTATAATTTGAAGAGAGGGAAAAAAAACCCACACCTATATATTGTTTCCAGTTGAAATCGATACACATCTATCTATTTATCCATTTACGTATACCAGGCATGGGCAAACTTAGGCCCTCCAGGTGTTTTGGACTCCAACTCTCACGATACTGGATACACCCAAATTTGAATACTGGTGGGGTTGAGGGGAGTTGATTTTGCCATTTGAGAGTTGTAGTTGCTGGGATTTATAGTTCCCCTACCGTCAAAAAGCATTCTGAACTTTACCAACAATGGAATTGAACCAGTCTTGGCACAAATAACTCCCATGACCAACAGAAGATACTGGAAAGGTTTGGTGGGCAGTGACCTTGAGTTTGGAAGTTGTAGTTCATGTACATCCAGAGAACACTGTGGACTCCAAACAATGATGGATCTGGACCAAACTTTGCACGAATACTCAATATGCCCAAATGAGAACACAAGTGGAGTTTGGGGAACATAGACATTTGGGAGTTGTAGTTGCTGAGATTTATAGTTCACCAACAATCAATGAGCATTCTGAAACTCCACCAACGATGGAATTGAAACAAGCTTGGCAAAAATAACAGAACCTCCATGACTAACAGAAGTTACTGGAAGGGTTTGGTGGGCATTGACCTTGAGATTGTGAGTTGTAGTTCACGTACATCCAGAGAGCATTGTAGACTCAAACAATGATGGATCTGGACCAAACTCAGCACAAATACTCAATATGCCCAAACTTGAACACTGGTGTGGTTGGGGAAGGGGATTGATTTTATCATTTGGGGGTTGTAGTTGCTGGGATTTGTAGTTAACCTACATGGAGCACTCTGAAATGTGTTATCTGATGTCTTTGGCGACCCCTCTGACACCTCCCTTGTGACCCTCGTAAGGATCCCGACCCCCAGATTGAGAAACGCTGCACAAACAGCTAGAACTCTCCCCTCTGAGGAAACACCAATGGCCCGCCCTCCAATGACACTGCAGGTTATAGGAAGCATCATGAACATGTCAATGTCCTCCACAAACACCATACTGCCCACCACCCAAGTGAAGGCTTTCATGTGGGGACAATTTCATCCCAGATTTTATGTGTTTCCTCTACCACGGACATCCCAGTGTTCCTTTCTCTCTCCATTGTTGTGGAATTTACATGACCCCGCCCACTACCTCTCCCTTAACCCTTTCCATCAGAGAGTAATTGATTAGCAACTGGACAGACTGGAGGGGTTTGGGGGACTGACTCAACAGCATGGAAGCTGTAGTTCACCCTAAATAAATAATAAATAAACTTTATTTTTATATCCCGCCCCATCTCCCCGAATGGACTCGGGGCGGCTCACAACAGGGACAAGCCCGAACAACAACAACATATTTAATATAAACTTAAAACATTCCCTGCATCAAGACAGAGCACTGTGACCCCTCACCGACAATGGACCTGGACCACATTTTGCACACAAAACCCCCATGATCAACAGAACATATTGGAGGAATTTAGGGGGAATTGGCCTTGACATTTGGGAACTGTAGGGACTGGGATGTATAGTTCACCCACAATCAAACAGCACTCTGATCCCCACCAACAATGGACCTGGACCTAACTTGGCACACAGAACCCGCATGACCAACAAAAAAAATACTGGAGGGGTTTAGCGGGAACTGACCTTTATTTCTGGGAGTTGTAGTTCACCTACATCCGAGGCACCGGGACTACCACTGACAATAGAACGGGACCAAACTTGGCAAACAGAACCCTCATGACCAACAAAAAAAAATACTGGAGGGGTTTAGTGGAACTGACCTTCATTTCTGGGAGTTGTAGTTCACCTACATCCGAGACACCGAGACTACCACCGACAATAGAAAGGGACCAAACTTGGCACACAGAATCCACATGACCAACTGAACCTACTGGAGGGATTTGGGGGGAACTGACCCACCATGGTGGGAGCTGTAGTTCACCCTGCAGCCACAGATCCCACCGATGATGTATCTAGAGATTAAACTTGCTTAACATGACAAACTTAACCACTAATTGAGTTTCAAGGGGTTAACCTGGCATGATGTGCGTTGTACCCCGGGCAACACGGGGTACCCAAGTTAGTAAAATAAATAACATTGCAAAAAGGTGTTTATGATGTGTCTACACCCAGGCATGGGTAGCCTTGGGCCCTCCATCCAGGTGTTTTGGACTTCATCTCCCACAATTCCTAACAGCCTGCCTACCGCCTGTTAGCAATTGTGGAAGTTGAAGTCCAAAACACCTGGAGGGTCCAAGCTTGCCTAGGCCTGATCTTCACTGTAGAATGAATGCAGTTTGACTCCACTTTAACTGCCATGGCTCAGCGCTTTGTCTTGTTCATAAATGCCTAGCCCATGCCTCTCCCACTTATGATACAAAGGGTGGTCTGCAGAGGGAGAGGCAGGCCTCAGCTGTGGAGGACGGGGACCCCCATCTCTTCCATTCCTTTCATCCAGCTCCATCTTCACAGAGACGGTGGCCCATGCGGTCCCAGCATTGTCTGGACTCGGGGAAAAAAGACGGCGCCTGACAGAGTGAATTTTGACATTTCGGATGATGACTGACAGCGCGGTGCTGCCTATGAGACCTGTCCTCTTTGCTGCGTGACAAGTCCCAGCTGCGAAGAAGTCGCCATCTCATAAGCCAAAGCCCGCTCCTCAGCAAGGCCAGCTGCAATCTGCTCTGTTTTATGGTAATTAAAAATAGCATTTGGGCACCTGGTCGGCTGCCAGTGCAGCTGCTGCAGATACGCTAACTTTGAACATCTTGATGCTGTACGTCCATCCTCGCCCTTTGCTTCATCTGGAATACGGGAGGAGAGCAAATGTCTTTGGCTGCCATTTACAGATGGTTCGCGTTAACACGGAAGACAGAAGTTATGGATTTGTTCTCAATAAGTGTGTATGCGATGCAGTCTTGGTTGATGTTCAGTGCCGTCCCCAATGTTTGTTCATTATGGGTTGCTGTGAATTTTCCAGGCTGTATGACCATGTTCCAGAACAGTCCTGGGCTGCCTAACAGTCCTGCCGGCTGTTAGGAATTGTGGGAGTTGAAGTCCAAAATACCTGGAGGGCTGAAGTTTGCCCAGGCCTGTTCCAGAAACATTCAAAATGGTATTCATAAATAAACATAAAATATCCATACCTGCACTCTTTATGAGTCAAAAAACTGGACATCAGATAGAGGTAAATAAGGAAGGCTTGTGTTGTCGAAGGCTTTCATGGCCAGAATCATAGGGGCGTTGTGTCTTTTCCGGGCTGTATTGGCCATGTTCTAGAAGTATCCTCAGAGGTTGTGAGACTTCACAACCTCTGAGGATGCCTGCCATAGATCTGGGCGAAACGTCACGAGAGAATACTTCTGGAACATGGCCAATACAGCCCAGAAAACACACAACAACCGAGGGAAGGCTTGCTTAAATAATTCTGTTATTAGCATGTCGTAAGATAAGAACACCTGCAACGTCAAATTTCTGATGGAAGTGCATCCTACATATAAGTGACACTATATGAAATGCCCTGAATGGAAGCATCAGGCAATATCTGGATATCTTCTCTAGATGATCTAAAAGATAAATGGTATTATAAGAGACTTCAGAAAAAGTCATTCTCTTTTTAAAAGGATATTAATCCAAATCCACTTAAAAGGTGAGAACTGTAAGAGGGGAGACCACATGGGCTTTAGAGATGCCCATTTACAGCTAGTTCCTGAAGAGCAATGGAGAAGGGACACGTGTCACTTGATCACAATCTTCCACACAATAATGTGATACACTGTATCTCTATTTATGGACTTATCATATGTGCCTGTTGTCTTGGCACAATCGCGTTGTTTAATCAAACAGAAACATATCATCCTTGAAACAATCTCTTCCACTCCCCAGTGAAATTGCACAATGTTAGTGCTTTGTTAATGCAAATTTCTGCAATCACGCAGCTTCATTTCCTACGCATGTTTGCCCTACATAGAATACGTGTCCTATGTTTTTCTTTATTTTGCCACAACTGCCCTTGCACTATTTCAGCATTTTTGCATGACCGTTGTTCACTTTGCAACAAAATAAAATTATTTCACAAGGAAGAATTGTACAAGAACAGAAATACTGGATTCATTTATGTATTTTTCCTGCCAGTGAAAAGAATCTCATCAAATTTCAATTCAAGTGCAATGCCATTATGAAACAATCATGACATCATGTGGCAAACAACATCAATAGGCACATTCTATTGGATTATGGTTGTATGTGTATGAAATGTAAATCAAGTGTTTTCTGCTGTTAGGCAAGAGTGTGTGTTTCAGTAATGAAACAGTTAACAGCAGGCTAGTTTTGACTGACAGCCTGTTGTGATTACTGTCAGGACCCTGGCTGCAGAGCACCAATAACCTTACACAGAGGCCAGTCTCTATCTAATATCTTTATTAAAGAAATATATAAAATCAATAAAAACAAGTGAAGAATATAGTTCAGAAGCAGACCTTTCAGATGAGGTCAAATATAGTCCAAAAATGTATTGTCCAATATAAGATATTAGAGTTCAAAGTTTTAATCCACTTGACCGAAACACACACTTTGCCAAGCAATAGTGTGGGGAAATAACAGAGTCCTTAAAGTCCAATGAAGCTTGACAACAAGGCTGGAAATAAACTTGATTCTTGACTAGATCCGTGACTGGAGGCAAGACGAACATGAAGCATGAAACAGAGTCCGTGGTAAAACCGTGAGACAAGGCAAGGCTTGAAGCTTGATCCGGGAAGCAAGGAACTGGGATTACGAAGTCCACACACGATCTCTCTCCTCAAGCTGATCAATTGACTCCGCAAAGAAACCCTCGCGCCAAACACCTATATTGGGTCTCGTTTTCCCGCCAACAGAACTCTTTCCCTAGAGAACGAGAAGCGAAACCCAACTCTGTCCAGATGTGTGACTCCTTAGAATTTCCCAAGGGAAGCAGGCCTAATCAGCTTGATGTTTGGCAGCTAAGTGTAAACTCCTCCGTTGGGCCTCTCTGACTCCCCTTTCTCTGGAATAAGATTCTTTTCTGGGAAACGGTGGGGAGTTCTGCCCAAGGCCTGTTTGGCTGAATTCTTGAGGGCAAACATCAACATCCTGCAGGTGAAGAGACTCCGGCTCTTGCTGAACCGGCGAAAACCCCATGTTTTCCTCTTCGTCTGCCACAATAGTACTAGGAACAGGACTACAAGGCCCATGAGTCCTCACAATTACTATGACCTATCAGGCATGGTTTCCAGCTTTGGAGGTTGGGAACTTACTTGTACTGAGGAATGTGCTTTCTTATCTCTGTGTGTGTTGAGCTGGTGCTTGCAGTGCGAAGAGGCTATAGCAGAATGCCAGCTCAGAGCGATGGCTTTTGCTGTGCTTTGTAAATATGTTTGTAGATATTGAATAAATGTTTGGACTTTAGACTAGAGATGTCTTTGAGTCTGACATTGAGCAGAGGAATTGGTGTGGCAGACGATTGCAACCAATTCATCAGGGTGCTGGAGCAGATGATTGATGGAGCTTGAAGAAACCCACCTGGCGCGCACCCTGACCTCCACGCTGACACATTCATCCTGTTGTAATTGCACTTCATCAGCCTTGTGTAATAAAGTTCTAAGTAACAGCAGACCTTTCAAAAAGTGAATCCACACATATAAATTAGGACATAATACAGGGTCAGGCCTTCAACATGGTAGCTGTAAACCCTTGGAATGATCAGCCCAAGGCATCAAGCTTCAACACTGTCATGATAGTTGTATAAATAGTTGTTAAAATATGAAACGGAGGAGGAACAGGTGAAAGATTGTATAGATAAGTGGGCACAAAAAAATTTTGGGCAAACAAATACAAACGGAATAATGGGAAAGAGCCTGGACAAGTAGTTTGAAATTTACACTAATGACTTGAAAGATTTTTTAATAAAATGATGTATGGATCACTGAGTTGTATAAAAATAGTTCTAATGATTGTTAGAAATGCGGGGAAAAGGTAGGGTCTTTTTATCATATGTGGTGGTCATGTAAAAGGCTCAGAAATACTGGACACAAATACATATGATTTTAGAGGAAATTATTAAAGTAAAATTTGAAATGAAACCTGCTTGGGATGTTAGATGAACAACTCGATATATTTATTGCTATATTTTATTACTATACGTGATAACGGCAGCAAGATTTATCTATGTTCAGAGATGGAAAGACTCAATGATTCAATCACAAGACGTTTGGCTTAGGAAAATAAGAAAACTTGCAGAAATAAGCGAACTTACAGAAACTTTCTATGTTGGTTAAGGAGAAATCTCTAACTTTAAGAAAGACCATTCATTGTGTTCCTCCATCAAAGATGGGGCCAAATCTCCATTTCTGGGTTTTGTTTTGTTTTTTTGGACAATATGTGTGTTATTATGTATGTATGTATGTATTTATTTATTTATTTACAAAATTTATACCCCGTCCTTCTCACCCGAGGGGACTCAGGGCGGCTTACAAAAATTGGCAAAATTTAATGCCCAAATTGCAATCATAAAAACAAAACAATATAGGGAAAGCATGTACCAATGGTTCCTTTTCACTAAACAGGTGTAGAAACTGAGAGAATATAACCACCAGATAATGTAAAACCCTTAGATTAAATGACATAGATTGTTTGTAGTTATTGTTTTTTTTTATGTTTAGGATGTAGTAGTATTATTGTAAAAAAGTATTTTTAATCTTTGTTGATGTTATTCTTTGAAGGGGGGGTTGTATATTTGTACGTAGGTTTTGTTTTAATCTGACTAAAATGTAATCATAAAAAAATTAAACCCCTTGCTCTGAGTCCTAATCTCCAAGGCTGCAGAAAGCAAGTCTGCTCCCTTTTTCTTATAACATCCTTTTACCTTTTGAGGTGATACATGCTCTCCTTTTGGCAGTCATCAAAAAATGAGCTATGATAGGAGCAGGCTATCAGCCCATGTTTTCTAGGACAGGGTGAACTAAATATTTAAGAAAATAAAATAAATTAGAATAGGAGATAAACATCTTTACCTGGATACATGGAATTAATTACAAAACCAATGAATAAATAGCTGGGTTTTCATATTTTGTATTTTATATTAAAAGTCATCTAGTTGGAAGCTTCCCCCAGTTCCCTCAACTGAAGAGGATCTATGGATGAAGCTGTTACCTAATCGTCAGCATGAAACCTTCCAAAATTGGCCATGCAGGCTTTGCATCTGTAGGGGAAAATATACTGAGTCATGCACGTCCACCCACACAATCCTTACGAAAATAAAAGCTGAAATGATTCAAGATTCACCCACATGCTGCTGGAAGAAAATACAAGCCTCACAGTCATACCCGCACGCTGCACAGACTGTTAGCAAATACTTAGGGAACAGAAAGAAATTCTCTCCCACGCTCATCCTACACGCAGACATTCTTGAAAATAGCAGCGTTATTTCATCTCATTCATCAGTACGTCTTGATTACGCACAAGGAAAAGAGATAGAGAAGAACCCATTTAAAACCAAAAAAGAATACATTTGTATGAGAAATGCAAAATTCAATTTGAAACTTTTGAGAAGATGTTAGAGCGAGATCCCCAGTACATCTTCACTTATGAGAAAACATAAGTTTTAGAGGCAGCACTCAGCCAAGGCCCGTCCTAATATCAGAGAGAGTAAGAATGCACCTGCACTGTAGAAATAATACAGTCTGACACCACATTAATTGCTATGGCTCACTGCTATGGAATTCTGGAATTTGCAGTTTTACAAGGTCTTTAACTTTCCCTTCCAAAGACTATTGGTGCCTCCCATGATTTCATAGTATTGAGCCACGGCAGTTAAAGTGCTGTCAAACTGCACTAATTCTATAGTGTACATGCACCCGTGGACAGAAGCGTAAGGCATTTCATTCTGAGTGCCACAAAAGGGCAACAAACTGTCAGTTATCTAAATTGTTGTCTGTTTTGTAGTTTTCCTTCCAGGAATAGGGGGAAAGTGTCACATTACTTTGATGAATTGCAAGCAGGGGGGTAAAAATGTAATATCTAAAGGGACTTGCTGAAGCATGATGTTCCTATCCTTTAGTTTAACTAGTGCATACTGTGTTACTTTTGTACTGAAGAAACAATTATTTCCTTCAGCTGTCACTGACATTCCAGCTATAGCATTTAATATTTATTGTTATGTTCCAGCCAGCCAACTCTGCCTTATGGCAGCTCTATTACAGGGTTTTCTGGCAAGATTTGCTTGAAGGGAGCTGACACTGGTTTCCTCTGAGGCTGAGAGTGTGATTTCCCAAGGTCACCCAATGGCTTTCCATGGCTGAGCAGAATTCAAAGTCTGAGTGCAGGAATCCTTGTTCTGCACTCAGATTACCCCTACACACTGGGTTCACAATGTTCAAATATTTATTGTTATTACGTGCCTTCAAGTCATTTCTGACTTATGGCAACCCTAAAGCGAGCCAATCAGTTTCTTGGCAGGATTTGTTCAGAAGGTGCTTGTAATTTTTTTTTCCCTCTGAGGCAGTGTTGACTTACCCAGTGGTTTTATGGCTGAATGGGGATTCAAACATTAGTCTCCCAAATCTAGTTCAAAGCTCAAAGTACTGTGTGACACCAGATCCTATTTCTGTGGCTATAGCCCATAGCTTAAAAGCTACAGCCATATCACAAAAGGAGTGAAATTATCCCGCTGCAAATTATAATTGTCATGTTATTTAATTATAATGTTTTTAAGAGGAAATTAATGTGTTACAGTGCTTTGCACTTACTTACTTCAAAGTTCTGCCTGCAGCCCCATAACTAGCCTACTGTCTTCAGAAGAGGTGAAGGACTGTGCCTCGTTGACACTACTTCAACCTCAAGTCTCATTTCATTCTGTGGTGTGGAAAGGAGGAGGTCATCTAATCTATATCCCCAGTCCACAAAATATCTTGGGTCAGCCCTGGGTGAAATGGAAACTGTCATACAATGCTGAGACAAGTGTTTGATATCTTTAACTATGAGGTGAGAAACTGCACTGGGACACTCTATCACCTGTAGGCGGCATTTTCCCTATCCTGGTGCATCACATGAAAGCCTTTTCTTTCACCTCCTAATTAAAGTGTTTGTGAACATTGCAGGATTTCACAAGGTAGATGATGAAAGAACCAAGGAGATGACTGCTTTCCTTCTGTCTTCTCACTGGCTATAACGTCCCATTAATTAACACAATCTAATGAACTGCAAAGTAAGCTTCTTCTCGATGAGACTGGTGGCCAGAATAAACCATTTCCTGCTCATAATGGTAAGTGTTTACTGAAAGATTAATGAACTGGCACTACTGTGCATCAGTGACTTTTCCTCACTTCTCTCCAGGGCCTGGAAGTGATGCTTAAGTAACTTCTCTCTCAGGGCCTAAAAGAGGCAGCTTCAACTGGTACATTGGTCTGGGGGCCAGAGAATCAAGGAGGGCCCTGTGATTTTCTGATGGCCGTATCCTTCAAAATAACTATAAAACAACTTCTCTCACGCACACCCCATTGCATTATTTTACAAAGGTTAGCACAGATGTAATCCTTCGGGTATTTTCTTGGGTTTTAATTGGGACGTGTCTATTTTCCCAATGATGATTTCACCCAGAGAATGCATATCCACGCAATTCGCTCCCCAAATAGTCTTGTTCTACTTTCAAAAAATTATCTTGGAGATCCTGGGTTGTGAAGTTCTTGAAATGACAACTAACCTATGCGAACAAGCATCCATAAAGCACAACAAATCTGAATGAGAAAACAGTGTCAAAGTCATCCCATGAGGTTTTGCCCTTTCTAGCGGGAGAAATGACTCCTTCACAACTGGGGCAAATCACACCTCCAATTCAGCCAAGTCAAGGTACGTACTACCAAAACTAACCAAATTATTTGACCCATGAGGTAGAAGAATGTACACTTAGATAACCGTTGTGCATTCATAGTCACTACTTAGGAACAATTTTGATACTATTTCCAGGAACACAACTCATCTCCCAATCTACTTCAATGGACATCACTTGGATGGAGAAAAGGAGGGTCATTTTGCCAACAATAAGCACAACTGAGGGCCCGTCCAGACAGGACCCAAAATGATGCCTCCAGAAAAGAGGAATAGTTTGTGACGGAACAGGAAAGCCTTGCTTTGTTATGAATTACAGTAGAGTCTCACTTATCCAACATAAATGGGCCAGCAGAACGTTGGATAAGCGAATATGTTGGATAATAAGGAGAGATTAAGGAGAAGCCTATTAAACATCAAATTAGGCTATGATTTTACAAATTAAGCACCAAAACATCATGTTATACAACAAATTTGACAGAAAAAGTAGTTCAATATGCAGGAATGCTACGTAGTAAGTACTGTATTTACAAATTTAACACCAAAATATCACGATGTATTGAAAACATTGACTACAAAAATGTGTTGGATAATCCAGAACGTTTGATAAGTGAGACTCTACTGTATTTAGATACTCCATTTGACCTTTATTTTATTTTAAAGGTTTTAGGGGGGATTTGGGTTGTCCCCATTCCACTGTGATAGTTACAGTGTTGCAATGGGAACAATCTACGGGAAAACCCATTGTTTTCCAATGTGTGGTGACTTAAGAAACCTGCTCCAAAGCGGGTTTAATATATGTCTGGAAGCACCCTGAATGGTGTTTCCATTAGATTTTGGAAGGTTGGGCTAGAATAAGTTACCTAGTTAACAACTTAGTTAATTATAAGCTGATACAGTATTCCAGCTTCAATGTAACTAAGCCAAGGTCAAAAGAGGGAGAGAGAACTGGAACATTTTTAAAGCAACTGAAAAAGTGGCATAATTGAGGATTACTTGAGATTGCATCAGATGCTCTTTTCAAAAAATTATATCATTACCTTTTTCATCAGAGAAAAGGAACAAATTTGTTTCCAAATATCCACGTCTCCCATTTGGGTCTAAATTTGAAGTCTTAAAAGGATTGTGGTGAGGGACAATGTACAGAAGAGCACAGAAGGAAAAAAATGGCTCACCACATGAATTATTTTATAATTCATATTCATTGCAGTCATTAGACTTGCCTTGCTGCTTCTTTTCCTTCCTAGCAAGCATTTGCCTTAATCCTTTGAACCCTCCGCCCCATATCCTAACATCTGCAGTTTTTATTCACTTCCTACAGTTTCAGCTTGGCTTTTATCTTTCATAATTCATGTGAGAAAAAGAAACTCAAATGAAGATTGCCAAGAGCAGCAAGCAGAGCCAAGAACTTGAAGAAACAGAAAGAACATATCGTTTTTAAGTTTTAGTACTGAAATTCTTCTTTTATAAAACAAGAGTACAAGTTATGATTTTTAGACTGCTGTTGTAATTATTTCCAAGTAGTTTCTTTTCAAAAATATCACGAACTAGGGATTTGTTACTTTATGTGAAAAAGCTTGTGGCCGAAACAGTATGGTGTAGTGGTTTGAGTAGTGGACTACAGTCCTGGAGACTAAGGTTCAAATCCCAGCTCAGCATAGAAACCCACTGGGTGACTTTGGGCAAGTCACACACTCTCAGCTTCAGAGGAAAACAAGAACAAACTCCTTCTGAACAAATCTTGCCAAACTATACTCCATCATATGGCAGTCTTAAGATCGTCATAAGTCAGAAATAACGAAGGCACACAATAACCATGAGGTGCATTATATAGCTCTTGGCAGGTTCCTTTCTTTATTGCTGTGGAACCCTGGACATCTCATATAGACAAGAAGCTGAGGGAGATATTGGACAAAGGTACAAATTGCTAGGCTAAATCAAGAGAAGCAATGATATCCTGGATCTAGGAGCATGCAGAAATCATCATCTGTATCATCACTCAAGCTCCAAATCAGAGAGAGATGAAATAAATCACATCATGTGTTGTTATCACTTCTATTTTCATTCACTCTATTCTTTTGAGGGGGTGCTTGTAGCAATTTCTTGGATCTTATTCTTTTTTTAAACAGGGGCATGGGTTTTCTAAAATGATCTTATGGTTTGAAGGACACATCTTCTTCTCCTTTCTTTTTTATGTTTATTTTCATAAAGTTGCAAAATGATACTGCAGAAGTGCTAATTCACCGATACACTATAAAAGATAAAGGTAAAGGTTTTCCCCTGACATTAAGTCTAGTCATGTCCGACTCGGAGATTGGTGCTCATCTCCGTTTCTAAGCCAAAGAGCCAGCATTGTCCGTAGATGCCATCGAGCTCATGTGGCAAGCATGACTGCATGGAGCATTCATGCTCCATGCAGTTATCTTCCTGCAGAAGCGGTACCTATCGATCTACTTACATTTGCATGTTTTTGAACTGCTAGGTTGACAGAAGCTGGGCCTAACAGCAAGAGCTCACCTCGCTCCCCAGATTCGAACCACCAACCTTTCGGTCAGCAAGTTCAGCAGCTCAGTGGTTTACTGTAATCTGCAGTGCCATTGGGGGCCTATAAATCTAAGAAAATGTAAAAGTTGAGATTGAGACTTTTTTATTCCAATATGAATTGGAATTCAAAATGAGACCCAGGCTGCCATGACTCAATGCTATGGAATGGAGGGAGCTGTCATTTGGTGAGGCACCAGCACTTTTTGGCAGAGAAGGCTAAAGACCTTGTAAAACTGCAACTCCCATTGTTCCATAGCACTGAATATCAAACTGCATTAATTCTACAGTGTGGATGCACCCTTACTTGTGGTGGGAATAAAATGTTGCCAGAAAATCATAATATTAGCCAGAATGATGTTAGAAAGTTGTGAGTTCATAAGCCCTGTAGTTACTTGCAGCCCTGTCTCCTATTACAGGTGAAGCAGCTGTTGTGATCAAAGGGAGTCTGTTCTCCTATTGAGTGGAAAGCAGATAATTGACTGTCCCATCGCCTATTATGAGTGATTTCCAGATCGCCAGGCAGAAGCAGGACCCCTGTCACAATTTCCTCATGCTAGAGATCGCTTGCACGATGGCAGTTGAACTGTTTCCTAATCAACAGAGAAACGGACTCTCGCTGACTGCAGTAACTGCTACCCAGTAAGTGGGGTTGGGGAACTTTCACAATCCTTATGTATGCCTTCAACTAGGGATGTGTACAGATCATGAATATGAAACAGTCTCAAGTTTCACTCTAAATTAAGTATTCATAAGTGACCTTTATAAGTGGCATTTATAAAAAGAACCGCAACAAGAAATATTGAAACTTCTTGAACCATTTGCCCCATCTGAAAGATCCTACGTTTCCTGGACTTAATGGTATCTCACTTCTTTTCCTGATGAATTCTCCCTGACACAGATATGTATACATTGCTTGACAGGGTGAATGCTAATCTCCCCTTCCCCCAATACATGCTGGTTGTTAGAAGAGAAGTTTTAACAGAGTAGACTATGCATCTCTGTTATGTTCCGCAAAACAAGTATTAGGAACAAAGGAAGGAGATGAAGGGCCCATAGATTTGCTAACCGCCAGACAAGGAATGATGGAGGAGGAGAGGTCAAGAAACAGATCACGTATTTGCTGCAAGGGGTTTCAAGAATCCTCCCTTATTATTGTATTGTTTTAATTCCTTTGTGCTGCCAAATTAAATCTGTGGCGAAGATGCTGGCAGGGTTTTAGATTGAGATGGAAAATGTCATTTGTTGAGGACTGTGTGCCTCCACATAAATTTATTGAAACTAAAGCACAGAGAAGCCAAGGAGTCTTTTTTTAAAAAAAAAATCTGTTAAAGATTTGATGCAAATGTAAGAGGATCAAGTACCTCAACTAAGGATGAATATATATATATATATATAGAGAGAGAGAGAGAGAGAGAGAGAGAGAGTCAGTCGGTGACCAGCAATAAAGGATGATAGCGTTGTTTGTTTACCTTTACATCATCTTACATCGTGATGCTTTAAAAATGATTTGAAATGTGGTTTTCAAATTTTAATTCTGTGATTTTGGCAACTCTTGTCATTATAAAAAAATTACATTTGTAAACAAAAGAACGCAAGCCAAGAAACATTTCAGTAACGAAAGGGCTCCTACCTTCAAGATACAAGGACCATCTATATTTTCAATATACTGAGCAAATAGTAAGATACATTGAAAACACCAGAGTCCCACATTATTCCAAGCTGTCACTTTCTCCCTTGTTATTAAGTGTAAGATTCAAGTGTATTGATAATTCTTCTCACACATCAATTAAGCATTTAATACTGCTACTAAGGAACATTATATCTTTTTCCCCTCTAATTTTGAACTCAAGTGATGGCTGTCAACAGAAATGGGCCCTTTGTGCTACAAAAATGAGGTATCAGTATGTTCATAAGACTTATGGTGCGCCTACCTACACTGTAGAATTAATACAGTTTGACACTGCATTAACTGCTATGGCTCAATGTTATGGAATCATGGAAGTTGTAGTTCAGTGAGGAACCTGCATTATTTGGCAAAGAGGAGGAAATATCAAAACCAGAACACCTATTTATAGGCTGATGCTATAAGGTCCTTGAGATATAGGAATCAAATTCATTGGTATAGTCACAAGTGATAAACTTCCCATTGAGCTTCATATAGTAAAACTAATTATTATTATTATTATTATTATTATTATTATTATTATTATTATTATTATTACAGTAGAGTCTCACTTATCCAACACTCACTTATCCAACATTATGGATTATCCAACACATTTTTGTAGTCAATGTTTTCAATACATCGTGATATTTTGGTGCTAAATTCATAAATACAGTAATTACTACATTGCATTACTGCGTATTGAACTACTTTTTCTGTTAAATTTGTTGTAAAACATGATGTTTTGGTGCTTAATTTGTAAAATCATAACCTAATTTGATGTTTGATAGGCTTTTCCTTAATCCCTCCTTATTATCCAACATATTCGCTTATCCAACATTCTGCCGGCCCATTTATGTTGGATAACTGAGACTCTACTGTATTATTATTATTATTATTATTATTATTATTATTATTATTATTATTATTTGATACACAACAAGATTAGTTCACAGCAAACAAGATCGCTATGCTGGCTGTTGTATTGGATTACAAGTCGGACACTTCCCAAGTGTCTTGGACTATGTGATGTACAGTGTTCCCTCACTACTTTGCGGTTTGCTTTTTGCGGATTTGCTGTTTCTTGGTTTTTCAATAAACTCTAAAAGAATATTATAAATCATAAAAAATTACAATTTACAGCCTAAGGAAGAGAGGAAGGAGAAGCCAAGGGAGAGAAAAGCAGCAACAAGAGGAGAAGGAGGCAATTTATCAACACATGATTGGTTGATAAAGACTTAAAATAGTGTATAACTACTAAAATAATATATAAATACTTCATGGTCTCTACTTCATGGATTTTCACATATTGCGGATGGTCCTGGAACCTAACTCTCGTGATAAGTGAGGGAACACTATCGGTGAATAATGTGTGCAGATCCAGGTAGGGTGGCCTTTTGCAGTTGACAGATGGTAATTTTGTCAGCGTCTATTGTTTTTTAAGTGCTGTCCAAGGTCTTTAAGCACTGCATCCAGTGTGCCCATGACCACTGGGACAACCTTTACTGGCTTGTGCTAGAGTCTTTGCAGTTCGATCTTTAAATCCTCATATAGCGTAAGCTTTTCCAGTTGCTTCTTGTCGATTCTGCTATCACCTGGGATTACAACATCGACTATCCATACTTTGTTTTTTAACACTATTGTGATGTCAGGATGATGATGATGATAATGATGATGATGATGATGATTTATACCCCGCTTTTTCTCTCAAAGCAGCTATAAAACTAGTCTGCAAGGATCTGCATTGTGACTAGAGGTGGAGTTTTGTGAACTGTGGTCTAAAAAGCAACTTTTCCAAGCTCATGTACATTTCTAAGGCCACCCACATGGAACTGCATTTTTTCTAGTCTCACTGCATGTACCATTGAGATCCATAAGAATGAATTCCATTGGGTTAAACGCGAATAGAGAGCATTAAGAATTTGAACCTAAATGTGAAGAAAGGTGATGAATTGCTAAGAGACTGCCAGTCTCCAAAGAAAACTCCTGTTCAGGAAATGAAGAGAACATGAAGGAATACCTGGCATGTGTGTGCTTACATCTTAGATGTGGAGGAAGTCAGATGTGCTTTGATGGAGTGCCAGTTGTGGTCGTTTTGTAACCGAGATTGATGTTGTGCATTCACGGACTTGCTTTACAATATGCAGGTCATCAAAGGAACCAGCAGAAAGATAGGATCACACACGGACACTTAGAAGTAGAAACTGTTTGAAACATCTAATTAACAGCAACAACAAAAAGGACTCCACATATTTCCAAAACTTTCCATGTATCAATTTTTAAAATGTATATGCCATTTAGATTTGCACTTCACGATAACAGCTTTCTTACATTTTTAATGCACCTGAATGTATTAACAAGAATTGCCCTTAACAAGAATTGTTAATTATGTAAATCATGCAGTAATCCATCTGCTTGTGACCTACAAACCTTATTACACAGCAGTTGGCTAGGACTGCAGCTCTGTTTCCAGGTAATTGTAGAGGCTGAGTAAATTCCTCAAAAGGAAGCAGAATTGTTCAAATACCTTTATCAAAGCTCCCCATAGGAGCCAGTGGGCATCTGGCTTAATATGAGCAGAGCAAACGGTTTTTATAGGCATGCGGTTCTATTACTCAAAAAAGATTATGAAAATAATTTTGTTACACAGAAATCTTTGGCAAGCAGAAATAATAATAATAATAATAATAATAATAATAATAATAATAATAATAATAATAATAGTTTTATTTATATCCCACCACCATCTCCAGTGGCATAGTGGGTTAAAGCCTTGTGACTTGAAGCCTTCAGGTTGTTGACCTGAAGGCTGCCAGGTTCAAATCCAACCCGGGCAGAGCGTGGATGAGCTCCCTCTATCAGCTCCAGCTCCATGCGGGGACATGAGAGAAGCCTTCCACAAGGATGGTAAAAACATCAAAACATCCAGGCATCCCCTGGAAAACATCCTTTCAGATGGCCAATTCTTTCACACCAGAAGCAACTTGCAGTTTCTCACAGAAAAAAAAATCTCCAAAAAGGGACTTGGGGTGGCTTACAAAAGAAGCACCTACTAGTTCCATAAAACACATAAAATACATCAACATCAACATTAATTAACATAAAACCTATGTTCTGCATAATTCTTCTGTTTACATTTCTTATCAGCAGAAAGGTTTCATAAATTGATATTATATGGCAGCTAAACAAGCCAATCTAGATAGGCTGCATCAATAGAAGTTTAGTATCTAGATCAGTGGTTCTCAACCTGTGGGTCCCCAGTTCTTTTGGCCTACAACTCCCAGAATCCCAGCCAGTTTACCAGCTGTTAGGATTTCTGGAAGTTGAAGGCCAAAACATCTGGGGACTCACAGATTGAGAACCACTGATCTAGATCGGGGGAAATCATAGTCCCTCTCTATTCTATTTTGGTCAGATCTCATCTGGAATAGCACTGTTTCCAGGTCTGGTCACTACAATTCAAGAGGGATGTTGACAAGCAGGAATGAGTTCATAGAAGCACTACCAAAGCGATAAAAAGATCTGGAAATCAAACTCTATGAAGAGTGCCTTAGAGAGCTGAATAGGTTTAGGCTACTAGAAGGGAGAATTTTTAAAAAGTAATATGATAGCCATGATGAATTATTTGAAAGGATGTCATAATGAGGCTGGGATGAACTTGCTTTCTTTTGCTCCAAAGACTAGGACATGGAGAAATGACTTCAAACTGTAGAAAATTAGATTCCACCTAAACATTTTGAAGAACTTCCCAATAGCAGGAGCTGTTCAACAGTGGGATATGCTCCCTTTAAAGGTGGTGGAGTCTCTCTCTGGAAGTTTTTAATCAGGCTGGATAGCCATCTGTCAGGAGTGCTTGGATTGTGTATTCTTACCTGGCACCAGTATAGCATGCTGTTTAGACACTGTTTTTGGATTACATTGCCCATCAATTCTACCCTCTTAGCCAATGGTGCAGGATGCTGGGCATTGTGTTTTCTCCACATCTGGTGATCCTCAAATTGCCCATTCTGGGTCTAGACTGAACCCATTGTGGGCTGGAATTGTTGGTGTGGCATGCAGAAGGCAGTGGTGTCTCTGAGGCACAGAAGTCAGTGAGGCTGTTATATGGTCAAAGAGCCCCCCCCGTCCCTTCAAGCAGGCCCAGAAGAGCCTGTCAGCAGGTCTAGTGACTTGTAAGAAAAACATGCTAATGCCAGGGTCTCGGTTCACATGAAACCTAATCTCAAACGGAAATGTCCAAAGTCAGGCTAGCAAAAGGCTATCAGCATGCATCACACAAGTCAAGCACTCATCAATAAAGAAGAAATATATTCTGGGAGGAAAAAACCTGATCCCTGTGGACACATTTGATTTACCATCTCTTCTATCTGTGTCGTAAATTGATCCCCCTTACTTCCCATCTCCTCTCAAATGTAAGCCGCTTCCGCCCGGGTGCTACCAGAGTCATTTACATTGACAAGTATATCCAGCACAGGCATCAGTGAATCCCTTTTCTCTCCCGCAACAAAACAGCTTTTGTGTCTTTAAAGCCTGGAGCAGTCTATGATTTCAGCAGGAGACATTCTGTCTAAAAGTCAATTCTGCTCAGTCTTTGAATGAGAAGACTGGATTTGTCAAGACAGGAAACACAGCTTTTCCTTTGTGCTGGAAAGTTGCCGCTACATAGATGTACCTTGGCTTCTAATGCATGGTTGTTTCCTCCCAAACTCCACAAATTATGTCACTTGAAAAATTAATGTCCCAACCTCATTCCACTGAGTGGATTGAAGTCTCTAAGCAGGAAAAGACAGAACTGTAAAAAGGTTTTCACAGCTGTCATGGGGAAAGTGAATGGACCTATTTTCTTTCATTCTAAGGTGAGCAACATGTGCCCTTCCGGGCATTGTTGGACTATAGTTGCCCTTCCTTGAGGATACTCTGAATTTAAGTTTTCTTTCTTTCTCAAGTTCTATTATTAATTATTTGAAAGTACACCATAAAACCATTTTATATAGGGATACAAAGCAAGATGTGCAGTTCATAGTCCATTCATTGTCTTGACTACTTAGTCTTGACTCGACCTGTTCCTGCCTTCCCATGAGTGTGTCCCTCAGTGGATGCTTGTGCAATTGTGTCTCTGGGGAAAAGGTTGTTGCTGGATGTTAACCAGTGAGACCCTTTATGACATCTCCCTTGGATGTAGATTTTTGGGTCTTTTGGGGTCCTGGGTTTTGATAGCACCCTTTTGAAACTAACTGAGGAAGAGAAAATTCTAGCATACGTTTTGGGTACTCCAGTCCAATGGAGTCTCATGAGTTACAACCAATGAAGAGGATTGGGGACCGCAAAAGTTGGTGCTAGAAAACCCTTTTTTAAGAGATGACAAAGGATTTCTTTATATTTCTTTATGGTAAACATGTCAGCATCGTTAGCTTACACTTTTCAGGCTGCTAAAAGTCAGAAATGTTTGGAGACCAACAGACTGTAAATCTCCCAATCCATTTCAATCTATTTTATGCCCAAACTCGGTCTGCATCAAGTGGCAAGGTTTCAAATGAGATCTTTTGCCACTTCTGTCTGTAAATGCTGGGACAAAACCTGGGACCTTCTCCCTGCAAAGCATGCAGTCTGTTCCTGAGCTACAGACATCACTTATTGCATGAATCCTTTTGGATGTGGTCCAGACAGGAAGCATCAGTAGCAGCATGAATACCGCAGACAGAGTGAATGGATGCTGCATTCAGTGTCACAGGTACATCACAAACAGGAAGTGCAACAGGCAATATTAATGGAGTGCATTTTTAATAAATAGATTTCAATGTATTTAAAATAACTTTCTTGGAGGAATTTGTTCAATAGTTAAATAGACACACAATTGCATTTCTAAGCATTAATAATAATACTTTATTTTTCTATCCCTCCACCATCTCCCTGAAGGGACTCGAGGTGGCTAACATGGGGCCAAGCCCAAAACAGAAGCAAAATATAACAAATTAAAACCAATATCTATAACTGAGAAACAATGATACAACAATCAAATAAAATAAGCAGTTAAAACACAACATACAGTAAAAACATATATACAAAATGAGGGAATGATACAAGTATTCCACTGAAAGAGGACTGAAACTGTGTTTCCAAACATGAAAAAATTCCTCTGGGCTTAGCCAACCTATGCCTGCAAATACTGTAATCCACTGGGAACTATTTATGAGAATACAACTGCACCTTCTTAGCTTTGGCTATGGTATGATGTCTTACTCAGGACCCATGTACACTGCCAAAGAATAGACACTGTTTCAAACTTCATTATATGGCAGTGTAGATGGACCCCAAGAGTTGGTTTTGTCAGTTTCTTCCTCTGAAATATAACACACAATGCAGGTATTTATTGTATTCTTCCATCCAAGTACTAACCAGGGTCACCCCACTTAGCTTGCAAGATCAGATAGAGACTGGTGCCTCTAGGATACTATATTAGGAAATAATCTTCAGTAATACGGGTCCTGGAACAGGGATAGGGTGGCTAAGCCCCCTTCTAAAATGATCTCAGAAATTTGAACAACCAAGTCTCTTTTGTAGGTCAGTTTCCAGGCATTATTGATAAGAAATGTATTAAATGATCAAGCACAAAGTCATATTAAGACAGTAATAATTGAGCCCTCTCAGGAGTAATAAAGCCTTTCTGCGACACGCACTTACTGAAGGGATGTTTAATTATGCATCATGCTTGTAAAAGTCTTCATGTTTAAGTGTCTTTGAATGGTAATGGATGGGGAAAGGAATTTTGCCCTTTCTCCACAACTAGGCAAAACCAGTAAGTATTTGCCTGCTAACGTTTGAATCTCCCGCATTTTAATAAAAAAGCTGCTGCTGTTCAGTGGGGATCTGAACATCAGCAGCTCAATGAACAATTAGGTCAGATGATACATTGCAATCGTGTTATATCCAGAAATACTCCTTCTGGGCCTTCAATAGAAAAGTAGACAAAGAAAGGGGATTTACGAGGGGGAAACAACCATCTTCTCTTACCCCAGAACAGAAAAATTTAGACTACCAAGGAACTCAGCAGGAGACAGCATGGCACAGAGGGCTGCGTGTTAGACAAAGACATTGGGAGAACAGGGTTCAAATCCCCACTCAGCAATGGAGACCCACTTAAAAAATCTCACTCAGCTAGGCTCATAAGAAGACAAAGGCAAATTCTGCCAAGAAAACACCAGGACAGGGTTTGCCTTAGAGTTGCCCTAAGTCAGAAATGACTTGAAGGCACACAACAAGAACAAAGAACTCAGCAATGTAACATCCTTTGTGCCGCTTGTCAGAGTCAGTTGATATAGATAGGGTACAAATTAATTGATTGTAAACAACCGTTTCAACTGTGGTTTAATTCAGAATGTGCACCATACATACACAGCAGAAGTAAACAAACACACACACACACACACACACCCTTCCAGTCTCCACTCCCTTGTTGTTCTAGGACAACTTTTCCCAACCGGGTGGTGCCCACTGGTTACACGTCACTATAATTCCCATTATGTCCAGACACACAGAATGGTGGATAACACATCCTCCAATATTTCGTAGAAGAAAACTGGACACTTTGGCCAAGCAATATTGGTATAATCAAGATGGTGAATGTTGTTAATAATGAAGAATGGACAAGCTTGGAGAAGCTGCAGCCGTTTGCTTTTGCTTGAGCTCACAAGGAATTGTAAGATTCTGCCTATCTCTGCCTAGCTGAATCAACTGAGTACAAGCTATTTTTGCATTATGAACTTAGTTTGCAGCCACTGAGGTAAGCTAAAAAGAAAAGTGGAAAACAGAAAGAGGAACCAGGCTTTTAAAAAATCACCTGGAAAAGTGCCAGAGAATTAATCAGAACTGTCCTTGTCAAATCAGGACAGTTGAAGGGTATGTAATAATGGGAACTGCACTCCTATACATTTGGTGGGTGCCACTTTTGGGGAATGGGGTGGGGATAGGCTGTTCTCAGTATTAATGGCCCCGGACAAAAAGGACAAGATGTTCCGTTCAAACAAACCAGACTGTACAGTTTACCTTTTGTGATAGTGGAGGGAGGAGGGAGTTTGCTCATGATTGTTTTCCAGCTGAAATTGTTCAGAGCAAAAACCAAGCCCTGTCCCCTGGAGTGTTTTTTTTTTTTAAGTATCCCATTAGGGTTGGGTGGCTGTTGTGAATGGTAAATTCACAGGTCATGTTACAGAGTAAACGGCTTCAAGGTACCAGCCCGGAATGTGTCAAACAAACAAGAACACTAATTTGACCATTAAACACTGCAGGCCTTCAAGAGAATCAACAAGAGGTTGCTTTCCTTACTGGTGACCTGGAAATGCAAACACCTCATCTCCAGTTGCATTGTTTCCTACACTGAGGCATACAATGTCTATGGAAGTAGAGAACTGTCCTATTCCAAATCAGTATACCTTCCAACATTTCACAGAAGAGCAGCCATTCATGTGCAGACAAGCAACCAAACAGAAACAGTTTTTATATGAGGAAGCTCACACAAGCAAGGAAAGGCTGCATAATGAGTGGCAAAAAGGAATAAGTGAAGGTACCTATTAATGGCTTTGACATCCAGTTTCCAGGATTAATATCAGATGGGAATAATGCAACTTTAAGATGATGATGTACTGCAGCTCTCAGCATCTCCATTCAGTATAACCAATGATGAGGAATGGTGGAAGTTGTAGTCCAACATCTGAAGGACCTTGTGATTCCCAGCCCTCACCAATGGACTATGGAAACTGCCTGAACTGAATAAAGGGTTGCCTTGTCTGCAGTCAACATTAGTTCCATGTAACACATTTGGACTGCTGGATGAAATGATGTGGAAACCGCCAAATATTGGAACGCAAGCAGGAGTATCATAAGTTGTCTACTCAGTTATCCAGGATCCAGTCAACACCATTCCAGCAACATTTTAGCATATGGTGCAAATTAAACAGACCAAGGATCCCAACTGTTCTGAAAATATAGAGTTCATAAATATTATAATGATGTCAAACACAGAAACCCCTGCTTTCAAATTCACTTGATCCAGCATACTGCAGCAGGGAGTTCCGCAGATCCCAAGGAACAACTTCATAATGAAATTGACTTAGGAGTGAAACTGGACCCCTGCACCAACAGCAGCTCCAGCAAAAGCTCAACTTTCTCTCCTCTAACTTCCCCTGGCCACCTTGCAACAGAACCCCTAATAAAATGTATCCTTTTTCTAATCCTATACTTGCAATATTGTATCCTTTCTGACTCCATTGTATCCTTTCTAACTCGTTTCTGAGCTGCAGATCCTTGCCGACAGCGTCTCAGGAGTGGGGAAATGTGGTCTTTTCGACCGCGGATACCTATTCTCTGCTCTGGGCCCCGGTATCCATGGCAGCACCAATCTTCACAGACCAACTCAATTCTGATCCTGGACTAATTCTAAGACTAACTGCTATCTGGCTTTTTGCTGAACGGACCCCAAACACCCCCAAATTCATCTTTTTTTACTCAACTGGGAACCTCCATTTAAATTAAAGGAACCTTTTGCAGTTTCGCAGTTCTTTGTAATCTGACCTCTGTTTCCCTTGTTTCTGAGCAGGTTGACCTGTGGGGTGCCCGGATGGCACCCATTGACCCAGAATCCTCCCTTCCCCATAGACCCCAGCCCCCTGCAAGTTGTTTTTATCATTTTTATGAATTGGATTCTTTTTTAATGAATAGAACTCCACCTTTTATGAATGAAATCTCCTTTTTATGAATGGACATTGGCTGAGCTTTGCCTTGCTGAACCCCAGGTTACCCCCTATGAACTCTCCATGCCAGGGACCCCCTTTTCCTCACTCTGCATGTACCCCAAACCATCCTTGTGTCTCTTCCCTCATGTATAAGGGGTCTCCCAAAGCCCCTTACCTGCAAGGTCCCAAATGGGATCCGAAACCCCTCTTTTGCCCCTCAGGGACAGCCTGACTCTCACAAGTCCAGGTCCCCAGGTTGCTCCTGAGCCCACTTCAGTACATGTCTCCCCAGATCTTCATAGGGGCAGGCCTACGCAAGTCTGGGTTCCCCTCAACCCCTATGGATCCCTTTGTGTACCTTTGTATTGTTTATGATTTATGTAATGTATGTGATATAAAATTATGAAGCTTGGTGAACTCTTTGTGAACTCTTGACCAGCATTCCAGGACCTGGATGCTCAAGCCCCAGGTCTTCATCTTCATTCAAATTGATTTTTTAAATACCCCATATGATGGACAATAATTCAGTTGGCCCCAACTTGGAGCCTCGGACGGCTGGAGGCCAGGCCACTCCAAAGATTGGGAAACTCATGAACATGCTAATCATCTTTCACAAAGGGCATTTTTCCCTCTATGAGGAGAGGAAAATGTTGCAGCCTTTCCAAATAATGACATTCCCCTTCCCAGGAAACTGGATTATTTGATCCCATCAAAACTTTCCGATTGCTGCATTCTGGGTAATAGGACTGGTGCTGTGCCCCCAGACTCTCCCAAGATACTTTGTTGATTAAAATCTTCATGTCAATAGCTGAGGACGGGCTTGAGGGCTTCTAGCCATTGCCCAGGTCCGCTTATCAAAACGGCCAGGAAGGGCCACTCAAAATCCAATCACTCTGTTCAAATCTCCATTTTTGTAACCAAGCTCCGCCTCCTCTCCCACCATTGGCTGAGCGGCTGAAGCGCAGCTTGAGCCCTGATTGGGTAAAGCGTGCGAGCCTCCAGCCGCTCCTCCCGGCATCTGACATCAGGAAACTCCCTGACCAATCACAGTGAAGCCGGCTCTGTGGGTGGGGTTGGGAAATTCAAAATGGAAACACTGTATATAACCTGTATTTTGGTGTATCTCGGTATGTTAGCTTCTTTAGCAGATTTCTGCAGTCGTCATCCTTTCCAGCTGGAATAGAAATAAACTTCGGTGGCCTTGCTTCAACCTGGTGAGATTTATTTGGGGAAAGGGAAACTTTTAATTGCTTCTATCAGCTCACCAGGCTCTTGCGGATCCTTGACAGACCTCTGGCGAGGCAGCTGTCTCCAGCTGTGTCTCTGAGAGGGTTTTTCTGCCTTCCACTGGTCCCTACTCTCTGCAGGGTCCCAAAATGTGTCTCTGTTTCAATAAGATGGCAAAGAACTTGCCGTGTAAGGATTTTGACCTTCATTCTCAATCTCTATCAGTAGCCACCCTCCTTTTCACCAGAGTTTGGAAACTATCTTTTTTTTAACCATAGCTCTCAGAACCCTGCGGTCTTGCTAGCTAGGAATTCACAGCTGTTGTGACTCAGCTGGAACCTCAGAGTGACTCTGATGGGGATTATGGGATTCAGGTTCAAGATGACTGAGGAACAGGGAGGCTTTCCCACAGCAGGGGATGGTGTTGATGATACTGAAACTAGTCAGGTGCAAATTGACTCAGGAAAGGAGGACAGTTCTCAGTCTGATAGCATGCAGACAGACGCTAATGAGCTGGCCGGCCTTGATGAAATGGAATCTTAGGTTGAGCTGGCCTTTTGGAATTCAGGGTTTGCAGGAGTATTAGAATAGCAAACAAGAAGGAGGTCAGAGGCCAAAGAAATGCTTTCATGCTATGCAAAGGGTATTAAACAGTGTTTTGGGAGACAAACCTTTGTCAAAGCAACTTCTTGCTCAAGTCAAGAAGCAAGATCTCGTTTTCCTGGATTATCTTGCAGCCTCTGTGTGTTCATGTTTATGGGACTTTGTGATGCTCTAATGGGACCTTGTTTTATGCCTTATGATTTCTTGGATTATTCTTTGAAGCCTTGTTTTGCAACAATCTTTTGGAACTTTACTTTTGCTTTTTAAGAACTGTTTATTTCCTATTTCCTAATAAACTACAAAAGACTTACACCTGTGTGCAACCTGGTGTATAAAGCAAGGTGAAACTAGCCTGAGACAGCATTGTCTTCCTACACAAAGTAAGCTTCCTAGGCTGGTTGCAGTCAGTCCTTCAAAACAAACGGTCTATCACCATTTTACACAGCATGGATCAGCCCACCATTACCTATCTTGAATTAGCTGAAACCGCCCACTCCCTCCAGATTAATTTCTAACATCTAGATTAGTGGTTCTCAACCTGGGGTCCCCAGATGTTTTGGGCCTTCAACTCCTAACAGCTGGTAAACTGGTTGGGATTTCTGTGAGTTGTAGGCCAAAAACATCTGGGGATCCCAGGTTGAGAACCACTGATCTAGAACAAGTACTGAAAATTGTTCAGTTGTCTATCATGCTCCTTGTAATGTTGGCAGTGCTAAATTGAGTGGCTAGCAATGCATTAACACCCAATGATTAGGATATGATGGAAGAAGACAAAATGGAGGAAATGGTTATCAGTCCCTGTGAAACTTAGTATAGGACTGGGAGTTGGGAGATCCAGATCCAACTGCTCATTGAGTCATGACATTTCCTGGGTGATTTTGGGCCAATCACACTCTCCGTCAGCCTGACCACAGGGTTGTTGTTTCCTTCTGATGAGAAGTAGGTAGAGGCCCAGACATGCCATTTGGGCAGGATGGTAATAACTATTAATTAATTAAGATGCTGAGTTAACACATGGGGATCTGATTGGAATCACTTGAAATTAAATTAAGTGACTTCATTACTTTGAAGTGATTCCAATTAGAGTCTCATAAGTAAATTCAACATCTTATACAACATGGAGGGCCATGTGTGCAAACAATGCATCAAGGTCATGAGAGGGGCTTCAAGTGTGTGTGTGTATAAAGCATTAAGTATTTAAAAACACTAAACCAATGGAAAGGGGACACTAGGTCATCCCTTTCCTTTCTTAATGAGTGCCCAAACAGAATTTAACCTATGGATTTTATCATATGAATAGGTTTGTTGTTGCATATATGCATTGGTTTGGTTCTGTGTTTGCTGTTTTGGTATCAGATGACATTGTGACTCTCCTGTTGTTCCACTGTATTTCTATCATAATTGCATTGCATCTTTTCATTGATAGGAAAAAACTTGTAAAGGGTTCCAACATTGCTGCTATGAAACTATTGTTTCTGGTGCGATCTGTTTGCTCCATTGAAGTTCCAATACCCTGGCAGTTGTGTGGTTGGAGTGAGAGATCTCCTCTTCTTTCCCCCTCTGTCTCCAAGCAGGATAAGTCACTCAATTTCAAGTGTCCAGACAAAGAGGACGCCATGGTAACACAGGAACAATGTTGCTTTTGCACCATTTCTCTGCTTTTATTTCATTATTCCATTTTTAATTTTTTGTTGTACTTGCAAAATTACAGCAGCACTCTCCATTTGTGATACTGCGTAATTGCAGAACTGCAGCATTAAAAAAAGAAAAATAAACTGGCAGACATAAGGTGGGATCAAGCAAGGTAGTGCAGAAGATGGGTTGTGGGAACAAAAGGCACCATCGCACTATCCAAAGTCTACAATGTTTTAAAAATGTTTATTGCCAAAAAATTTAAAACTAATAATAACGAATTTACTTACGGAACTGACAAATCGGGACACAGATGATATAGAAAAAGATATAGACAGAGTCTATCGAATCACAACAGGTTACTCCAAAAGAAATAAGACCACGAGAGATGTGATAGTAACCTTCGGAAGAAAATGTATCAGAGACGAAATTTTAAAAGAACAGGCGAAAAAATCAATTTACTACCAAGACAGAAGAGTGATCTTCATGAAGGAAATATCACAACAAAGTATGATTAAACGCAGAAAATACCAGTTTCTGACTGAAGAACTAAACAAAAGGAAGATTCGGTTTTGCTGGGAAAAGACAGATGGACTTACTGTGACCCTCAACGATACAAGATATTGGCTCAACACAGAAGAAAAAGCTAAAGCCTTCTTTGCAGAACATTTAAAAGGAGAACCCGAAGGACAGTCAGCCAAAGACTACAAGACCCAAAATGGAAAATCAAGGAAAACAAAAGATCAAAATTCAGGTGAAGAAGAGGATAAAGAAGGGAAGGACATGCCAGAGGAAGAAGAGGAAGAACATCTAGGCAACATTACTAAGAAAGAAAGAGAGGCAAAGAGACTGAGGGAATTTTCTCCTGAAAACTATCAGCTGGTGATCCCTCAGGAGTTAATTCAATGGGAGATGCAAGACAACACCAATGAATAAAGATATAAAAATCTTCTCTAACAATATAAATGGGATCAATTCCCCAAATAAAAGAAGGAGGATTTTTAATGATCTGAGAAAAAAAATATATGAATTGATAGCGTTACAAGAAACGCACATAGCCAAAAAACATTCTAAATATCTAGTCCAAACACGTTTAGGGAAAGAATTTTTTGCAGCCGCAGACGTCAAAAAAAGAGGAGTAGTTATCTATGTTCAAGATTGGATACCGGCGAAGCAAGCTTTTAAAGACGAGGACGGAAGATTTGTGGGTATAATTTTGGAAATAAAGAATCAAAAGATATTATTTTGCAATATTTATTGCCCCAATGGTCCGAAAATGAAATTCATGAAAGATTTCAAAAATAATATTGAAAAACAAGAATTCGATGAATTAATAGTAGTGGGAGATTTTAATGG
The DNA here is from genome assembly GCF_035594765.1 of Anolis carolinensis. Lineage (NCBI taxonomy): Eukaryota > Metazoa > Chordata > Lepidosauria > Squamata > Anolidae > Anolis > Anolis carolinensis. Next base: position 181,670,432 of record NC_085845.1, read on the forward strand.
GGTAGTCGATATAGATAAAGATAAATCAAGAAAAACTAATATACAAAAACAAGATAAAGGGACAAATTCCAGTCTATTACCCAAGAAATTCCTAAAATATTTTGAGACACTAAATCTGATTGACATATGGAGACACCATAATGAAGATGAGAAAGACTACACTTTTTACTCAGGGAGGCACGAAGTATGGTCACGCATAGATATGATATGGATGACCAGAACCCTTACTACTAGAACAAAAAAAATAAAAATACACCCTAGAACCCACTCAGATCATTGTGCTTTGGAATGCACATTACAGGGTACCAAAAACAACTTTAGATGGAGACTCAACGAAAATCTGCTGAAAAAAGGAAAGGATATTGAATATAATAGGAAGATATTAAAAGAATATTTGGATATAAATAAAGGAAATGAGACTACAAAAGAAATACAATGGGATGCGATGAAAGCAGTCATGAGAGGACATCTCATGCAACAAAATATAAGAAGGAACAGAAATAGAAACAAAGAAATAAAAGTTATACTAGACCAGATTAATCAAAAGGAGACAGTATTAAAAAAACAGCCAACTAATAAGAAGATAGCAATGGATTTAGAGTTACTTAAGAAACAGTTACAGATAACACAAACAGAAAAATTGGAGCTACAATTGAAACGGTCGAAACAAAATTACTTCCAAAATGCAAATAAAATAGGGCAATGGCTAGCCAATAAACTAAAAGAGAAAAAACAGAAGACGCACATAACCAAAATACAACAGGAAGGGCTAACATACACAGAAGAAAATAAAATCACCGAATGTTTTGTAAAATTCTACAAAGAGTTATATAAGAGAGAGGGAATTCCAAAAGAAGAGATACTGCGATATATATGTAATTTAAAACTACCAAAAATAACAGATTTGCAAAGAGAAACATTGAATGGTACAATAACAACTTATGAAATAGAAAACGCTATCAATAAACTGAAAAATAATAAAGCACCGGGGCCAGATGGCTTCTCTGCTATCTTCTACAAAACGTTTAAAGATGAATTGGGACCGTTACTGAAAGAAGTATTAAATAATATTTTAGAAAAAAGCACACTTCCAAAATCTTGGGAACATGCTAATATTACATTAATACATAAAGAAAATACCGATCCGGCCGAGATTAAAAATTACCGTCCAATCTCTCTACTTAATCACGATTATAAAATCTTTGCAATAATAATGGCAGAGAGACTGAAAACATTTATGACAAATTGGATATCTGAAGACCAAACGGGCTTTTTGCTCAACAGACAAATTAAAGATAATATTAGAATATTAATCGACACTATTGAATACTATGAATATCACAATGAAAAACAATTAGCACTGCTATTCATAGATGCCGAAAAGGCTTTTGATAAAATTAATTGGAATTATCTAAAGCTACTATTAAAGGAACTGGATATAGGATTTAAATTTAAAAATTCAATAGAAGCCATATATAGGAATCAAAGGGCTACACTAATAATAAACGGCCAAGAAACTAAGAAGAACATACAAATCAAAAGAGGAACAAGACAGGGATGCCCCCTGTCCCCACTTCTTTTTATTCTGATTATGGAAACCTTAGTAAGAGCAATTAATGATGATAAATATCTTGAAGGGTTAAAAATTAGAAAACATAACTTTAAATTAAGGGTCTATGCAGACGATGTAGTATGCATTATTGAAAACCCAAAAGATAGCATAACCAATTGGATAGATAAAATAGAAAATTTCGGCAAAGTAGCTGGCTTTAAACTAAATAAACAAAAAACAAAAATATTAACTAAAAACGTGGACAGAAACACAAAAGAATCGATACAGCTAAAAACAGGAATAAGAATAGAAAATAAAGTGAAATATCTAGGGGTGACATTAACACCGAGTAATGCAAAACTGCTAAAAAACAACTATGAGCAACTTTGGCTAAAAATAAAAAGAGATTTGGAGAAATGGAAATATAAAAACTTCTCGATACTAGGACGAATAGCTATTATTAAAATGTCAATCCTGCCACAAATACTGTTTCTTTACCAGACAATTCCAATAATTAGAAATAACTTCCTTTTTAAAAAATGGAATAGGGAAATCACAAAATTTATATGGCAAAACAAAAAACCAAGAATTAGGCTAAAAATATTGACAGATGACAAAAAAAGGGGAGGGCTAGGCCTACCTGACTTTCAAACATATTACGAAGCCTGTACCCTGTCTTGGGTAAAGGAATGGGCCACACTAAAGAATGTAAAACTACTGGAATTAGAGGGCCATGACCTGCGCTCAGGATGGCACAATTATTTATGGTACAACAAAAGGAAAACTGAGAAAAATTTCGGTAATCATTATATTCGAGCATCTCTAATAAGGGTGTGGGAAAAATATAAAGACAGACTGTATGCAAGAACTCCATGTTGGATATCCCCAATAGAAGCCAAACACAAAAGAGAATTAGCGACAGAAAATTGGCTAACATACAAACAAATTTTGAGAAAATCAGACAACCAAAACTTTAATATAAAGACACATGATGAACTTAAAAAAGAATTTCCAAAAATAACATGGTTTCAATACTATCAAATAAAACAGTGCTATAAAGAGGATACAGAAAAGGGATTTTCACAAAATCAAGGCCCTTGGGAAACTATAATGCAAAAAGGAAAAAAAAAATTATTAGGATATTATACCAGATGTTATTAGAATGGTCAACAGAGGAGGAACAAATTAAACACTGTCAGGTAAAGTGGGCCCAAGATATAGGCCACAGCATAAACATAAACCAGTGGGAGGAAATCTGGAATAAAAAAATAAAATACACCATAGCCACAGAAATCCAAGAAAATTGGTGTAAGATGTTTTTTAGATGGTACCTCACCCCTGTCAAACTAGCAAATTTTAACAAACACAATACGAATAAATGCTGGAAATGTAACAAAGAAGTAGGAACCTTCTTACACCAATGGTGGAAATGTAAGAAAATCAAAGAATACTGGAAAAAAGTCCACAAGGCATCACAATCAATACTAGGACTCAAGTTCCCTCTATCACCAGAGACTTATCTATTAGGAATATCAAATGTAAAAACAAACAAGAATCAAGACAAATTACTATTTCTTATTGGAACCGCAGCAAGACTAGTTGTAGCTAGAATATGGAAGCAAAAGGAGGTACTGTCCATCAACGATTGGATTCTAAAATTGTTTGATATAATACAAATGGATATGTTAACTCAAAGACTAAGAGAAGTCAAAGAAAAAACAGACTGGCTGGGCTTCAGAGACTTCATTCAGAAAGAAGGATATAATTTAACAATAGATTTATTTGGTATGTGATATACACCAAAACTACAAGACTGTTAATACCTGAGATGAAGACAGACTACAAGATTTTGAAACCCTCAAGAGGTCAATGGGAAGTCATCCACATTTTTTTTGTTTTTTTTTTTATTATTATTATTATTATTTCTCTCTTTTTAAATTTTTTTTTTACACCTATTTTTTTAAGTTTATTATTTATTTATCTTTCCTTTGCTGGTGTTATCTTCTTTTGCTTTTTTGGTCTCTGGTCTCTACTTTCACCCCACTGTCTACACACAATTGTTTTCCTCGCTTTCACTGTAATAATAGATAAAAGCACAATAAAAACTATTATTTTTAAAAAAATGTTTATTGCCAAAAAATGAACATAAAACACAATCTATGAAAAACAACATCTCTATATAACCTAACATTGCAAAGCATTAATGCAATCTGGTATCCAGAGTTAATGTCTAATTCAACCAAGTGCATCACTCCATATACTCTACAATTTTGATGACATTGAACTGATGGTTCAGAAAGAGTCTGCCATCAATAGTTTCAGGAGTGTGCTTTTATTCATGTATTTATTGTAAAGGCAGAACCAGCGTCACACCTGTTCTTACCCCTTGGGCTTGAATAACAGGAGGTTCGGCAAGGTATGGAGTTTGTTCGCATATAGTTTGATGCTTGAAACCTGTATTTTAAGAAGGATAATCTCCCTTCCCTTGGGTTTGTCTGCCTGATCCAATTTAGATTGCAAGACTTCCCGAGGATATACCGTCTCCCTCTGAGCTTGTACCTTGTCCGTGGCCACTGGGCCTTGTCTCGCCGTTGGGGCATTTTAAGTCTTTTCCCAGACGACAAGTAATACTTGTGTTTTCAAAAGGGATACAGATAACATGAAGGCGGGAGGGAGGTCAGGGCGCCTTGCTTTGGTCTAAATTCCCATATGGTTTTATTGCGCAGGCAGGCATTTCGCTCTTGATGTCCTCCCATCTTTCCCCACTTCCTTTCTTTTCTGCCCTGAGCAGCTGGTCGATCTGTCTGCTTGATAAAGAAAACCCTGTGATGAGTTAAAAGACCCATTTGCTTTACTTCAAGGTAGCAGCGTTTGAGGAAGGAAAGAAGGCATTACAATGATATGAGAGCAAAGGAGAAAAACTGGTGAAGGCTTCCTGGGTAAAAAGCCAGCCAGAGGCAATATGTATTTTTTTGTCACCATTGCAAACTCTGTCACTATTGGTGATTGTTTAGGACAATGTGGAGTGGATAATGATGAGGACAGAGATCTGTGCATGGCACCATTGCGGCCACACAATAATGCATTGCATATTGCCTTTGTGCATTGCATATTGTATGATAAAGTAGCAGCTGTGCCCAGCAGCCACTATTTCTCATATCTTTCTCCATAATAGTGTTTAGTTTAGGGGCTGAAAAGCTCTAGCTGAGTGTCCTGACCTAAATACCCTAAAAAGCACCAGATCCCCTCTGATTTGGGAAGCTAAGCAGGACAGTACTTGGATGGGAGACTTTCAACGAACACCAGATGTCAGAGGAAGGAAGTGGCAAAACTGTGTGTACTTCATAGGGTTTACCTAAGAAAACCCTATGAAATTCATGAGGTTTCTTTAAACTACTTGAACAGGCATGCACCCATAGAAAAAGGGTACAACTTCGCTCTCCAATGCATCTTCCCCACCAACTGGGTCTAAGAAGTTTACTATCTCTGATTCTTGAAAAGATAAAAGTAGCCATTGATAAAGCTTTATCCTCTATGTATGTGTCTATTATAGTCAAGCATATTGAGAATCCTGTCCCTTCTTATTTCAAATCCCTTAATTTTAATGCAGAGGTGTGCAATCTCTGGACTTGCAGTTTTGCTAGATTGAGCATTCCCACCAATGTACTGACTATGGATGATGACAGTTGTGAGTCTGACAACATTTGGAGGATTACATGTTTCCTGTGGGGAGCCCCCAGTGACACAGCGGATTAAACCTGTGAGCTGCTGAACTACATCTGGATGGTCACCCGATGGCACCTGGTGTTGCAGCGGAATTAAATTGCTGAGCTGCTGAACTTGCTGACCAAAAGGTCGGTAGTTCAAATCCAGGGAGCAGGTTGAGCTCCCACTGTTAACCCCAGCTTCTGTCAACCTAGCAGTTCGGAAACATGCAAATGTGAGTAGATCAATAGGTACTGCTCCGGTGGGAAGGTAACAGCGCTCCATGCAGCCATGCCAGCCACATGACCTTGGAGGTGTCTACGGACAGTGCTGGTTCTTCGGCTTAGAAATGGAGATGAGCACCAACTCCCATAGTTGGACACGACTAAACTCAATGTCAGGGGAAAACCTTTACCTATGCTTGTTTTAAAGGATTGTCATTGATTCCATAATGTAGTATCATAGCCCTCAAAGTGTCCTGTCTTAGCATCAGAGAGCTAGCATGCAATGAAAAATCCTAGGCTGCACTGCCCACACTTCACATAGCTGAGCAGCTATTTAATTCGGAAAACCCAGCTATAAATGAGTATGAATAGACAGACAGATAGCCAGCCAGCCAACCAGGGAGGGAGTCAGACAAATATCTGAGTGATGCTGGTCTATGACCATAATTAAGTTTATGTATGCAAGTGTATGCATATATATGTGTGTGTGTACACATGTGTTTGTATCTCTTATGTGTGTTTCCCCATAAAAACAGCAGCCAAATTTCATTACTTCAGACCAGTCTGTAGGTCAGAGTTCAAGCCCCTAATCTGGTTGCAGACAAATGACCTTCTAGTCATCATATCTTCTTGTGTAAACCCCAGACTTAAACAAATTGAGGGACAGGCAACATTTATCACCCACTTTAAAGTAGCTCTGTTTGGCATCACCACACCTCCCCAAACATACGCACACAGATATACTACCTGATTGTCTGTCTGTCTGTCTCTGTCTCTTTCTCACACAGTCATACCGGGCACCTTTTATCCCACTCTTAGCTGGGGCAGTTCAACAGGCAAGGTTTATGAAGAAACAAATGAAAAACAAAACAAAAGCTAGAAAGTTCTTTCCATGCATTAAAAGGTATCATTTTTGTGGGATGGTCCAATGAAATTGTCACTTTATCAGGGGGATATTTAGGATCCCTTTTCTCCCTTTCAAATATTTCAACAAAAATTTAATCCTCATTTATGGTCTCCTGTTCTACCATTGCAAACATTTGTGCTTAGAGGCTGCTTCGTTTTGTCTTCATAGCGGGCCATCTCTCTCCATATTTGTCCTTGTTATCTTCCCCCTGCTCCCCACAGATTCCACATAATACAATTTGCCAAGAGACAGAAAGCTTTAATAAACTAAACACAGAGCTAGAAGCAATTGAATTTATAACTCTCAATGCAGATTGTAGCTCTAGGCAGGCCACTTAGATGGTGGTTTCTCCCTGCTCTGTTTCTGCAAAGAGAGTCCGGCTTTGCGCTAAAGAATAAAATATCACACACAGTGCGCTTCTATTAGATAGGGAAGATGATGCATATGTATGTCTCCCCGAGGCTCTGCTCCTTTGCTGCCAGCCCATAGTAATCTGTATCAGGCCTGCTCTCTCTTCTTTCTCATCGTTATTGTCTCTGCACCATTTTCTGCTGGTCTGTGTCATATGCTGTATGTAGCTTATGAAAATGCTACATGTGCGCACAATATTAAAAAGGAACAAGACCAATCATGCTGGAATACGAACACTCTTTTCCAGAGACTGAAAGTAACACCTTAGAGATAAAGAAGCTATTCGTATTGCAGTTATCAAGGAATAATTTCATCCCTTTGTGTAGGATAATGTATACTTTTATCTTTAAATATTACGGTGATGCAGGTCGTGCACACTGTGGAACAGGAGCTTCACTACTGCTGGCTCATGGTGTGTCCCATGCTTCTGCATTCAAGTGTGTGAGTGTATGTGCAAAAAGTCACAAAATAATCAGGAAGCAAGAAAGCAAAGTATCACTTTAAAAGAAAGAAATACAGTAGAGTCTCACTTATCCAACCTTCACTTATCCAACATTCTGGACTATCCAACACAGTTTGCCTCCCGCCCAGATCCACAACTGTTTCTCTAGGCAGCAAGGACTGAACTTTTTATGGATTTAACTTCTGACAGTTTTGTTATTGTAAGTTCATTTTATGCAATTCTGCCTTTATTTGTAGTCAAATTTTTAGTAGTCAATGTTTTTGTAGTCAATGTTTTCAATACATTGCAATGTTTTAGTGCTAAATTCATAAATACAGTAATTACTACATAATGTTAATGTGTATTAAACAACTTTTTCTGTCAATTAGTTGTAAAACTTGATGTTTTGGTGCTTAATTTGTAAAATCATAACGTAATTTGACGTTTAATAGGCTTTTCCTTAATCCCTCCTTATTACCCAACATTTTCGCTTATCCAACGTTCTACCAGCCTGTTTAGGTTGGATTAGTGAGACTCTACTGTATAATACCGATTAACTACTTTGGAAGCGTTAGATCTAAAGATTCTACTGTAACAGATTACTTTTCAAAGACATCTTCCACGGCTCTGCCTTGGGAAAAGTAGGTGTGCAAAACAGGCAAAAGAGTGCCCAGGGGAAGCAGGTCAGACAGGCCTATCCCACAGTTTCACTGAGTCAAGCCTCAGTCACAGAAACCTGCACCATTGAGTCAGACTATTGTTCCAACAAGTTCAATACCATCCGCTTCAATGGCAGGAGGAGATCCAGTATTTCTTAGAACAAAAATATAATTCATGGGAGTGTGGTCAAATTGGCAAAACAACGCTTAAACTAGGAAAGGCTGCAGTGGTTGGTGCTTTTGCCTGAGTCTGCTATGAAGAGCCTCCTCTCCCTTTCTCCGCAGTTCACTGAGTACAAACTACATTTGCATTTTATTTATTTATTCATTTATTTACAGTATTTATACCCCGCCCTTCTCATCCCAAAGAGGACTCAGAGCGGCTTTAACAGAACACACATACGGCAAACATTCAATGCCGATTATACAATTAACATAAACATAGAATCATAGAATCATAGAATCATAGAATAGTAGAGTTGGAAGAGACCTCATGGGCCATCCAGTCCAACCCCCTGCCAAGAAGCAGGAAATCGCATTCAAAGCACCCCCGACAGATGGCCAACCAGCCTCTACTTAAAAGCCTCCAAAGAAGGAGCCTCCACCACAGTCCGGGGCAGAGAGTTCCACTGCCGAACAGCTCTCACAGTCAGGAAGTTCTTCCTGATGTTCAGGTGGTATCTCCTTTCCTGTAGTTTAAAGCCATTGTTCCGTGTCCTAGTCTGCAGGGCAGCAGAAAACAAGCTTGCTCCCTCCTCCCTATGACTTCCCCTCACATATTTGTACATGGCTATCATGTCTCCTCTCAGCCTTCTCTTCTGCAGGCTAAACATGCCCAGTTCTTTAAGCCTCTCCTCATAGGGCTTGTTCTCCAGACCTTTGATCATTTTAGTTGCCCTCCTCTGGACGCATTCCAGCTTGTCAACATCTCCCTGGTAAAGGGAATAGGTAAAGGCAGTTTTTCCCATCTTTTTTCCGGCATCTTGGAGGCTGTACTCAACTCTGGCCTTTGGGGGGGGGGGTTGTTGCTCCATCTTCGATGCCGAGGAGCTTTCCTCTGATCGATGTCCTTAAGGGCACCTTTCTATCTCCCCGCTAAAAGTGGTACCTATTTATCTGCTTGCATTTCTGCTTTCGACCTGCTAGGTGGGCACATGAGCTGGGGCTAACAGCAGGTGATCACCCTGACCCAGGATCAAACTGCCTACCTTTTGATCGGCAGGATTTTTCTGCAGCAGAGTGGTTTAGCCTCCTGTCCTAAGTCCGGCCCCTTTTGATCTCAGTTTGCAGCAACTGATTTTGATCAGTTTGCCATTCTGATCTCAGTTTGCAGCAACCGAAATATGCTGATGGCAAAGGCAAAAAATAGGAGGGGGAGAACTGGGACATATTAGAAGTAGATAAAAAGGTGGGATTGCAGAGGGTTAATCAAGACTATTTCTGCCAAATGAGTCAACAGGGTGATGCAGCAGCTAAAAAAAAGCTAATGCTAGGCTGCATCAACTGGAGTATAAGGTCTACACTGAGGGAAGTCACTTTATTTGGCTTTGGTCAGACCTTACCTGGAAGACTGTGTCCAGTTCTGGGCACCACAATTAAGAAGGATATTGACAAGCTGGCAAATGTCCAGAGAAAGGTGGCCAAAATGGTCAAAGACATGTTATTAGATCTAACATGCCAAAAAACATAGTTGGGCAATAGCTTATACGGGACCAATCAAAATGCCACAGCTCAGTGGCACATAAAAATATTGCCTAACTTCAAATATGGTGTAATGGTATCGATGTTGGACTATGACTCCAGAGATCATGCTTGGCCATGGAAACTCACTGGGTGACTTTAAGATAAGTCACACTTTCTCAGTCTCAGAGGAAAGGAAAGGTAACTCCTCCTCTGAATGAATCTTGCCAAAAGGTCCTGAGAACTAGGACATTATAGCCACCATGGTATAATGGTTTGAGTGTTGGAGTACAACTCTGGAGACCAGGTTTTGATTCCCCACTTAGTCATGGAAATCCACTGGGTGACTTTAGATGGGTCATACTCTCTCAGCCTCAGATGAAAGCAGAGGAAAGCCTTTGAACAAATATTGCCTAGAAAATAGGGTTGACTTAAGGCTGCCATAAGTTGAAAACAAATTGAAGGTGCATAACAACAATTTAAAAATAGAGATGTGTTGAAGCTGACTTGACAGCCCTTTACAACAAAAGTTCAAAAAGTTATTTTTTTTTTTCAAGCTCTGGGCTGCCTTCTTCTTTGCGAAGGGAGTGTCATTGATATACCTTGCATACAACTGCCACTTCTCCAAATCAAGAAGAAAAAAAAGCCTGGAGGTATTGTGTGTTGATAAATGTATGCTTTTGCAAATCCAGATGAATCAGTCTAGTATCACGTCGGAGGTGAAAGGAAGACAAAGATCTCGAAGCAGCCTTAGCTTCTGGAGAGCAAAGCCTTTACTGCGGCTCCCTGATTTCTCAAATCTTGTTCTGACAAGCTGTTCTTGGTGAAATGCCAATATAAACAAGGCATCCGATGGTATTTGATTAATCCATTTATACGCTAAAGATGCAACAAAAATATTTTATTTTCAAATGCTTTTGATTTTGTGCCAGAGCATGCCAGAAAATAGACCATGTATGCAAATTTGGGTGTGGATTAGTGAGATAAGACGGAATGGGTGGAGGAGTCCGTTGAAATGACTAGGGTTTCGATCATCAAACGGCCAACTGCTACCCCTGAAAAAAATGAATTAATATATTAAATTCTACAGAGCCTTAGTTAGCAGGATAGGATCCAAGACGAGAAACAATGGGCTATACTAGGACTATTTTCACAAAAATGTCTTTCTGCAGCAAAGTGGAACTAATTCTATTTGCTTGCAATAAATTCACACAGCAACATAAAGTTTGTTGGATGACCTTGGACTAGTCTCACTGGTGGGGAGAGTGGGGATTGCCCCCTTCCTAGTTCCACTGACTGAAATAGTTCTGTCAAACTGAGGGCCTTGAGCAAAGGATTCTGATTCTCCCTCTGCTCATCTGTGGATTTATGTGATTTGTGGCAAGTTTGCTTGGCAGAGAACAATGGTAACGCTCTGCACTGCTGGTTGGGAACAGCCTTTTCATTCCACAAATGCCCTTCCAGAGAGATGCTACATCAGAGTGCCATTAAAAAGTGAGAGGCAGGTGGGATCAGTATAAGATAATGCTTAGACACTGAGTCTCAGCTACTAGACTTGAAACTCTCATGTCTTGATATTGACCCTGAATACCCCCATCTTCCCTGGAATAATAGAATTCTAGAGTTGGAGTAGACCACAAGTACAACTCCTTGCCATGCAGGAACACACCATCAAAGCACTCCTGATGGATGGCCTCTATTTCAAAACCTCCTGAGAAAGAAACTTCACTACACTCCCAAGGCTCTACTGTGTCTTCCACTATTGAACAGCTCTCATCCTCAGAAAAGTTTTTCCTAATATTCAGATGGAATCTTTTTTCATGTCGTTTGAATCCATTATTGAGTGATTTCAGCTTTGCTAAAACTGCGGGTTCTGGAAGCTTGGCATATTTCACTTTCCAGAAGGCCAAATTAGATAAAGACAGATAGAAGGCAAAAGCAGAGATTTATTCTCAATGGCCAGTGAGAATGTCAGCGGAGAAAGAACTTCAAAGAACTGACATAACACAATCGAAAATGCAGAGCATTTTTAGTTCATCTGACAGCTATTCAAGAAACCTGTATCAGCTCTGGATTGGCTGAAAAAATGTCCAGCTAGGATCCACGTCCTGAGTGGCTCAGGACTCCATCGAATGTCTTTGCTGATTGGTTCTTTGTATGGTGGTAAATGCAATAAATTGTCATAGGAACATTTGAAGTGTCAGTTCGTTTAATGGTCCATCTCCATAAGAGGCACGGTCTCTAAGGAATGCAGTGTGGCAATATAATGAGTCCTGGATGGGTTTAATGAATGAGCTTCTGATTGGTTAACATAATAGGGTTAGCCCAATGTACACAATTGATACCCAGGGATGGTGACCATCTCAGTAAATGAAACTGGCTTGATGCATGGTTGCTGGATCTTTCCCACAGATAGACCCAATCTTATCAATGCTCTGATATACGTTCATTGATTGATTTCCTATGTTTCCCAGTTCATTGTGAGGGGACTATGGATATCAAAGGAAGGGATTTTCGATGCAACCAGGCAACATTCCCAAGGCTATTCATAAGGAAGATTTACACGAGATGTGGGCACACGCTCGCTGGCACTGGCAGAGCAGCAGCTTCTATTTCATATTTTTCTATATTTCATTATACATTTCATAACTTGGGGGTCCGCTTTCTTAATATCACCATTGCTCTGTGTCCTAGCCTCTAGAGCAGTGGTTCTCAACCTGTGGGTCCCCAGATGTTTTGGCCTTCAACTCCCAGAAATCTTAACAGCTGGTAAACTGGCTGGGATTTCTGGTAGTTGTAGGCGAAAACACTTGGGGACTCACAGATTAAGAACCACTGCTATAGAGAAGCAGAAGACAGGCTTGCTTCCTCCTCCATATAGCATCCTTTCAAATATTTAAACATGGTTATCATGTCCCCTCTTAGCCTTATCTTTTCCAGGATAAACATATACAGCTCCCTAAGCTGCTCCTCTATTCGTACAAGAGAGGAAGACGGCCTTGCAGGAGAATTGAATCAAACCAGGAATTTACAAGACCTGAGAAGGGCTGTTGATGACTGGATGCCATCACAGTCTCTCATTTATAATGTTGTTATATGCTGAAGCCAACTGGATGACAATCAACCTGCGATTTTTGATGTAGCTGAGCAATGGGCAACAGTGTTTACATGAATGGTATACATTTAATGTTATATCAGAGATACAATATTTATAATAAACATTTTAGTACAGAAAGTTACACTTAATTAAGGGAAATGTTCTCACAATGAAGCTTGGATGTGTAAGGGTTAGATCATATAAATCTCTCTTTTCAGAACAGGGCAAGTAGAGGTAATTTTGCTCTAAATGGCAATACTTGAAGGCATGCCTCTAGGGTTCAAATTTAGAGAAGTTGAAAAGAAACTTCTCCATCCTATGCAATATAATTTAACAAGGCCATCTTCCTCTCATTCTGTAAACCCTATTTAGAGATTTTGGCAGGGGCAAGCTCCCCTAAACCTCAGTGGGGCTGTTGAATATTTCAAGGTATGTTTTAAAATCTTGGCACAAACAGTGGCATATGATGACAGGTATTTTCTCACAGCACCATGGCAACCCAGGTCAAGCTGACACAGCTAAACCAGCCGACTAGTATTTTACCCTGTTCGATGGCAACATGTCGACACAGCCTTTGGAATGACTGGCGCCAAACTGGCTCAAACCCCAAACTCAGCCGTGGCTCTTGCAAAATTATGTATCGGCTCCCTGGGAGCTCTGAATATTTCTAAGTAATTTGGCTGCAACTGAGCATAACGTTATTTGTAAGAGAGTTTCTGTTGAGGAAACCAAGTGAACTGTTAGTACCTGCAGCTAATTTATCACTTTTTCCAATGGTATTTAGACAAAACGTGGGATTAACACTAGGCTAGCACTAGTTTCCACACTATAATGCAGGCATGGACAAACTTCAGTCCTCCAGGTGTTTTGGACTTCAACTCCTACAATTCCTAACATCTGGTAGGCTGTTAGGAATTGTGGAAGTTGAAGTCCAAAACACCTGGAGGGCCAAAGATTGCATATGCCTGCTATAATGTAATTCTAACTAAACTGACAAGGCTCCTTTCTACACGGTTACATTTGTATAACTAAGTACCGTTGGCCGTCCATTTCTATGGGTTCTGCCCCCACTGCTTCCACCATCCCCATTTTTAAAAAAATCAAAAAACACAAACCCTGATTTTGCTATAGTATATAAGGATTACTATTTTATTATGCCATTATATATAATGGAATTTGAGCATCCGTGAATTTCAGAAAAGCGGTGTCCCAGAACCAAACCCAGTGGATACCAAGTGCCAATGGTAATGTTTGCCAGACCAGCTCCTTGTGAAACATCACAACCAAGCCCCAATTGCCAGCAGAACATATCTCCTTCTCTCATAGGAACTGATGCCTGGTAAAGTAGGTTGGCAGAGCAATTATTATTCTGACGATACTGCCATGATCATGAATATGGATCAGTTACGGATGTGTAATTCCAGGTTATGCATCCATAAATACAATACTGAATTCCAGCCTATAATGGTACAATGTAAATGTACCAGAGAACTGAAAAGAAGTTGGTTAATATGTGCATGCTTTTTAAAAAGAAGCCAATATCTAAGTAGTGGTTGCTACTGCCCACTAGGGCTGGTGTGGTGAAAGACAAGGTCACCAGAACAAAGCCAACTACATGAAGTGCGTCATCCAGCCTCTTTCCTTGAAAGATCCAAAGGCATCTTGTACTTCCTACTGATTGTATGCCTGCTGTTTTCCAGGTATTGAGGTCGGCTCTTCTCCAGTCCTTGGGGCAAGGAGAGGAATCTCAGGGCAACAAATTTGTCTTGGAAGCATGTGTACAGTATAATTCCATATCCACAAGGGCAGGAGCATCAACCACATTTTCATAAATGGCCACGTCAGCCTTATTGCTTTCCTTGAAAGGACAGTTGAATCCATGGATGGAGAAATTGTGGATACAGAGGGCCAATTATATATAGAGAGGGGGGAGGTGTCAGTGCTATTTAGTTTTCACCCAGTTTGCGTCCCCAGATGTTATTGAAGGACAACTGTTATCACTTTTAATTATCCGCCATGCAGACTGGATATAATGGGAATTGCAACCCAGCCACACTTGTGTTGGAAATAGCAACCTCCCAGACCTTTCACTTTTTATTTGTTAATGTATATCTTTGCTAACCTGTATTCTATGTTTATGTTGATTTGCCAGTTTAACTATACATCTTTGGTGTGGGAGGGGTTATAGACATGTGATTGTACTAAGCATGTTCAGACTCAGGACTCCATTTTGTAGTCAGCCTGTTTTAGACCTCAGTGGAGGTGGATGAATGTCTGCTTTACACCTCAGTGGAGCTGGCTGCACGTTGCTGTTTGGACTTCATTTGAGAACTATGACTTATGGACTCCAGTAAGTACAACTATACCTAAAGACTATGGACTATTAATTACTCAACACACAGAGAATTACATCCTATCTATAACTGAAATTAAATAAGAAATGTGCCTGTATGGTGAATTAATACAAGATGTTTGTGAGTAATCAAGATATGTTATATTTTTTTAAGAAAACTTTGTTTTTTTAATCTATGAGTGCATATTTAAACTAAGAGGTTTCAAGGGAGTGTATATCTTTTGGACAATTACAATTACAACTACAAAGAAACAACTATCCTCTGCTAACCAAATATATTTTTGTAGTGGCATGTCTTTGTCCTTGGCAGTTCAAAGACATGGTTCTTCAGTTTAACAGCTGAGTTACCTGTGTGCCATTACATGAATGCTTACAAATATCACTTGTTCAAAAGGTTTACTTTTAACACGGTCATGCTTTTCTTGACTAGTGGTTTTCAAAAGGTGGTCTCCACATGTTCATGGAGACTCACATATGCCAAACAGATATGGCATTGTTTTTCCTTTTCAATAAGGTAATGATTGCCATTTATTTTCAAAGGGATATGTGCCTAGAGACTGGGTGCAGTTATTTCCAATAACTTGTGGCTTTGAGGTTGGGGAAAGATTAAAGGACATTTTAATATCAGACATCATGTCCACAAGCCTTATATCTACACAATTCTTGAGACATAATATGTCAGGTGCAAGTTGCAAATACTGTTCTATGGGTATGGGAATTGTACTCATTTATTAGACTTGATGTTATTATTTGAGTGACATACTCTTTGCAACTGCATTTGATGCTTATTGACATAAGATCACAAGGATCTGTCCCTAAGTTTGAAGTAGTCCTGGCCTAGAAACCCTGGGAGTTGGGGTGGTGCACCTTTTTCTCATATAGTAGGACCATCCTTGGAGTAAAGAAAGCAGGTAAAGCAAGTCTTAAAACCAGAAGAGCTTGGTGAGATCTTGCCAAAGGCATATCTAAAAGAAGAAGCTATTTTCCCACAGTAGGCAACCTGGTGCCTCTCTCTCTGAAGCAGCAATAATGTTTTCAGGGAAAGATTTTGGGGCAGACTTCCTGCGCCATACTTAGAAAAAAATGTAGCAAGAGCTGGAGGCACAGTAGTTGATTTTATTAATTATTACTTATTAAAATATGTATAACCCCTTCCTGCATTGTAATATATCTGGGCAACTTAAGGCAAAACTGAATTTATACCATTTAAAATATAACCCCTTGAAAGATGCATTGAACTTTGTTTCTAAAGTTAAACCAATATGCACGTGTGTAGATTGGGATGACAGTGGACGCCTGAATGCTGCATAAAAGGACCTCATTCTGGCATCAGGTTAAACTGTGTTTTGTATTAAGCCTATTGTCATTCTCTTCCCCATACAACTTTGGGCTGTCACAGAACTACAGTTTCCAGTATTCCCTGTGTGCAGGAATGACTGCTTAACCAATTGAAGAGTATTGTGTAAATTCATTGTTTGTTGTTGTGGGCTTTCAGGTCATTTCTAACCTATCACCAAGCTTTTCTGGGGCTGACAGTATATGACTCACACTGGGTTTCCATTGCCAAGTGGGGAAACCTAGACCAATACTCAAACCACTATTCAATTTCAACTGGACTTCTAGCCAAACAAGTATACCTCCTTGCAGTAGATAGCGGTGAACTGTTCCAGGGCACAAGTGAGTTACTTGGTATTTTCTGTAATAATGGAACAGGTGGCCCCCAATTTGCTTCCAATCCAAAATCAAAATGCTAGTGATGACATTTAAAGCCTTAAGTGGTTTGGATCTCGTTGTTGTTGTGTGCTTTCAAGTCATTTCTCTCCTAAGGTAACCCTATTATGGGGTTTTCTTTGCAAGATTTGTCCAGAGATTTGCCTTTGCTTCCTTATGAGGCTAAGAGAAGATGATTTTCCCAATGTCACCCAGTGGGTTCCGATAGATGAGCGTGGATCTGAACCCTGATCTCCCAAAGCCCTAGTCCAATACTCAAACCACTGTATTGTCCCTTGAATTTCAGTACTTACCCTACATCACTCCAGAATTGCAGCCTTGGGAGGGCTCCTCTTAGTTAGTCCCACCAGTGAAGGCAATATGAAGGGCAAGCATATGGGAGAAGTCCCTCTCTGGTGTCACACCGACTTTGGAATGCCCTCTATTTAGAGGTCCAACTGGCATCAAAGTTGGATCCTTGCCTCTGACAAGTCAAAACACAGCCTTCTATTAAGGCCTTTAGGGACTACCGGTAATTTATTTCAATGTATACACATAAAAAAGGTAAAGGTTTCCCCTGACGTTAAGTCCAGTCATGTCCGACTCTAGGGGTTGGTGCTAATCTCCATTTCTAAGCCCAAGAGCTGGCGTTGTCCGTAGACACCTCCAAGGTCATGTGGCCGGCATGACTGCATGGAGCGCTGTTACCTTCCCACCAAAACAGTACCTATTGATCTACTCACATTTGCATGTTTTCAAACTGCTAGGTTGGCAGAAGCTGGAGCTAACAGCGGGCGCTCAGTCCGTTCCTGGGATTCGAACCTGCAACCTTTCGGTCCGCAAGTTCAGCAGCTCAGCGCTTTAACACACTGCTCCACCAGGGGCTCCAGTATACACGTACATGGGTTTAAATTGCTGTGGCTTTAATGTTTGTTGTGTTCAATGTCTGTTTTCTCTTGCAATTATTTCTGATTTTAATCTAGGAAGTGTTCTAAATTGTTTATATTGTATGCCACCCTGAGATCCTATGATAAAGGGCAGGATTTACATTCTTAAATAAATGAATAGCTCTTGAATTAGATTTCTAAATGAATACAATATCAGTTGCCACAGTCCTATTAATTTCCCATCTGATGGCCAAGACTAGATAATAGAAATTCAGACATTTTCTTAGACTACAACTCTCAGGATCCCAGCATGGCTGTGGAAATTGCAGAGTAAGGAATGAAATAAATCTTTTATAAGCTCTGGCAATGCCTGATTGGCACCATTGGGAAAGCTTTTCTCAGTAGTGAAGAATAAAGATAACATGTTTCCCTCCACCCACCCGCCCTCAACAATAATTTTCTCTGCATCCAGGAATCAGCTCCATTTCAGCGCAATGTATCATGATATTAAAACAACCACAGGAAGTACTTAACATCTCTGGCACTCTTAACTTCCCTTGAGGGCAGGTTTTTATTTCTAAACCCATAGAAACAATTCTTCAGTAGTCTTGTGATGCATTAGAAAGGTAAGTCTGACCACCCAGGTTGCTACTATTCAGAAAGAATCAATGCTATCAGATACAGCGCCCTCCATACAATTCTCTCTTTCACGGTTAAGCAGCCAGCATTGAGGGGCTAATTTCTTTTCCAATAAATATACCAACCCAACAGATCCTTCTAGACCCACTTACCCGGCAAATAATTTACTGGTCTTGTCATATAGTCTGCTATAACATATATATTAACCGAGGAAAAATTATACAAAATAGTGGGCATACAAACCTACTTAAATAGAGGTAGGACTTTTTGGCTCACTCTAGTTATCCAATCAGTGGAAGAATTCAAACTCTGGTCTGCATTTGTACTTTGGGGCATATGGAATTCTGTGTAATAAACATATACTTAGCTCTAAGCAATGGTGTAGTGGCTTTAAGGATCAGACATTGAGACTTCTTAAATTAACAGGGCCAATTATATATTCTGACACTTCTCCGGCTTCAGTCTTCACCGGCCCCGCTGAACTGTGCACAGGGAGAGGGTGGATTTTTCCAAGAGATAATAGACAAAGCATTTTGGATTAGAGAAGCAAATTAAGAGCCATTAACTTTACAAAATACCTATTCTTGATGGAGATTAAAACTTCACAAACTGGTTTGTTATGGACCAAAACAGCTGGAACACTCTGAGCCCCGGAAAACCTGTGATAGTGATGGCTTAGGGTTGCCATAACTTGGAAATGACTTGGAAGCAAAGTAGATGCAGTACCAGTACAGCAGATTTTAAAACCCTAGTCTTTGATTGTATTTTCCTACATGGCAGGGGGTTGGACTGGGTGTCCCTTGTGGTCTCTTACAATCCTATACTACTATGATTTCTATAATTCCGGATACATCTGGATGGCCACCCGGTGGCGCCCGGTGGTGCAGCGGAATTAAAAGGTGGGTGGTTCAAATCCGGGGAACAGGGTGAGCTCCCGCTGTTAGCCCCAGCTTCTGCCAACCTAGCAGTTCGAAAACATGCAAATGTGAGTAGATCAATGGGTACTGCTCCGGCGGGAAGGTAACAGCGCTCTATGCAGTCATGCCAGCCACATGACTTTGGAGGTGTCTACGGACAACACCGGCTCTTCAGCTTAATAATGGAGATGAGCACCAACCCGCATAGTTGGGCACGGCTAGACTTCATGTCAGGGCCCTCAGGGAAAAACCTTTTACCCATCAATTAACATAGCTAATGGTGAAAAATGATGGGAGCTGCCATTCAGCAACATCTGGAGAACTGTGATTCCCACCACTGCAAACAGAAGAAGTATTAGCTCATACCTGCTCTTCTTTGTAAAAGATAACTTGATAAAATTATCTTTAGAACATAGCCCCAAGTGTAAAAGAGGAAATATGTCTGGGTCTTGAAATTGACTAGTTAAGGCAAAGGACTAGCATCCAAAAATTATCTGTTTTAAGTGTCAGGGCACACCCAGGAGAACACAAATACACCTATCTGGAACTGCAGATCCACGCACACAAAACAGGTGTCCCATCTGAAACCACTGGTGAAAGTGACCTCTGTTTCAAAAGCTGTTTACCTGAGGGCTGCTGTTCTCAAAGCACACAAATACGCCCCAATGTCCCTCGCTGGGACACATCCTACGCACGGCACAGTTCTTTGGATAGCAGCCAAAGTTCACAGATAAAACTTTGCCTGGCAGTAAATCCCATTGAGGTGAAAAGGCAACGGGCCCAGTTCAACAATGTTTGTGCCAGAGCTGCTTGCTGTAATAAAAGCTATACTCACATCAATCTACTCTTTGAGACTAAGTACAGAGAATGAACCTTGCTCAGGTCCCATTCAAGGCAGAGCATATCGCACAGTGCCGTACGTGTAATCACAACTCTTTTCTGTGCTTTGTCTGAGATGAAGTTAGCTCTAGTTCTTTCCCAAATCTCAAAAAGTTAAGAATTGCTGCATCAAAGGAATTGTTTCCTCTCCATGATCTTAACATGCACTGGACAGTCCAGTCATCTGCTTTGCATCACTCTTGGGGAAGATATCGGTAGTGAAGGAATGGGATAATGCAACCTACCATTACCTCTTCTGGCCATATTTCTTCCTTAGAAATAATGTAGGTAGTTGAACTCATTCTACAAGCTAGTGAGAAATTTATATTAATTGTTCAAGGGGCAAAAATAAACTTGCCTGGTACCTTCCAGGTTTGTTGAACTACAGTCTTTAATTTGATACAGAATCATAGAGTTGGAAGAGACCTCATGGGCCATCCAGACCAACCCCCTGCCAAGAAGCAGGAAATCGCATTCAAAGCCCCCCCAACAGATGGCCATCCAGCCTCTGCTTAAAAGCTTCCAAAGGAGGAGCCTCCACCACACTCCGGGGCAGAGAGTTCCACTGCCAAACAACTATCACAGTGAGGAATTTCTTCCTGATGTTCAGGTGGAATCTCCTTTCCTGTAGTTTGAAGTTGTTGTTCTGCATCCTAGTCTCTAGGGCAGCAGAAAACAAGCCTGATCTCTCCTTCCTATGACTTCCCCTCACATATTATACATGGCCCTCATAATGTCTCCTCTCAGCCTTCTCTTCTGCAGGCTAAACATGCCCAGCTATTTAAGCCGCTCCTCATATGGCTTGTTCTCCACCTTACTGCCTTAGGTGTTAGGCTCATAAAATCTGGATATCAAGAAACATTCAAAAATAGAGCTTTCCCAAATGGAGATATCAGGTGGGAAAACAGTACCCTGTTGGATTGTTTGCTTGCCATGCAGCTTTTAAAGCCTGCCTGGGACAAGGTGGCACTTCTACATTATCATTAACCACCATGGAGTCTGACATGATACCAGAGTTTTAGTAATAAATGAAATCATTTACTTTTCCAGAAATTTGATTTGTCATTATTGTCTAAGACATTATCAGCACCATCTGCCACACATACCAGATGCCCGCATGTATAGTGCTTAGAAAACTACCAACCTAAGAATCTCACCAATCAATACGGACACAATGAATCCTAAGTGCTGCTTTATAATTTTTATATCTGAACTATGTCCGGCTTAACAGCAATGCAAGAGATTTCCTCACAAAGATCTATTCCACTGGAAAAAAATTACTTTGAATTTGGTCCTCAGAATCTCCAACCAGGATAGCAGATTGCATATCAAACCCATTTCTGTAGAAGGCTAGCCACAAAACCAGGCACTCCATACAAACATGACACTGTTCAGGTCCTATCAAGTGTACTTTGATGCCAATTTCAATTACTATACAGTGGGGGGAAAAGTATTTAGTCAGATACCAATTGCACAAGTTCTCCTACTTAAAAAGATGAGAGAGGACATCATAGGTAGACCTCAACTGTGAGAAACATCATGAGAAAACACATCCAGAAAATCACATTGTCTGATTTTTCACGAGTTTATTTGCAAATTATGGTGGAAAATAAGTATTTGGTCCATAACAATACTTTGTTATATATCCTTCATTGGCAATGACAAAGGTCAAACGTTTTCTGTAAATCCTCACAAAGTTGGCGCACACTGTTGCTGGTATGTTGGCCATTTCCTCCATGCAGATCTCAAGAGCAGTGATGTTTGGGGCTGTCGCTGGGCAACATGGACTTTCAACTCCCTCCACAGGTTTTCTATAGGGTTGAGATCTGGAGACTGGCTAGGCCACTCCAGGACCTTGAAATGCTTCTTACGAAGCCACTCCTTCATTGCTCTGGCGGTGTGCTTGGGATCATTGTCATGCTGAAAGACCCAGCCACGTTTCATCTTCAGTGCCCTTGCTGATGGAAGGAGGTTTGCACTCAAAATCTCACGATACATGGCCCCATTCATTCTTTCATGTATACGGATCAGTCACCCTGGTCCCTTTGTAGAGAAACAGCTCTAAAGCATCATGTTTCACAGTAGGTATAGTGTTCTTTGGATGCAACTCAGCGTTCTTTTTCCTCCAAACACGACAAGTTGTGTTTCTGCCAAACAGTTCTACTTTGGTTTCATCTGACCATACGCCATTCTCCCAATACTCTTCTGGATCATCCAAATGCTCTCTAGCAAACTTCATTCGGGCCCGGACATGTACTGGCCTAAGCAGGGGGACAGGTCTGGCAGTGCAGGATCTGAGTCCCTGGCGGTACTGTGTGTTACTGATGGTAGCCTTTGTTACGTTGGTCTCAGCTCTCTGCAGGTCATTCACTAAGTCACCTTGTGTGGTTCTGGGATTTTTGCTCACCATTCTTGTGATCATTTTGACCCCACAGGGTGATATCTCACAGATCGAGGGAGATTATCAGATTATCAATTTAAAGAAGTTACAGGTCTGTGAGACCCAGAAATCTTACTTGTTTGTAGGTGACCAAATACTTATTTTCCACCATAATTTGCAAATAAATTCATGAAAAATCAGACAATGTGATTTTCTGGATGTGTTTTCTCATGTTCTCTCTCATAGTTGAGGTCTACCTGTGATGTCAATTACAGGCCTCTCTCATCTTTTTAAGTGGGAGAACTTGTACAATTGGTATCTGATTAAATACTTTTTCCCCCACTGTAATTCCTCACCAGAGGAAATAAATGTATACATGAAATTGATAATTTTTAATGTTGCTACATGCCTTCAAGTCAACTTGAGTTATAGTGATCTTCTCCTAGGGTTTCCTTGGCAAGATGTATTCAGTTTGTCTTTGCCATCTCCTTAGGCTGAGAGAACATGTTCTGCTCAAATTCATCCCATGGATTTCCTAAACCAAGCGAAGATTCGAACTCCCAAAGTCAATTCAAATCAATACACCAATATAAGGAGCCCCCGGTGGTGCAATGGGTTAAACGCTTGTGCGGGCAGACTGCTGACTTGAAGGTTGAGTTACTGGCCTGAAGGCTGCCGGTTCGAATCCAACCTGGGGAGAGCATGGATGAGCTCCCTCTGTCAGCTCTAGCTCCCCATGAGGGAACATAAGAGAAGCCTCCCACAAGGATGGTAAATCATCAAACATCCGGGCATCCCCTGGGCAACGTCCCTGCAGATGACCAACTCTCTCACACCAGAAGCGACTTGCAGTTTTTCAAGTTGCTCCAGACACGAAAAAGTACACCAATGACTCCATCATTTTTGTGGCAATTTCAAAACATTTCTCTTTAAGGTCTTCATCACATGTTGTCACCATAATAATATCTGAATTATGTGTGTGTGTGTGTGTGTGGGGGGGGGCACATAATTCATTAGCATTCTCAACAAGAAAAAAAGAAAAAACCACAGAACTTTTACAATTTGCAAAAATAATAATTTATTAATGTCAAACCGATTCAACATTTTCCCAACATAGACAGAGCAGAAGGATCTAAATTGGCTGGGAGCTGATAGAGCTGGGGGGGGGGGGCGGAGATGCAATTGGTTGTCATTCATCAAATGTAGTTGTTTAATCTAGAATGGTTTGTGGCAGGCTTTGAAAGAAAAAAATTGCAAGCAGTCAAATACAGTGTTGAGGTGGATGATTTGTATTAATGCTTGCAGCAAACCTGGGCTGAAGGCTGGCAGACATTCCCAGCATTACAGAAACGGACTGAATCCACATTCTCTGCCCTAGAAACAAAAGTTTTCCAATTCAACCCAGCTGTCAAAATCACTGCTCTCACAGTCTTTCCTAACCAATGCCTTCTTGATATCTTTGGCTGCAAAGACTACCAGTAGCCTTGTCAGCTGGGGATAATATATGTTGCATTCCTATATACTTTATGGGCCAAAAGGTTGGAGAAGGCAGTTTTGAAACGTCTTCCGGGTCAACCAAAAAATCCATAGTATCTCAAACACTGACACCGAAGCACAAGGTCACTGTGCAGCTATCAAGGGACTGAATACTTATCAGACCCATTTGAAATATCCAGTATTTGTGGATCTCCCCTATCAATAGTAACAAAAAGACAGAAAGTGATTGTGTGCAAACACCCTAAGACTGGAGAAAGCATCATTATCTAGGAAAGGCATAGAATTCAAAGCATACTGATTTCATGATGAAACCAGACCATTTAAGTATCTTTCAAGAAATATCTTCAGTGGCAAAAAGAAAGGTATAAAGACGAAGAGCTTAATGGTCAATGTTTAAACTCAGTGGGAAAGGGACAAGGACACAAAGGACATAAAGTGGATTATATTCCCAAAAAAAATCCTCTCAAAAAGATTTTTTTTAAACTCCCAGGAGTTTATCTCTGTTCTCCCTCTGTTCGTAATTGATTAACAGCTCTGCAGGAAGAATGCAACATAATTTCAGTAAGAGACCCTTGAATTACCAAGAACACTTCAATCACAGCAGCCAAAACATGATTAAACATTTACGTTCATAAATAGAAATGTTCAAAAAGCTATCACTGTACATTAAGCATTCATAAAGGCAGTTTTGGAAAAGAAAAAAAATGACACCTTTCCTTCAATGTCAAATTCACAGCTAATTAATCAACTCTCAGCTACAAGAACAAAGTAGGCTGAAAATTCATTGCCAAGAAGACATCTTACAGTTACAGCCTATGGCTTTTGGGAAAGGGTTAGGGATTTGATAGCCACCCTGAAGACTCCAGAGATTAGTGTTACATGTCAAGGTCCAAGGAATGGAAATCTCTACATCTTGAAAAGTGTGTTCTGTGTGCCTAACTCAAAAAAAGACAAAGTACTGACAAATCTTTCCCTTTATATATGGATAGTAATGGCATACCTTGGCTTCAATTCATACTAAATCCCACATGGGGGCAATAAAGAATACTATGCATCTAAAACTCTATAAATGTAGACAAGCCTATCCAGGCTTGTCTACATTTACAGAATCTGAGAACTGACTACAGATTAGAAAAGGGATTTGGAACTGCAATTCAACAACTCACAGTCAGAGTGACCACTGGCCATGCTGGTGAGAGAATTCTGGAAGAATTATATCAATAACTTTTTTGTGTTGCGAAACTAATAGTTTGACAGACCCTTTGTGTGTGTGAGACAGAGTGAAAGCGAGATAATGAGATAAAAGGAGAATATACAGGAGATAAAAGGAGAATATATCCAAATGTCCACAATCTCTGAAACTGATTAGGCATTCCAGGTGGACAAGGAGGAAAGGTATGGCCACAAAATCCAAGACACCAGATTTGAAGAAAGATGCTATCCAGTTCAGCCTAATGGATTGCTACTCCTATTGTGTATATGTATGTATATGTCAAGCCTAGTCAGTAAGCAAAAAGCAAACAGCAGTCCTACAGTAATGTTTTCCTCTTCCATAAAACCTTTTAGTTACAATTTGCCCACATCTAAACATCATCAAATTGAGCACTTTTCCTACTATTATTCCAATAGCACATGGACTATAGGTTACATATCAAGAAAAAAATGGAAGACATGGTGGGACTTGGATGACTTCCTGGCAACAAATTTGGAAATCCCTACCCATCTAAGACATCAGAGAGTAAGCTATCACAGCTGGTCAAACAGAGATGACTACAGATAGTTACCTCCTTACTTCCCAATCCACTCCTAAAATCCCTTTAAAACCATGACACAAGTATTTACCGTAATTTTAAGGACTCTGGTAAAAACTTGAGCTGAACAATGTTGGCTCCGTGCATTTCTACAAATGCAGGCTTATTTTCCCACACATTAGGCAGTTAAGAAAATAATAAATCAAGTATGGAATGCAATTGCACTGCTGGACCTTGTAAAGTTAAATTAACATGGGTAACAATATATAGACAGGACAAATATTTGGAAATCAAATAAAAAAGCTCTGCTACAGCTATTCTTTCTAGATGAGCATATGAAAGCTCTGGCTTGCTTCCAAGGTTTCCTGCTATGTAATGTGTAAATACAGAGCCAGGTAAGTAACCAGGAAAGCAAGCCTTTGGCACCATCAATTTATAAAAGCCTGTGCTGGACTGACCCAAGGCCAATCTGAAGTAGCGTTTTCAAACCAACAACACAAAGTCTTTCCTACTTTTTGCTAACATGAGACACAAAGCAGGCTGTCAGTTTTTCTATCTGGCAACTGTCAAGCAACCAGACACAACATAAAGATCTGAGAAGATAACGGTACAAAGAATACAAGAGGGACAGTTTAAATGAAGTCAACAGCAAGAAGTGGTCAAGGTTTTCTTGGGCAATTCTGCTGTAGGCAGCAGCTGGACAACTCAATAGCCAACCACCTCACCTACCACCCCAGGATCCACAGATAGCATTTTCTCCATAAGAGGCAATAAGAAAATCCTGGGCATGATCCTTTTCTTTCCATTTTCTTTTGCAGGGGAGAATTTCAAGGTAAGTCTCAGAACTGAAGTTTGAAAAGCTGCAGCCCAGGCTTGAAAGACTTGATGGTCATGACTGCATTAACTGGCCCTGAGAATAAGAGGCAATTTTTCAAAGGAAGGAAGGCCCTCTTTCCTCCGCATTCAGAAAGTCGTATGTTGCAGAAGGATGTAGCGTCTCTTCAGATGGGATTCAGATGCAAAAGATCTTGGCAAGGGATCCTTTTCTGGCCTTGTTTAACCCTGCCTCCAACCTTAGTAGATATAAATAAGGACGTAAAGGTGAAGCACCAAAATCCCTC
Source organism: Anolis carolinensis (assembly GCF_035594765.1). Lineage (NCBI taxonomy): Eukaryota > Metazoa > Chordata > Lepidosauria > Squamata > Anolidae > Anolis > Anolis carolinensis. The sequence goes on from NC_085845.1 coordinate 181,697,243, forward strand.
TCCTCTCAGTGATCTTACTTGAGATGTCCCTTCTAATGGTCCAGAGAGGATGGGGAGGAAGAGGTTAGTTGGTCAGCCGGTCAGCCTACGCAAGCGCCTTGCCTCCAGGAGCATACTGACTTCCTTCACAAGCAAAGGAGTGATGAACACCACGGTCAAACTGATCTGTGCAGAGAAAGGGGAGGAAGAACATTAAGAGAGGTGTGGGCTCAGATTCAGTGCAATGAGGGCGTTATCTCTAAGGCTCAATTCATGCACTACATTCCACAAAATAACAACAACAACAACAACGATGTCTTCTCTGCTGTTCCACTTTAAATGTGTAAGAAGACAAGTGGACACATCATGACTGGAACTACAGTTTTCTTTCCCCAGAAATGCAGAATCTTAGTTTGTCGATGTCTCAATATTTTATAATTTGTTCCCTCAATTTTTGTCCCTGTTTTCTCTGCATGATGAAGCTGCAATCTGTATTTTACACCGTGCACTTTTAAAGCAAAACCAGACAGCCTGCAGCACTCAATTTTGAAAGCCCTCTGCAAGTGATCAGTTCAGTTTGGAAGAGAAAGAAAGGGAGAGAGGAGGGAAGAGAGAAAAGACCGACAGAGAGAGAAAATGATAGTTGCAGGAAAAGAGCAAGAAAAATAATAGCCACCTTGACATTTGCTACCAGATTACCCACTACTAGCACATAGTCCTAGGAGATAATTCACAAGGAGATAATTTACCAATTCTAAAACATTTCACAGTACAATCTTAGGTCCATCCATTTATATTCAGTGAGGCATATTCCTTCATTAAGCATGTTTAGGACTGCAGTCTCAACATGGTCTCTAATTGTGGCAAATACTGACAAGCTGAAGTTTCCAACTGAGCAATTCTTTGAAGAACTTTTCACTTTAGGCAGGAAGCAGTTCAAAAGGCATCACCTAACTTTTCACACAAAGCTGATTCAGTGTGGAACAAGCGGCCTTGTGTGAAAAACACACCAGCCATTCGACCGGAGAGTGGAAGGGATAAACTTCAGAAAGGCTGGAAGCCATTCTTCTCACCTTGGGATCACTATTACAAATGACTCCTTCCATTAAACTGAAAAGACCCAAATCCCCGCTTAAGAGATGCACAGGGCAAAATATTAAATGGAAAAATATGTCCCCCAAGGCTTGAGTCAATCACTCTCAGCCGGCAGAATTTGAGTTTAGGCAGAAAATGCTTAAACATGTGGTTCTTAGAATGTGGTTAAAATTAACATCCACTTCTCTGCCCTTTGCCTCTCTCTCTTGACACCTTCTTTCAACTGGATCATTTCAGCTACATCTCAGGCCACCTGCCTTGAGAAGAGGACCGAAATCTGCCTCTCTCTGATGGGTTTCACATGGAGCACTAAAGGCTTGGGGATAAAAGACAGGAGAGGGAATCTGTTTCTTCCCAGAAAAAGCCAACAGAAGGTTCATTAAAGAAAACTGAACACTAGGAAGCCAAAAGTAGCATAACAGGTCTGAAGCTGGAAATCCTTGGCTGGACTCTACTCTCTTCTGCTAAACCACTACGGCAGCACTCCTACGCTCTCCACATTCACTGGAGTTAGGAAACAAGACCCTCACAAAGCTGGAAAAGATGCAAGTAAGAAAACCTGGTTGTTGTTGTTTACCCGAGAGAATACTTTTCTAGGATTTTTTAAAAAAACATTTTTATTTGGTTTTACATTCATACAATAGTACAATAGTACTTTTCTATGAATTTCTAGATCCTCCAGCACAACTCTGGTTCATGGGAAGTTGGCTACAGATTGCACTGGAAGACGAAGAGGTGTTCTCTCTAGGCCCTCCAAAATGTGTCCATGGTGAAGGTGACCATAGAATTGCACTAAAAGACATAGAGATTCCTAGAGAAAACATTTTAATTAAATCTGCAGAAGACAAACCTACAAATGTGCCAGGCCTACTGTATATGCACCTGAAACTAAGTTACCAATGAATCAAAGGGGGCTTCCATATGAACCCGCACTCTCAGAGTTGAACTTAGCCAACATAAGCCAAACTCTCTCGGCCTCTATCCACAATATGGGGATGGTAACTTTTGTCTACCCAACAGTATTGTTTTCACATAATGGATAGGAAGGGCTTTGAACACACCAAGTCCTCTGACTTCCTGGTTCGTATCAGTGGATGAAGGAATGGATTGTACTTATCAGCTCAGTTGACAGAGATAGTGAGAGATTGAAACTTGGAGGGGAGATGAGCTGTGTTTGCCAGTTAGGCCCTTGTCCCCTGGAATTAGCTAAACTTAATTTAACATTCAGATTTAGGAATAGATGGGTAAACTCCACTATGAGGAATGTACACTTCCATTTTGTTTTTAAATCGCAGTGATACCACCCATCATGTTCTCATGAAGAACTGCTTCATTTTGCACAGCCTGAAATAAAAATAAATTAAACATTTAGTCCTTACCATAAGGATGAAGAAATAGAAATCCCACATCCATCCCAAATTCTCTTGGATTAAAGAGACAAGATACTACGAGGAGAAAAAGACAATGAGGTCTGGGTCATTAAAATGCAATTTTCTATCTTTTGCCATCATATTTAGCTTGCTTTTCATGACTGATTCAAAACCTAGATAAGGTTCCTTCTTCTCATGTAGCCACTCCTGGCATCAAAAGCTTACAAAGTGCCCCATGGTCCCTGAAGGCTTGGTGGCATTATTCATTCAACTAACCATGGCATTCTTACAGCGTTCCTTAGGTAAAGGTAAAGGTTTCCCCTGACGTTAAGTCCAGTCATGTCTGACTCTGGGGGCTGGTGCTCATCTCCATTTCTAAGCCGAAGAGCCGGCGTTGTCTGTAGACACCTCCAAGGTCATGTGGCCGGCATGACTGCATGAAGCGCCGTTACCTTCCCGCCAGAGTGGTACCTATTGATCTACTCACATTGGCATGTTTTCGAACTGCTAGGTTGGCAGCATGCCTTAATGAGATTTAAAACATGACAGAAAATCTGTTACAGGCTTTCAATCAGAGTATAGGCAGTCTCCAAGTTATGAACAATACATACACACACGTTTTGGATGGCACAGGGAAGCGGTGTTCATTTTGCTGTATATGCCCCTGTTCAGAAGACTTCCATCTCACTTTCTGTCCCTGTGAAAATCTGATTTTGAAAAATTTGGCTAGTTGTGGAAAAAAATATTAGTGCTAAAGCTTTAGTGGAGATAGCTTTCCACATGATAACTTTTTCAGGAGTGAATTTCCCTTCCTAGAGGTAGGTTTATCTCACTTCCTGTTGTCACTTCCTGAATGAGGAGGAGAAAACTCAGGACAATTCTTTAAAGTTAAGAGATACCTTTAGTGAAATGCTGTTAATATTCTTGAAGAAAGAACTATTGCTGATAAACCCGGGCAACATGTTTCAGTCTTTTAACAACAACCAGATCCTTCTGATCTCTATATTCATTCCCAGGTAAAAGTTTAAGAGATGATTGAGAGAGTTCTTCTGGATCCCTCTCACCTGGCCCAGAGCTGCTCCGATACTCCCAGTGCCATCCACAATCCCCGTCACGGTGGCCAGAGCTTCGCTGCTTCCCTTCACCATTTCCTGGCGCCCCAAGTCGGCAGAAATGGCAGAGCTGATCATGTTGGAAGGGCCACCAATGAAACACCCTGAGGACCACCAAAGAAAAAGGCAGAGGGGTGCTATCAGCTTCAAAAATAATGCTTCCAAACTACATCTCCCATGATGCACCAGAGAATAAAGCTAGCAGCCATGCTAGTTTGTGCATTTTTGGAAGCTGCACTCCAAAATAGTTACTTTCCAAAGCTGATTTTTGAGACAATGTGAAATAATCTCAATGCCCTCTATAAATTCTGATTCATTCAAGCACTAAATTCAGATATAAATCAAACTGAATTGATGTATATTTTTAAAAAGAGGAGGGCAGTTTATGCCTTGCCCTGGCGCTGCTGCCAAGAGCAGATGGGAAGGGCAGTCCAATATCACCTTCTGGATTGCAAGTTGGCCAGCTCAGTTGAAAAGCACTGCCTTTAAAAAGACAGGAAAGTAGTGTCTGTGATTTATCCATGGTTCCTTTACACATCCAGGAGGCATATTAAAGATGAATAGATTTATTACGGCAAAAACTTATGTACATTTTGTACATTAGTAGTGCCATGAGTACACAGGCAGGTAAAGGCATGCGCGCACACACAGTGTTTAAGCAGGGAAGGAAGTATGATCTTGTCTCTCATCCAGGAAGATGAGAAGAAAGAAAATATTTCTACTGCCAGAAGATCCTTGCCACACACTAGACCCATCAGAGATCTTTATTCTCATACCAATGAAGCTAAGCTTTCCTCATCTATTATGCCCCACTAAAATGGTATCACAGACCTCCTATTTTTTATTTCTTGTATTCTTATTCTGCCTTGCCATTAAAAACACACATTCAAGGATGGCTAACAAAAATCATTAAATGTCTACCTGTAAGTGCCATAAGAAATGCATTGATAGGCTTGCTGTCTGGAGAACCTGTAAAAAAAAATCCAAAAGGAAACACATTGAGTTCAAAATTCCTTTTTGTCACAGACAAGGCAGACAGAAAACAGTCAAAATCCCCAAACGGATCTGAATCTAACTTAATTGGATCAGTCACTATTTTTCGGCTTAAACTATTATTACTATTGTGAGCATAAAAATTAATCATCTAGACCCTCCTGGGATCTTTCCAGGAAAGGTGGGATTAAATTAGAGAAAATAGATAGTAATGTATAATAAAGAAAAATTAAGTACTAGGAAGGTGATAGACTGCAGGGGAGTTTTACTGTTTATACCTCTACTGAATCTCTGGAATAAATCTGAAACCATTTGATTTTGTTAGAAATTCCCAAGATTTTACTGTAAGTCCTGCAATTGTCTTTTCTACCCACCATTAACTTGCATAGTGAATGCTGATGAACTCAATCTGGCAAACCATTACATACAAGGTTATAAAGGCCAAGAACTGTTGCCACTGGGATGAAAAAGATGTTTCCAGTTTTATTTTCTGCTGAGCATGAGCATCTGTGTATATGTTAAAAAGAGGGGATCACTTTGTTCACGGTAATGGATTGAACCACATGCATACCCTCTTAGAGAAACATTTTATTGTCAAAACAGAGCATGCTACATATCTGTCCAAGGGATCATTCCAAAAAACAGCATGAAACACAGCACACTTTGTACGCAAGTGCCCAGAAGGCTTTGGACAGCCTCTGGTACAAACAGGATGCCAGAGCAGATGATGATGGAACCCCTTGCTGGATGTGATCATCCTACCACCTCAGGACAAGTAAAGCACTCCAAACTCTGCTTTCAATTAATTCTGAGCATGATTGTAGCTATCTCCACCTCTTCCTCAGCAGCTACATGGGGCTACAGCATGATTTGGAAGAGGATAAGAAAACACAGAGGTTAAGCCTGAGCTCACTCTACTGAACTCTGGCACCAGACAGAATACTCACGGCTGTATCCAAACAGACAAGCAACAGCCAAGATCAGGCTGCAGGCTAACACTGGTGCTCTCTTCTGCAGCATGTCAGAAATTAAGCCTTGGATGGTGCCACCTGTAGAAAGAAAAAGAAGGAAGGGCCTTTTAGGTTAGGAATGCTAACACCTGTTGCTGTTTCTGAGTGATTTAAAAACTCCACCACAATGGCAGACTAATGTCTAACAACACTGGCTTCCAATTAGTTTCCAGGCAAAGTACAAAGTGTTGGTTTTGACCTTTAAAGCCCTACATGTTTAGGTTCCAGGTTACCTATGGAATTGCCTTCTCCCATACATTCCCCCAGGGGCACTTAGGTCCTCTGGGGGACGCTTCCTCCAACCAGCCAGAACCCGGCTGGCCACCATCACCCAGAGCACCTTTTCATTAGCCGCCCCAAGACTGTAAAATTATCTGCTGGAAGAGATCAGTTAAATCAGCTCTTGGGTATTTTGAAGACAATTGAAGATGTATCTCTTCCAGCAGGCCTACCCAGTCAATTATTAACTATGAATTTTACATTCCGTGTATTTATATTTTACAGAAATATGTTTTAATATATGCATTTCACTGCATGTTTTTATGATATGTTTTAACTATGCTGTGCTCTGCCTCAAGCCATGAGAAGAGGTGAGTAAGAAATAAATCTTTCTTATAAATATATAAGAAATAAATAAATAAATAAATAAATAAAAGCACAGCTACTCCAAACCTGGTCTGTACATTTTTTTTGGCTTTTCTAGTGGCTCCTGGTCCATGATAGTGTGCAACTATGACTCTCCAGATGTTTTTGGACTGCAAGTTGTATTAGTCCAACCCAGAAGGCCAGTTACACATCCCTTCTTACATGAAGTCCCACCCCTGTTCCTCTACTTCCCTCCCACATTTGATCCCTGAAAAAAACATGCCTTGACTACTGCAAAATACACAGCAAACAAGTGAAAAGGCAACACATTCTACATCGTTTAATGTGCCTTGCAAATATTTTTGGACTACAGCTTTGATGAGCCCTGACTACTTCTACATCCACTGGGGTTTATGGAAGTTGCAATCCAAAATGCCTGGAGGGTATCGGGTTGACTGCTCTTGGAGAAAATGCGAAGTCAGCTCAGTTTAGAATTAGAAACCCTGTTCTGCTACATTAAATTCTAGTTTTGTTAGGTACAGCAAAACATGGGAAGGAAAACCCTTTGCTTCATATCCGTACCTATTATCCCGCCGACGTCATACCAAATGGAGAGCTGATCAGCTTCCGCCTCCTTCCATTTAAATTTGCTGCTGAGGTAAAAAGGCAGCCAGAAGAAGAAAGAGTAGTTCACGAGCTTCAAGCAAGCATATGCTAGAGAATACTGAAAGAAACCCCATCCCAAAAGCAGAAAGTCATTAGAACAGAGGCAACCTGGAAGCTGATCCAGGCCAATATAAGAGGCTGGACATCAGTCTTGGATTGGAGAGGCTTCGTTCATATCTCTGTTCCACCATGAGGTTTGCTAGGTAACCATTGGAATTTCTCAGCCAAACCTACTTCAAAACTGTGAGGAATAAAATGAAAAGTGCTGAACTAAGCCATCCACCCCATGATGTTTGCTGAATTTTTTCATGTTATTGCAGATACCAGAATGAGAAAGGTTGGCTAGCTTCTGCAGAGCAAAACTGGGAATTATGGGCCACAAGTAGCCCACAAAGTTGGTTCTGCAGCCTGCAAATTCCTTTAGACCAGTGGTTCTCAACCTGTGGGTCCCCAGATGTTTTTGGCCTATAACTCCCTACAGCAGCCAGTTTGCCAGATATTATGATTTCTGGGAGTTGAAAGGCAAAACATCTGGGAACCCACAGGTTGAGAACCACTGCTTTGGACCTACCCCATGGTTGAAGGCCAAAAAATTGACTGAAAATGATAGTCTTGTATTCTTCGGTTCTAAGGCCCATTCTACACTGCCATATAAAATCGAAATTATCTGCTTTGAACTGGATTACATAGCAGTGCAGACCCATATAATCCAGTTCAAAGCAAATAGTGTGGATTATCTCTTTTGATAATCTGAATTATATGGTCATGTAGAAGGTGCCTAAGATGCCATCTACAGCAAGATGCACCTTAATTACAGTACCACCAAGTGTTTGTGTGTGTGTGTGTGTGTGTGTGTGTGTGTGTGTGTGTGTGTGTGTGTGTGTATATATATATATATATATATATATATATATATATATATAAAAAGAGAGCTATAGCACTCGTAATTCTAAGAGACACTCCATTTTTAAAGATATTTATATGGGGGGGAAGTGTCTTGGAATTGAAGAAATACAGTAATTTAAAAAAACCACTGCTCCTGGAAGACTCTAGAGAATAATGAAGAGCCTTGCTGTATTCTGAGAGCTTGACATTTTTCAACAGAGAGTAAATTTCTATCACTTCTAATTTGGGGGGGGGGGGGAATGTACAAAAAACACATTTTTAAAGGGGGTTTGGCTCATGAGAGGAGCCCGGTGGAGCAAGATTACCCCTCCCCACTCCACACACATTTGAAATATACTAAAATTTACACTGTAGCCGTAGAGTGACATGTTTGAGCTACAGCTCCCTGACACCACTCGCCAGTATGAAATATTATGAGAGTTGGCCAAAACTCCTCTAATTTTTCCAAGACTGGGGGAAAAAAACACTTCATAACAATACATGCAGCACTCACCAACATAACACCAGGTAGGCAACACGCCTGAAAAAATCCAATAGCCTGAGGCTGGAGTTCATTGTTGACGTTGCGACTGCTGCTACTCAAATCAGCAGCCTGAATGGAATAATTGGGATCATCATCATCCTCATTTTCGTTATCGTTGCCACCAATCAATGGCTCCCTGGCATCTTCTTCACCTTTGCCATCAACCTCTTTATCAACATCAGGGAGGTCTAAGAGAACAGACATTGCCACAGACTGAAAACATAGGACAAAAACATCCCCCACTCCCAGTATTAGCACTTCTGGGCCAGTTGTTTTCCTCCCTTCTGATTAGCTCGCTTGCTTTCCTCATACCTCAAGTACTCCTCCTTTGGCTTAGAAATGCTTCTAGATGATGTGCTGCTGAATCGCCAGTTTTTACCCCTGGTCTTGTAGCACTCTCCAAAGTATCCTGTCTGATCCTGGAGCCGGCTTTGTCTGCTCTGTGTGTCTGGCCATTAGTTGGAAGACACAACAAATTAGTGCATTCCCCTATTTAACTGGGGCTGAACCTTTCCAACTGCAAGATCTATAGCACCATCTGTATTGGTGCCACTCAAAGCCAGAGCTTGGAAAAGGTAGTTATTTAAAACTACAAGTCCCAGAAACACCCAGCTAGAAGTCACTGGCCAGGCAAACTACTACACTTTTCTAGGCTCTGGACAAAACTAGGACCCTGAAGTCAACTAGCAGCCTTTCTAACTGAGGACTTAAAAGGAAGACCCCCCAGAGTAGGCTTGCTAAAGCTGTCTGAGCTAAAAGAACTCCACTTATTCAGTTGCCAAGGTCTATACAAATCTACTATTCTTTTGCAACTATTTTCAGATCCCTCTGTCCCTTTCAAGTATACACATCTCATGTAGTTCTAATTACCGAGTTTGCCAGCTGCTAACCCTGACCATGCCCTGGGTCTGCATTTAGGAGCTGTCATGAACAGAAATTCTGGGGAAAGTGTTGTCTCATTAATTTTTCTCCAGCAGCAATCATTCTACATGGCTTGAAAAGATAGGAAGGGCCTTTCTCTTCACTGTGCTGGAACGATTTCTCATTCAGCCCTTCCAGAGGTGGCTTCTCTTAAGTCCAAAACATCCAAAGGATCAAGTCTGAAGGCTACAGTTCTTGGCACTCGGGTGGCTATCTTAGGTACTAGAACTAAATGTCAGGTGCTTGCTTGTTTTATTGATTCCAAACATTTTCACTCTGTTCTTCAGTTGGAAAAGAGCTCTCTGTGCTGCCTGCAAAGATCAACACTGTATTGAAACCTACCATCCAAAAAGCTCAGGGAAAAAACGAGCAGGAGAGAAGGGCAGACAGTAAGAAAGATTATGGTTTGGCTACCACCAATTGATAGTTAGTGGCCCCGCTTCCCTTGTCAACTTGATTGGAGGCTGTTACACTATTGTGGAATTAGTGACATTCACTTCCAAAAGGATACCAGGCACATTTCACCTTGTTGACAACCTAGTATTATAATGAGTGCCTTTTTCATCAAAAGCCTGACTGAATATCAAGATCATTGACACAGGAAACTTTTTATTTTCCAAACTCATTGCTAAAGGGAGCAGAGAGAGGACTTTTTAGTGGCTTCATCTAAACTCTGCAGGTCCCTTTCACTGTACAAACACCTTCATATAGTGAAGACATTTGGTCATTAGTGAATTTTGTTAACTCTGATTGCAGGTTTTGACTACAGTACTTTTTGACTTCTGTTCCTCTGCATTCCCCTTAAAATAATACATTGCTGAACAGATTTTTCCTGATAAAGTTATTTCTTTCACTTTGTTGTCTGAAATCTGTTTGAAAAGTAGCAAACATGTGCTTTAAAACAAAAGTAGGCAAATTGCGGCCCTGCAAACATTACTGGACCGCACCTCCATCATTCCTAATGGCTAGTTATGTTGGCAAGGGCTGAATCCCAATAATAACTACAGAAACCTACATCATCCATCCTTATTTAAAATAAACAAATGGATACTGTGCCATACAGATTCCAAAGGACTAGCACCGATTGTTCTGGAAACTGATAAATGGTGTGCCAAGACAAAATTAACTGTTCCCTTAAAGCAATACTGGGAATTTGACTTTGGAAGCTGGGAAGTCTACTGAGATAAATGGAATCACATCTATTCACTCACCTACTTCTCTAGGAGAAATCACAAGACCAAAGAAAACAATGATTCCTCCAGCAAACTGTACGGATGCTGTCACCAAAAAAGCATACTGAAAGAGAGGAAGCAGAAACAGTTACATAACTCTTAGATTTCCTCATTTCAAATTAAGAAATACATATTTTCTTTTTAAAGTGTTTTGTGTCTTTGCAGGACCGGTGAAATGTAGTGGCATGAGTGACAAATGACGATGTGGAGAGACCAGGGTTCAAATTCCTGTTCAGCCATGGAGAATATCCACTAGGTAAGTCACATTTTCTCAGCCTTAGAAGAAGGCAATGTTAAACCTATTCTGAATAAATCCTCCCAAGAAAATTCAGTGACAGGATCACTCTATATTGAATAGAAGGTTCATAATGTCAACTTCTCTTGGGTTTCATCACCACAAATAAAATGTGTGCTTTCTTCTTAAAGTGTTTTGTGTCTCTGTAGGTATTTCTATACTGGCAAAACATGACTTGTTGAGAACAGCCCAATGTTAGTGATCTAAAAAACGGTCAAAATACTTGAAAAGGGACATAAACATGCATCATAGTTTGTTCATGGAGCAGGATGGCTAAGCATTCCCCCCAAATGTAGGATTTATTTCCACTTGCTTATTTAGGCTATGCTGAGCCAGCTTTTCGATACTGTCTAATTCCCCAGAAAAATATATTTTAACAATAAAATTTTACAGAAAAAATTAAAACAATGAGGCAATAAAATCACTGATAAAAAAACTAGGCATTTAAAAAGGAGCTTAAACAAAAATGGAAATAGAACAGGCTGTTTGAAATAAGTTTCTAAAACAGACACATAGATCTGGAATGTTGTTTCCAAAGCATCAGGGCCACTTCCAAAAAGTTTATTTAGTCATAAAAAATAACAGGATAATCACAGAAGTTCTTATCCTGAGATTCTAATGGACATGAAGAAATGAATGGCCCAAATATCTTAAGCTTAGACCTTTACAGCCTTGGACAGTGACCATAATGAAATTGGCTTGGAAACAAATACTCTATCATGGAGCTACCAAATGTAATGGTCTCTTCAGCTTATTAGAATACTATTTAGATTGACTCATTGTTGAACAATGGTTTCCCCAGTTTTCAAGTACAGCCCTAAATAGATTAATAGATTTAGGAAAGTACAGGTTAAAAATCCCTTTTCCTTTTGATTATTATTATTAATATTAATATTTGGAATTCGGGACATCTGTATTTGCGTATACATACATAATGAAATATTGTGGAGACAGAATCAGAGTCTAAAAATAAAAATTTATGCATGTTTCATATGCATATTATACACATAGCCTGAAGATAATTTTATACAGTATTTTAATCATTTTGAATATAAATTTTGAAAGCAAAGAGACTTCTCTCTCAGCCAGTCTTGTGGACAATTTCAGATTTTTGGAGTATTTCAAATTTCAGAATTCCAGTTGAGGAATGCTTAACCTGTGTTATGTCACATCTCTGCTGCTTTAATACTTATTCCAACTGCAAATCTGAGGCAATGGAATGAAATCCAAAATGCTCCTGCTAAAATAAATCAGGTACTTTAAAAAGAGTGGCCTGATTCCTTCCATAACCCACGTTCCTTGTTTATGTTGAAAAAGATTAACATGCTTGCTCTCTAAAATTCACTCTAAGTCAACAAACATCCAATGGTTTCGCACAGAAATTGAACTGCAGAGTCAGACCTGAGAACCAAGCTCTTACGCATAGAAACAGTGATCTGCAATACCAGAAATCACAAAAGTGCCCAAATAATATAGAAGGTAAATTGCACGCAGTTCCACTCACCTCGTAGCCATACTGTAAAACCGAGGAAGCAAGGAATGCTCCAATGATGTTGCCCACCGAGGCACAAGCACTCCAGAGACCAAATACAAACCCTCTCCTAAATTGAAAGACAATAGATCAAAAGATGAATGGGTTGGAAAAATGTTGGGAAGGGAAGCAATTTTCATTTTTGATTTAACGATAGTTGAAACTATGACATACAATGAAATTTACCTGTGATCCTCATAAAAATAATTATGGTTTGGTTTTTACAGGTCTATTTAGTTCCTGGTGACTACCAAAGCAGTTAGTTCAGATACACTATGTGGGCACATGCAATGAGGCATGGGCAAATTTCAGCCCTCCAGATATTTGGACTTTTAACTACCAAAAATCACAGCCAGCTTACTGGCTGTTAGGAATTGTGGGAGTTGAAGTCCAAAATACCTGGAGGGCTGAAGTTTGCCCATGTCTGATCTAGCTGTTAGTTCCAGCTTTTGATTTTAATTATGCATTCTACCATCCATTGCAGATAAATTACAAATACATGTAATTTACCTGGAACTAGAGATCTCTGAGTTTAGAGAGATAACTACCAGTAAAATTACAACACAACACACAAATTAAGTATAATAAACATAAAAATCACTTTCACACAGAAAGGAAGCCAGAAGAATAAAATCCATAGAGCTAAAGAAATTTAAAAGGCTGAGAAAATAATAAGGCAGTCACTCAGTCCAGATGGGGTTATTTAGAGAAGACAATCCATTGCCAAAGAGAAGGCATCCATCGCTAATGGTCTTCCCACATGCTAATACACATTCCTCAGCCAAGGAAGGATAACAAAATGTAGATATTCAAGATATACATGCCTAGCAACGAGGACTGCATTGTAAAGCACGCATAATGAAGACAGATAAGGCAGCAATGGAAAAAGGAGGAACTGACATACCCAGCTTTTCCAAACCAGTTTCCCATGACAGCTACAACACAAGGCCAACCAGTGGACTGTAGCAAGCCATTCACAATCCACAGGCTGCAATAGAACCACTTGTTGTAAAAGTGCAGCCATTCTGTGACTGTGCCAAATACAAACACCTGGAAAGAAAGAAACAGGACAATATAATTGCAATGAGAAAGCACATGAGCCTATAAGGTTCAATGGCCCTCTCTACTTGTGGCCTACAATAAAAAATATAAAACTTTTGTTCAAACATCTCAAATTGGTCGCCTGGAAATAATTCCCATTTGCCACAGGAGACCAAGCAAGGGGACATTTACAAACCTGGGCTAAGGAACTAAATTATGAGCACAACTAATTGCTAAAACTGGTGGGAGGAGCTTCACACTTTAAAAAGGATGAAGCATAAAAGGAAGGAGGAATGCCCAGAATAAGAGGTGTCACACATAAGGCGCTGCTTCCTAGCATCTCAGCATTTCGAATATCAATTTGCGTAGTCCTCAAAGGTACAATCACTACTTAATTACTAGGAAAGCAATTCTAGCAACAAACTTTCTAGTGGGCAAGTGGTTTAATTCGTCCAATCTTTAAATGAATGACTAAAAGTTGCATTATAAAGAAGTCTGCAAGCAGCAACATTAGAGACTACAGTTTAATTTAGAACTTATAAAGACTCCAGTAATAAGCAGAGCAGAAAGCCTACAATGGATTTGCAAGCTAGTTTCAGTAAGAGATAGCTGAGCAAAAGATTGCTTCTGTGTGGTTACTTTTAACCACACTAAATCCTACATTACCTGAATACATGTACTGCTGATGACGTTTTATGGAGTTTGTGACATTTCTTGGTCCCAGAATGTCATTTACATATGACAAGACTTTATGGTATGATCTCCACATTTTATTTAGTGGCAAATCTTAGATTTTTTTTCCACCTTCAAATTAGAATTCCTGGCCCCATTCTCTCAAAAATGCATCTGGGTATAATGCTGAGGGGAATTACTCCAGGTTTAAATGCTGTATAAATACCATCGCTTCCCAACTTGAACAGAAACAAGATTTCCCAGCTTACCACTACCGCAGAGGAGCACATGCCAAATGACAAGACCCAGCGCATATTCAGACGGTCCCCAACAATACCACTGACAAAAAGACCCTACAAGAAGAGAATTTTGTTTTAATCAGTAAGAGTAAAACATTCAGTTATAACATTCAGTCCATAAATGCCCCAAAATGGTCTGTAAGGTTGTAAGATGTTTTGTTCTTTTTTACTTTGTGTGAGGCATTCAGAACCAACACAAATCTTTAGATTTTTCTGGGAAAAGACAAGTTTGATCCTCAGCTCAGCCTCTGCATCTCCTCAGCTATGAAGCTCTCTGATACTGGGCCATTCAAGAAGCGACTTGAGAGCATCCTACAAGTCGCTTCTGATGTGACAGAATTGACTGTCTACAGAGATGTTGCCCAAGGGACATCCGGATGCATTACCATCTTGTTGAGAGGCTTCTCTCATGTCCCTGCAAGCTAGAGCTAGCAGATGGGAGCTCACCCCATCTCACGGATTTGAACCAGCAACCTTCAGGGCCAAGAGTAGAGCCCCTTTCTTTCATCAGATGCCTTCGGCCTCATCACATGGAAATCCATAATCTGGAGTACAGCGGTTTATGAACTCTACGGTAGTTGGCTGTTGTAAATTAATGTGGATGTTTGTTTAGATTTTATGTTATTATATAATTTTGTTCGACTATGTGTAATTTAATGAACTCAAATATATACATGTTTTTAAATTTGTATTATATGTTTTTATTCTGTATTGTTATTTTGATCTGTATAAGCTGTTTGTTTTAGTGCACTGTTTTGAGCATTGAATTTTGTCAATTTATGTAAGCTGCCTTGAGTCCCCTCGGGTGAGAAAGGCAGGGTAAAATGCTGTAAATAAATAAATAAATAAATCACAATCTCTTCAGCAAATGGGAAACACGCAGAAGAAAAGTACGCACCACAGCATAAGAGAAGAGGAAGATGGTATCCAGCGTCCCAAGGAAAAGGGTGGCTTCTTTTTCATCTGGAAATAAATGACTGCTGTTCCAAAGCTGTAGAGAAAGCATCACCATTATTACAAGTTGTGGCGTGGAAATGTACTGTACTGCCTCACCAAAAAATGAAGAGGATAACATACAATTTTTCTTGTCATCTATATTTGAAACACCCTTGGCAGGTGAAGAAACCAGGGGTTCTTCAGCTGGCATGACGTACTTCATGCATGGATTGTGGATGTTCCTCAATATTGGTGCTGTAACACCCATTTCTGTCACAAGAGGTCAGCCCATTTTGCAGGATTAAAGGTAGCCGGCCTAAATACCCTAAAGGCAGCAGATCGCACCAAACCTTGGAAACTAAACAGGATCAGCCCTGGTTAGTACTTGGATGTGAAACTGCTGTAGCCTATATTTCAGAGGAAGGAACTGGAAAAACCACCTCTGAGCTTTCTTTACCAAAGAAAACCCTATGAAATGCATAGGGTTGCCAAAAGGCGACAGACAACTTGAAGGTATAGACATATACACAGATGTTGCTAGTCTGCCATGTCACTATCCCTCATCACTAGTGATGTTGCCCAGGTTCAACTCATTGTTCGGCCATGGAAACCTACTAGATGACTTTGGGCAAGTCACACCGTCTCAGAGGAAGGCAAAAGTAACACACACACACACACACAAACCAATCTTGCCAAGAAATCCATGATAGATTAATCTCAGAGTTATCATAGTAAAAAAAAAGTTTGAAGACAGACAACACCTGGTGAGGTGGAAGGTAACCAGAATAAAGGAAGATCAACTTGTTAATAATAGGATGTCTTGGAGGGCTCTTGCTCATAGGGCCACCATAGGTTGAAGGATGTATCCACACAGGAGAATTAATGAAGTTTGACCTCTTTGAACTGGCATGGCTCAATGCTATAAAGCCTGGATGTTTTAGTTTGATGAAACACCAGCACTCTGAGAAGATCATAGATTTTGTAAAGCGGTAACTCCCGTGATTCCATAGTATTGAGGTATGCCAGTTAAAGTCTCAAACTGCATAATACTACAGTGAAGATGCACCTGAAGCCACCTTGACGGCAATTAGTCTAAGAGTGTACTGTGCTGCTATGCGCCTTCAAGGTGAAAACAAGACAACTCAGCTTAGCCTCTCTTCACCTACAGTTCAGCTGGGGTCAAAGACAGAAATAGATATAACTTGGCCACTCCTGAAAAAGAAGTTAATTTTAATAGCAAAATCAGAGCATGGGATGAAGCCTGATTACATTTCTTAAAATCTCTCACTGTTGGCTATACTGGCTGGGCATCATGGGAGCTGCAGTCCAAGAACTTCTTGAGGGACACACTTTGCACAACCCAGGATAAAGAAAAGTATGTCCTCTTAAAGAGGTCCTCATTTACATTGCAAATCCCACATATTATTACTTAAGAGTTAAAATTCCAGACATATCTATGGGAACAACTTCCTTATCACTACATACAAAGAAATATATCCTGAAAAGACTTGGCTGTGGCTGAGGAAGGACCTCAGCCTGATGCCGCCATAGTTTCTGACAAGGGAAAATTCCATTTCCTAGAGACCAGAGCAATCATAGAAAGCACAGATGATATTACATGATTTCCTTTCTCCTAGTTTTCAGGCGCTTAACTGTACCAAACACATCAAGCATCCCTCCCCCCGCCCCGCCCCCCCGAGTAAATATTTAACTGAAGCAAGATTACTTCTGCAAACTTGCCTGGGGAAGAAAATGTTATGTATTTTCCCCAATTCAGAAGCAAGTTTTAGGACAAGGGATTCCCACCCTCCCCTCTGCCACCCTGTTATTTTAGCTCATTGCTTAATCCATGTCACACAGACTACGTTGCACTGAAAACCGCCACGTGGAAAGTGCCACAAACAGGCAGCAGATCAGGCTCCTGTAAGTGCGTCAGTGTCGGGGTAACTTCTGTACTTAAGTGCTGGACAAATCCCAAAGAAAACACAAAAGACTGGCTCTGCTTACAGCACTTTCGCAGAATGGAGAAAGAACACTTTCAGGTGAAAAGGCCTCTTGAAGAGGCAGGATTTGGGCTTTACCAATGTGCAGAAAACTCTATTGACCTTTTGCACCACCTGAACATTAGGAAGAACTTCCAGACTGTAAGAGCTGATCAGCAGTGGAACTCTCTGCCTCAGAGTATGGAGGCTCCTTCCTTGGAGGCTTTTAAACAGAGGCTGGATAGCCATCTGTCTGGGATACTTTGATTGTGCTTTTTCTGCATGGTAGGGGGTTGGGCTGGATGGCCCATGTGGTCCCTTCCAACTCAATGAACTCCAAAAATCCCACAACCAGCCATAGTCACATGCTGGGTGGGGTCTTCTGAAAACTATAGTACAAAAAAAAGCAGCTTTACTTAACTTTGGAGAACAGGCAACAATTTTCTTGATTTCTGACATTGAATATTTGCCATTGTCCTTTTACTGTAGGCTGCCCTGAGTCCTTCTAGGGGAGATAGGGCAGGTTAAAAATAAAAGTTTTATTGTTATATTATTATTTTGACAAGGTCAACAAAATGAATATTCTCACCTCATATGGTTCAAGATTGAGGGCAGAATCATTAAGGCAGGAAGGGGTCCACTGGCTGGAGATGCTGACTTTGACATTGCTGAATGTCTTCCGAGAGGCATGGAGCAAAGAGTAGCTGGGGATTTTACAAGTGGGGAAGAGAAAAGAGGAAGATCACAGTCAGAGCATAAGCTCAAACATGCACAAAAACCTCTTCAGAGGTGCAACGCTCTTGATTTCCCCAGCAGCATTTTTGTTTCAAATTGGAGAAGAGCAAACTACACTAACCAAAAAAATCTCTCTGTGTGCAGAAGCATGTAGATGGGGAATACATGGTTACCCAGATGGCGTTATAATGCAACTCTATCACCATTAACTTTACTGGACTGAATGACAAGAGCTGCAGTCTGAACATATCTGAAGGGCTTAACATTAGGGTGTAGTTTGGCACCACTTTAATTTCATGGCACAATGCTATAGAATCATGGGAGCTGCAATTTTACAAGGCCTTTAGCCTTCTCTATGAAAGACTGCTGCCGCCTCACCAAACTACACATTCCAGGATTCTATAGCACTGAACCATGGCAGTTAAAGCAGGTTCAGACTGCATTAATTCTAAAGTGTGGATGCACCATTAGAAGAGCAGCTTTGTTAGAACAGTGGCCAACCACATCCTGCATGCACTTTCTCAAACAGCAACCAGATACCCAGGGAAAATCTATAAGCAACAGCCTTTTCCCTCTGCTATTCTCCAGCAAATGATATGGGACTTGCTTGAAGCTGATACATGAAGTTGGAGTCATCACAGACAATAACAAGCTGGCAGAATAGGAGATGAAGAACCTTTGACCCTCCAGATTCTTTGGACTATTACTCTCACATGTGGTGTGGTGTGTCGTTTCTGGGCTCTATGGCTGTATTCTAGCAGCATTTTCTCCTGATGTTTTGCTTGCATCTTTGTCTGGCATCTTCAGATCTTCCTAAGATGCCAGTCACAGATACAGGCAAAAAGCCAGGAGAAAATGCTGCTAGAACATAGCCATACAGCCCGGAAACCACACAACACCCCAGTGAGTCTAGATGTGAAAGCCTTTGACACTCCCACAAGCCTTTGCCATCTGCCATGATGTCTGGATCTTGGTGCCCTCTAGAAGTTTTGGACTTAAGTTCCCAGTTACATTGCAGAGAACTCTGACTGGAACCAGAACATCTAACACTCATCAAAAACAGGGGTCTCTGTCTGCACACAATTTCTGTACAACTGTCTGCATCCAATTTTTTCAACAACCAAATGGCTCCCACACATATACAACCTACCTGAAGAAGGTGAGCAAGAACACAGCAATATGATGATGTGTGAACTGTGACATACAGTTCTTATTTGTAGGCTGCCGCCTCAAAGCTCCAGGCATTGTACCTTTTGTTCCCCCCTTCTGTCCCACCCCCTACCCCTTTGCCCTTTAAGGCAGAAAGGTAGGTTAGGTCATTCTCTTCTCTCTGTGGGGGAAAAAAAGAGAAATAAAGTTTAGGAAAACCTAAGCAGGTACCGAGCGTATCCAAACTGCGCAACTGCAGCGATCTGACCTGACTTTTACCTCCTTGACTTCATCCTATGGTTGTCTAGGTTGCGGAGATATGCATAAATTATTACTGCATTCCCACTAGAGCTTTTGACAGAGGGATTTGTAGTTTGATGAAATACACAAATACCTCTGCTGTGTTCTCCTGAAACACAGCACTGGTAATTTTTGGCTAAGGAATCCAGGGAGCTGTCTGTAGTTTGATGAGGCACCAGCACTTTTTCGCAGATAATGCAAAAAGGCAGCTCCCAGGATTCCACAAAATTGAGCCATGGCAGTTAAACTGGTGTCAAACTAGGTGCAGCCCAAGTCCAAACTACAAACCGTAGGAAAGTTAAAACTTGGTTGTGGGGCCAGGCTTTCAAATAATAGCGTTAATTATTATTATGTACGCTGGAACTCAATCGACAGACCCAGTCTTTTGAACTGGACACGCCTATCTGTATTTTATAATGTGTTTTAGGAATACTGATGTAAGTTAATATTTTTTTAACTGATTTATAGTGCACTGTACAACTCTTATATATGTGTTTTTTGCAAACCGCCCTGAGTCCCCTGTTGGGTGAGAAGGGTGGGATATAAATATAAATATATATAAATAAATAAAATAAACCACAGGCCAATCATGGCAGTTAAAATGGTATCTGAGTTATGATGGTATAGTAAATATATATGAAAGATTTTAAGACTGTGGGTGTGATTACACATACATTCAAGTTCCTTATTAACTTATAACAGCCTCACAAATTTCATAAAGTTTTCCTATGCAAAGAACACTCTAAGGTGGTTTGCCACTACCTTCCTCTAAAATATAGCCTATAGCACCTGACATTCCTTGAACTAATCAGGGCTGGCCTTGCTCAGCTTCCAAGATCAGATGAGATCTGATGCCTCCAGGGTATTTAAGCTCACTTACTATCTATGCATGTGGGTTGACAATTCCATTCCATTCCTATAAGGAAGTAGAGTTGTAATCCATGAAAACCCATGTGGAAATCAATTGTTAGTTTAAAACAGGCCATAAGACTTTTCTATTTAATATCTCACTGAGCACATTTAGGATGAAGTGTCATGAATCTACTGAGCTACATATATTCATGTAAAACATATATTTGTTAATCTTCTTTCATCTCATTTATTACATCTGGCATATTATTGCCCATTCAGGCATATGCCTAATAATCTGACAATTAAGGTAACATAGACTTGGTCCATGAAAGCTTACACCAAATAAAATTCATTATTTTTCACTATTATTAGTTTTAACTCAAAGAAACACCCGTAACAAACAGAAAAAGAAAAAACCCAGTTAATAAACCATACACCAAACAATCAAAATAAGAAATATATTAAATGACTAAAACCATATTGACTCTGTATATTATTTCTCCTTCTTAGGTAAAAATAACTTGAATAAACATATCCTTAATCTATAACCAAGTATGAATAAATTCATATATATAACTATATATCTGCTCAATCCTTAGAATCATTTCAATTTTCATTCCTGAAATCCTGTGATCATTATATCCCCTTATGTTCTATTCAGATAGTCTACAAATAAATTCCATTCCAATCTCTCCAAAAAGATTTCTCAGATCTATTACTTAACATGTTAATGTATCTATTTCTGCTACTTTCAATGCTTCACTTTTCCAATATTTAGCATGAACTATATAACACACCGAACCTCCCATGTTTTAAAATGTAGAACCTTCCTTAAAAATCCCAAATAAATCGAACTGATGTTAATCCCAATTAATATTTTATTTTATTTTTAAATGCCATCTAATCCTCATCAAAATCTTTTGCTTTCCTAGACTTCCACCACATATGAAAGAATGAACCAGCTCTTTTTTTACATTTCCAACTATTATTATTCCACTTTTTATACATTGTTACAGTGCCATGAGATAGTTTTTCTCCCTCTTGTGCCAGAGACCACTACTATATGTGTGCCCTTTGATTGCAATTGTTCCATTTTTTTCTGGATATTTATCATGGACCAGTAGCTGGTGGCTTGCAAACTGGCATTAATTCACTCCAATGTTTAGTATCCCTACCTTAGAGCACCTCCAGGCTCTGGATAAGGGCTGTGGCTGCATTTTCTCTTTCTCCTTTTCATCAGCAAAGTCAGAGTTTCAACTTAAATTGAAAGCCATGTTGTGTGCCTTCAAATTGTTTCTGGTTTAGGACAACCCTAAAGTGAACCTATTCAATGTTTTCTTGGCAAAATTTGTTCTCAATGGGTTTGCCTTTGCATCCCTCTGAGGTTGAGAGAGTATGAACTGCCCAAGATCACCCCGTGGGTTCCCATGACTAAGCCGATTCAAACCTGATCGCCCAGGTCCTAATCCAACAGGCAAACTACTATTCCATGCAAATGTTACCTGAGGGCTTTTCCAGACAAGCTCTATATCCTAGGATTTGATCCTAGGTTTTCTGTTTATCCCAGATTATCTGGGATGAACAGTGGAGATCGTAAAGACTTCTAGAGGGATATTCGCTCAGGTTAAAAAAATTGCATGCATTAATTTTGGTTTTTATTTGTGGTCTCTGTTCTTTCCTAATTCTACCTGGAGATCCCAAGAGCTTTGTCATTCAAGCAGAAACTAGGCCTGGCCCAGCTTAGCTTCCAAATCAGATGAAATCAGTGGTGTTCGAAGTGATAAGGTAACCTTACATGACACTCAAGGTCTGCTGCTTGAGGTGGATGACTCATTCTGCATAGTGATAAGGCTCCCTCTGAAGAGTATTCAGGAAAACAATCCTTTTCAAAGGAATACAGATTTCTGCTTCCTTCTCTGACTGCTATTGGGAATGCTGAAGGAATTAACTTTTCACAAGTTAAGACCAATGTCAACATTTCACAGGATAGGCTTTAATAACAAGTCCTCCAGACATCCGTCTTGTCTTGTCCTATCCTGCTTAGGGCACTGCTATCTCTATAATCAAGTCATTTAAAATGGCCATTACAAATAAAAGTTTTGTTTTAAACCTGAAATAGTTGCGGAACAGCTGAATTTGACTCTTTGGAATGAACAGTCTCAGCATAGCGGATCATCACAAACTACTTATTGAGAAAGACATACACAGCCTGTATTCTCTCAACCACAAATCTTTGGAGAAAGCAAAGGTCTTGCCAGGAACTGACAAGTGGAGAAAACAGTGTTCGTTATTTATCTGGTAAACTGTTCTACACACTTCACAGTAGAATGCATGCTTCAGACGTACTTTGCTGCTACCCCTGATTCTACAAGAAAGTTAGGAAATGTGTGTCCCTACAAATACTGAAGAATTCTACTTTACCAGTGTCCCTGCTGGAAAGGGATAACAGAAACTGGAGTCCAACAACATCCAGGGGCCACACTTTCCCAATCCCTGCTTTGAAGATGAAGGGAACATAATCTCTTAGGATTAATTTGTCCTACTTCCTTGTTCACCATTATAATCTGCCTCATCAAATCTATTAAGCAAGTTCCATATTTAGTTCTTCATTTGTTATCCCTAATTTCAATTTGCTCTCCACAGTTTGCTGTTAACTACACTTTTGTAACACCCCATGTTTTGTTACATCAATACTACCAGCACTGCTTCTTGAGCATTATTTGTTAATATATTAGTTGGTTTGCAAACTTTGGTCTGGGAAGTAATCTTTGTTAGTTTTAATCATGGTTATCAGGATGCAGATCAACTTAGCATCTAAACAAGTGGTTCTCACACTCTGGTCCTCCAGACATTTTGAACATCACCTCCCAGAATTCCCGTTTTCCAAGCTCCCTGGGGCTTCTGGGAGGTGAAGTCCGAAACATCTCATGGAGCAAAGTTAGGAATCCATCAATCTAGAGCAGTTGTTCTCAACCTGGGGTCCCCAGCCAGTTAACCAGCTGTTAGGATTTCTAGGAGTTGAAGGCCAAAAACATCTGGGGACCCCAGGTTGAGAATCACTGATCTAGAGTGTATCTACAGCAGGCATGGGCAAACTTCAGACCTCCAGGTGTTTTGGACTTCAACTCTCACAATTTATAACAGCTGGTAGGCTGTTAGAAATTGTGGGAGTTGAAGTCCAAAACACCTGGAGGGCCTAAGTTTGCCCATGCCTGATCTACAATGTAGAATTTATTCAGTTTGACACCATTTGAACTGCCATGGCTAAATACTATGGTATCCTGGGAGATGAAGTTTGGTAAGGGACCAGCACTACTTGGCAAAGATGGCTAAAGATATTGTAAAATGACAGCTCCCCTGATTCTTCAGCATTAAGCCATGGCAGTTAAAGTGGTATCAAACTGCATTAATTCTACAACAAAGACTGATCTTAAGTGTACAATGGTCCTTAGGCATGAATGCGAAATCTTGTCTTCACATGAACTGTGTAAAGTCCATCGTAGTGATTGAGGGCACTTCCACACATGCATATAACCCAGAATTTCAAGGGAGAAAATCCCACAATATCTGCTTTGAACTGGGTTATCCGAGTCCACACTGCCATATATTCCAGCTCAAAGCAGATAATGTGGGGTTTTATTCAGCTGTGTGGAAGGGGTCTGACAGAAAGGGGAACTGACATTCAAAGACTGTAGTTTGGAGAGCACCAGCACTCTTAGGCAAAGAACGCTAAAGGCCTTGTAAAACTGTAGCTTCCATAATTCCCTATCATTGAGCAATGGCAGTTACTGGTGTCAAGCTGTAGATACATCCCCAAACTATGCCCAGACATTTAAATTATAGCAACACAAAACCATCAGATGGTGAGCGGAGAGAATTCACACACAAAAGAAGAGAGAGAGGCAGCAGGAAGGAAGCCAGCTTGTGGTTATGTTCTAACACTTTAAAATCACCAGTGGTAGGACCCAATCTATGTCAATGAGAAGAAGGAAGGAACACATAACAAGCTCCTGATCCTGTCTTGGAACAGAAGGCAGGTTAGTGAGATTTACAGACTACCTTTTGTTCCCCATAAATCAGCCCAACCACTTACCAGGAGAATAATGCCAGGAGCGGGAAGCCTGTTGGTATACCTCTTGCTTTTGACAGGGTTATGACACTTCAGAAACAAAAGCATTTTCTTACAAGAAGCAAGCGCCACTGGTTAATACCAGTCAGACACAAGGAAACAGCTAGGAGGAGACATTCATGGACTGTAATCCCACAACAGCCAACAAATCTAACACAGAAATCCTTAGGCAGACTGGATTTTAAAACCTCTAGGAAAAAAAGGAAAACATTCTCCATACGCTTCCAGAGAAACTGAATTTATTGTTTTAAAAGCCCAATGTATTTTGTCCTGCAAACAAACAGATGTGTGGACACGTTGAAATGCGATGAGCTTTTTAAAAGAAAGCCAGTACCTCTACAAGCATATGGAGATAAAGGCCTCGTCCGCACAGCTATATAAAATCCCACACAGTCTGCTTTGAACTGGGTTATATGGCCGTGTGGAAGGGCCCCACGACACCCATTTTGAGCATTTTGGATAAGAGATACTCAACCTGTACAACCACTGAAACAAAGACAATAGTAGTCGTAATAATAACAGTAATAATAACAATACAAATATGGAAATACAGATATTCTAAAATCCAAAAAAATCTGAAATCTAAAACACTTCTGGCCCCAAGCATTTTAGATAAGGAATCCTCAATCTCTACGTGCTTTCCAGTCTGTATTTCTGCTGTTTACTTTAAAAAATTAAACAGAGCACTAAACTTGAATTGTTCAGTCCCAACTAAAGCAGACCAACAGACAGGCCCGTAGCCAGGATTTTGATTCAGGGGGTGATGGGATTTTGCTTTTTTTTTTTGGGGGGGGGGGGGGGGCTGAGTTTGGGTGAGAGAGGATCTACCCTAGCAAACCTTTTGTATCGTTATCCTAATACCCCCATGCATATGGGATATATTGAGCATGGTGATCAGATCATGATATGAATAAACATAACAGTTTAAATAATAAATGTAAGACCTTCTCGTGGACCACTCTGAGAATTTCGGGGGTGGGAGGGGGCTGAAGCCCCTCAAGCCCCCCCCCCCCGCTACATGCCTACCAACAGAATAAAGTAATAATAATACAGTTTATAAATGGCCAAAGATTGCCCATGCGTGATTTAAAGAGAGGAAACAAAAACAATTTAAAGAGAGGAAAGAACAAAGGATTCCCCCAGGCAGGAAGCAGACTGGCTTTGAAGCTGCAAAGCTATTTAATGCTAATCATGTTGGCCAACTGCAATATTCACACCTGCCTCAGGCAGACAAAAGTTCTTTCTCCTACCCTGAGCATTCCACAGATACATAAACCCCACTTGACTAGTTTCCAACAGACCTCACAACCTCTGAGGATGCTTGCCATAGATGTGGGCGAAACGTCAGGAAAGAATGCTTCTGGAACATGACCATACTGCCCGGAAAACTCACAGCAAGCCAGAGAACCATTAGCCTTTTCCAAGGCAGTTCAAAGGATGAAGGAGGAGGGAGGCCACCGATCCAGCTGCTACGTGGCAAAAGGGCGCCAGGACAGGCAGCCAAAGGGAGGGAGAAAGAGGCAGCCAAAGAGCTGAGGATGGAGGAGGGCCTCGACACGACACGGATCAAGCCGCACATCTGAACTGGGAGACCCAAAAGACACGAGACAAAGAGAGAGAGAGGAGAGCAAGCCTTCCTCGAGGAAGCCCAGAGCAAATCAAACAAGGCATGCCAGTCCTCTTGATCTGAAAGAGAAGAGCAAAAGCAGCAAGGCCTGGTCGCCCCAAAGGAAGCCCCCTCCCGTTTCTCTCTCACTCACAGGCGCCCCGCGAACGCCACTCACCTGCCCGCATTTCCAAGGCAACTTGCAGGAAATCACGTGACCTCCCCGTCTGGCACTTCCGAGCCCCCCTTCCTCCTCCTCCTCTCGCGCGCGAAGCACACTGGGAGTTGTAGGCTGAAGATTAAAACAGGGGGCGGGGCCCCGAGGCATACTCTCAGCGCGTAGTGGGCGGGGCCAAAAAGAAGTATATGTACAGTATATGAAGAAGTATATATAAGTCTATGAATATGTATAAATATATATAAATAGAGAGGGGGGTATGTATATCATTTGATTAGCCAATGATAGATATAGATATAAATTACATACAAACAAACACGTATACCATTGGTGTCAAGAGTCAGACACCAGTTAACATACAAAACAAAGATTATTCCGAAGATAAGCCAAAAAATAACATAAACACAGGAAATATCCTTGAAACACTTCACTTTTCAGTGTTTCGAGAGTAGATTGGACAATATTAACTCAAAAACGAGCCACGCTAATTTCCCATGCTGGCATTCAATAAAAACTAAATAACGCTTCAATTCAGCTTTGGAAAACAAATAGAGTTAATTGCTGGAAAATAAACAAACTAGAAAAGCAGTAAAGCTGCTTCCACGGTGCAGATAAGCCGAGAGCCTCAAAGGGATGATGAATAGCCGTCGTCAGAAGAATCCAAGGTCAGGTCAGGAGGCAGCAGAAATTCCGAAAGACAAACCAATAGTCAGAAGCCGGGAGTAGCCGTCAGTCAGAGGGCGTAGACAGAAGCCAGGTCAAATTCAATCCAAAGTCCGAAGAGGGTGCAGGCATCCAAAACAGGTCCACAATAAGACACAGCGAGAGCCAAGCCAGATGGTATCAGCAGATCCGAGTCACAGTCCAAGTCCAGAAACACAGAGATCCCAATGGTGCCTCAGCAACACCTTGCCACACGCAAAGTGCATTGGCCAAACATTCCCATTTTATTCCCCTTCCTCCTGGGTGACCAAACACTCACACCCAAATACCAGGTGTCCCAAATCTACTCAGAGTCTGAACTCCACACAGCTAGAGCTCGTGGATCTGGAGTACCTAGCAATTCGTCGGAGTCCCAATCATCCTGCCCACACTTAGCCCCATGAACACTTAAAGAACCATCCTCCCTTCTCCAAGCATCCCAATTGGGATCAGCTCCTGCAGAAACCCCAGGTTCAGAAGTATCCATAAGCCCCAAATCCCCAGACATCTCCGGTGGCTGTGCCCATTCAGTGCCCGCTTCCCCAGCCACCACCTGTTCCTCAGCATCCATCTCCCCATCTGAATCTTCCTCAGAAGATTCCCCATATAGCTCTCTAAGTGGCTTCCTGCGCAACTCCTCCAGTGAACCCTCATCACGAGGATTTTTTCTTCCTCTCCGAATTCCATCACCATCAACCATAATCCCCGAAGGCGCAGTCACAACAATTGGCTAATCAAATGGTATACATACCGTATGTTTGTGTGTGCATTTTATATACAGTAGAGTCTCACTTATCCAACGTAAACGGGCCGGCAGAACGTTGGATAAGCGAAAATGTTGAACAATAAGGAGAGCTTAAGGAAAAGCCTATTAAACATTAAATTGGGTTATGATTTTACAAATTAAGAACCAAAACATCATTTTTTTTCATACAAATTAACAGAAAAAGCAGTTCAATACACAGTAATGCTATGTAGTAATTACTGTATTTACGAATTTAGCACCAAAATATCACAATGTCTTGAAAACATTGACTACAAAATTGCGTTGGATAATCCAGAACGTTGGATAGGCGAATGTTGGATAAGTGAGACTCTACTGTATATGCACATATGTATAACATTTGATTAGCCAAGAAGATACATACATACATACATATATATATATATATATATTACACATACACTTGGTTAATCAAATGATATACATGTGTGTGTGTGTGTGTGTGTGTGTGTGTGTGTGTGTGTATATAGGAGAATCTCACTTATACAACATAAACAGGTCAGCAGAATGTTGGATAAGCCAAAATGTTGCATAATAAGGAGGGATTAAGGAAAAGCCTATTCAACATCAAATTACGTTATCATTTTACAAATTAAGCACCAAAACATCATGTTTTTCAACAAATTGACAGAAAAAGCAGTTCAATACATAGTTACGTTATGTAGTAGTTACTGTATTTATGAATTTAGCACCAAAACATACTACAAAAACATTGACTACTACGTAAAAGGCAGACTGCGCTGGATAATACACAATGTTGGATAAGCGAGGGTTGGATATGCAAGACTTTACTGTATTTAACTTAAGAATTTTGCTGAAAGGCTAGGCAACACCATCACACACACTCATTTTTGGGATTATCTATTCTCCTCATGGTGATATATACATATATGTGTGTGTCACTATTTAAATATAATTAAATATAATTAATTAATTGTGTGTGTGTATATATACATAAATTCTGCTGAAAGACTGGGCAAAACTGCCATAGGTAAAGGTAAAGGTTTCCCCTGACGTTAAGTCCAGTCATGTCTGACTCGGGGGGGTTGGTGCTCATCTCCATTTCTAAGCTGAAGAGCCGGCGTTGTCCGTAGACACCTCCAAGGTCATGTGGCCGGCATGACTGCATGGAACGCCGTTACCTTCCCGCTGGAGCGGTACCTATTGATCTACTCACATTGGCATGTTTTCGAACTGCTAGGTTGGAAGGAGCTGGAGCTAACAGCGGCCACTCACACCGCTCCTGGGGCTTGAACCTGGGACCTTTTGGTCTGCAAGTTCAGTGCTTTAACGCACTTTGCCACTGGGGCTGCCATAGACATTTATATAATCACTAGTTAAATATAATTAATGAGGGCCCCTTCTACACTGCCATATAAAATCCAGATTATTTTATTTACAGCATTTATATTCCGCCCTTCTCACCCCGAAGGGGACTCATCTGCTTTGAACTGGATTATCTGGCAGTGTAGACTCATACAACTCAGTTTAAAACAGATAATGTGCACTATCTATTTTGATAAGTTGGATTATATGGCAGTCTAGAAGGGGCTTCAGACTTGCAAACATATATCCTAAAGATATATTAAAAGCTAGCTCCTGGTGTTATTGTTGCCACATTTCTTGCCCTGTTCCTTTAACTGAAGAAAACCAACAGGTGGGACATTTCCAGCTGCTGATAATTAGTCCAGGAGATGCTACACCTGATGATTTTCTGATTATAAAGGAATAGACCTTAAGAGGTCAGACCATTCAATACATTTGCAACCCATCGTACTACTAGCCAGCCGTAGCTATGTATATTGTGAAGAAGAATGAGCAAGACCTACAGAGCATGGAAAGAAGGTAAAGATGGATAATTAATGGTTTCTGCTGCTAGCCTTGAACAATGGTTCTCTCTTGAAATCTGTATGTTGTCAAGAATTATTTAACAGCTTAATACTTTTACTTTTTTCATGCAGTTTGGAGTTTTTTCGTGCAGTTTGGAGTTATTGAGTTCATTATTTGTTTTATTCTTTCATTTGTGGTATTTTAATTTTAATCTTTTAATTAATTTAATATAATTTGAAACATTTTCTGTTCCTGGTTATTTCTTATTTAATTCTGCAGTACTTACTTTGAAAGTAGTAGTTGTACTCCAGAAACTTTGTTTTTGTGCCTGCTACAAACTATGTTGCTGTGAGTTTTTTGGGATTTATGGCCATGTTCCAGAAGCATTCTCTTCTGATGTTTTACCCACATCTATGGAAGGAATCCTCAGAGGTTGTGAGGTCTGTTGGAGACGAGGAAAGTGGGGTTTATGTATCTGTGAAATGTGCAGGGTGGGAGAAAGAGCTCTTGTCTGTTTGAGGCAGGTGTGAATGTAGCAATTGGCCACCTTGAATAGCACTGAATAGCCTGGCAGCTTCAAAGCCTGGCTGCTTCCTGCTTGGGGGGATCCATTGTTGGTAGGTGTTAACTGGCCCTGGTTGTTACTTGTCTGAAATGTTTAATTGGTTGAAACTCTATAGATATTCATTGAAAAACTATAGCAAAATGTGCTGCAGGATGTCCCACAAAAAACAAAGTTTTTGCAGTTTAATAAACTATTTCCATGTGGTTGTGATAGAACTAATTAGGAAAGGACATTTATAACTCTGGAACAAAAATTGTGTTACATAGTGTTATTATTAATATTAAATAAGTGCTACAGCTCAATGGAAGTTGTAGTTTGGGAAGGCACCAGCCCTCTTTGGCAGAAAAGACTAAAGACCTTGTAAAACTACAACTCCCATACTTCTTTAATATTAACCCATGGTCATTAAAGTGGCATCCAACTGCATTAATTCTACCCTAAGCCAAAAATGAGAAATGCCCTTTTCTGCTGCATAAATCCCGTAACTAAAATAAGGCTAATCCCAAGAGCAAAAAATAAAAAAGCAAATTTAGCTGAATGACTCCTGCTTCCCACAATCAATCCTCCTAGATTACACAAGCTTGTTTTAATAGCTTAATATGGTTTTTTCTCTAGTTTACAACATGGGAAGGTTTTCCTCTGATATTAAGTCTAATCGTATCCAACTCTGGGGATTGGCACTCATGTCCATTTCTAAGCCGAAGAGCCGGCATTGTCCGTAGACACCTCCAAGGTCATGTGGCCGGCATGACTGCATGGAGCGCCATTACCATCCCCTCGGAGCGGTACCTTATTGATCTACTCACATTTGCATGTCTTCAAACTGCTAGGTTGGCAGAAGCTGGGGCTAACAGCAGGAGCTCGCCCCACTCCCCAAATTTGAACTGGTGATTTTTCAGTTAGCAAGTTCAGCAGCTCAGCAGTTTAATCCGCCATGCCATCAGTGTAGAACATGAAATTCTCTAAATTCCTTATATGGTTTTATCTGTTTGATTTCAAGATAAAAGGGCAACGTAAAAATACTGTGTTTAAAATAAATCAGTGGCAATGTGCAGCTAAATCACAGTGCTATTCTAAGCCTTTCTGTGGCAATTAAGTGGGTTTTTGTGTCTACTAAGTAACATAATTCAATGGTAGATAAATATAGACCAGGCATGGGCAAACTTTGGCCCGCCAGGTGTTTTGGACTTCAACTCCCACAATTCCTAACAGCCTACCGGCTGTTAGGAATTGTGGGAGTTGAAGTCCAAAACACCTGGCGGGCCAAAGTTTGCCCATGCCTGGTACAGATCATTTTGCATCTTAGTTGCACAAGAAAATAAACTCGACTAAAGTCTTTGGAACTTCTTTCAAAGCCAACAATGTGTTTTGCTACATTTTTTGCAACAATGTGGTCCTCAGAGTCACGTATGAGTTATACACGTCATTTCCTTTACCAAAGTGATCATGATCCTCGCTAGGAAGTGGTTTAATGTCTGGTGTTTTTCTCTCACTCTGCTGTGAAGTAAGGCTTGGGTTTCACAAGCAGGAGGCAGGAAGACTTTGACCTTGTGGGACTACGTTTCCCATCAGGCAGCAAGAAAGTCAAAGTGGGAGGAGAATAGCAAGAGGCTTCTACCTGTCCAGGCAGGTAAGAGATGTCAAGGAGAGGGTGACGAGCCGGTGAAACAAACTTTGCTGTTGAGATGCCCGGGTTCCTTTCTTTTGGCACTTCTTATGCAACGGCCTGTGCCGAGGGATATTAATGTTTCACCGTGTGGATCAATGATTGCCTCCTTTAAGGTTCCAGGGCAGGAAACTTTTACAAAGGCAGGTAGCTGGAAACAGGAATGGCAAGGCGGAGAGATAATGATGGCTTCACTGTTTGCGGCCTGTTGATAACAGAGGAGCGATTTTCTCTGTGTGTCTTGTTTGCCGGAGGCTGGAAAATAGATAGTTGGCTTTGCAGGTGATAAACACACAAAAGAGATCGCGTGAAGAAGTGGATCTGGAAATCCAATCTCTTTGTGCGCCCTTCTGATGTATTTATGCTCTCTATCCATTGTCTTTGAGCACAAAAAACAGATATCCTATTTGGGGAGAAAACAGTATCGTCCAATTTCTCATTGATTCTCATTCTTAAACCTTTGAGAGCATATTGTTTTCTCCACCAGGATACTACGGATTATATCAAAATGGGGAATGTGTTTGTTAAAAATGCTATGATTACTTTCCTAGTTCAGTTTTCGACAGATTTCAGGCTGTTTCTTTAAAAATAAACTTGGATTCAGCCAACCAACTATATTTAGGTGTGAAGAAAAGGGATATAAGATACATACTCTTTGTTCCCACCCCATACGTAGGTTTTTAATTATACAGGCTGAATATCCTACATTCCTATTTGAACCAGAAGTGTTTTGGATTTCAGGGTTTTTTTTAAAGATTTTGGAATATTTGTATTGCATTTACACACAATGATGAGATATCTTGTGCGTAAATGCAAATACAAATTTCCAAATGAGATATACATTTAATATATGTTTCATATACACCTTGTATACATTATTATTATGTTGTCGAAGGTTTTCATGGCTGGAATCACTGGGTTGCTGTGAGTGTTCCCGGCTGTATGGCCATATTCCAGAAGCAGCATCTCCTGACATTTTGGTTACGTCTATGACAGGCATCCTCAGAGGTTGTGAGGTCTGTTGGAAACTAGGCCAGTGGGGTTTATATATCTGAATCAATCAGGGCCAGCTAACACCTCCCAACAAAGCATTCCCCCAGGCAAGAAGCAGCCAGGCTTTGAAGCTGCAAGGCCATTCAATGCTAATCAAGGTGGCCAATTGCAACATTCACAGTTGCCTCAAGCAGACAATATTTCTTTTTCCCACCCTAGACATTCCACGGATATATAAACCCCAGTTGCCTATTTTTCCAATAGACCTCACAACCTCTGAGGATGCCTACCATAGATGTGGGTGAAACATCAGGAGAGAATGCTTCTGGAAAACTCACAGTAACCTATTAGTATTCCCCATTTTTTCTCTCCTCAAAGAGACTCCAAGTGGCAATTTTATACTTTGGGGCAATTCTATTCTATATTTTAATACTTTTGTGCATAAAAAACTTTTGTGTACACAAACTTGCTCAGTCATCTAGGTATATAATTCTACACTGGCATCTACACTGCCATATAAAATTCAGATTATCTGCTTTAAAATGGATTATATGAGTCTACGCTGTCATATAATCCAGTTCAAAGCAGATAATCTGGATTTTATATGGCAGTGGAGATGTGGCTTAAATGACTACTTTTTCATTCCATCTTTCACTTTAGATACTCGTGGCATTTGAGTGCTTTTTCGAAACAAAGGTTAGGAGCAGTTCAGAGAGTCTTCCTGCAAGAATCTGGGAACTGACTGCACTATAGTATATTTGAGCTAATTGTTATGAGGAATTTGGACAATTCAATTTGACCCCCACTACCGTATTTACCAAGTCTAATGTGCCATTGAATGTATGAGTTTCAAAAACTAAAAACCAAAAAAAGTATTTGCTGCCAAATGTAACTCATAGTGGCAAAATTGTGCCCTTTGTAATTTGGCCAAAAAAGGTGCTCATTACAGTGGCTGCCTGCTTAGCATTCATTCTTTAAAAACAAGTGTTAGAGCACCAAAGCTTCCACCAATGGAAAAGAAAACCTTGGGATGCATCTATGCTGTAGAATGAATCCACTTTAACTGCCCTGGCTCAATGCTATGAAGTCATGGGGGCTGTAGTTTTACAAGGTCTTGAGCAGTGGTTCTCAACCTGTGGGTCCCCAGATGTTTTGGCCTTCAACTCCCAGAAATCCTAACAACTGGTAAACTGGCTAGAATTTCTGGGAGTTGTAGGCCAAAATACCTGGGGACCCATGGGTTGAGAGCCACTGGTCTTGAGCCTTCTCTGCCAAAGAATGCTGACACTTCACCAAACTACAAATCCCAGGCTTGCACAGCATTGGACTATGCCAATTAAATTAGAGATGATGTCCCTCAAAGCAGAGCTCCAGGTGCTCCTGAAGCAGCTTCCCCTTTCCTTTGGCTCGGCATTACAATTACTATATTATGCTATTCTAATGTGTGCCCTAATTTTGGCAAGGGAATTTAGCTAAAAAGCTGAACATTAGATTTTGTGTAAATAGGGTAATTTTTTTCTAGTGACAGATCAAACCTCTCCTAATGCAATTCACCCAATGATTTACCATCCTCTGCTCACCTATATCCTAGTTTTCTGCAAATGTTGATTGACAAGTTCTCTGAGGTTTGAACAAGTATGTGTACTAGAATTTATGCTGGTCTTCTTCAAAACAAGTTGTTGAAAAGGCAATGAATATCCTTGATTTCTGAATTATAGCCACCTAGTTGGTTGGCCTGTAGAAGCTTTTGGTTCTTTTCTCAATCTATCAGTGCTTTCACCGTTCCATCAAGAAACATCATGATCAAATTTTTGAAGATTTAAAACATCTTGACAAACTGAATCTCTCAAATGTTTTTTTCTTGTAGGTCCCAACCTAAAAAGCCAGTTTTTCCTGATACCTGGTTGCAGTGAGTTGGGAAGTTTAGCAATAAACAAGATGAGTGTAAACAGGGAAGATTCAGGTTGCCACAGCTTTGTAATTATGAAATCCAGATCTGTGTCGATCTGTTGAAATGTTTCCACTGCCATCACCTTCGCTACTCACCCATTCAGTGAAATTTTCCATCGGCTTTAACAGTAGGACCTGATAACATTCATGCTTTTTAAAAATAGAACAGAAGTGCAAAATGCAGGAAATACCCATTTTCTTTCTGTGCAGCAAGTACCACATGTAAGGGCTTCTGGGGAAACCAAAGCCCTTACACATGTTAGAGGTTCTTGTCTTTAGTTGCTTGGTTCTTCTTTGCACTCAGTTTTTCCCTGCTTTTAATCCAGAACCAGGTCAGGAAGCAGGGTCATGGCTTTCTTCGACACAGAGGTGGATGAGAACTTTGACTACTTGTTCAAGATCATTCTGATTGGAGACTCGAATGTGGGAAAGACCTGTGTGGTCCATCGGTTCAAGTCAGGACAATACCATACCAAGCAACAGAATACTATTGGGGTAGACTTCACAGTGCGTCCAATCGAGATAGATGGCAAAAAGGTCAAGGTAAGTAGTATGGTCTTCTATGAGAAGAATGGACAGTCATCTTCATGTCCCACAGTATTTCAGAGAAATTTCCCAAAAACTCCAGCTGATTCAAAATATGGTGGCCAGACTGGTTATAGGAACATCTAGGAGTGAGCATATTACACCTTTCTTAATGTTATTCCACTGGCTGCCCATTAGTTTCTGGGCAAAGTACAAGGTGATGGTTTTGATCTTTAAAGCCCTACATGGTTTGGGTCCAGTTACCTAAAGGATCACCTTCTCTCGTACAATCTGCCCATACACGTAGGTCCCCTGGGGATAGTTTCTCCAACCAGCCAGAACCCGACTGGTAACCATCACCCAGAGAACCTTTTAATTGGCCACCCCAAGACTGTGGAACGACCTGCCAGAAGAGCTCCGACAGCGAAGTGAGCTGTTGGAATTTTAAAACCATCTAAAGACCTATCTCTTTCAATAGGCCTACCCAGACAGTTTTTAAACATGAATTTTAAACGTATATCCTTTGTTTAATCTCTGTTTTGTGTATTTTAATACATATTTTATAAAATACATTTTAATGTGTATCTTTTATAGAAATACATTTTAATATGTGTATTTGTGGATTTTTACAATATTTATGTGTTTTAATTATCCTGTAACTCATCTTGAGCCACGAGGAGAGGCAAGTAAGAAATAAAATTCTTATTATTAATAATGATGATATTAAAAGGGGAAAGTGAGGAGGAATGAGAAACTGGAACATTTTTAAACGGCTTAAAAGTGGGATGGTAGAGGGTTAATTGAGTCTCCCTCTATTAAATCAGAGCAGTTGAAGAATACATGATTTTGCCAAGTGGGGCTAGAAAGGACATGGCATTCACTATTTGGGTTCAAGCAGCTAAATAACTTGAACGAGTCATGTGTGTATTTGTGTATACATGAAAGAAAGTTTGAAAGTGTTAAAATTCTTTTCAGATACAGGTGTGGGATACAGCTGGCCAAGAACGCTTCCGGACAATAACCCAAAGTTATTATCGTAGTGCCCATGGCGCTATCCTTGCCTATGATATGACCAGACAGTCCACTTTTGATTCTATTCCTCATTGGATTCATGAGATTGAAAAATTTGGTGCTGCTAATCTGGTTCTGATGTTGATTGGTAAGTGCTGAATTCTAATATCCAGAGTAAACATTGCCATAGTTCTGCCTTCCCCAACACAATTGTCAGAGAACCAAAAGATCAGCCTTGGCTCTAACATTAGGGAAAGTGGAGCAATAACCTGAGATGGCAGGTGCGGAGTTGTTAGAGGAGGGCAACAAGGTGGGTGGTGTGAAATCTGTCCTGTACTCACTGACATAACCTCCTGAAGAACCTGGAAAAGGGATAGCAGGGAGATTTGGGGGGTAGTAATAAAAATCTAACTCTTACAAACTCTATGTCCCATTAGCTGAAACAACAGTCCTGTTGCTCCAGTTGGCTAGAATGAGAGGGCTTCTCTTTTATCATTTGCTTCAAGTAGCAGGATGTCTTCAGTTGGGCTTGGAAAAGACACGGAAGGACTTGTACACAAACTCAAGGAGAGCTTTTTTCCTCAACCGTGAGAACACTTACTAGGAGGTGTATGCTGTTGGATGTTATTAATTCTAATCCAAACTGTTCATAGAATCATAGAATCATAGAATAGTAGAGTTGGAAGAGACCTCAAGGGCCATCTAGTCCAACCCCCCGCTAAGAAGCAGGAAATTGCATTCAAAGCACCCCCGACAGATGGCCATCCAGCCTCTGCTTAAAAGCCTCCAAAGAAGGAGCCTCCACCACGGCCCGGGGGAGAGAGTTCCACTGCCGAACAGCCCTCACAGTGAGGAAGTTCTTCCTGATGTTCAGGTGGAATCTCCTTTCCTGTAGTTTGAAGCCA
This sequence comes from Anolis carolinensis, assembly GCF_035594765.1. Classification (NCBI taxonomy): domain Eukaryota; kingdom Metazoa; phylum Chordata; class Lepidosauria; order Squamata; family Anolidae; genus Anolis; species Anolis carolinensis. The sequence continues at coordinate 181,734,271 of NC_085845.1, forward strand.
TTGTTCCGTGTCCTAGTCTGCAGGGCAGCAGAAAATAAGCTTGCTCCCTCCTCCCTATGACTTCCCCTCACATATTTGTACATGGCTATCATGTCTCCTCTCAGCCTTCTCTTCTGCAGGCTAAACATGCCCAGCTCTTTAAGCCTCTCCTCATAGGGCTTGTTCTCCAGACCCTTAATCATTTTAGTTGCCCTCCTCTGGACGCTTTCCAGCTTGTCAGCATCTCCCTTCATCTGCGGTGCCCAAAACTGGACACAGTATTCCAGGTGTGGTCTGACCAAGGCAGAATAGAGGGGGAGCATGACTTCCCTGGATCTAGACGTTATTCCCCTATTGATGCAGGCCAAAATCCCATTGGCTTTTTTAGCTGCCGCATCACATTGTAGGCTCATGTTTAACTTGTTGTCCACGAGGACTCCAAGATCTTTTTCGCACACACTGCTGTCAAGCCAGGCGTCCCCCATTCTGTATCTTTGATTTCCATTTTTTCTGCCGAAGTGAAGTATCTTGCATTTGTCCCTGTTGAACTTCATTTTGTTAGTTTCGGCCCATCTCTCTAGTCTGTCAAGATCGTTTTGAATTCTGCTCCTGTCTTCTGGAGTGTTAGCTATCCCTCCGAGTTTGGTGTCATCTGCAAACTTGATGATCGTGCCTTCTAACCCTTCGTCTAAGTCGTTAATAAAGATGTTGAACAGAACCGGGCCCAGGACGGAGCCCTGCGGCACTCCACTTGTCACTTCTTTCCATGATGAAGACGACGCATTGGTGAGCACCCTTTGGGTTCGTTCGCTTAGCCAATTACAGATCCACCTAACCGTAGTTTTGTCTAGCCCACATTTTACTAGTTTGTTTGCCAGAAGGTCGTGGGGGACTTTGTCGAAGGCCTTACTGAAATCTAGATATGCTACATCCACGGCATTCCCTGTATCGACCCAACTCGTAACTCTATCGAAAAAAGAGATCAGATTAGTCTGGCATGACTTGTTTTTGGTAAATCCGTGTTGACTATTAGCAATGACCGCATTTGTTTCTAAGTGTTTGCAGACCACTTCCTTAATGATCTTTTCCAGAATCTTGCCTGGTATCGATGTGAGGCTGACCGGACGGTAATTGTTTGGGTCGTTCTTTTTTCCCTTCTTGAAGATAGGGACCACATTCGCCCTCCTCCAATCTGCTGGGACTTCTCCTGTTCTCCAAGAACTCTCGAAGATGATTGCCAGTGGTTCTGAAATAACTTCCGCTAGTTCCTTCAATACTCTTGGATGTAGCTGATCTGGCCCTGGGGACTTGAATTCGTTTAGAGTGGCCAGGTGTTCCTGGACAACTTGTTTCCCTATTTGGGGTTGGATTTCCCCCAATCCTTCGTCCATTCCGTGTTGCTGAGGTTGAAGATGGCTTTCTTTTTGTGAGAAGACCGAGGCAAAGAAGGCATTAAGCAGTTCTGCCTTTTCCCTATCCCCTGTCACCATCACCCCATCTACTCCTTGCAGTGGCCCTATCGCCTCCTTTTTCTTCCTTTTTCTACCAACATAAGCAAAAAAACCTTTTTTGTTGTTTTTTATGTCCCTGGCAAGCCTGAGCTCATTTTGCGCTTTAGCCTTGCGAACCTTTTCCCTACAGGAGTTGGCTATACGTTTGAATTCTTCTTTGGTGATTTCTCCCCTTTTCCACTTCTTGTGCATGTCACTTTTGAGCTTTAGCTCAGTTAGAAGTTCTTTGGACATCCATTCTGGCTTCTTTGCACTTGTCTTATTTTTCTTCTTTGTTGGCACTGTTTGCATTTGCGCCTTGAGTATTTCACTTTTGAAAAACTCCCATCCATCCTTAACTCCCTTGTTTTTTAATATCGGCGTCCATGGAATGCCGCTCAGTAATTCCTTCATTTTTTGGAAGTCAGCTCTCTTAAAGTCCAGAATGCGTGTTTGACTTGTCTTAGTTTCAGCATTCCTTTGTATTGCAAACTGCAGGAGCACATGGTCACTTGCCCCTAAGGATCCAACCACTTCAACTGTATTGATCAGGTCTTCCACATTTGTTAAGATTAGATCAAGAGTTGCTGATCCCCTTGTTGCCTCTTCTACCTTCTGGACCATAAAATTATCTGCAAGGCAAGTGAGGAATTTGTTGGACTTTGTACTCTTGGCTGAGTTTGTTTTCCAGCAGATATCGGGATAATTGAAATCGCCCATGACTACTATATCTCTTCTTTGTGCCTGTTTGGTCAGCTGTTGACAGAAGGCTTCATCAAGTCCTTCATCCTGACTCGGAGGTCTGTAGTAGACACCCACGACAAGATCTTTTTGAGTCCCGGTTCCCTTGATTCTTATCCAGATGCTTTCAAGCTGGTTTCCCGGATTACAGTCTTGCATTTCTTCTGCAACGTAACTGTTTTTGACATATAAAGCTACTCCCCCTCCTCTCCCCTTTGTTCTATTTCTGTGAAAGAGGTTATAGCCCTCAATGGTTAAATTCCAGTGATGGGAGTCATCCCACCAGGTTTCAGTGATGCCTATGACATCGTATGTGTGGTGCTGTGCTAGGAGTTGGAGTTCGTCTTGCTTATTTCCCATGCTCTGAGCATTAGTGTAAAGACATGTAAGCCCCTGTGACCTCCCCTCGAACTGTTTATTTGGGATTATTGTGCTCTCTGTACTTGGTCCTTGCTGTGTTTGTGCAGCCCTCCGTTTAGCCTTACGGCGGTTCCCTGTGGTCGTGGGTAATATAGTGTTCGCCAGGCTGTTGTTCCCCTCCCCCAGTGGATTTAGTTTAAAGTGTTTGGGAAGAATAGTCTTAGGGCATTTAGAATTTTAAACACTTCATCAATCCAGATGGTGAATTTAACCGATCAAACATAGGGATTGTTGAAGTCTTTGAAATTCTGACTTTTAAACAATTTGCTAATCTGAAAACAAAGAAATGAAGGAAGAAAAGGAAGGGTACATTTTGAGCAGAACGGCTACTGCAATAATACTGTTGCCACTAGATGCACTTTCTTGCTTGTTTTCTTTGTGCTGCCTTTGTTCCAAGAAACTCAAAGAGAAATACATAGTAACACTCTGTACTTTTATCCTCTCAGCAATCTCTAGTCATAGAGAAAGTGACCAGTCCCAAGGTCTGCCACTGAACATCATCAAGAAGGGGGATTCAAATCCAGGTTTTTCCAATCCTAGTTCAACACTAATCGGGGGATTGGAATCATGCAACCTTCCATATGTTCTGGAATAGCAACTCCCAGCATTTCTCACAATTGACTGAGTGGCTAAGTTGGTGGTGGTTGCAGCTCAACAACATCTGGTGGCTGCATAATTTCCATCCCTGCTCTAATCATTACACTTAGTTCTTTATAGTAATTCAGTTTTATTTGATACCATAACAGGTATTTGCGTGTTATGACATGAACTGCCTTGTCAATGGCACTCTTGAGTCTGGTTCATCATTGTCTTGCTAACTTAATTTGTCCGCAATGTTATTGGAAGTCTAAAATGTTTCTAATCCATTTCAAAGGGAACAAGGCAGATGAAGCAGACAAGCGACAAGTTCTATTTGAAGATGCTTGCACGCTAGCAGAGAAGCATGGTCTTTTAGCTGTGCTGGAGACATCAGCCAAGGAGGCCCAAAACATTGATGAGGTCTTCACACTGATGGCCAAAGAGCTGATAGCCAGGAATACCTTACAGCTCCATGGAGAGAGCAGTCCTCTCGAGAACATCCATCTGGACACCCGACCGGTGATAGCTAGTCAGGCTGAGAGTTCCAGTTGCTCCTGTTGATGAAATGCTCTGTGGGGGAAAAAACCACTAGCATATTTCCAGAGGCCTACACTAACACAAGAAGAATCTTCCTTCTAGCCTTGCATTTGCTGTATTTTTCAACCATATAGTTCTGTCTTAATGTTGTTCTTCTGAAGCAAACACTTTTTCTTCTGATGGTCCAAGAAGGTTGCAGTGGCTCTCATCTCACTGAATTTTTCAGCTGAAGAAAAAAAGTCTGTGGTAAACTCTGAGAAACTATCTTTGGAAAAGAACAATGGATCCCTCTGACAGAAGCAGGTGGATATTTTTCAGCCTCTGTTAAGAGCTGTCATGTTAAGTTTCCATTGGTTTCCTCCAGTGACAATGGAGAAATGTAGAAGTTTAGCTCTTAGACATTTTTTTTTCCAAAAGGGGGACTTTAATGACAATAACATATTTCCAGAAAAGGGTAAACAAAATAATCACAGGCTTGGAAACCAAACACTACAAGGGTGGTTCCATCTCTGACTTGAGTTAAGCTGCACGGGCTTCCAGGGCCTCCATCTCCAAGATGACGTTCCTCAATTTCTGCAACACCGTGTCCATCTCTGTCAGCAGTCGAGCCACAAGGGCTTTCAGGGTGTTGTTCTTTTGGGTGAGGGCCTCTTTCTCCGCCTTTTTGCTCTCTATTTCAGCTTTGAGCTGCTCATTGGTCGCTTCCTGGGCCTGAACTTTGGCCATCAGGTCAGCGATCTTCTGCTCCATCTGGTCGCTCTCCCGGGATGAACACGAGAAACATCAGCTTTGAGCTGCTCATTGGCCGCTTCCTGGGCCTGAACTTTGGCCATCAGGTCAGCGATCTTCTGCTTCATCTGGTCGCTCTCTCGGAATGAACACGAGAAATATCAGCTTTGAGCTGCTCATTGGTCGCTTCCTGGGCCTGAACTTTGGCCATCAGGTCAGCGATCTTCTGCTCCATCTGGTCGCTCTCCCGGCATGAACACGAGAAACATCAGCTTTGAGCTGCTCATTGGTCGCTTCCTGGGCCTGAACTTTGGCCATCAGGTCAGTGATCTTCTGCTCCATCTGGTCGCTCTCCCGGGATGAACACGGGAAACATCAGCTTTGAGCTGCTCATTGGCCGCTTCCTGGGCCTGAACTTTGGCCATCAGGTCAGCGATCTTCTGCTCCATCTGGTCGCTCTCCCGGGATGAACACGAGAAATATCAGCTTTGAGCTGCTCATTGGCCGCTTCCTGGGCCTGAACTTTGGCCATCAGGTCAGCGATCTTCTGCTCCATCTGGTCGCTCTCCCGGGATGAACACGGGAAATATCTTCGTCTTGACTTGCCAGCTGTTTGGTTCAAGTGTCAGCTCTTAGACATTGTGATGTGTTTTCTTTTATATTGTAGTTCAAAGGGTTACTGATGTCAATTAATGAAATGTGGTTAAATATTAATTAGCAGTTTTGAATGTTTGCAGTTGATTTTTACTAGCCTGTCAGTTGATGTAGGATTTACTCTACCTCTCATTGCCACCAGCAGCTAGTGTTTATGTGGGACTTGATGTGTGTTTTCTACTTTGTTTTCCTGTTCTGACTTTGTAGAGTCCCTGCACTAGTAGTGAATGTCTGTGATGGTAAAGAATTATAACTAAAAGGAGGATGTGGAAAGTGTTTATCTTCTTTGAAATTAAAACACTTGACTGATGTTATTAAATCCGAATTTAATAACCCGTAAAGATAGGAAGGCCTTTCACAAAGCACAAAAGGGATTAACATTTAGAAATACTAAAAAGGCAGCTGCCAAGATGACTGCCATTGCAGATGCAAAAGAACTTGAGGCATGGAAATAACACATCATAACAAACTGTTACCTGTAATATGTTACTTTCTGAGATGACAGGAACATAATTATTGCCTCACTAGACTGCAAAAACATAACTGACAAGTTTGTGTTTCTAGTATAATAAGCCATGTATAGTTCTTAACCCAGAACATTGCTTTTGAGGATTTGTTTTGATCATTCTTGTGTTTTAAAGTGTATTTTTTAAAAATGTAAATGGTGTTTAACAGGACTCACTTAAAAAATCACAACACATTATTACTTAACAAAACACTCCAAACACTGTAGCAACTGATTTTCCCCTGCTAGGGTAATGGCTTTTAATATTATCAGTATGAGTGTAGGATGTTTTCTGCACCTATTATTTTGAAAAATGTGAAATGCTTGTTCAGATTTTGATGCCAGACATTCATGGGAATGCAATGAATGCTGGATCTTTTATTTGTTGATGGAAGGAATAAATCTTTTTGGTGGGCTCAATCCAGACAGTCGTACTTACAATAAAATCTTTTTATCATGTTAGCCATGACTGAATCAAATCTTTTTTACTTCAGCCAGAATTCTAGTTCTTGGTTGCTTGCCATTTCCTCTGTTTTGCACTCTGGGAAGCTAAGCCACTGGAAATAATTCTACCAATAACGTCTTCTTTTTTTACAGGAAGGGGAGTCCCTCTTTATGCATGGGATTTTTATTATAAAGCCAGTTGGGAGGCATCTTAAAGACATGAAGCAAGGGCTTAAATATTTAACCACACTCAAAAGTGGTTTGCTCAGTCCAGAATCATCTTCAGCATGGAATGTTTATTGTACGCTGTGCCTGACTCTAGATGTTTGTGATTTAAGCAAACGTGTGCTATCACTCATTCCTTTAAAGAGAAAAAAAAGAAGAAATGAATTTGTTACTCCAATATTCAAAAGCTCCAACAAAGTGAAGGAGTAGTTCTAACTTGTACTGATCTCTGCTAAAGCATAAAACAAAATCAGCTCTTCTTTTTGCGAGATGTATCTTATAAAGAAAAGGTGCAATTTTGATTGTACCTGAGTTCTGTTACCACTGCAGCAGTGTCATTGAGGGTGTTGAACTAGACAAAGTATGTTCAATTGATAACTGGAAATCATCATGAGATGAAAGCTCTTGCAGAAGTCCAAATATTATAACTACATTCCCCATTACTTTCAAAACTGGTGGCAAAATGGTCCACATTATTTTAAAAAGCATTTAACAACATAAAGCTTTAATAAAACAGTTGGTCAAAAATATTATAGTTAAATCAGGAAGCATACCACCCCTCCTGAAAAACTCTCAGCAGTTAGTTGTCAAAATCATGCTTGAATAAAATAGTATTTGACTTTTAAAGAGCTTGTTTTAAGTGCTACAACTAGTGAGGAACATGAGCAGCTGCCTTCTTCGACAGATCTTTGTATCTGTAGCTGGATTCCTTCTAAACTTTATTTGGCTCCAGAATAAGTAGCCGACTGAACAGCTGCCAGTTTCGCCATTCATTACAGAACTCTCCAAGCTTAGCGCTTGAGTTATTGCTGTTTCCTTTGGCTCTGAAATGATATCTTGCAGGTGTCAGGATTCCTCCCATACTGTATTTTTAATGCTCTTGCCACACACAGATTAAACCATCTGGCACATCATCTGGGTTGGCACCAATGAACCTGACAATTTGAAGCAGGATGTGACCATGTCTCACTGCACATGCGTAGAAGACATGTCCCAATCTGCTTCAATGAAGTTCTCATGCAAGACAGCTACCACAAAAGGCAGAGCACACATTTCTTAAATAAAGGTGCACTGAGAATTCTTGACACAAGTAAATAGAATTGGATGCCCTGCTTCACTTTTGCATAGGATTCAGACTGCACGCTGGCTCATTCTGTCATTGAAATTTACATTATAAATGGTTGCATTTTCTCAATCTCCCCATGTTGCCTTCTAATTCTTGCTTAAAGGTAATATATTCAGACCAGTAAGATATTGGAGAAAAGGATTTAAAACAAATCCCCACAAAGGTGCTCCAAATATTGTATCCCAACAAACAAGTCATTTGCTAGCAACTGGTGGAACACCACCAGAAGCCAAAATTAGTAGTGTTGTAAAAATTGCCATGTTTTAAAAATGTCTTTTCTTATGAAAGTATATTTGGCTTATATTGTATCATGATTACTACTACTTTCATCAAGTTAACACCATTCCTTTTGGAGTATAACTTTTAGTCACATTTTCAAAGAGGTCTGATCTCACTAAATGGTTATGGCAGTCTCGCATGGTTCAAGAGCTGTTTTGTGCTGTTGCCTAGTTTAAAAAAACATAGAAACACCTATTTTAGCAAAATTAGAGTTCTAATATAGTAGTTGTCTAAGCACTGGTCTATGATTCTGGAGACTAGGATGAAAATACTTGCTGAGCAATGGAAACTCAATGACTGACTTTGATCAAGTTACAGTCTTTCAGCCTCAGACGAAAGCAACAGCAAACCTCATCTGAACAAATCTTGCCAAGAAAAACCTGTGACAGATTAACCTTAGGGTTGCCATATATTGGAAACAACTTGAAGGCACACAATACACTTTTGGGGCAGTCCTGTGTCAGTGAGTTAGTTACTTAAAAATAACTTTCCATGTTATGAGTCAACAACTGGAAGAGACTAGTTCCTTGGTGCAACTACAGAGGTCAAGTAATTTTTCCCCCTAAGATATTTTTCATCCCATTTTGAGAATATAAATTGTAGATTGGCACAAGAGTAGATTGTAAATTCCAAACTTGAAAACAAAGGTTCTTTTTTGCTTTTTTTATTTGGGAAAAGTGCTTCTTACAAAAGGCAGCTGCAAAGTAACACAGACTTCAGCAACAATTTCTGATTCCATTTAAAAGTGAAAGGAGACACAATCTAAAGGACAGAAGCAGAACAGTTCAAAGACAATCCAGCAGCATTAAGTGTAATGGAAAGTTAAAATTCCATTAAGGGGGAAGGAAAGGGAAAAGGTGGCGGTGAGTGAGGAGGCTTTGGCAGCACCTGAATTTCTTTCTAGCAGAACTGGACCTTGGGTAAATTGTTTGGTTGTTTGTTCTAGGGATAAAGGAGTAACATGCGCATTGTACAGCCAATAGAAGTACAATAGTCTGAACTCAGGTATTCTGCAGGACAATAAGGGGCCTCTTCATCAAGACACAGAAGGGATCTTACAGATAAAACTCTACTTGGTTACTACTAAAGATATTCAAATTTGCAAAGGCGAAAGTGAACACAGGGATCCCAATATGGTGGTGTCCTAACTAATAGTACAGTTTAGTCTGAACCCTCTTTGGCTAACCATATGCTTATATCTGTGCAACTCAAAAACACTCAAAGGAGTAAAAAGTGGCTGGGACAGGAGGAGAAGTGCCATGAAGAAAGGGCCTACTATCAAGTTCTGTTACCTAGTTTTACAGAACTGGCTGAGAGCCACAATATTCGTTTCAAAATCCAGTTGAGTGTCAGACATTGTGCACTGAAGAAGAGTGTGCTCATAAGTGGGCAAGGTGGGAGAAGAAAAAAGGAAGTGGAAAAGTTTAATACACACATATACTAAGTTGCACAGACCTTGGGATACAACTCTGCATTTTATTTGTATATACATACATAGAAAGTTCTCCTTTCACACACAAACACATTTGCCTTTCATGCCAAACAGTAAAAACCCGGAACATTCGCGCCTGGTTCTGGTTACACAGTAGTAAATAGTAATGTGCAAGTAAACAAGAGGCCAAAACCACAAATGAACACATGAACATGAAGGTGGTGGTGAGGAGGTTTGGAATGGAGCTGAAGCCAGTCCAGAAAACACACCGCTGGCCTGGTATTTGAAGTAGAAAAAAATTGTTTCCAAAGTCCATAGTGGAAAGAGGCCGTTGGCGGCTCACTTCTGCCCATCCCTCCGCCCCGCTCCCCTGGCACTGCATGACCACTGCTCTCATGTTTGTATCTGGGCTCTTCAAGATGAATGTGGAAGTCCTGTAAACACTTGAACCCTGGAACTGGGTAAATCCCGTCAGGAACACAGATATGAAGCAACAAGTCTAATCTAACTGTCCGACAGTTAAATTCATTTGTACAAAAACTAACATTTTAAAGGTTTATTTCCTGTCATTTGTTTAACAGAGAAGAAAAAACACACTCCCGGGGCTGGCGGGTGGGAGGGGGTCGGAGGTTGAGGGCGGGGGAGAGGAGACAGACCCTGGGTAAAAAGTTATTACAACAGCAGCACCTGGAATGGATAGGCCTGCCTAGGAGAGGGGAGAAACACAGGCACAGCCACAACACCACAGGAAAAGAGCTACTGTCTGGAAATTGAGCAGACAGTCCAAACTCCACAAAGAGGTGCTATAGATCCAAGTCGTAATAGTCTTCCAGCTCATCGTGAAACAAGTCCCATTCATCCTCGGAGTCTGTCAAGTCATCATCGCCACCTGCCGCCAACAGCATCAGGAGCATCTCGCCCAGCTCAAAGGTCACCACCTCGTCCTCATCGTTTTCAAAGGGGTCATTGCCCTCCCTCTCTTCAATGAACTCCCAGAACCGGTTTCTCCGCGGGGCCTGCAAACGGAGCACACATTAATGGCCTCGGGTGAGACCAATTCTCTCCTCTTTGTATTAAAGGGGCCACTGCCCATTCCTTGCCCTCACAGGACAAACTTCTCTACCTAAAAGTGAGAACACTTCGGAAACGTCTAAATAAAGTGTTTTGGGGAATGTTGGGCATGGCAACTGAGCAACATAAATTCCTGCAAATAGGTTCTACAAATACAAAGACTGATTCCACACATAGCTGAATGAAAGGCAAAACAGATTCAGGAATTAGGTAGCTTTACACGACTGTTTTCTCTAAACCATTGATTGAGCCTCAAACAACATGAACGCAGCCACCAGAAACCTATGAGCTACTAATGAACACACTTCTTAACCATTGGTGAGCAGTCTATCAGATCCTAAATATCACCTACCTTTCAAATGGGAAAAAGCAGAAGAATGTGGATGCCTGCAGTGCTGAGTGTCTCTGCAGTTATTTGTGCATCACTGACATCCCTCAATTTAGCAGACAAGTTTTTCAGGACTCCATTATATAATTTTCACTCAACGATTTCCACACCTGTGCTAATCAGATGCACCAAAACGAACATATTCTGTGGCACTTTAGGAAATGTCTTATTTATGACTGGATGAAGCACAAAATCTCTTACAATAATAATACATTTGTTAAGTTTTTAAGGTGCTACAGCATCCTGCTCTTTCTGACTAAGGAACTAACTCATTTTTGACAATTAAGTGAAGGAGTGTGTGCTGTTTATTTAGTGATATGGTTAGGGTATGACAGAGGAAGCATCATGTTTACATACATTATTTTCTTCTGTGTTATACGAAAAGCTGCTCGCTGACCAAAGGAGATCAGAATGATTACATTGCTTAGGGTTGAACTGATCTTGGGACATGGGGGACATGTTTCTCAAAACACATGTTCCCACCTAAAATGCACCTAACCTTCCCCATGACCTTTTGTGGATTTTTTCATAAGATCTCACAGGAAATGTTCACCTATTCAGTAATAAAAGTAGGAAGTAGTTGTCACTTTTATTTGCCTCTGGGATGTCAAACAGTGAAGTCTGATTGGTTACACGACAACAAAGTACCATCTTGTTCTCTAATGCTCCCTTGTTGGGACTACTTCAGGAAATAGCCCATTTTCAAAAACAGCCCTCAGCATAAAGATTGGGGAAAGGAACATCTAATATCATAAAGGAAAAGTTACACGAGAAGGCAATATGTATTATCTAATCTGAGCCCTATTCATTAGTCCCAACTAAAGTAGACCCACTAAATCAATTGCTGAATAGGAAGTCAACATATAGGTCAATTTGATTGATTCAATGGATCTGTTCTAGGTTTGCTCCTTTGCCTACAAAAAAAAGAGGTACAACCCTAATTGTGTTCTACTACCACCACCATTCTTAAAACACAACCTACTATTTGAAAGAACCAACAAAAGCTGTGGGACTTACTCTGTATCTACTCGAAGTCCCCACTTTCTGCCTCTGGGGCTCCTCTCGGCGGCCATCGGGATATGCGTGTTTGTAAAAACAGTTCCCTCCAAATGGGCAGCTCCCACGGCCTTCATCAAAATACCTGCATGGCTTGTTGCTGGAAAGGAAAATATCGCAACCCTTACTCACAGCATAGCCAATCAGAATGCATTCGCTTTGTTATCGAGGTGATACTTTCTCTTTTTTTTCTAAAAAAAAAGAGGTATTGCCACGGATGCCATTTAAAACCAGTCAAAAATATGTACACAAAGGGTAACGTGGATGTGCAGACTCAAAATGTGTGTGCATGCAGAGAAGAGATTCTTTACCATATTTAAGGAGAGGTTGTGATTGGGTGGATAAGGGAACAGCAAGTGAGGTGTCGGGCACACAGGAGTGACGAAGTAACTTGTGCAGCCTGCATGCATCTGCCGGTAGTTAAAGATGCATCTTGTGGAAGGGAGAGGATAGGAAGGAGGTATGAAAGGGCTGTAGGTAACACCTTGTTCTTCTCTGCGTGTGCCCTTAATGTTTGCAGTCAAGCCTGGTCCAAGGCTCCAGGGCTCATACCTCATTGCCTCCTTGTATTTCTGAATGAGTTTCTGCTTCTCTTCCTTCTCCTCCACCCAGTACTCACTTGGAATGACAAAGTTAGATGTGATCCGGCATTCTGGGCAGGACCTGGGGAACGAAGAGACTGCACTGCAAAATTCCACATATCAGGGGCACTATATCCAACTACAGACACACCACAGCACAGGCCCACCTTCAAAAGCAGTCTATTGCACCTCAGATCGCCGTGCCACATTTCTTCCGCAGCCTAACCCTCCCAGCCCACAAACCCCACCATTTTCTGAGGTTCTCAGTTCTGCAGCTTCTCCATTACTTATAAACATAGGGGGGAAAACATTTCACACACAGACTCATTTTTCTTTAGATATAAATAAATTTATTTTTTTTGTAACTTTGCTTTTTTTGATGTCCATATTGGTCTAGGTTTCTTTTTTCCAAGCAGACTCTAAAAAGAGGGTTGGCTCAACTGGCTCAGTAATGAACTAGAAAAGTAAAACACATTTGGAACTCATCTGTCTCTTTCAACATGTGAACCCATGTGAGGGTTTTTTGTAACCAATAGGAAAGCATGTTACTACCATTAACCAAAATAAAATAAAATAAAATAAAATAAAATAAAATATGACTTAACATTCAAACCAAATGGATCTTGCTGGCCAACCAAGAGTACCAAGGCCAGAAGGTATATCCAAAACAACCCCTCAATTCTGAATGGTAACATTACTTATTAAACACAGTCTTGGGATGAAAGGGGTGATGTTGCAAGTTCAGATAACATACTAACTTCTTCCCAAGAAACAAAGCACAACGGACATGGAGAAGTGCCTCACTTTATAATCTTGCTCTCAAATTGCTTAGCGCTCCTCCATTTGCGGATGCACTTGAGACAGTAAGTGTGGTTGCAGTTAGAAAGGATCCCAAAACGACGTTCACTGGGATTGGCTTTCTCATACACCACCTCCATGCAGACCCCGCACACCATGTCTTTGCTACGCTGGACGGCAAATGAGAGCTCCATGTCCTTTTCATGAGCCTCAATGCAAGACTGTAAGGAAGAGAGAAAGGACATGACAGAAAACACATTCCAAAGTGACAAAGGTGAAATGTGGAAAGCAGTCCCCACAGCTCCATAATCTCTTGTCTGAGAGGGTCCACAACTTTTCTACTGCCCTTTCCTATCATCAAGAAGTAAGAACTGACCTCATCCCTTGGGTCTTAGAAATAAAGTTTTTCTGTGCTTGAAATATTGCTTCAAGACAGTTATGACAGAACAGCTCTCTTGCATTAAAGCCTAACTTACTTAATCCCTGAATGCAGTGGTGTGATGGCAAAAAGATAAAAGGATACTGAGAAACCATTACTACCAGAATCCTGTACCTCAAATAATTATGTATACAGGGGAATTACATCAGACTTTCCAAGCAGTACTAGCATTGTCAACATTCTCACATTTCTAGCATTCTAGATCTGTCTTATCCAGAGGCCTTCCAAATCCTTCACAGGAATGTTTGTTGTTGTTTATTCATTCAGTTGCTTCCGACCCTTTGTGACCTCATGGACCAGCCCATGACAGAGCTCCCTGTCGGCCATCGCCACCCTCAGCTCTGCTGTTGTTAAAGTAGGAGTGGGATCTCTAGCAGATCTAGTGGATAATTTCACTCTATCTCCAGAACCCTATGCAGCCTGCGTTTCTTCCATGTCTGGAATTCAACAGAGAGGCATTCTTTAACTGCATCTTTGTTCAAAACAAGGTGTGTGGACTTTCTCTTTTTTAACTCTGTTCCCAGACGCCTCCAAGATTTGCTTCTTCTATGAAACAAGGCGTATGCTCTATATATGTCTTGATTTAATCAAAACCTATAGTTTAAAAGTACTTCTGCCACTAAATTTGGCTGTTGTTCAACCCTGTTTTGAAGCACACCATGACACCTTGCATCTCACTTCACTCCTATACCATCTTGGGTGGAAAAGAGCTCCCAAGTGGATCATGTATCTTTCTGTTGGCAATTTTTACAGAAAGCTTTCTTGTTCTGCGGAGGCTATCAAACAACTTGCAAAGCTCAAGATACAAGGAATAACTTTAACATCAGACTTCATTTTGTATAGTTTTTAAGTTGTTTCTTAAATATAAGATATTATCTGGCCATTTCTTTTGTCAAGGTCCTATTATCACTTCTGAACATGACTTGTTGAAGAGCTTAACAGGCCTACAAGGCATTTGTTTCCAACCATACTTCAAAGACCTATGAAGTCTAAAAGCTTGAAAATGAGTACAAATAAGCTCTGAACTTTTCTTTGACAAACTGTTTAATCTAATCTATGTCTTACCTTTATGTGCAGAGATCGTTGTGCAGCATCAGCGGGATGGAGAACCTGCAAGCCACACATATCACACACATCTCCATGGATATATACACAGTTTTCTCCATAACGGCATTCTCCTACTGCAGCATAGGGACATAGCTGTTTCTTCATCTCCAGGTTTGTTTGTTGTTTCTCATATTCCTCTTCAATGACCATTCCCTGCAAGGGTGCCTCAGTGCAGGATGGGGCAGCTGCGGTGGAAATCAGAATTATGATTCAGAACATGTCACTCTTCAAGGGGAGCATTTGAATTGCATCTTTTTAAAGTACTGTGACACAAGTCCCTTCATCAAAGAAAAACAGTTGCAGAAGCTTTAGTCATGATCCTGCCATTTAACCATGCTCTGAACATGAATTATTTTGAGACAAAAGTGAAGAACTTTAGTTCGGGTGTGTCTGTAGAGATTAAGACCCACCCAAAACGACTCACCCATTTTAGCATTCTACAAAATAGCTAAAACCTGAAAGAGGCATTTGTACTGTGTGCCAGCTCCACCTGTAAGTTGTGCCCATATGCAGCATATTAATGTGTAAATGCTATCATGTATACAATTTGGCAAATGGAACTAGAGCCTCTTCAATACTAGATCCATCATATCGCACACCTTCATGGGTAATTGCCATTGCAATATTTGCAAAATTCAAAATAAGTGTTGGAGGGCAGTCAAAAAAAGATCTTTCAAAGTATTTCAGCCACCATTCCTTAATGTCAAGTAATGACCTACTGCCCTTAGATCATGACGTTACTCCAAAACTTTAAAATCCCATGAAGTGTCAGTGTTGGCAATTGCAGTTGATCCTTGCTGCCCTGAATCAACTTACCACGGCCACAGTATGGCTGCCCAGGAACAAACTCCACTGCATTGACCCAGTCTTCAGCCACAGGTCCTGCAGCGGCCAAGCTTCTGTCTTCAACTTCAGTCTCACCGGTGTTCGCTTCAAGTGTTCCAGGAGATGGGGTCACATCTGTGGACGCTGAAGGAAAGGTTTTTGTAGATGGACTCACAGTAGTCACTTCTTCCCTTTTCAATGGCTTGGTATGTTCATATCTGAGAAGAACAAAAACCAGAACTGAATTTTTCCCCTCCCCAACAATGTAGAACACTGCACAAAATATAAAAGTTTATGTGTAAGAAATTGCTGTCAATAAATGCACTACTATACAGCACAGCTGGAGGAAAGATTTTATAGATACTTGAGAAAAACAATGATGCATTCTTAACTAAAGGATAATTTTTGCCAGAGATTACAGAGGTGACAACATCTCACTGCCAAATACATGGGTTACATGTTGAGTTAATCAGTCTCTAGGGGTGCAGTCTTCTAAGTTTCTCATGATTTCATTTTAGGCACATTATCAAATATTAAATACAGAATGGGTGATAAGCAATTTGCCTCTCACAATTTTTAACATTGGTGAATGTATCCCATTTTTCTATCGGAGCATAGAGCAAAATATATGAGAATATTATATTTCATCCTCACATCCCTTCTGTGAAACAGATTAGACAGAGGGAAACATGCTCAAGGCTAGCCTTCCAGTCTCAGGGCCAGTCTCCCTGGAGAAATCTCCCTGGTCTAAAAGAACATTTTGCCTGCTAACCCCATTTACTCAGTAAAATCACATTTACCAAATTTAAGACATTCAAAGACAGTTATTGCTAGGTTTGTTCATAAATACATACACACTATACACAAGATGTCTCAAGATGGTTCAAGTGCAACAGCACACACTTTCAAAAGATATTCAAGTGAAACAAGATAACAGCAATTTTTAAAAATTAATAAGGTGGTGGTTGACTGTATCTCCTACAACCACAAAAGGCACCATGTTCACAAAACATGCACTTCATATGTATTTGCTTACAATTTTACAAGTGGCCTTTCCTCCAAGTAACCCAGTATGTTGTACATGCCCACTAATGTTAATCTCAAAGTAATCCTCTGAGGTGGAATAGGCTGAGAAACAGAGCATTGGCTCAAAGTCACTGTGTAAGTTTCATAACAAAGGGAGCATCCTTACCAAAGTCTTTGAAACCTCACTTGACATTCAAACTAGGACAATGGTCTGACATCAGCACTAGTTTGCATAGGTTAGTGTTGTTTATTATAATGTTATGACTCTTGGACTGAATGACCCATGTCCTTTGCACTGAAGCATTTAAATGCTAACAATGTATAGTATGTGCTTTTTCAGGGCAAAAATTCAAACACGGCTATGTCAGCAGAATAAACTTTTCAAATCAGAAATTGTTTTTGGTTGTCAGTAATCATATTAAACATATACTGTATTCCTATATGAGCTTCAAGAGAATTTGACTGCTGCTTGCATGGCCACTGTACCTGATTTTGCATGATCTGGTTTATCTTAACAACCATTAACTATTTCCTACTAGAGAAAAAGTAGTGGTTCTAACTTGGTAATTAAAACCAAGACATTGATAAAGGCCATGTACACAACATACAGGAAAGATGTTCACTTCCAAGTAATTCAAAATCTTGCTAATTTTTCTTTTTAAACGGTTCGGGAGAACCATTATCACAATGATGGCCATAAGGCATGTTGGGTTACTAATCTTTGGAAAATGCATGATGAGATGTGTCATTCAACACATCTGAATGGCTCCAGATTGGAAAAGTAAAATCCAGAAGAGGAAATTTAATGCATGCGAAATAAGTCACCTATAAACAAGCTCTCAGAGCCCTATCTGCAGTAATGGCATTCATATCAGAGAGCATACATATTATAATCCCTTTTTGGGATCACAGATCAGCAACTGGGAGTCTTGAAGATCAGTTCCATTGATCATCTATAATAATAATAATAATAACAATAACAACAACAACAACTTTATTTATAACCCACCTTCTAATTATATTTTAATATGACTGATGTAGCAGACACACTAATTGTGATAAAATGAAGCACTGTTATTGCTGCTGGAAAACCTGGCAATACATGAGCTGAAAAGACGGCATTTTCTACCAGTCTAAAGATTTCATTACCAAGGCCCTGGGAAAATGACATTATAAACCAGACTGTTCAGAAGATGGCTCCCCTGCTTATTAAATATATTGAGGAATATAGTGTTTGGAACTTTGAAAGTATAAATAACTTTGAATAATTAACTTTAGCCAGCGATTTTCAAATATAAAATGCTTGAGATTTTTTTAAAGACATTTGACACAAAATAGTGGGTATCATGCAACTAGTACGGGTTACTCTTTTGAAACACTTTTAGTTTTCAGCAGGAAGTAACACTAATGTAGTGAATGAGGAACAGTAGTCAGAAAATTACATTATGAAAACAGTAGCTGTTCCTGGCTCCTGATAGCTCTTATGCCCTAAGTAAGCACAATGTACAACCAGGCTGCATGTAGTAGTCCCTTTCCTGACATATGCACCAACATCTGCATGGAGAGCAATGCTTGCCCTACTATTAAGCAGAACAAGGCTTCCTCATATACCAGCTGTTGGAAAGTGGCAAAAAATGTTGGAGAAAACTGTTTGCCATATGACTGCTCTGCATTTCAAAGTTTGCTGCCCGAATCAGTTGGAAGATTCTCTCCCATTGTCCATATTGGAACAAGATTCAACTGCCTGTCTACTTAATTTTTGGACATGGGATAGGAACGTGTAACATTTGGTTTCTATTTCAGAGAGCGAAATGCTTTGGAGTGGCCTTTTTGCATCTACACTACAGCTGCAAGGGATGAACATTTCCATGTGATCTAGAAAAGTGGGGTAGATTACACAGCATAAAACTATTCACATACTTGACTTCATTTGATGTGTAACACCTGAAAAGGGATAATATAATATCAGCACTGCTGAATGGTTAAGGAGAACTTCCAGTCGAACACTCCATTAATTACACTGAGAATTTTTCAATTTATTCCTCTGGAATCAGATAAGAAAGCAAGCCGCTGAGGGCGACTGGTCATAAATATGGGAAATTAATTCCTTCTTCAAAGTAAGAATATTAAACCATATTTCTGTACCTGCAACGATCTCCGTAAGCACAGCATCCTCGCTGAAAATACCTGCATACCATGGCAGACTGACTAGTGTAGAGATCATGAGAGTAACGGCAGTTGTCTCCCTCCTTGCAAACACCATGCATGAAATATCTGGAAGACAAAACATTGCGAAGATAGCTCAAGCAGAAAAGTGAACGTTTTGTAGGAGTTTGAAAAGGAAACAATTCTGCTTAATGCAAATAAATGACAATCAATGCTGAATAATCTAGCATGACAAAACCCCAGATACCACAACCAAGAATTATTGGTAGAGTTATTCTTCATGGATTTGTCTAATTTGTTAACATATCTTACAGCAAATTTCATAAACACGTATTTTGTGAAAAAGTACATGATTAATTCTGTTTTGAATCAAGGCCATTGGCAGTACACTGCCCTCTTCTGATTAATAGATTGATGCAGAAAAAGCAACTCAAATTATAATGGTGTCAGAGCATTTTTTCTCCAAGGATCTTCCAGGACACTCCATTTTTGAGTGGCCACCCTTGAACCAAAGAATGTTCACACCAGATTACAACTAAAAAAAGTCATAGTCCGTCCTGCAGATTTCTAAAAACACCTTTGCCTGAAGAGGAAATGTTTCCAAAATCTGCACAAGAAATTTTATGTCTTTTTTTAGCCTAACAGAAATATTTTAAATACCCTTAAGACAGCAGAACCAGTCTGATCTCAGAAGCTATATAGAATCAGGCTTGGTTAGTACATGGAAGATACTACCTGGGAATACCAGGGACCAAAGGCTATGTTCAGAAAAAAACATACTCACACAGAGCTAGAAGGGGCTACAAGGGCCATCTAGTCAAACCCAATATGAAGGTTAACTAATTAAAGCACCCCTGAGAGATGATCATTCAACGCTGTTAAAAACCTCTAAAGAAGGTGAGTCTACCACCTACTGAGGCAGTCCATTCCAATTCTGAATAGCTCTTGCTCCCAAGTTCTTCCTAATGTTTGTATGAAATCTCTTTGTAATTTGGAGTTCATATTCTACGTAATCTCTGAAACAGCAGAAAATAATCTCACTCCATTTATCTCATGACATTCTTTCAGATATTTAAAGATAGCTATGATAATAGGTCTCCTCTAGCTAAACATCCCCAGTTCCCTTACTTGTTCCTCATAAGACCAAAATTGTCAAACTTTTATCATCTTGGTCACCCTCCTGTGCCATTATCTTTCTTGAACAGAATATTCCAAAGGACTTCTCATCAACAAAGAACAATGAGGCACTCTTGCTTTCCTTGGCCACTACAGGCTAGAATTGTATTTACATGTTTGAATGCTGCACCACACTGCTGACCACTGTTTAACTTGGGGTTTACTATGATTGCTAGATTATTTTGCCCCTGTAGTGTTATAAAACCAGGTGTCACACATCTTGCATTTCTGCACTCAATTTTCCCCACGTATATGCAGCAACTTAACATCTATCCCTGTGGAAATTAATTTTGTGAGTTTTGATCCACCTCTCTAATCTGTCAAGGTCACTTGAATTCTGATACTGCCCTCAGGGGGAATTCACTATCCATCCATCCCATTTGATATTCTCTACAAATTCAATAAGCAAGGAAAAGATAGAATCCTGAGGCATGCCATTAATCACATCTCTCCAAGAGGAAGACAATGGAAAACTTTCTCAGAGTCACAGATGACTTGAAGGCACATACTTTTTTAAAACAGAACGCTACAAAAATAGTCAATAGGACTGCAATTTTGCATTTATGTTTCTGCATATTCCACTCCTATCCTACATGTGTATAAATATCTGCCAACTGAGGCTAGAATATACTCACCTGATAAGGTTTACAGCCCAACATCTCCAAAGATTACCAGACTGCTCTACTTTACAAAAAGGAATATAAACAACTCCAAATTTTCACAGAAATAAAATCAAATGTAACTATTCTGAGAACTAACTATCTAGGCCACACTATCTTCATTTAAATTAATTTTTTTACCCCAATTATATCTGCCCCTCCTAACAATCCAACTACTGATGTATGCCAATTGTCTCAGAACACATGTCTTTACAAAAGACTAATATCCAAATACCAGGAGAGATCATGTAATAGGATCATGAAATGGGAGTAAAGACTGGCACCTGGCTTTGTGCATCTTATTCCCTATTTCAGGTAGAGATGAGTTTTAAGACTGGGAAAATGTAGGTACAGTAGAGCCTCGCTTATCCAACATTCTGTATTATCCAACACAGTCTGTCTTTTAGTAGTCAATGTTTTTGTAGTCAATGTTTTTATACACTGCGATGTTTTGGTGCTAAATTCGTAAATACAGTAATTATTGCGTAACGTTACCATATATGGAACTGCTTTTTCTGTCAATTTGTTGTAACACATGATGTTTGGGTGCTTAATTTGTAAAATCATAATGTAATTTGATGTTTAATAGGCTTTTCCTTAATCCCTCCTTATTATCCAACATTTTCACTTATCCAACGTTCTGCCAGCCCGTTTATGTTGGATAAGTGAGATTCTACTGTAGTATCATGATGTTTTAATTGATCCCATCCTCCTTTCTGGGTAATGTGTCCAGCAATCCCTTAATTTCAAGTGGATGGTCACTGAAACACTGTTAACAGTCTATTTGGGTTCAATATCTATTCCAAAAATTTGCCTTGCCTAAGCAGACTATAGTGTTTTCATAGGCGTGAAGTCAGCATGCTGGCTTCTTTTTTTAGAGAGAGTTTTTGTTGCCTTCCTTGCTTATAAGGATCCTATGATGTAAGATACATCTAGTATATCAGCAGGCAATAAAATTTGCATTATTCTTCACACACATTTTGAGAGGACAATGATGAGGAAAGTCAATCCACTCTACCCCTCCATATCTCTTCACATGACTCACCAGGGTGTTAATTTTCTTAAACTAAATAAAGCTTTAGTGTGTTAATTGATGGGACCATGTTTTAATTTAGAAGGTTACAAATTAAATAAAGGGCCCTCTTACTTATTGAGGTCATTGAGTATTGAGTCTGGTACATTACAGCTTATTTTAGCTATAAGCACTATATGAAATGAGATTCTGCAGATGCCAAAATTTACAGAAATAGTACAACCAGCCATCCATTTTGAGACATTTTTCCTTGCTGTACCATCTGTTTTTTATTTTAGGCTATGATTCTGCTTCTTAAATATAGCTTTGAGAGTGAAGCTACAGTAAATTTGAAATATACACTTGACATCTCTTGTGTGCATTAGACTGTGTTTAATATTCATGAATTTAGAATGAAAAAAAAAAAAACAAGGCTTGGCTGGCGTCACCTTCCTTGACCCAATCTTGCTATGCACGGATGAGATTAACAGGAATACCACTGACACTGTCTGTGGTTATAATGGTAGTAGATAATCAATAGCTATGTCTAGAATGATATGAGTTCTATCTCCTTTCTCATACAGAAAGGAAATCTTCACATAGAACAATTCTAACACTTAGAATCCAAAGGCGTACAAGTCTTATGGAAATTGCCGTGCTTTTGTAAAATACTCTCTTGATAAATACCTCAACTGCTACTTCTATGTTTTCCAAATAGGTTTTGAAGTTTATCAAAGAAGGTCTTCTCAAGACAATTCATGTGTGTGTGTCCCACAACTTTCACCAATAAATGTTCCAAAATGAAGCTAACAATAGAAATAGGCTATTAAAGACTTGTTAAAATAGGTAGAAACTGAAAATACTGCTACCAGTGTGTGTGTGTGTGCTTTCAAATTGCCTACAGACTTATGGTGACCTCATGAATTTCATAGGGTTTTCTTAGGTAAAGAACACAGAGATGGGTTTGCTAGTTCTTTCTTCTGAAATAGAGACCAGCATCTGTATGTGGTGAACAACTTCCATTCAAGTACTAGCCAGGGCTGACCCCACTTAGCTTCCAAGATCTGATGCATTTAGGGTATTTCGGCATAATGAACATTACTGGACTTGATCACAAAAGAAGACATTGCTAGGTCCTGTAGGGAGGACGTATTGGTCAGTCACCAGACCTTGAAAGAAAAAACATTACAAGTAACAATGTCACATATCAAATTACTTTTGAATATCAATGTTAATAGTGCAGTCATTTTGAAAAAAGAACGTAGCAACTGTTAACATTGTTATTTTTATTCACTTATTTTGGAACAATGAACCTTTACTTATTGGAGGGATTTGAGCCCTTTTCTTACATTTTTCATTGTGCTTCAAAAAATAATCTATCAAAAAAGTTAGGATCAAGTCATGAGAGAGAAGTAATAAAATGAGTTACTCTTAATGGTAATACAAAGGCTTGCACAAGTAACATGGAATATGATCCAGGCTCTGTCACTACAGGACTGTTTGAGAATAAGACAGTAGCAATATGGAGCCCATCTCCCAGGTAACCATTATTATACATGGCATCTTCATCCTTTTCACATGCTAGAATGAAAAATGAACCTTGAAAAGTACTGGAAATGAGATATGTCAGATTGCATTACTCAAGACATATGGACATACAGATTCCTAAAAGTTCCAGGAGCAACACACTTTTGGAATTACCTGAAGCATACTGGTATTTCCATTTCAGAAAAACAAAAGGTGGCTTAAGGTAAACTTCCTTGCCGCTCTCTAAAAATACCTATTCCACCAATCCCTGGCATTTTTCGATTCCTGATCCGTTTACTTGGATTTTAGTAAACCATGGGTTGAACCCATTATAACTATGGGTTCAAGATGTATCTATAGAAACTCTGAAGTCCTTAAAAGCTCATTAAAGATTAACAGACTAATTTTTGTCTCAAAGTTAGTATTTGACAAAACACTACAAAGAAAGTTCATGTTTGACTACTGAGAAGGTCAAATAAGATCATCTGTTGTTTCTCTGAAGCTAGAATCTTTCAAAGCACTGTTTAACCAATTCAGAACTGCAATTCAGAATTTGTTTGGATTAGGGGGATAGGACCCCCATGAAAATGAAAAGCTACAAAAAAAAAAACCCTGGGTGTTTTTAACCAGAGAAAACACTGCTCTAGAGATTTCTAGGTCTTCCAGGATGATTCTGTGGTAAGCTTCTGCTAGAAGCTGACATAGAATTGCATTGGAGGACCAAGAGATTCTTAAAGAAATAGGGTTGTTGTATGTTTTTCGGGCTATATGGCCATGTTCCAGAAGTATTCTCTCCTGACGTTTCGCCCATATCTATGGACAACCTCTGAGGATGCCTGCCATAGATGTGGGCGAAACGTCAGGAGAGAAAACTTCTGGAACATGGCTATACAGCCCGAAAAAACATACAACAACCCTGTGATCAAGGCCATGAAAGCCTTCAACAACACATATTAAAGAAATGTTCTCTCTAGGTCTTCCAGCATTATTGAAGAAAGATGGCCATAGACTCACACTGGAGAACCTAAAGATTTGTAGACAAAACATCATATCCATGAATAGTCAAAATTGCGAAGGTGAAGAGACAACCGTAATCCTCTAACATATGAGAGAACAGGTTACTTTCTCAATTTAATGAATTATGTGATCTCAAGCAGTCTATGGTTAGTTTTCATACATTACAATTTTCTCTCTAAACTGTCTATAGAAAACACAACATTTGTCATAACATATGGAATGCAAGGCAGATATTTTGGGTTGAGCAGCTGCTTAAGCTGAAAGCTTGCAGTGCAAAACCTCCAAGAAATCCCACTCACTGCACTGAACACATTATTACTAGTCCCAACTAGGACAGACACTCTGTATCATGCACTTTATGTAAGTGCTGATTTACTATTCAGGAATTTATTCAATTAATCTATTCCAGTTGCAAATTTAGGTTTATGGCAACTTTGCCATTCCAAAATCAAATCATATCCATAGACAGAAACAAGTGGATTTAGTAGCTCCAAAAAGAATATGGGATATCAAGGATATAAGAAATATGGCCAAGAGCAAAAGGCAGTCTGCAGTTGTTCATAGAAAGCTTGACTGATTTGCAGACAGCTGAAATGCTAATTTGAGGAATATTCTGTTTATAGAGATTTCGGTATCTTAATTGATCATTTGGTTTTAAATGTGCTGCTGGATTGTAAAACTACTTCAATTTTACAAAGTCTAGATCTTGGTTATCCTGTTAATAAAAATAATTGGGGGGGGGGGGGGTGGAGAGAGAGAAAGGGGAAGTATCTTGGAAAAATATCTTGAAGGCAGGATTACCAGGATGGCAACAGAGGAGATGGAGTTAAGATGATGGGAAATACACATTTCTACTATCACCATAGTATTTTTTATCCTTGAATGTTTCATTTTTAACAATTCTTCTAGAAAAGTTTTAGAGCTTTCATTTAGTTTTCCGGACAGAATGGAAAATACAAACAAGCCCCGATCAGCTTGATTGCATACATGGCAGTCAAACATGGCAGGAACAGTCCATTTTTTTACCTTCTCTGCCAATAGCATTTCCCCTGTGCAGATTTCATTCCAGAGTGACCCACCTCAAACTCAAGCACATATTCTATTCTTAGCAATGACCTGGTGTGAACCCAAAATATAGTCTTCGGAAATTTTATAGTAGAACACCCTCAGCCTAGGGCTGCGTGTCCTCATTAAATTGTCTCTTGTCTTTTGTGAGTTTGCCTAATCTGTTGTGTTCATCAGATATAGCCACTTTTTAACTAGATCAATAGTGTACATGTGGCCTGAAATTAAGTGCCTAGCATCAATAGCTTTAGAGTATACAAATAACATGAACTGCATTCTACTGCAATCTACTCCCCTTAATTAGTTGTTTCTATTTTAACCATCCCCACAGCAACTTGTCATTTCACTCTTTTAAATTAAAAAAGAGGGATAATCCAACACATTGCTTCTCACAAAAAGGCTACATAGTTGCTTTTTTTTACAAATTTATTTATTCTGTGACAAACATTAGTATGGCTGTATGTAATAATATACTACTTTTGACGATTCTATCTTTTTCTTTGTGAAAATATGTATTCTCAATTACTTCACTTAGACCCCACCATTCATATTCTACAGATCACTAAGTGTCTGTTAAGGCTCAACATGAAGAAAAAGCTCCAGAGAAATGAGGAAGATGGCTGCCACCATCTTGAATGTCAAGCAGAAACTCGGGAGGCTTGGTTCTTTCATGAGTCAGCAGGATGGAAGGGAAATGCCAATGGTTTTAATAACCCAAGCTGGAGCTTGTCAAAGATATTCAGCAAGAAGTGAAAGATATTGTTCGTTAAAAATGAAATAGATACAAGCCAGGGAGAAAAATTAAGTACTCAGCAACCCCAGGTGTTTGGCATCTGTGTCTGCAGGTAACTCCCAGGGACATCAAACACACTCAAACATGCAACTTGATAATTCACCATTAAAACAGATCTAGCACAGAGTAGCATTTTCTTCCTGGAATTTTTAAAAGATGGTAGAATGTCTAAAATTCAATTTTCAAATATGGCTAATGCATCAGTGGAACCAAGAAAACCCCTGATATCTTATTGCCCATGCTCTGACATGTTATAGGTTCTTAAGGATTAGAAATGGTTTGAGCTCATACCAAAACACCAGATACTATTGTTTGTACTTCCTCAAACAAAGATGGATATACTTGAAGGTTATCCTTTGGAACCTCCTACATTCCAAAAAAAAAAAAAAAAAACCTGGTCAGAATACACATAAAGTCCTGTAGTCTTTGTTTTGGGATCAAGTACTATCCAAATTACTTTTAACTAATGAATTCAGATTTTTTTATCTGGCATAACATTAGCATGGCATAAAGAGCAACAATGTTTAGCATGCACATGCACATACACACACAAAAGCTGAGAACTATGCTTTAGCAGGCATGCATTGGAACTTTCCAATATGTGTGTTTTAGAAGCAGATTCTATTTTATGTATTACTCATGGAACGGCAGAAATGAAGGACATTGAGGAAGGCAGAAGTTCTATCAAATGCCACTTCAAACATAGTATGTTACAGTTGTTACCTATAAAATGCATAACAAAAGGGCATTGTGTGCATTTTATATCATAGTCTTAGATGGATATTAATTTTCAGATACTTCTTTTTAAGGTTGTTCAGCAGGTGTAAACGTAATCCACTGGATTGTTAGAATGGAAACATAATTACATAACTATCTGGTGGAGCAAACTCTAATTTTAATAATTACACAAGAGAATAAACAAATTAAATATTTCGTATCCACTTTTCTACCCTCTCCCTGGAGTTCAGACCTGCCCTGGCAATCTCTCTTCTTTGTTCCCTTTTGTTCTCTGAAAACACAAGTTACCTCTCATTTGCCCTACATTTCCTATCTCTCAAGAATAAAGGAAGGACAAGAGACGAATTGTTAATTTGTAGTTTAATGGAAGGAGAGAGGAGTAGGCAGAAGGAACCTGGTTGTGTGGGGCCTGGAATTATCTGAATGCAGGGGAAGTTTAGTGGGATTTGTAGTTTAGTGAGGTTCAAGATCTATCTGGCTGAGAACTCCAAATGCCCCTTTTGTGAACTGCAATTCCCCAGGATTCCACAGGGTATTGTCATGGCAGTTAAAGTGGAATATAGCACTATAACAGTGCAAAGTGATAAAACTCTATGTCTAGTTTTGAAAACTTAGAAGCCATCAAGAGATTTTTGCAAATACAGTAGTCTCACTTATCCAACATAAACGGGCTGGCAGAATGTTGGATAAGCGAATATGTTGGATAATAAGGAGGCATTAAGGAGAAGCCTATTAAACATCAAATTAGGTTATGATTTTACAAATTAAACATCAAAACATCATGTTATACAACAAATTTGACAGAAAAAGTGGTTCAATATGCAGTAATGCTATATAGTAATTACTGTATTTACGAATTTAGCACCAAAGATATCATGATGTACTGAAAACATTGACTACAAAAATGTGTTGGATAATCCAGAACGCTGGATAAGTGAGTGTTGGATAAGTGAGACTCTACTGT
Source organism: Anolis carolinensis (assembly GCF_035594765.1). Lineage (NCBI taxonomy): Eukaryota > Metazoa > Chordata > Lepidosauria > Squamata > Anolidae > Anolis > Anolis carolinensis. The sequence continues at coordinate 181,761,819 of NC_085845.1, forward strand.
AGTAGCTATAAGAAACAGCTGTTTCACACCTCACCAGCATTATCCCCAACTATTTTATAAAACAAAAAATGTATCCCTTCAGCAATTCCTACCTAATAAACACTTATTTCATACCCTTAAAGGGGTGGATGCACTCCATTCAAATATACGAGCAATGATATTTCTCTCTCTTTTTAAAACAAATGGATACATGACATTTGATCACATTCTTCCTACCTTATTATTTTCCCTTTGTTTCTCCCACTGTCTATTTTAAACTAGGATATTTGAGAGCAAATACCCGTCTATGTTTATTATTTCTTACTATTTATTTTAAATAATTAGATATTCTACAATACAGACTGACTCTTTCTGAATAGGAAAAATCCTCAAATATTATTCTGAATTTAAGAATTCAAAACACTAAAGCTATTGCCCTCTACATGTTGAAAATGCCTCTAATATGATATAAGGTGGAGTAATTGTAACCACAACTGTAGTTGATTTAGAGAATACTACAGAACAAGACTGAACTCCTCTTAAATCAGAAAAAGAATTAAAACCTGGGAAATATTTATCATAATATAAGAAGTGAGAAAAATACTACATTTAGATACACAAGTCAAGAGAGATTACATAAAAACAGAACTGAGAACCTTCTGGACAAGAAGTACACCACTTCTATGTGTTCATTACAATGCCTAGCACCTGAGAGCATTGATTATTAAGATGGTAAACAAGTTGCATCAATTTGGTCATCCTTTATTTGAACCGGAAGCCACCAACCCAAACTTATCCAATTTTCAGAAGTCCCCAGTGGCAATAATTGGTGACAGTGGCGAGAGTTCACCCAGTTTCATTAACAAAGAAGCTGCTTCTAACACACATGAATGACAGAATGAGTCCAGAATAATAACACACTTACTTTTTGCACGCAATACTGCATACATGGAAAAATTATTTATTTATTTACATTACTTCTATCCCGCCTTTCTCACCTGAGGGGACTCAAGGCGGCTTACAAATCTGGCAAAATTCAGTGCCAATAAACAACGGTACAGTACGATAAAACATACAGCAATTAAAACAATGATACAATAACAATAAAACAATATAAAAATATAGAACATATAAAGTGCTTAAAACCAGCTTTCACCTTGTTAAACCCTTATTGCCTAGTATCCCTGATTTTATTTTAAAGATTCAGCACCTGTAAAGGTTTCTGAAAGTGCAGCAAAACGCATGCCTACATCAAACAATTATTAAGAATAAAGTAGGGCATGTGATAAAAAAGTTCACTGATCCTGTACTAAGCAGACCTTAAAGATATGCAACATGAGCCTTCTCTTACTTAGAAGTAAATACTTAAAGCAAGATAACTATGTGTGTATTCAACGTATTAGTCTATTTAGCATTAAAAGACAATAAAAACTATGGTACAATCTTTTGAGACTTACTGGGAAAATAACTAGTGTAGGTTTAATTTTACTTTAGGGCTTTAAACATCTCTGCCAATAATTATAGAAACTTTTTTATTTTATCATCACATACGTATGCAATTTGTGCTATCAATTCACATTAGGCGCCATTAAAATCTTTTTGGTGTATTTGCAAATAAAAGCTGCCTTCTCTCACAGGGGAGCAATGTCAAGGAAAACAAGATGGTGATGTTAATATGGTGAAAGAATCAGCCTGATAGGGTATCCATGGTGGAATGCACATCAATATATGTTGGGATCTTATAACAGAGAGAGGTCCACCATAGAATATAAATGTGACGAGGGCTTGGGTTGGATGATAAGGTGACAGAAAAAGGTCCTAAGAATGAAGAACGCCTATAAAAAGAGAAGCTAAAAAGCAAAACAAGCCTGAGGTCAGGCCAAAAAGAAGCAGATGGAGAACAATAGAGAACACACTAATACCCACTTTTTCCTGGCAGGATTTAAAGACCAGTGGGTTCCTTCTGGATAGAAACTATGGCAAAACAAACCCAGTATATGTTGAGTCTCCCTTATCTGAGATGTTTAGGACCAGGAATGTTTGGAATTTTGGAATAGCTGCATTTGCATATACATTATAGGATATCTTGGAGATTGTTTGTTTCATACAGACCTCTCACACATAGCCTGAAGCTAATTTTATACAATATTTTAATACTTTTGTGAATGAAACAAATATGAGTGAAATATGAATGAAACAAAGGCCTACTCTGACAAATAGTGCTTTTATCTCAACAGACGTAGCAGTGAGCCACAGAAGATGAAGTGGTGTCAAATTGCATTATTTTTATAATATAGACCAGGCATGGGCAAACCTGGACACTGGCTGTTAGGAATTGTGGGAGTTGAAGTCCAAAACACCTGGAGGGCCCATGTTTGCCCATGCCTGGTGTTGATGCACCCTTTGCTTGCAAAAGCTTACCCTACCGACATTTTGCTCTCGGTCTCTGAGGTGCTAGTGTGATATTCCTTGACATGACGATATTCCAGACTAAAAGAGTTACATGTTGAGCATCCCTTATCTGTAATTTCAGAATCCCAAACTGACAATTTCAATGACTAAGGCAGTGACACCGTTGCTTTCTGATAACACACAAACCTTGTTTCAAGCACTGAATTATTAAGAACAGTGTTTCCAAAACTACCTTCAAGCTATGGAAAGACGGCATGCATATGAATTACCTGCTTGAACTTGGGTCCCCTCTCCAAGACATCTCATATACCAGGAGTGGGCAAACTTTGACCCTACAGGCGTTTTGGACTTCAACAACTGATAATCTGTTAGGAATTGTGGGAGCTGAAGTTCAAAACACAGGGAAAGCCCAAGTTTGCCCATGCCTGAGATAACCGCCCTAAGTCACCTCGGGGAGACAGAATGAAATTTTAAAAAGTTATTATTATTATACGGATACGCAAGTATGATGCTTGAATCTCAAGTGTCGGCGGTACCTGGGAGGGCCTTCGCACAGTTAAAACTTGTGCGCCAGCTGCGACCGTACCTTGAAAAGCCTGACTTGGCCATGGTGGTCCATGCCTTAGTTACATCCAGAATGGACTACTCTCCATCTCTGGAATTCCTTACCTAAAGAAATTAGACTTGCCCACACCCTTTTAGCCTTTCAGACGAAATTTAAAACATGGCTCTTCCAACAGTACCTCGACCGTACCTCGAAAAACCTGACTTGGCCATGGTGGTTCACGCCTTAGTTACATCCGGAATGTACTACTGTAATGTACTCTACGTGGGGCTACCTTTGAAGATAACTCGGAAATTGCAGTTAGTGCAAAGTTTGGAAGCCAGATTACTAACTTGAGCAAACTTTAGGGAGCATACTATGCCCCTCCAAAAGCAGTTACACTGGCTTCCAACAAGTTTCGGGCCCCAATTCTAATGCAGGTGTTTACCTATAAAGCCCTATATGCTTCGGGTCCAACCTATCTTTGAGACCACATCTCCTTCTATGAATTGATGCAAGCATTGAGGTCTGCTGGAGAGGCCCTTCTTTCGGTTCTACAACCATTTCAAATACGGTTGGTGGGAAAAGAGAAAGAAAGGGGGGGGGGCTTCTCGAAAGTGGCTCTCTGTCTCTGGAATTCTTTCTCTAAAGAAATTAGACTTGCCCACACCCTTTTAGCCTTTCAGGCGAAATTTAAAACATGGCTCTTCCAACAGGCTTTTAAACCTATGTGATTCTGGCCAGCCCAATGACCCGATTGTGCCACTCCGCATTTTGTTATTGCCAATAACTAGCTTATTTACAGGTTTTACTGAATTTTAGGAAATTTTATAATTCTTCTATTTTTTACTGGGATTTTACGTACGTTGCTTTTATACTGATATTATATATATATTTATATTGTGACTTGTATACTGTGTATTGAGGTTCAGATAAAGCACTATAGTGCTCCTTTGAGCTGCCCCAACTCCCCTGGGGAGATGGTGGCGGGGTACAAATAAAGATTTATCAGTAGGGAAAGGGAAAGGTTTCAGCTGACATTAAATTTAGAGATGTTTGACTCTGGGGGTTGGTGTTCATCTCCAGCATTGTCCGTAGACATCTCCTAGGTCATGTGGCTGGCGTGACTGCATGGAGCACTGTTACCTTCTCACCGGAGCAGTACCTATTGATCTACTCACATTTGCATGTTTTCAAGCTGCTAGGTTGGCAGAAACTGGGGCTACCAGCAGGAGCTCACCCTGCTTCCTGGATTTGAACCATTGATCTTTCGGTAAGCAAGTTCAGCAGCTCAACGGTTTAACCCGATGCGCCACGACGGCCTCCTGTTTTATATATATAGCACAGAAACAAACATATGTGTACTATTTGATTAGCCAAGTGTATGTGTGTAATGCTTGGCTAATCAAATGGTATACATATGTTTGTGTGAATATATATATGTACAGTAGAGTCTCACTTATCCAAGCCTTGCTTATCCAAGTTTCTGGATTATCCAAGCCATTTTTGTAGTCAATGTTTTCAATATATCGTGATCTTTTGGTGCTAAATTTGTAAATACAGTAATTACAACATAACATTACTGCGTATTGAACTACTTTTTATGTCAAATTTGTTGTATAACATGATGTTTTGGTGCTTAATTTGTAAAATCATAACCTAATTTTATGTTTAATAGGTTTTTCCTTAATCCCTCCTTATTTCCAAGATATTCGCTTATCCAACGTTCTGCTGGCCCGTTTATGTTGGATAAGTGGGACTCTACTGTATTTTTTCTTCCAAAATCAGTTTTTCTAAAAAAAATAATAATTCCAAAATAGGGAACGCTTCTAATCCCAAAACATTTCGGAGAAAGCACTCTCAAGCAAGAAGGAAGGGAGGCCTGAACTTAAGAAAAAGTTCTCACAGGCAGGATGGAAAAGAGACCGGGGTTTTTTGCATCTACACTGTGGAATTAACGCGGTTTGACATCACTTTAATTCAACACTGGTATCTGTAGTTTGTTGAGGCTTCCAGCACTCTTTGACAGAGACTTTGGAGAACAACAAGCTCCTAGGATTCCATAGCATTGTGCCACGGCGATGAAAGTGGTGCCAAGCTGCACTAATTCGACCCTTAAGGAGAAGAGACGGGACGGGCGCCATCACTCGACGTCCCCTCCGCACGTTACCTGCAGGCGACCTGCTTCGTCCAGCCGCCGCTTCCTCCTCCGCCGCTTCCTCCTCCTCCGGCTCCGGCGGGCGCTGCCTGAGGGAGGCTGGAGGCCGTGGTGGTGGTGGTGATGGTGGCGGCCTCGGCGGAGGGAGAGGCCTCGCCAGCTGCCGCCGTGCAGCCGCCACCACCACCGGGGGCCACCGCAGCCTCCGCCATTACTGTTTACCCCTCACAGCGAGGGCCCCACCGGAACTTCCGGGAGCGCATCCTTCCGGCCGGCTGGGCAGGCAGGAGGGCGGGGCCGAAAGGCGAGGGGGCGGGGCTTAGCTCTTTTCCCCTCCCCCCCTTTTTTTCTCTCTTCTGGGAGAGAAGGATAAAGAACAGCACAGAGCGATAGAAACAAGGCCTGACTCGAGGAAAAGGGCAGTGCGTGCTGTGATTGGCGCCGCCGTTCGAGAAGCCCCGCCCGCTGTGGCGGAAAGGCCTATGGCGTTTAAAGGGGGCGGGGCATGGCGGAGATTGACGTGCTGGAGTTCAGGGTCTCTTCTGCGCATGCTCGCTTTGTTAGTTCTCTCAAAGTGCATCTAGGCCAGGCATGGGCCAACTTGGGCCCTGCAGTTCTTTTGGACTTCAACTCCCACAATTGATTAATTACAACATTCACACTGAACTCCAACAGACAAGAGTTCTTTCTCCCACCCTGGACCTTCCACAGACATATAAACCTCCCTTGCTTAGTTTCCAATATACCTCACAACCCCTGAGGATGCCTGTCATAGATGTGGGCGAAACGTCAGGAGAGAATGCTTCTGGAACATGGCCATACAGCCTGCAAAATTCACAACAACCCAGAATTCCTGCCTGTTTGAGGCAAGTAAATGTTGCAATTGGCCACCTTGATTAGCATTAATGGCCTTGCCAGCTTTAAGTCCTGGCCTCTTCCAGCCTAGATGAATCCTTTGTTCGGAGGTGTTAGCTGGCCCTGATTGATTCATGTCTGAAATTCCTCTCTTTTCAGAGTGTTGTTCTTTATTTACTGTTCTGATTTTAGAAATTTTTTTATACTGGTAGCCAGATTTTATTCATTTTCATGGTTTTTGTTGAAATTGTCCACATGCTTGTGGATTTCAGTGACTTATCTATGTAGTCTAACATGGTGGTTGTTAGAGTGGTCAAGCGTTTCTGTGTTTTCAAGTAATATACTGTGTCCAAGTTGGTTCATCAAGTGCTCTGCTATGGCTGACTTCTCTGGTTGAGTTATTCTGCATTGCCTTTCATGTTCCTCAATTCATGTTTGGGCAATGCTGCCTTTGGTGGTTCCTATGTAGACTTGTCCACAGCTGCATGGTATATGATAGACTCCTGCAGAGGTGAGGGAATCCCTCTTGTCACAACAACCCAGGGATTCTGGCCATGAAAGCCTTCGACATCACAATAATAAAACTATTTCTATCCCGCCCTATCTCCCCAATGGGGACAATATACAGCGGCAAACATTCAATACCTTAAAAGTGTGACTAAAAAAAGCAAACAAACTGTAAATCAAATAACAATATATTAGACATCAACATCAGACAATAGTAAAACATTACAACAAATTATTCCCTGGTGGCACAGCAGGTTAAATCGCTGAGTTGCTGTACTTGCTGACTGAAAGGTCGGAGGTTCGAATCCAGGGAGCGGAATGAGCTCCCGCTGATAGCCCCAGCTTCTGCCAACCTAGTACAGTGTTCCCTCACTTATCGTGTGGGTTAGGTTCCAGGACCACCTGCAATAAGTGAAAATCCGTGAAGCAGGGACACTCTATTTATTTTAATATTTATACATTATTTTAGTAGTTATACACTATTTTAAGTCTTTATCAACCAACCGTGTGTTGATAAATCGCCGCCTCCTCCTCCTGTTGCCGCTTGGGGTCCTTTTCTCTCCCTTTGCCTTCTCCTTCCTCCCTTCCTTAGGCTGTAAATTGTATTTTTTATGATTTATAATAGTCTTTTAGAGTTTATTGAAAAACTGCAAAACAGCGAATCCACGAAAAGTGAACCGCGATTCAGTGAGGGAACACTGTAGTTTGAAAACATGCACATGTGAGTAGATCAATAGGTACCGCTCCGACGGGAAGGTAACGGCACTCTATGCAGTCATACCGGCCACATGACCTTGGAGGTGTCTACAGACAACGCTGGCTCTTCGACTTAGAAATGGGAATGAGCACCAACCCCCAGAGTCGGACACAACTAGACATAATGTCAGGGGAAAACCTTTACCTTTACCTTACAACAAATTAGGCATCATACCACTAAAAATTCACATTTTTTCACTGTCCAGCTTTCAACTTCCCATCTTTGTTTGCTGTCTTTTGACAGAGTTACTGGGCGGTTGATAGCCAATTGCTCAACCCAATATTTATTTATTTATTTCAAACCAGTATAGTCAGTGCATTAGATCAATAGTGTAATAATTCATTGCTAGTTTAACTCGGTGCATCTACACTGTAGGATAAATGCAGTTTGACCCCACTTTAACTGCTATATCCCAATGGTAGCTGAGTGTTACAAAATCTTTAGCCTTCCCTGCCAAAGAGTGCTGGAGCTTCACTAAATTACAAACTCCAGGTTTCTATAGCATTGTGCCATGGCAGTTAAAGAATAGTGAAACTGCATTTATTCCACAGTGTAGATGCAATCTTAGTTGTTTTTTTGAACCAGACATGACAGCTGTCTTCCCTTCCCAAAGTGCCAGCTGCTTTTTCTTAGTTAATGATAAACGGACTGGTCAGCACAGAGTCAGTGGCTGGAATGCAGGACAGCTGGAGCCAGGACCCTTCTGCAATTCCCTCCGACATGCCTGCCTCCCTCCAGGACTGATCCTATCAAAAGCTCAGCTAGCTTTTGGTCAAAAGAAACACACAGAGAGAGGTAAGGAAGTGGCCAGGTTTCCACCCTCTTTGGCCAACAAAGGCTCCTTCGATAGATACTCGATTACATTAAGGTGGATGGGGATGGAAGTAAGAAAGACTGTGCATACCAGGCATGGGCATACTTTGGCCCTCCAGGTGTTTTGGACTTCAACACCCAAAATTGTGGGAGTTGAAGTCCAAAACACCTGGAGGGCTGAAGTATGCCCATGCCTGCTATAGCAACATGGGTGTGTATGTCATTGTTTTAAAAAACAATATTTTAGTGATTCATGTGGATACTGTTTAAAATGACTTAAGACATACCAAGCTGCAATTGTCATGTATTAAAAGTTATAATTTAGTCATTTTTAGCATTGCACGTTAACATGAGTAGTCATCTAATTTGCGTGTTTTCTACATCTAAGGCCACTTAAATTTCAGGCCACTTAAATTTCAAGCCACTTAAAAATAATGTAGGGTTGTAATGTTTTGTGGACAAATAGTTTAAATTCCTTTGGCCTAATTAAGAAAGATCTTCCCAGGATGTATAAAGGCAATCAAAAATATGACTTATTTATAAAAAAATACGTCCTGCATAAATTTGCTGCCTAAAAATGCCAGAGTCCAGAATTATGACCCCTTGGTTTGTTTACGTAGTAAGCTTTCTGGCAAGATTTTTCTGGTCAAAACAATCCAGACTTTTGCAATAAAAAGACAGACTGAGGACTAGGCATCAGTATGATAAATCTCCTTTCCAAACATCCAAACAGGTAATCTTGACTTATTTGAAAGTGTATAGTTCTGCACTGATAAGAGCAAGAGAGATATTTTGCTCTCCAATGTAGGTCACCAAATGTAACACTGTTTACACAGCCAAACCAAGGTGCAACATATGCAAAGCTGCCCATGTTAACCAGGAAATCACACAAATACTTCTCCCAATATGAATGGTTGCCATGCAGAATGGGGAGAAAGCATTCCCCCCCCCCCCCCGGAAACTGGGGGTGTATATTCTACACTGTTGAATTAATGCAGTTGATAGCTTAATGCTATAGAATCCCAGGATTAGTAGTTTGATGAGGCACCAGCACTCTTGGGCAGAGAAGGCTATAGACCTTGAAGATTGCCATCTCCTAGATTGCATAGCATTATGCCAAGGCAATTAAAGTGGTGTCAGATTGCAGCAATTCTATTGTGTAAATCCCACAAACATACTCTAGAAATTGTAGGTCATAAAAAATACATATTTTTAAATTCTACACCAACTTTAGATTTGGTTTTTCTTGTTCCTGGCTGATGCCTTACTTTGAATATTTCCACTTTTCATAATTCTGGGTTTTATTGTCCTGGTTGTGAGCTGTTTTGAAGTGGCTGAAAAGGGACATATAAACCAACATAGCCGTGTAATGGGTTGATTTGCCATCCAAAATTAAGGAGGACTATAGAGAAGTGATTAAAAATGTGCATCTTTCTGACTTGCTTCTTTTTTCATGACTTTCTGTTCACTTAAAGGATGATTGGGAAGCCTTCCTTTATTTTAGGAAGCTGCACCTCAACTGCACTTCGTCATGTTGTCCATATGAAAAGATATTTGTGTGGTGAGTGTTCCCTAAAATGATTGTACTGTACTATAGCCCATAGCTATAGTAGTTGCACAGGCCACCTCTTTGACTTGAAACACTGCACTTTATTCCTCTGCCCCAAAGCATCTTAGAATATCACATTGCATTTTAGTTCTAGTGGTCCCTCCAGGCCATCCTCTCCTCCATCCCAGTGGTCTTTTGGTTTTTTTCTTCCTCTTTCTTTGCAGATTCATGTTATTTGAGTGATTATATTCCTTCTGCTTATGTGATTGTTTTAGTCAATTGTTATGTTTTGTTTTTGTTTCTAATTCTTATAGCGTTTTATAGTGTTTTAAGTGTTTTATTGTACAATGTTTTATGCTGATTTTATATTGGAAACCGCCCTGAGTCCCTTTCGGGAGAGAGGGCGGTATACAAATAAACTTTTACTTACTTACTTACTTACTTTTGATTATTCCAAGTCACTGGATGCAAAAGAGTGTGTGGCTCCGACACAAAACTGGGAGGGATAGCTAACACTCCAGAAGACAGGAGCAGAATTCAAAACGATCTTGACAGACTAGAGAGATGGGCCGAAACTAACAAGATGAAGTTCAACAGGGACAAATGCAAGATACTTCATTTCGGCAGAAAAAATGGAAATCAAAGATACAGAATGGGGGACGCATGACTTGACAGCAGTGTGTGCGAAAAAGACCTTGGAGTCCTCGTGGACAACAAGTTAAACATGAGCCAACAATGTGATGCAGCAGCTAAAAAAGCCAACGGGATTCTGGCCTGCATCAATAGGGGTATAGCGTCTAGATCCAGGGAAGTCATGCTCCCCCTCTATTCTGCCTTGGTCAGACCACACCTGGAATACTGCATCCAATTCTGGGCACCACAGTTGAAGGGAGATGTTGACAAGCTGGAAAGCGTCCAGAGGAGGGCAACTAAATGATTAAGGGTCTGGAGAACAAGCCCTTTGAGGAGCAGCTTAAAGAACTGGGCATGTTTAGCCTGCAGAAGAGAAGGCTGAGAGGAGACATGATAGCCATGTACAAATACGTGAAGGGAAGTCATAGGGAGGAGGGAGCAAGCTTGTTTTCTGCTGCCCTGCAGACTAGGACACGGAACAATGGCTTCAAACTACAGGAAAGGAGATTCCACCTGAACATTAGGAAGAACTTCCTCACTGTGAGGGCTGTTCGACAGTGGAACTCTCTCCCCCGGGCTGCGGTGGAGGCTCCTTCCTTGGAGGCTTTTAAGCAGAGGCTGGATGGCCATCTGTCGGGGGTGCTTTGAATGCAATTTCCTGCTTCTTGGCAGGGGGTTGGACTGGATGGCCCATGAGGTCTCTTCCAACTCTACTATTCTATGATTCTATGATTTTATGATTCCACACTGTTGTCTAAAGTAAGAAGCTTTGTTATATGTGCAGAGAACAATCCTACATAGAAATGTGAAGGTTTACATACAAAAATCTGGAAAAATAGAATAAAACAAAGGTATTTTCCACAAAGCAATTGGAAAAATTAGAGGAGGGGATGGATACTGCAATGTTTTCCTTTTAGAATAAAATGCTTAAGACAATTCAGATATTTATTCTACCAAAGTCATTCCCAAAAACTATGTGACAGAAGGATTATTACATAAGACAATTGACAACGTCTAATCATTACAATTCATAGTCTTGGCTTCTTTTTCTCAGTTCTGTATATGGAAATGAGTGCTTTATGTCTACTGTACCTTACATGTGACTAAAGGAGATAAAAAATGTTTCTTGTCTGTTTCACTGTTGTTGTTTTTTTTACATTCCAGTTTCCATGCTCTTTATGATCTGTGAAAACCTAAGAGGTTTCTTATGGTTCAAGACCTTGTAGGAAATTATATTTGTAATCATTGATAGATAAATTGTTATTTTAATACACCAAATATGTTTATTCTATGCTAAACAAAATAATTTGTGTAGGTGGTGACTTCATTGTTCATCCCTATGTGAAGGAGGCTTTGGACAGCGGGAGGCCTGTTGTTGCTTTGGAGAGCACCATTATTACACATGGCATGCCGTATCCTGATAATCTGAGGTTAGCATTTTTTCTCTGATGTAGCAGATGTAGCAGATTTGGAAGTTATATGTTTTTACTGCAATCTCTGGAATCCCCCAGTGTTTTGGAAAATGTTATTCATAAACTTTTGGAAACACACCTTTTGGAGATTATAACGTTTTTTGAAAGCATGATCTTTCAGAGAAGAGCCAAAAACCCTTTAGAGTAGAATCTTCTCTTGTGGTCTACAACCAGATATGATTATGCAAGGCAATAGTTTCAGTTGTTAAACTGAATAACCTATTATCTCTGATCTGTTAGGAAACAGAGATTTTGCCAGTGCATAAAACAGCAGAGCTTTAGAAGTGTTTTCAGTGTCCTAAAATATATATACTCTCCCGTAAAACAACTTTTTTAATATCACGCACTCAAGAGACAAAAATGAAGTAGACTTCGATAAAAATTATATACTTGGTTTACTCACAGCCTTCATGTGTTCAACATACACAGGTACAAAACTTATCCATCCAGTTTCAGATATGTCTGAGATAATTTTCTGTGCCATCCGGCCAGGATATCTCTTACAGCAAAACAGCAAGCAAGTGCGTGATCTGAGGTCTGAAGCAATCTGTGGTCTATCTGCACATTGTCTGAAATTGTCTGAAGTGATTATGTGGTCTGCAGCCCCTTTTATAACTTCTCAGGAACCATAGAATAAAGGAAGCTGCATACCGGAACATACATACACGAAACAGTAAGCAACAGGATCATAGATTAACATTATTAGAGAAGGTTTGAAGAAAGTTGTAATTTCCAACAGTGTTCATGCTAGCTGGAAGCTGCTGGAATTGTCCTTTGTTTCACTTTTTTCTTGTGTATTATCATGTGCTGAACTGCTCCAGGGTGGCACGAGAGGTGGAAGAAACTGTACAAACAAATGGATCTGTACCAGCAACAATTGGTGTTATAAACGGATGCATCCATGTGGGCCTCCAGGATGAAGAACTTGAAATACTGGCCAAGAGCAAAAATGTTGTTAAGGTGTCCCGAAGAGATTTTCCCTATGTTCTCAGCCAGGTACCAGGCAGAAGTCTTGTTCTTGTTTGTTTCATCCAATTACACTATATAACAACATTTGAAACATTTTCTCTTTGAAAGTGTTTTTCCTGTTGAATTGTGCAGTACTTATTTTGAAAGCAGTTGTTATACTCCAGAAATTGCCACAAACTATGTTGAATTGGTTGTGACTTTTTTAGATATTTATTGAAACATTATAATGTGCTGCAGAATGTCCCACAAAAACAAAGTTTTTGCAGCTGAATACACCTTTCTATGTTTTGTAATAGAACCAATTAGGAAATGACATTTATAACCCAGGAATAATAGTCCTGTTACAAAGTGTTATTGTTTCTAAGTAGTAATACACTGCTCACATTGTCAAAGCATAGAGCTGCCAACTCAATGTTTCTCTTGTAATTTCATGACACATTTATAATGTGTATTCTTTAATTCTCTTTGGGAGAGTATAGGTTTTAAAAAATGCAAAAAAAAAACACCCTCCTTCTAGTCTTATAAGATATTAAAAATATATACATTTTTGGAACACCCTGTATGTATGTTACTCCAATCTAGAATTTATAAAAATCATCTTGATAGCTCAAGTCCTATCCAGTTTCTTTTTTTAATTGCCTAACAGAGGAAAGATCAGTGTAGGTTGTTTCCCTCAGTTTTATGTAGTCTGGACTGTGATGTTTGTTTCATGTCAGGGCTTATCTGGGGGGACGACTGTGGCAGGAACTATGTTTGTGGCACATAAAGCAAGGATCCCTGTGTTTGTGACTGGAGGAATTGGAGGAGTCCACCGTGAAGGAGAGAAGAGTAAGAGAAGCATCATATTACTTCTGAGTCAAGAATTTAATCCCCATATACTGCCCTGTGTTCTCTTTCGATGCGCTTATGCCCAACTGAGTCCGATATGGGCATAAGCAGCTTTCCATGGGTTGCTGGACTATAGGTCTCAGTGTTACTCACCCTGGGAGTTGCAGTTCAACAAGATCCAGAGAGCTGTGTGAATGGACCAATCTTCCAATGCTGGGATTGCTGGAAGATTGGTCAATGCAAGATCCATCCTTATTGGGACTGAGGGAGGGGGAAAACAGTGAAAAAGGGATGGATATAAGTAGGGGATGAAAGTAGTACTAATAAGGTGTAAACAATAGACTACACCAGAAATGACAGAATATATATGGATTTTTTCTCTTTCTTTGCTAAATTGGAGATATATATATATATATATATATATATGCACACACATATACGCATTGTATATGTCACCTTTGTTATCTTCTAAATTTGTTTATGAGGAAATGTGCTAATGTTAAACTTTACATATACAATTTAAACTTTAAATTTTTTAAATTATTTACTGTTTGTACTGTGCCAGCATGATTTCCCTCTCTTAGCAGAATAACACGCAAAATAAGTATGTACATATAGATATCTATATCATTGCCTTTTTTCAGCTTTGGATGTGAGTGCGGACCTGACAGAGTTGGGCCGTACTCCAGTTGCTGTGATCTCTGCAGGTGTCAAGTCTATACTTGATATTGGTAGGACGCTGGAATATTTGGTAAGTAATGCTAGCTTGCAGATTGGAAGACAGGACCTGGAAGTGAAGGTTGATAATTATGCATTTTCTGAATGAATGATATTGACAGCTATTCAAATGATTATGTTGGATATTAAAAGAAAAGTATAGGGATAATACAAATCAGTTCACATCAGAATTGGCATTCATTATTTCATTGCTTCCATTCACTTCATTGTTTGTAGTGATAGACAAGTAATTATAATTTCTAATAACTTTGTCTTTGGTGTCATTGTAACTGTTAATTTCCTTTTTTGCAAATGCAAAATGTAGTTGGTAATGAAGAAAGCCAATGGAGTAGTGTGAGTTCAGTGTCAATCAATGGCCCGGCTGCCCCACTCAGGGTTAAATGATAACACCACTACCTTTATTTATTTCCACATTTTCATATAAATGCTGCTATGCATTTTATAATGAGAGGGAACATGCAGGAAGTGAGAAAAGCATAATATCTTTCAGTTAAAGGTGGTCAGGTGCAGAGCTTGAAATACATCAGTATTAAATTTAAACTCGCACTTTCCTTTGCACCTCTATTTGCACTTTTGCACTTGACTTTCCCTTCCTATCTCTGCAGGAAACCCAAGGCGTCTGTGTGGCCACTTTTGGAGAATCAAGGGAGTTCCCAGCTTTCTTCTTACAGCATAGTGGTTTCCAAGCACCATTTCAGGTGAAGAATGAGAAAGATGCTGCTCAAATGATTGGTGAGCTGTAGATGGAATAAGTTGCTCTTGATGTACGAATGGAGTGTGGATGGTGTTTAAATAAGAGGTTGAAAAGTCAATGTTTTGGACTAAGGCTTCCAGAATCCAATGTTTACATGCTTGCTAGAGGATTCTAGGGGCTGAAGTCCAAAAAAAGAAATTACTATGAGTTTAGTTTTGTTTATGCATTATTGCGAATCCATATTTCATTGCTTTTTGCCCTGAGTGAAGGAGACTTTCTAGAGACATCCTACATCTATTCCTCATCTTTAGTCCATCCTCTGCATTTCATATGTTTTTCCTTGGTTCTTGCATCTCATACCAAAGTTCTCTCCTACCACATTGAAAATAAAATGGTACACAAAAAGAAAATATTACTTAAATTGAATTGTTTAGCATCAAGGTGACACAGTAGTGATTAACCTTCTTTTTCAGCCAGGTCCTTGGCATTGCAGTTGGGCAGTGGGGTGTTGATCGGAGTGCCCTGCCCAAAGGACCATGCTGCTTCTGGACACCAAATTGAAGGAGCAATCCAGCAGGCTTTGGAAGAGGCTCAGTAAGAAACACTTGCGTCCCATTCCTCTTTTTGCAGTGAACAAATCTGTATTGTGTAGGCAATTGTTCATATCAGTGTTCGATCTTAGAAATATTGGATGGGGCATTCTGGGAGTTGTAATCCAAAGCAGCAACTTTCCCAAACTCTGGCCAGTATATTAAACATTGATTTAGATATTGCTTGTGCCCATCTACCTTGATTCAACTTGTTTTCTTTTACTGCTTTTCCTGGAATGGAATACATTCTAAAATAAAGGAAAACTTATTTGCAAAACGATTTCCCTGTTTCTGTGCACACCGGGCTTCTTTGGCCAGAACATAGAACAATTTTCTTCTTCATTCAGTCTGACAGAGAAGATTCTGTGTTCAAACAAAATGTGGATTCTATGCTTCCTTGCAGAAAGACCCAAATTATAGACCTCCAGTCATATCTTTAGAGCAGTGGTTCTCAACCTGTGGGTCACCAGGTGTTTTGTCCTACAACTCCCAGAAATCCCAGCCAGTTTACCAGCTGTTAGGATTTCTGGGAGTTGAAGGCCAAAACATGTAGGGTCCCACGGGTTGACAACCACTGCTTTAGAGCTATGTGTTTTTTCACAGCCTCTGAGAACCTCTATTTTGAGGCCTTATTTATAGAATAGATATGCCA
Organism: Anolis carolinensis; assembly: GCF_035594765.1. Taxonomy (NCBI): domain Eukaryota; kingdom Metazoa; phylum Chordata; class Lepidosauria; order Squamata; family Anolidae; genus Anolis; species Anolis carolinensis. The sequence goes on from NC_085845.1 coordinate 181,777,969, forward strand.
GCTGTCACTAGACTAAAACCACTCAGTACAGTCTGAATATCCCTTAACCAAAATGCATGAGACCGGAAGTGTTTTGAATTTTGGAAGGTCTGTATTTGCATATACGTACATAGTGAGATTTCTAGGCAATGAGATACAAAATTCATTTGTGTTTCATATGCATCTTATATACACAGTCTGAAGTCTATTTTAGACAATACTTCAGATAATTTTCTGCATGAAACAAAGTTTATGTGCATTGAAAGCACATTATCCACCCATTTTGGATTTTGGAGTATTTGGGATTTTGGAATTCCAGATAAAGGATGCACAACCTGTTATGTTTCCCCTATAAATATCCAAGGCAATTCATTCTTAAAATGAATAAATCATTTAGTGATACCCTGTAACGTGATTATCTGTTCTCATCCAGGACATGTTTTCACATTTTTAGGGGAAAAGGTATCCTGGGAAAGGAACTCACACCCTTCCTGCTGCAGAGGGTGAACGAATTATCCAATGGAGAATCTCTGAAAGCCAGTATCCTTTCCTAGAAATGTGTGTGCATTAATGTGCTTTTAGGTCAGCTGTTGACTTATGGAAACCCTATGCATTTTCACAGGGTTCTCTAGACAAGGAGTACACAGAGCTGCTTTGCCATGGCCTTCCTCTGACATATACTGTAGTTAATAGTACCATGCCCCCCATTCATCCTGCTTAGCTATCAAGAATAGTCAAGATCTGGTGTTTTCAGGGTATTCTCCAGTGATAAAGTCCTCTTTCAAAAACCCCATTTTCAATCCAAGATTTCATAAAGTCTGAAATCCTGGAAAAAAATAGTACCCTAAATTTCTTCCAGATTAAGATTGTTTCGATGATGCACGGGAATTTGAATATTTCTCTTTCCAGAAGATGCAGTGCATCATGCCATGCATGATGAAAGCAAGATGCTTTGCTGTTGGATAGAAAGACAACTGTTTAGATATTGCAGAGAGTAGGAATAGCCAAAACTGTAATCTGACCCAGAAGGACCTTTTCTTATTTCTATAGTCTTGTGCTAACCTGCCCGAATTAAAACACTGAACAAACCTTTTTCTTTTATATAGAAATGGTGAGAGAATCGAGATGGTCAGCTGTCCTACTTTTTAAAAAGCTCCCATTGATTTGAATGCATGCTTATATCTAAAGGGCCACCCACTCCAAGTCTAGTTTAAAGGCAAAGAAACCTAAGAAGGCACAACAGAGGCACTGAAGCTTCTTATTGGGATTGGGGATTAGCATCTGAAGAGCAGACCAAGTGGAAATGCAGTGCACCTCATTACAGATTTTAAACTTACAAGTCTGTGTCTATTTTATCTGAATCATGATTGTATTTGTCCATTTAGCCAGTGGTGTGATATGCTGGAAGTTGCAGTCCAAGAATGTCTGAAGAGCAGTATGATTTTTACCCATGGTTTATAGGCAAAGTATCTCTGCACCATATTTGTATATCTTCTTTTGGTTTCTAGGCTGCTCTTTTTTCTCCCCTTTCCTTTCATCAGTCTTTCTACAGATATTGCTTTGATCAAGAACAATGCCAGAGTGGGCAGCCGTATAGCTGTAGCCCTGAATAAGATTCAGAGAGCCCAGGGGTCAAGAAATACTTTGCTTCCAAATGAAAATGTATCTGCTGTGTCAAGACCAGTGAGTACTCTGCCTTGCTAGACTCTGAATGATTTGCTCATTGTGTTGTACTGCAGGGCTTTGCTATTTTTATTGGAGTTACCTGGATTGATTTTCAGAACAGAAACCCTTTTGGGTTGTGGCACACACAGGGGTTTCAGTCACATACATTGCCTTTCTGCAAATTGAAACCCTCCAGGGATGTTGGACTACAGCTACAAATGGTCATCTTTCAGGAAGTGAGTGCAACTATAGTCCAACAACTCAGGTTAGGAAAGAGCTAATAATGATATGTGGGAAGTTTTTGTATGTAAGGACATTAGCTTCCCTAAACTACATTTCCCAGTATTCTGCAGGAGACAGCCACATGATAGGAAAGCAGAAGCCCTCACTTTAAAACACTAATGTGATAAGGTCCTAAGACTCTCTCATTCATGAAGGTTCAGAACTGGATAATCTTTGGATGTGGTTTAGCCCCATGGTCGTGAATATGACCATCAACATTTAAATAGCTTGCGGATTGAATACATTATGTATATACTGGCCCCAAAATTGATATTTATTAGCAATTATTCTAATGTAGGAAAAAATAATATTATGTTTCCTATTGGTTGTCTCAACTAAGGTTGACCAGTTCAGTCATTAGGATTTACATATGTGTTAATTTACCATTCAACTGTTGATTCAATGAGTCTACTATGATCATGACTACCAAGAGGATCCAGGCATAGTTCCTGCATGTGATGGTTTGAATGCTGGACTACAACTCTAGCAAATTTCTTCTGAAAAAATCTTGCCAAGACACCCCCCCCCCATAGGTTTATCTAAGGGTCATTGGAAGGTAGAGTTGCTTTGAAGGCAAATAATAACAGCAGCTATAGTATCATTATTATGTTTGTTTTGAAACCACTGCAAATGTTGCAGTTATCAAACCAGAAGAGTGAAGTACTAGGCAGGTTTCAGGCAAGTGCTTGTAGGTAGCAATACATTTTGTGAAGAATGGCTAGTTCGCTGCACTTAAAAAATGCCATATATTGAGCTGTCTTCCATTAACTCTTACCCTGCTTCTGTTCAGAGCCTACATATTGCCATGTTTAGGCAATTCAGTCTTAATGGGACATATGGGGAAAAATATGAATTGTGGGTCATTGGAAAGCACAGTCTGTCAAAGCTTTCTGGAAATTGCTTCAGGTTGCGGGATATAATGATCAGCTTGTACATCCCTGTTGCTGTACATCCCTGTTGGCTTGGAACCTGGGCAAATGCTCTATTAATAGTCTGATTGTGTCTGTGGAAGAACATAAGAGGTAAAGATAGGTGGCATATAATAATAATAATAATCATCATCATCATCATCAACTTTATTTCTACCCCACCACCATCTCCCGAAAGGGACTCAGGGCAACTTACACAGCAATCGTAATGTAACATACATATGGTGCAATAAATACAGATACATCAATATCAAAGGAAAACATAACTCACATAATCAATTTATAAAACAATGCCACAGTAAAATCAATCAACTCTAAAATACACATTGATAAAATGTTACGGTAATTGTAGACATAAAATGAATATAACAATGCTGTCACATTTTCCCAACTCTGTTTTACTTTCAGGTGGTCATTGGTGGCATCAATGTTGACATCATCGCTAAGGCAAAAGATGCAACAATACTGGTTGTTGTTTATTATTGTTGTTTATTATTGTTGATTTGTTTATTTGTACTCCGCTTTTTTCTCCACAAGGAGACTCAAAGTGGCTTGCATTTACTGATATATAGGTGGCATTATAGAACCAGAATGGTTTGAATGCTGGACTTTAGGAGCCCCAGGATTCAAATCCCATTCAGCTGTGGAAAGCCGCAGGTGATCTTGGACAAGTCATATTCTCTTAGCCTTAGAAGAGTGGTTCCCAAACTTTGTTTTTGACTTCAACTTCCAGAAATTCCAACAATCTTACCAGCTGTTAGAAATTGTGGCAGCTGAAGTCCAAAATATCTGGAGGACCAAAGGTTGGGAACCACTGCCTTAGAGAAAGGCAGTGGTGAACTTTAGATGCACCCTAAGTCTTCTGGAAATCTACAACAGCACTGCAAGGAGAGAAATGGGTAATTCTGGTTGCTAGAATGCTGGTTTGAAACCCACGGAAATTTACAGGAATAAATTAAGTGGGCATTTTTCCACACATAGAGACTGACGTTAAGCTATGAGGTCTAAAAATAAGGGTGATGAAACTGGAGTGTGTGGGAAAGAAGGTATAAAGCTGATAAATAAACAAAATGATATTTGCCTTGCCCTCTGTCTGGCTGGAATAGTGAGTGCCAGATGATGCAACACACTTTTTTCCCCAAAGACTTTGATCCACAGCCAGGCATCTGGCCACGTTTGTGATTAACTGACATGTGGCAGGAAATGGAACAGTGCAGTGGTTATTTAATTAAAAATTAACTAAGAAAACAAGTCTTAATCCCTGGAGACAGAGAAGAAAAATACAAACTGCAGTGAACATTAGTGAATGTTTCTTTTTCCAAAAGAAATGAGAAGACCTCCGTGCAAAGATACCAGGGGATGATAGGAATCAGGGGACTGCAGAGACAATGCAAGGACATGACAAGTTTAAATATTGTTATAACAATTATTCTTTAGATCAATTGTTCCTGAATGAAAGGTCCCACCTGAATCACTTTGAGCAGCTACACTTACAATGGGTGCTGTCCCCTGTTAAAAATGAGCTTTACTTTGTGTCTTATAATTTTTTTCAAAAGCAAGATCCAAAATCTTGTTAGTGTCTTACATATATGTAAATTCCCCTATGGAAACAGTTGGATTTTTTTGTCCAATGCAGAGCATTTGTATTTGGTTTAAGGTTGTAGAAGGCAAGTTGCACTTTGTGCCTGAATCTGTATTGCACGTTGGCATATTACACATTCTTGCATTGTACGTGAATATGCACTCATATCTGGTTGTACATTCAGCTGTACATTTGGAGTTTTGGTTCAGTTGCGCACCATAGATATTCGACCCAAGGGGCGTGTGGCACTATTACTGCATAATTCCACATTCAGAGATTTACACTACCCAATCCCATTGTAGGGTCTCAGCCAATGTATTCATATCATCTGGTTTAGGGTTTTCCCTTTATTCTGAATGGGACAGTCTGGTCAGCAAGAATACATAGAACCACCCTAAATAATTTCTGGACAAATATCTTGATTACATCTTCTCATTTTCAGAAAGCATCCATTGGTGACACTTGAAGTAAATTCAAATGAATTAAATTAAATAGATGCAGGAGAGCAGTGTAAGTACATCAAGATCTCTGAGCATTTTCCATTTGTCTCAATCATCTGACCTCTGTTCTGTACTTGCAGCATGGTGGACAGACAAATCCCTCAACAGTGAGACAATCTTTTGGAGGTGTGGGAAGAAATCTCGCAGGTAATTTGTTCACTTTCACAACCTTGAATAGTCCTCACACCTTTGGAATCTAGTATAATTTTTTACTAGAGCTTGGAAGTCCATCAACTTATGCAAAATAATGATCTGGAAGGCAAGGGGATGATGCTTTTAAAATTAAAGAACCAAAGTGCCACTGAGCAAATGTTCAGCCCAGAAATTTGTTTTCTGTGTATGAGCACACAGCTCAGTGATTTGAAGCTGCTGTCAGATGTAGATTGTTGTGGAAAATGGAAATCTCTATAACCTTTTGGAGATGTTATGATCTTTAGAAAGGCATGACCTTGTTAGAAGTCATAACCTTTTGGAAAAAATGATGCTATAACCTTTTGGGAAAATGCCATTCATTTAAAGCAATTAGGTTTCTCAGCTGTTAAACTGATGTACCTAGATATCTCTTTGAACTGTTAGGGACAAAGATCTGCCAATGCACAAAACATACACACACACATATAGCAGAGTTTCAGAAATATTGTTTCAGTTGCCCAAAAACATCTACTTTCCCTTAAAAATATATTTGCCTTTAAATCATATTTTCAAAAGACAAAAAATAAGCAGATTTCTTTAAAAGTAACATAGTTGGTTTACTCACAAACTTCATGTATTCATCATATACGTAGGTACTTTGCATATCAATACAGTTACAGATAGAATTTGAAGTAGTTTCTTTGTGTAGATAACACAGGGCATCTTTCTTAGAATCAAGAGTCCATAGTCTAAAGCAATGGTTCCCAACCTTTTTTTTTATCAGGGTCCACTTTGACCAGGGACCACTCTACAACATTAGTACCAAAAGGGTTACGAATTAGTTTTTGGTCAACTTTAGATTAGTTATTTGGGGTGCCGATTCAGAAAATTGCATTGGATAGACCACATCAGCTCTAGTTTCTCATACAGAACATATGCCATCCAATAGTTGCCATCTGCTCACCCACAGAAAACCATATTTAATAATCTAAAGCTGATGTGATCTATCCAATGCAATGGTCAGCTCTGCGGAAAGGAGCGGAAATAAAATTAATAAAATAAAATAAAAGAGGAAGGAGGTTTGTGGACCAGGTTTTCGTTCTCATGGCCCACTGCTGGCTACGGCTCACAGGCTGAGAAGCACTAGTCTAAAGCATCTCTCTGTTCTGAGAGTCTAATAGAGGCTCTGTTCTCTAAAGCATTCTGTCTCTGCTGACTTCTAAAAGCATACTGTTCTTACTGGCACTGAAAGCAAACATTTGTTTCTACTGAAGTTTCTAAGCATACTGTTTCTAAAATGGAGTCTGAGTCCTGAACAAGTCCAGATCTGATCACATGGTCTGCAGCCCCTCCTCCAACAAGGAGTTAAGGAAAACTGCATGCCAACACACACATATACAATACAGTAAGCAATCTGAATTATATACATAACAAATAGCTAGTGGAGGCTTGAAGAAGGTTGCTATTTTCAAAAGACTGGGCTTAAACTGTATACACTTAGACCAGGCATGAGCAAACTTTGGCCCTCCAGGTGTTTTGGACTTTAACTCCAAAACACCTGGAGGGCTGAAGTTTGCCCATGCCTGATTTAGACAGATATATCTGAAGAAGAGACTTTGCACCACACACTTTAGGGGATCTATTTATTATTTATTTATTTACAGTATTTATATTCCGCCCTTCTCACCCCGAAGGGGACTCAGGGCGGATCATATTACACATATAAGGCAAACATTCAATGCCTTAACATAGAACAAAGACAAGACAAACACGGGGCTCCGAGCTGGCCTCGAACTCATGACCGCCTGGTCAGAGTGATTCATTGCAGCTGGCTGCAGCTGGTTGCTCAACAGCCTGCGCCACAGCCCGGCCCCACTACTTCACTTCAAACATGCAAAAAGAGGCCAGACTCAGTTCCTATATAGTTAATTGGATTTTGTTGAATTATGTGCCTACCCTCTACTATTTCACAGATGAAAACGTGAATGCATGAGGCCAAGAAATGACATGATGTGGTGAAGATGGCAAAAGTTATTAAGCAAGGAGTGGCTGCAGCAGTTTGTTTTTGCCTGAGAAAGACAAGATTCAATCATTTCATTGAGCATGAACTACTTTTGAATGTTGAACTCAGCTTCATCAGTTGAAGTAAATTGAGACTGAAAGGGGAAAGTGAGTGGAAGAGAGAGAAATTGTGATGTTTTAAAAATGTGATGACAGAGGAATATTAGGACTGTCTTTGCCAAATAGGACAGTTGGAAAATAAATATGCATGTAAAGCGTACATCTGTTTATTGCACTAGCTTCTACTTGTTTCTTTTTTAAAAGACTGTTTTATTGGTAGCCCTTTTTGGAGAAAACTAAAAAAGGTTGAGTGATGTTTTGGTTGAATTAATGAAAAGAGGCCCTTAAGGAGTTTGAAGAGGTTGAGGCAAGGTCTCTGAAAATGATTTTTTAATGTTGGAGGCCTCAAGGCTGCCCAGTATTATTCTAAAATAGCAACAGGGCTCCCTGTTGGGTTTGAAATACACGAATCATTGATATGATAAAGAACTGAAAGATTCAAGGCTTAAAGAACTCAAAGTTCAAGGCTTGACTTTTTGACTTTCAAGTTCAGATTTCTCCCACTTTTCTCCTCTGTTTTCATATCAGCTCTCAGCTTGGCTTCTCCCTCTGAATTAAAATTCTTCAAGAAACTGCAGGCAAGACAACATTCCCAGTTGCTGAATTCTGTGTACAAAATGAACTCAACCTCTCCTCTATTAATCCATTTGGACTGCAACAGATCACTGCTGAGGCTGGACCGAACCTTTTAAACTAATCTTAAGATATGTTCTTTTGGATTCCCTGAATTTAAGGGATGGAGCTCAGAAATATCATTTTTTTGCAGGGCAGTTCTCGGAGTCTCCCACACAACCCAGCTGCTGGATATAGTTCAAAAATGACATTTTCATGCTGTGCTCAGCAGCAGAGCGCATACGTGCATGCAGTTAGTCTCAGTTTCGACCCCTACCACCTCCATTGTAAAAGGATCATGTTATAGCAGGTGATGGGAAAGATCTCTTCCAGAGATGCTGGAGTAATTTGCATTCAGAAAACTGAGCTGGGAAATGATGAGAGGAGGGAGCATAATTCTGTCTTTTGAGTGAAGGCTCAAGTAAAAGCAAACTGCTGCAACTTAGATTATGCATTTCTTCCTCATAACCTTTACCATTTTTGTCCGCATTTTTACTGTTTTTCATCTCTGAAATGTTGTTGAATATATCTTTGTCCTATATTTATAGTCTCTCAATAAGGCAATAGCTACATCCGTCTTGGATTCTGAAATAAGATGAAATTAAGTGAAATGATGCAATTTGAATATCCCTTACCCAAAATGCTTGCAAACAGAAATGTTCTGTATCTTAAGTTTTCAAATACTGGCATATACTTGAGGATCTTGGAGGTGATACTGAAATCTAAAGTGAAATTAATTTGTGTTTCATACGCATCTTGCACACACAGCCACAAGGTAATATTAAATCATTTTATGTTTGAAACAAAGTGTATGTACACTGAACCATCAGAAAATAAATGTGTCATGATCTCAGCCACCCATGTAAATAATTTTGGATTTGGGAGTATTTTGAAATTCTGGATAAGGGATTTTGAGGATGTATGGCATCAGATAATGCTGGACTAGATGGACAAATAATCTGTTATAAGAAAGCTTCCTGTACAGAAGAGAGAGAGGGTAGCTGCTTTTCAAGGAATGTCTTCCCTCCAAGTGTATACTGTATCTGGAGGTTTAGATTCAACACAAAGCCCTGTTTTGTTCTGTCTCTCTCTTCTGGTTTCAGATTGCTTAAGTCGTCTTGGGAAGACTCCATTCTTCATCTCAGTCATGGGGAAAGATGAACATTCAGAATCTGTCATGCGTTACTGCAGGCATATGGTAGTTCATAGCATGTGATTATTGTTAACACCTCTTCAATACGTTTTCTTTTTATACCTGAACTAGGTTATGTTTTGTAAATTGTGTCACTTTTGCTACAAAAGACTTAATCCAAGCAGCCACTTTACAGAACCTAGGTTTTCAGCATGACCAGCAAGCAAGAATTCTCTGTGGACATTGTATCACCAAAATGTCTACAATTCTTAATGGTTACATTCAAACACAAGAGAAAGCAGCTTTTAAATAATACAATTTGTGCCCGTATTTGGAAGATTATGCTACCAGCTTCTTTTTCTCCATTTCAACTTCATCACATGAGCTTGTTGTCTCACCACAATCATGTTGTTTAATCTAATGGAAACATGCTGTTATTGTAATGAACAACTTTCACACATTACTGCGCTTGTGCTGTGCTGGTGCTTTGGTAATGCAAATTCCCACAATCAGTCAACCACACAGACTTGGTTCTGCCCTATATTTACCTTACCATTTTTTAAATTTTGCACTCATGCCATTTTCACTACTCCTTCTTCTGCTTTGTAATATTGACACTGAGAAGGAAAGAAACTATTGCAAAAGATATAGTGGTGCAACAATAGTGAGATAGAATTCATATATGGGTTTTCTTTCAATGAAAAGAGACAATCCAATCACTATTCAAGTACAATTCAACATGGGACAGCCATGATGTCATGTGATAAACCTCAATCAACTAAACTTTTATTGTGCAGTAATTGTGCTTTATCTGCCTCATGTAATAAAGTCTCTAGTCTCAAAGATGCCAAAAAATCCCTTTGCATACTGATCCAGACTAACATGGTCATGTCTTTGAATTCCCATATTCTGGCAAGAGATACTCTTGTGTGCAATCTTTCCTGCATGCTTGCGCTATGTTGCTGTGCAGTTAATCCAGACCACAATGAATTGGAAATATTTCATCATCTAAATGGGATTGTTGCTTGTATTACAACTAGAGCTATATGGGGGAAAGAAGCAGCATACTTTTGCCATTTATAGTACTTCATTGACTATGTCAATTATGTAACTATCTCCTCCCGATTTGACACATTCACCTTTCGGCCCAGACTTGTGTTTGATATACCTGTTTTAACATTTTATCTTGTAAGATTGTCCTTTTCGATTGTTTTACCGATATTGTTGATTTCTTGTTGTAAATTTGTGTTTTTGTTTTGATTTTATATTGTGATGTTGGGCAAGGCCCCGTGTGAGCCGCCCCGAGTCCCTTCGGGGAGATGGGGCGGGGTACAAGAATAAATTATTATTATTATTATTATTATTATTATTATTATTATTATTATTATTATTATTTGCTTGAAAAACCCCAATCCTTGAAAGAGCTGGCCAAATTTGTGGAGAGGTAAAAATATTTCAATATATTTATGTTCTATCCCTGCTTTTCTTTGAGGATATGGGAGGTGTCTTGCAACTGGAAGGACACAACACAGCCACTTACTGTGCTGTAATCACTGGCAGCGGAGAACTAACGCTTGGCTTGGGCGACATGGACATTCACCAGCAGATCACTGAGCAATATGTAAGGTTCTTCTGTACCCCTTTCTCTCCAGGAACTGAACTCTCTATTTACATTGTCTTTCCCAAAGAGATGTGGGGCTTCTGCCTGGTAGTTCCTCGAAGGTCCCAACTAGTCCGTATGAATCTGCTTTGAACTGGAGAATCCTAGTGTAGACTCAGATAACCCAGTTCAAAGCAGACGTGGGATTTTCTGCCTTGATATTCTGGGTTATATGGCTGTGTGGAAAGGTCCTTGGTGGCCCTGGTCCTTGGTACTTGATCATTTTGGGGGACTCAGCTCCCCTCTCCGATCTATTCTTAGGGAGTGTCAACATCCTTGTCTCTCAATCCTGGTGTCCATGCCGTAGCCAGATGTAAAAGGATATCATCTGCTGAGACCTTTGGAGAACGCCAACAGATGATCTCATTGTTCCAGATCTGGCTGTGGGCGCACGGCCGAACTCTTTTCCAATCTTTTGCTTACTGAGTGTCTAAGGGGTGGGCAATATCACACCCAAATTGTGAGTCAAAAATAAGAGATGTAGTGTAATTCTCCTCTTGGAACTTTTACTGTATGCTTAAGAATGTAGGATCTTGTCCACTATATTGCAAACTAGGCCCTAATAATGTATAATTCTAGACACCTTTTGAACCATCGCAGACGCCATAAACGCGTACACTGAGCTTGTCCTTCAGAAACTAGCAAGGGTTATGACAAGGTGCTGAAAGCTGGCTCCATTCCCACCACCCACAACTCCTTCCCCAGATGCTCTGTTTCTAGGACATGCCGAGCTATAGAAACACAGGTAAACACAGCCGGTTTAGTAGTTGAAACATATTTTGGAAGACTAATGGATGGGGTATTTAGAAGTGATTCAGGAGCAGCTCCACCCTTTTCCTCTGCTCATAAAAACTATGGTGAAGGAAGGAATCAAGGTGCTGCACTTAACAGCTGATAGTGTTTTGTTAAAAAGGCAGATGAATGTCACCAGTTAACTTATCAGCAAGACCCTTAAAAGACTGAAGATGGAAGGGGAAAAAGTGATGATTGCTCCCACCCTCTCTCCACCCTTTCCTGATTCTCCTTTTATTAGCAAAGGAAGGAAAAAGAATGTAATACCATTAAGTATTATATAATGTCCTGGGTCCTTTTCAGAATAGTACAATGAAAAGAAAGCCGTATGGTTCCTATCAAGCTTAGTGTGCTGTTGCAGTGATGTTCCTTTTGATTGATTTTACCCAAGTTGTGAGATGTGAGGAGTTGTCTTGAGCTAGAAGGAAAATGTATAGTACAGGGTAGCATGTTAGGTAAAAGAAAAACCGAGTTTGGCAAAGCTTATTTTAGACTACAGTTTCCCAAACTAACATGGCCACACAGTTTTGGGGAATTGTTTCTAGCAAAGCCACCATTCCAAGTTTTGGGCAAAATGTTAGGCTAAGTTTGCATTAGCTAGTTCATTTCCCAAGACTTAGATTCAATCATATCTATGACTATAACCTAGAAGTACACCCTACCATTTTCAGCAGAAAAAACTCTTAGCTACAAGTTGCCTTTGGCTAAATGAGTCCATTGCTTGACAACATAGGAAGCTTTATATGTATCCTTTTTACTGTTCTCACAAACACCATTCCACCCTCCCTTTATTTTGAGGGAATGTTTCCCATTAGTGGCAGTAAACACAGTTTCTGTTTGCTTCAAAATTGTGCATCTTCCATTGCTTGTCGGCAAGTGTTACACTCTCACAACTTGTAAGGACACTTTCAGGAACACCTTTTGCGGTAGGACTGCATAGCTGCGTTTATTTGTCAGCCCCCTTCTTAAATGGTCTTTTTGAGGAGTAAAGGACCAGTGCACACTGAAATGACCAATGGCATGATTGCACTGATTGTGTTTGCATATGTGAGCACAAAAACAGCTGGATGGTAAGCAAGCAAGTGCAACATAATAATAATAATAATAATAATAATAATAATAATAATAATAATAATAATAACAACAACTTTATAATCCACCTCTTCATGCAGCTCTAACTTACAGAGAGAAAATTCAACTTAATAAAACAGCTTTTTTCTTAGCTTTGGATTGTTGTAATCTATATTGACTTCCATGCTAGTAGAAAGGCAAAATATAAATAATATATTAGTTTGATTTTTCCCCATGTCAGGAGCAACTTGAGAAACTGCAAGTTGCTTCTGGTGTGGGAGAATTGGCCGTCTGCCCAGGGGATGCCCAGATGTTTTACCATCCTGTGGGAGGCTTCTCTCATGTCCTTGCATGGGAAGCTCGAGCTGACAGGTGGGAGCTCACCCCGTTCCCTAGATTAGAACTGCCAACCTTTTGGTCCCATTGCACCACCAGGGCTCCATTAGTTTGATAAGAGCACCACTGTCATTCTACAGGAAAGGGGATAGAGCAAGGATGTGACAAGCTTAGCTTATGAGTTGTATGTGATGCTCAAAAACCTTTATTGTGGCCCCTAGTTCACTCCAAATTCTCCTAATCCCCCTGATTTTTTTTTTTTTAAAATCAGAGTCAAAGGAATAAAACTGCTGTATTTTATGGCATTTTCATCCTTTGTTGTTGTTTTGAGGCTGGAAACCGCAGAGTTACAAACTCTTATGGAAATACAAAGAAATCTTTTTTTTTTCCTGCTGGCCTCGAATTCATTGGGCAGTAACAGGAACTTTGGGCAAGATAGCTTGGTATCAAAGTTTAGTGGAAGAAAGATAGGGGAGAGAAAAAGGAAAGGCAACATTTGGAAATTCATTTATTGATTCACAGGAATCCTATTATCAAGAACAGCATAATGACTAAATGAACTATGTCCAGCCATGGAATTCACCTTCTTTAGTTCAGGAAGAGAAGGGAATACTTCATTTATAGAATCCCTTCAGCTTTTTCATGACAAAATCTCTTCTGCGTTTCTCTGCAGGTTTCCAAATTCAAGGAGAACCTCTGCTTAGCCCCACTAATTTGCATTGATGGGAATGTGCCAATATCCACCATTCAATATGTCTGTGAAATTGCCAAAAAGAATAACCTAGCAGGTAAGAGGAGGACTGTGATAAAACCACAAGCTCAGCCATATTCTTTGGGTTGAACACACATACACCCCACACACAGAAATGGATACATTCCAGGGGTTGGAGGGATGTGTACCAATCCTAACCCCATTCCATCACTCTCCTGTTTTGTGAGTTGTGAATTATTTTTCCTATCTGTTTTCATTCTGTCATTCAGTTAGAATTCTGCAAATGAGATATCAAAAAATGCTTGTCTATAGGGTTAAGGAGGAAGGGACGTTATGCATAATATTTATGGTGGCAGGTGCTTTGATAAGCTTAGGACCAAAGCACCAGCCTAAAAGGTGCAGGGGAGCACTCCAAATGTTTTGGATTGCAATAATCTCTTTGCCATTGGTCATTCTTGTAATAACTGTGGTCCAAATTCCCTGTAGAGTACCAGTTTAATGGTTCAAAACTATGTTGAGTAACCTAATATAACCTAATATCTCAGGAGCTGCGGTGGCACATTGGGTTAAACCTTTGTGCCAGCTGAACTGCTGACCTAGAGGTAGGGTTGCTGACCTGAAGGTTGGTGGTTTGAATCCATGAGATGGGGTGAGCTCCCATCTGTCAGTCCTAGCTTGCAGGGACATGAGAGAAGCCTCCCAGAAGGATGGTAACACATCTGGGTGTCCCCTGGCAATGTCTCTGTAGATGGCGAATTCTCTCAAACCAGAAGCGAATTGCAGTATGTTCTCAAGTAGCTTCTGACACTATAAAAAAACCTAATTTCTCTTTTGAAGTGTGTTACGAGCCAACAGATGTGGACAAGGCCTCCAAGCCATTCGTTTCAGACAGTTGGAGAGCCCTGGCTTATATCTCTCCCAATCTACGGGAACTCAGAGCAATTAACCGGACACTGGGACATCCTGTGCCTGCAGGTGAAGCACCCTTGAGAGAGGGGGTGAGAAAGGGGGGAAACCTGTCTAGTCTGTGAGTGTGTTTATCTATCATATATTAATCTATTTATATATACTGCCCACCTATTGAGGTAATTTCTTAATTAATGAAATATATTTTGTATATCGTATCTGACTATCTATCATCTATCTATCTATCTATCTATCTATCTATCTATCTATCTATCTATCTATCTACCTGTTTGATCTGTCTTGCCTATCTATCTGTATAATCTTTCCAAAATATCTATTAATCTAATCTGTTTTGTATATTTGATCTGTCTATCTATTTTATCTGTCTTTCTCGTCCTACTGTCTAATTTGCAGTTCCCAAAAGTAATGTTTCAAAACTCTAAGAATAGGGCCAGTCCTGTATCAAGACAGATACACAGAATACTAACATGCTGATGTACTAGGTTCCGAGCAAATTTAACACAGCACCTCCTGTGTTGTTGAATAGTGCTGGTAACACGGACACTGCTTTATCCTGTTGACATACCCAGCTATAAAGTATTGCTATACTTCCCCGCTCTATTACTCCTAATGTCTTCTGGGATAAAAATTGAGCTGTCCACCAACATCTAAAACAGAGGAGGTCAACTGCAATGCGGATGATGAGCCAGCTTTCACCATTCCATCAGTCCATAAGGATGCATTTTCACTTTTGAGTTTGAGATTTGCCTTTTCTCCTTGTGGATAGTGATAATGAATCTCTTTGAGCCATTGTCTCTTTGTGGTGATTTGGCATTTTTTCTAGTCAGAAAAAGGCAACATAGAGAAAGGGGAGGAGGAATATTAGGGGTTTCTAGAGGCTTGAGAGGGCTGCAAAATAGATGCTGGAAGCTACATGTGGTCCTGATCTACCACAGAGGTTGGCAAGTGTAGCACTCCCTATGTTATTGGACTGACATTCCTTTGATCCCTTACTTTCATGTTTGGTGATGTAAGTTGCAGTCCAACAACATTTGGTTACCTTTTTTGCCGAGAGTAACCTCTATCGTCCACTTCCAATTCCCAATACATCCTAGTGATATGTGGAAAGGTCTGGCCAATGATTTGGTTGTGAGTTTAGTTCTGTGTGGTAAGTTTTCATCTCTTGAACTCTATTAAGACCTGCCAACCAAGCTGGAAGATATTGTTGACATTGCTGCCAAACTGGCTGGTCCCTTGCTGAAGGAATTGCACTGTGTGGTGGTAACACTTGGCCAGCATGGAGTTTTGGTATGTGGCCGGAATGAGAGTGGAACCATCTCTCTTCACTCCAGAGCTTGCAACAAGGTAGGATCACAAGAAGGCAAGTGACACTGGGTGGGTGGGATGTGTGAGCTACAGCTAAAGGGAGGTGGACAACTGGGGAACTAAATTTTGAGGAAAATCTAAGAGAATTCTGTGATTGCTCATAAAATTACTCTTCTTTGGGATTTCTTCTTTAAAAGTAGGACTTCCGTGAATTATGTCATTTGTCACCTCCATGCCCTCGGATTTCATTCTTTCAGGCAATACTTGTAGTGATCCCTGCACTAGGGTTCTTTTTTAAAAACTACGGTATGCTTTACAGAGATGGTCCTATAGTTTGGAGGACACATTTTCTCCTTTTTTATTTTAAAAGAGTTATAGTGCAAAAGTGTCATTTTCACTGATACACTATAGCACTGCAGGGAAAAATGTTAAAGAGTGAAATGAGGAAAGGCAATAAATACTTACACCTATGTTCCAATATATCTCAGAATTAAATAGAAACCCATTCGGTGTTGGGTGTTGCGGTATTAGTGATAGTACAGATCACAATTGTGATAATGATGATAATGTCTCTACAGAGCCCTACAAATGTGTGGTATGCCACTCATTACCCAGCAATCCCCGTTCCAGCGGAGAAGATCATGAACGTCTCAGGAGCTGGTGACAGGTATGTTGATAATTGTTTGTTGAGAGATTGCCATCATTACTGTGGCATCCTCATTCTTCTTGTGTTTGCTTTCTGCCACTTTGGTTGCTGGGACAACATAACAGTATATGCATGTGCATGGCATTGCTAAGGAATAATTAGTCCAAATATTTATCTGGAGGTGATAAGAGACAGGGAGATTATTGTAAATTGTCATTTTTTTCCAGCGCCTGTGTGAAAGGGAAAAAATTGAGGCAATTTAAGTTTTGCTTCAAGTGTTTTGAGCGGGAACAATTGTTAAGAGGCACCTGGCCCTCTTAGGAACAAGACCAGGCTTTGTAAGGAAAAACTTTATCCTTGCACTCAGACAAAATGGGAGTCTTCAGCACCTTTGAGTGTTAAACCATTCTTTATTGACTAGCTGCCCAATCCTATAGTAACTTCAAGTGGCACAAGTAAGGACTTGTAGTTCTTCAACCAGCTGTAAGTGTACAATTTCCATTTTTAAAGATCCATACACCACCTTCAAAAATCCTGAGAAGTATAGCTGTCTGAAGCTGTTAATGACAGTTTCCCCTTTATTTATTGAATGGCAGGGCTGGGTATGTGTGGTCCTCCAGATGTTGTGAGACTGTAATTTTTATTATTCCTAGCTATTGACTGTTTGCTAAGACTGATGTGAGATGCAGTCTGACAGTATCTGCACAGCTATATATGCCTCCCCCCACTCACACACACACTATTATGATCTAATTTTCAGATGCTGGTAGCTATTTTGACACAAATTTATGTTAGCACAGATGTGTTCCAAACTGTCATAGACTCTGACAGGTAGGAAATCCAGAATAGTACTGAAATTGTGCTGCCATGCTAACAAAATTTGCTTAATAAAAGATTGACTTTAAAAACCTGGGTTAACATATCCATAGATCACATTATGATGACGACATAGGTTCCCTATCCTGCAGTGGAGCAGAAGCGGTAGTAATTTTTAATAGGTACTTACTGTATAAGCCTCGTGAGGCTGGTGGCCATTTTTAAGCTCCCCATGTTGCTGCTGAATGTTGCTTGGGCTGAAAAAGGAAAGGAAGGGGGGACAGCTGCTTTTCTTTCTCGCGGGCAACAACAATTCAGCCAATGTCACTGTAATGATACCCACTTCCATCACATTCACATTCCCACTTGTGTGTAGCTAAATGTTAACAATGTCCCTAAGTTTTAACCTCAGTGGATCTTCAGGTCATAGCAAAACTCCCCCGCCCCAAAATTGCCCTTGACTGATACACAGATGTATACAGTACCTTCAACTTAAGACACAAATGTAGACAACACCCCATCTAATGTCAAGGAAAAATCACCTAAAAGGGAAAAGCTACCTCATCACAAAATTCAGAGGACTGGATATCTGATTAGCATCAGCTCAAGATTTTATGTACACACACACTGTTCCGTCCCCCAGGACGATGGTTTGCCTTACCTATTGGTCGTTTGTTTGTTTTCCCTCCTTTACATTTTGTTTGAGCCTCTGGCTGCAAAAGCCTAGGAAAAATGGCTTGGAATCTGCAAGAGCTGGCTGCAGTTTTCTTTGCAGTGATTGGTCAAAGAATGCAACATCTTAGGACCGCCCTTTTTACCAGGGTCTAGTCTCCATTTTGGAGCTTCATTCTGGCTATAGTCTTCCAACGTGCTGGAGCTGTGCAAGGCTAACTGGGACAAATCATCCTCAAAACCAGGCCAATCTAAGCCTATCCAAATTAGATAAGTATTGAATTATATTGATCTGGAATAGGAAATCTAGTTAGAGGAGCAAAGTTATTCCGTCGCTTCTAGAACTAATCTTTGCTGTAAAGATAGGGAAGGAAAGAGTTTCTCCTTCTAATATAGGCAGCGTGATTAGGGTATAGTGGTTTTATAATCACCTTTGCTTTCTGGAACCAGGGATAATTCTGTACCTAAAACCTATAGAAATTTGTTTCATTTTCTGCAACTTTAAGATCTGTGCCAGGTTTACAACCTTGTATGAATAAACATCCTTTTTTGAAGTTATCCAGACTCAGTCGTTCAATATCTATAGGACAGCTTATAGGGATTTGCAGTTCGCCCGGATAAAGGACAGCACGTTTCAGTTTTATAGTTTTTTATTGTCCGGCGGACGGCACAGTTTTGAGGTAGATCAGCGGTTTTTCCGCTTGAGCTAGCTTGCACGGCTTATAGTTTTTTATAGTTTAGGAAGTTTAGTTTAGGCCGCGGCTTTTCCGCCTGAGCTCAGTCTGCATACCTAAAGACTCTACCAGCGTCTGAGGCAGTGGAGCCCGCTCTCAGACCTGAAGGAGTCAAATAGTGGGGCTCTATTTCCTTGCTATTTGGCTCGCGTGTGCGCACGTGGCCCAGTGGCTTTCTGGGTTTGCACAGGCTGTGCAGTTCCCAGCAACGTCCAGGGCTCCCTCGGCGGTAGACCTCGAGCCGCGGAGCACCAGCGACAGTTCTTTGGCTGGCTCTGAGGCGTGAAGCCCACCAGAACCAGGCTAGAACCTGGACAGGCCTGGCAACGCTGCTGCGAGTTCGGCCGGAGCACTCGGCCGGCTTCGACCTGCCTCATCGTCCTGCGGTGGTGACCTGCCTCATCGTCCTGCGGTGGTGACCTGCCTCATCGCCTGGCGGTGGTGACCTGCCTCATCGTCCTGCGGTGGTGACCTGCCTCATCGTCCTGCGGTGGTGACCTGCCTCATCGTCCTGCGGTGGTGACCTGCTTCATCGTCCTGCGGTGGTGACCTCCCTTCACAGCGGGGAGGAGGCGTCTTTTCTCTCCTCCTTTCCAAAGCCAGCCTCGGTGCTCCTTCGGCGGCAGGCCTCGAGCCGCAGAGCACGAGGTGCTTGAAAATTTGGCGAAGTCGCCATTTTGGCAGTTTACGTCACTCGGGCAAGGGAGGTATCAAGTGGCAAGTTGCTGTCAGTTGGCATTTTGCAGCTTGCCCACTAAAATCTGGCGCCAAAGGTCACAATCTTTGTAAAGTATAGTTACTTAGTGATATATATTGCTATGGTTAAGTGTTGTGCATTGTATTATATATTGCATTTGCTTTTATTGTAAATTTACTTGCTGGTATGTTGTATTTGCTTTTGTTGTAAATTTACTTGCTATTAAGAATACATAATGTCTATGCAGTTTCAAGATGATACAGATGGTATACCTCCTGAGGCTGAAAGTAGGAATGAAAGGCCCCAAAGGATAAAGCACCCTTCAGCCAAGATGCTAGCCCATCTAATAGATGAAAAGGAGCTCCTCCATGTGAGGTTAGGTTCGGCATGGGAGCGAATTGTAACATTGATGGACAGAATTGAGAGCTTGGGTATTACAAGGGTGCCATCCATATTACAGACCGACCTTGAAGAGACCTTCGGTCTCTGGAGGGGTTTGGTGTCTAAGATAGTCCAGGTCCTCGAGCGCATTAACGCCAAGGATTCAGAGTTAGAAATAGTGAGTGTCTTAGCTGACACTAATGAGAAAGAAAATAAGGTGAGGGCAATTCTAGATGCCTTGGAATTTAGTTCTCCACCTGTTAATCTAAGGTCTGAGCCAAAAGGAAATCAGTCTTCCTTATGCAGCCATGAGACCAATCTTTTAAAATCACCTGCTGTGGCACTTAGTCTTAAGTCCAACCGCTCTAGCCAGGTATCTAAACTAAGGGAGTGTGCATCATCTAAACATAGCCACTCTAGCAAGTCTTCTGCTGCTGGGAGTGCCATCTCTTCCCTAGCTGCCTTGCACATTAAGGAGGCTGCACGTCTGGAGCTAAAGAGCAAGGTAGCGGGGGCGGAGGCTGATGCTAAGGCAGCTGATCTCACCCTTCCCTTTAAAGAAGAAGAGCAACGACTGCAAAGCAAAATGCAAATAGAACAGGCCCAAAGGCAATGTGAAATAGAAATGCTTAGAATAAAGATGGATGCCGCAGCCAAAAGGGTAAGGGCTGAGACTTTGGCCAAAGCCCTAATTGAGCCACTCACAGAAGAAAATGTAAGCCAGTTACCAATACAGGATCCTTCTGCCAAAGTGTTTGCGCACCTTGGCAGCATGAACAGCCAGTTTTCGGATGAGGAACAGGGAGACTTCTCTCCTTACCCAGAGCAGGGCCCCAAAGTCACTTTTGAGTTTCCTGCAGAGCAGAGCGTCATAGCGGGGAGCTCACCCTTGCTCGAGCTACCTGTGCCTCCTGCTAAAACCCTAGGTCAGTCAATCAGGGCCTCAAGGCCGAGTGCTAGTTGGCCCCTACAGACAGCTGCACAGGGAACCATCGATTCGTCAGTGGTCGATGTCATCCCTCCAAGAGGCCAAAGGTTGACGCAAGGTACACGGTGGGAGTCCACTCCACAACAGCAAACTCCTCAATTGTTCCCTTCGACGTCAGAGTCCCAGCTTGTCTCCATCATCAGAAGCCCCAGAAGAGATCTTAAGGACAAGGGTGTCGAAAAGTTTTCGGACAAGCCTGAGGAATTTCTTCTCTGGAAGGCCACCTTCCAGAGAGCAATCAGAGACTTAAAGTTATTGCCTGAGGAAGAACTGACTCTTCTGGCTGCATGGTTGGGCCCAGCCTCATCCTCACAAGTTAAGAAGATCTACGCAGCCCACGTAGCCGATCCCGACAAAGCCCTGGAAAAGGCCTGGGCCAGGTTGCAGCAGAGGTATGGGGCCAGCACAGAGATTGAAGCATCTCTTATGGACAAGCTCCAAAGGTTCCCAGCTTTGAAACTCAAAGACTTCAAACTCTTGTGGGACCTCAGCGATCTCCTTACGGAATTAGAGTCGGCCAAGGAGAATCCAGAACTGCCCGGTTTGAAGTGCCTCGATCAGCACCTGTCCCAGAGGCAGATCTTGACCAAGCTGCCCTTCACTTTGCAAGAACGCTGGGGACAGGAGGTCTTCAACTACAAGGAGGCCCACTCCCAGGCATACCCTCCATTTTCTCATTTGGTCCAGTTCATCACCAGGGCGGCCAGAGAAAGGAATGATCCGCAGACGGGCCTCCCCACCTTATACCAAGGGACCCAGCCAGAGAAGGCACCTAAAGTGGAGAAAAAACCATCCAGAGAGGCCAAAAGACCGGTTAGTGTTAAGGCTGTTGAAACTCAGCACAGGGCCAACGAATCCAAGTCAGAGGTGAAGGAGGTGCTCTGCCCCATTCACCAAAAGCCTCACAGTTTGGCCAACTGCCGGGAATTTGGCAAGAAGCCTTATAAAGAAAGACAACAGATTGTACAGAAGCTGGGCATATGTTTTAGGTGCTGTGGAGCAACTCCTCACTTTGCATCCAACTGCAAAGAGGACGTCAAATGCGCAAGGTGTAACAGCCTTAAGCATTGCACCGCGATGCACAACTCTGACGCTGTCTCCCGCGCCAAAGGGGACACGTCTTCCAAAGAAGGGTCATCTACTGAAGCCACCAACATGCAGACCGCGTCACGGATGCAGGAGGATGCCCCATCGGTCGCCTGTACTGAACTATGCTCTGACGTGCACCAGTTCAGAGTCTGCCATCCCATCTGCCTAGCAGATGTATATCCAGCCAGAAGACCTTGGCTTAAAAAGAGACTTTACGTGGCTTTGGATTCACAAAGCGACGCCTCCCTGGCTACTCCAGAGTTCTTCCGCATGTTTGACCTTAAAACCAAGATGGTTGACTACACTATGACTACGTGTGCAGGAAAAAAGAAGTTGCAGGGTCGCATAGCATCTGGCTTTGTTGTCTCCTCTTGCGACCAGAAGAGGCAGTTCAAGTTGCCAGACCTGATTGAGTGTTCCTCCATCCCTCGGAACAAAAAACAAATTGTAACTAGAGAAGTTGTGGAGGCTCATCCACATTTGCGACGATTAAAGAATGCCATACCTGCTTTCCGTCCAGATGTGGACATTGCCCTTCTGCTTGGTGCGGACTGTCCGAACTTGTTCTATGTGAACGACCAAGTTAAGGGACCTCCAGGGGCGCCCATTGCTCAGCTGCTACCACTAGGCTGGACAGTTACAGGCCCAGTGTGCATAAACAAGATGCACCCACCATCGTCGTTGGACTCCAATCAAGCACAGGTGCTTAAAGGTGGACGTCCTACACTTGTGCGCAGTTGCCTAAGTCACATCTCAGTCTACTGCCAAGCAATAACTCCAGAGTATTCCTCCATTTTCAAAGTCTCTGAGAGAGACGAAGCCACAGCGCTCTCGAAAGATGAGCAAAGGTTTTCGGACATTATGAATGCTCAAGTCTCACGAAGTGCAGAGGTGAAAGCCTGCAAATCAACCACAGAAATCAAGATGGGCCAAAGATCTTGCCTGGAACCACACCGTTTTGAACGTTTTTCGGAGTGGCACAGTCTTCTTAGAGCAGTAGCTAGGCTTATACATCGTTTAGCTTGCAAAGATAGTGAGCCTTTGCAAGTTCAGGACATGTTGAAGGCTAAGGGAGTAATATTCAGGTCAGTTCAGAGGCATGAGTTTAGTCTAGAAATAGCCAGGTTAGAACAAGGGCTTGACACCCCCAGCCGGAGTTTCTTGCGTGAGTTAAACCCATTTCTAGACAAGGAGGGTATTTTGAGAGTTGGAGGAAGGTTAGCCAAGGCTAAACTCAAGGTGTGCGTAAAAAACCCCATCATCATACCCCCTAATAGTCACACTGCATTGCTGCTCGTTCGGCATCACCATGAAAGGATCCATCATCAGGGTAGAACTCTAACTGAGGCAGCCCTTAGAAATGAAGGTCTGTGGGTAGTTAATGCCAAAAGGTTGGTCAACAGTTGTATTTTCAAATGTGTCAAATGTCGGCGACTCAGACGAAACTGTCAAAGTCAGTTGATGGCAGAACTACCTCAGGATAGGACTTTGACAGACCCACCCTTTTCCCATGTGGGAATCGATGTGTTTGGTCCTTGGGAGGTTGTCACTAGGAAAACCAGGGGTGGTGTTGTAAATAACAAGAGGTGGGCAGTTTTGTTTACTTGTTTAGTAATACGAGCTGTCCATATAGAAGTCATAGAAGGGATGGACACTTCATCATTTTTAAACGCATTAAAAAGGTTCATAGCCCTCAGAGGGCCAATTAAGTCAATTCGGTCGGACTGTGGCACCAATTTTGTAGGTGCGACCAAAGAACTCAATTGTGTGTCTAGGTTTGGGAGAGACCCAAAGGTTCAGAACTTTACGAATACTGAACAAATTATGTGGACTTTCAATGTTCCTCACGCCTCCCATATGGGTGGTGTTTGGGAGAGGATGATTGGTATTAGTCGCAAAATCCTTAATGCCATGTTTTTGAGTCATAGGTCATTGACGCATGATGTTTTGGTGACACTTATGGCGGAAGTTACCGCAATTATCAACAACCGGCCGCTGGTTCCCCTTACCAGTGACCCTGAGAACTTACAACCACTGACTCCTGCACTTATTTTGACACAAAAGGTGCCAGGATGGAAGGACGTCATGTTGCCAGTTCCGGACGGAACTCACCGTGCCCTGTGGAAACAGGTGCAGTCCTTGGCCAACCACTTTTGGAAAAGGTGGAAAGCTGAGTACTTAAGCCAGCTTCAAGCTTGAAGAATCTGGCAAAGCCCACAGGACAACATTGAGGTTAACAACGTTGTGTTGTTAAAGGACAAAGACTTGCCCCGCCATGCGTGGCCCATGGGCATTGTATTAAAGACCTTTCCTTGCCCGGACGGTAAGGTCAGGAAAGTTCAATTAAAGACTTGCAACAGAGGCAAAGTGTCCATTTTGGACAGACCAATTAGTGACTTCGTGTTGCTTATTGGAGATGTTTAAAGTTCTAGTGTTTGTATTGTTGTGTATACAAAGGTGTTTGTATGTTTTTGATTGGTAAATTCCCACATCCTGGGAATTTAGCGGGGAGTGTTCCGTCCCCCAGGACGATGGTTTGCCTTACCTATTGGTCGTTTGTTTGTTTTCCCTCCTTTACATTTTGTTTGAGCCTCTGGCTGCAAAAGCCTAGGAAAAATGGCTTGGAATCTGCAAGAGCTGGCTGCAGTTTTCTTTGCAGTGATTGGTCAAAGAATGCAACATCTTAGGACCGCCCTTTTTACCAGGGTCTAGTCTCCATTTTGGAGCTTCATTCTGGCTATAGTCTTCCAACGTGCTGGAGCTGTGCAAGGCTAACTGGGACAAATCATCCTCAAAACCAGGCCAATCTAAGCCTATCCAAATTAGATAAGTATTGAATTATATTGATCTGGAATAGGAAATCTAGTTAGAGGAGCAAAGTTATTCCGTCGCTTCTAGAACTAATCTTTGCTGTAAAGATAGGGAAGGAAAGAGTTTCTCCTAATATAGGCAGCGTGATTAGGGTATAGTGGTTTTATAATCACCTTTGCTTTCTGGAACCAGGGATAATTCTGTACCTAAAACCTATAGAAATTTGTTTCATTTTCTGCAACTTTAAGATCTGTGCCAGGTTTACAACCTTGTATGAATAAACATCCTTTTTTGAAGTTATCCAGACTCAGTCGTTCAATATCTATAGGACAGCTTATAGGGATTTGCAGTTCGCCCAGATAAAGGACAGCACGTTTCAGTTTTATAGTTTTTTATTGTCCGGCGGACGGCACACACACACACATACACACAAATACACACATGTTCTACAGTTCTTCAAAAAGATGGTCATAGGCATTATATTACTATTCCCAATGTAGTATGTAAAATTCATAAATGCATACATTGTATTCAAGGGCCTTTAACTGAGCATATGTATTGGAGTGAGATAGTTATATTTAGTTGCCGTATGTTTTACTGGCTTAGGAACAAGATGTTTTTATATTTTTTTTCTCTAACTAAGCTGCAATGGCCTCCTCTCTCCAAAGCTTGATCGCTGGCATCATTGCAGGACTGCTTGATGGGGAGGACACAGACATCTGTGTCCGGTTGGGCCTTCTGTCTGCCAGCCTCGCCCTCCGTTCCTATGAGCCTATTTCACTGGAGATCAGTAGTTCCAAAGTGAGTGTGGCAGAGCTAAAAGCCTGGACCTGGCCAGAGGCAAAGAGGTGGAAGCTGTCTTAGAGCTCCTGCTTCAAGATCTCCATGACACCACACCCAACTGCATGCGGAATAGGTACAGACCATCCAGACGTCCTTCCTGAAGCCTTTCTTTGAAATGGAACCAAAGGATTATAGCTGGAAATGGAAAATGACATTTTGACAGATCATCAATCACTCTACCTCAGCTCACCCTATTCTTCATTGCTATGCCTGTTTGCATTAAAAAATAAACTTTTTTTAAAAAAAATCCCACACCTAAACTCTTTAAACTGACAAAGGATGCACATCCAGAAACAATGCACTTCATTAATAAAGATTATATTCCTGCAAATCTGGCAGAGGGAGCAAATATGTCCCCTACCTTGTATTACACTAAAGTTTTGTTTAAATTATTTTTAAACTATCATTCCATTTCCATAACTCCCAGCCAGCATGGCTATTGGCTAGGGGAATCTAGTAACTGTGTGTGTGTGTGCTCACACATGCACGCGCGCGCACGCACACACACACACACACACACACACACAAGATTTGGGTGACATTGGGAAGGGTTAACACCTCTATGGTGTTTGTTTTGCTGTCTGTGCCCCTGTTCAGAAGATTTCACATCACTTTCTCTCCCTATGAGAACTGGATTTTGAAAAAAATGGCTTGTTGAAACAAGGATTGCTGAAAGCTTCAGTGGCGATACCTTTTCCCCATGATAACCCTTTTAGGAGTGAATTTCACTGCTTGGAGTTGATTTCTGTCACTTCCTGTTGTCTGACCCCCCCATTCTTAACTATGAGTAGTTTGTAAGTCAGACACTGCCTGTGCCAGATACTGTAGGTAATATTTCAGAGGAAGGGATTGGCAAAACCACCTCTGAGTATGCCATATCTAAGAATACGTATGAAATTCAAGGGATGCTGTAAGTTGATGGGCCACTTGAAGGCAGGCAGGCAGGCAGACATGTGTGCACACACACAGACACACACACACACACACAAAATCAATCCCTAATCATTGGCCATGTTGAGTGGGATCAAGAGGAATGGTGATCCCACATATCTCTAGGGCCTCTCCCTTTTAAAATACTATACCACAGGATGAAATAGTTGTTCCCTGCAGTGGAGAACTAGGTATCTGAAAGGCCAAATAATAAATCAGCTTTCAAGTAGGTGAGCTTGTGGTGATATATTATTATGTATCATGTCAAATAACTTATCATTGTGGTATGTAAATCTGCAGATGCAAGATCACTCAACTGGAGTAAGTTCATTTCACAAATGAATGAAAAGGGCATGTAGGTTAGAAGATAGTTCTCATTCAGGCTGTATTTCTGCAAATGTTTACATTCTTTTTGGCTTAAAATGTTTCCAAAATGCACAATTTAAAGGAAAACGCCAATTTTGACAGTTTCTAAAATTAGAAAATGAGATGGATTCATGGTCCTGTTTGACTTTATGATTACACTTTAGAACTGCACTAGAACTTGAGCAATCCATGCTTAGCTGCCATCTCTCAGGAGGGTTGATATGCTGAAATAAATGCTACAAAAATGCCTTTATTAATTAAAAACACATAGGTGCATGAGTGCACGCACACACTTTGTCCAGCCTGGGCAAGCATTTTTACCAGCAAAGCTCCCTAGTGCCTTGAAACACCTGCTTAGTCAAAGAGAAAGGAAGAGAAAAATGTTCCATTAGCCCAACAATGGAGAAAGATGGCATCACTGGGATGGGAGCATGTGGTTGCCCTTACAAAGAAATTGGGTGTTGCTAAAGAGGTGGGGGCATATTGGAAAAAGAAGAGAATTTTCCAAACAGGAGGAGCAAGCATAGAAACTCAGATGCATAAAAGGGCTTTAACCAGCCATGCAAAAAAGACAGAGGTCAAACTCATATATGCATACATGTGTGGCTGCTTTTAATTCCTAGCTCCAAGGCAACAGCATCTCTTTGCCTGGACAGACAGCAGGGAGAACACATCAAGGCTGAAAGGGCTATGAGAGGTTCAAGGCTGGCCACCTTGGCTGTACTTTCAATGCAGCTTTGTTTCCTGGCTCAGGCTGATGGGAGATTGGTTGGGAAAGTACTGGTTGCTGAGGAAGACTCTCCAAAGGTTGGGAGAACCAGGAGGAGTTTTGACACATTCCCTGAAGGAGATAGAGAGGCCGAAACTGAAAAGCAGAAGTCCAGCAGAATGCGGAAGGCAACAAGAGAAGCCAAAGCTGGTGATGACAATCACAGCAAAGCTTCAAACAAGCCATGGCTGGAAAGCAGTAAGCAGAAGGCAGGTGCCAGGAGAAAAATGTCCCAGCTTCCCCCTTCAAAAACTAAAAACCAAGGGTTTCAAGCCTATTTGGAAGACCATGGACAGTTTAATACTGACACGGTGAGTAAGATCTCTTCAGCTTTTGCCCTAGTCCTGTTGACGTTGAAATCAAACCCTCAACAGATATCTTGTCCATTCTAAAATAAGCAAATGGTGACTACGTCTGGTGGGACGAATGGGTGACAGTTCCAAAATGTGAAATGCTAAGGTATAATACATGACATAGACATCTTCGCTTATCATTAATCTCTGGAGGAGGTAATATGATAGGTGAGGAAGAGATAAGCAAGCCTGACAATATGCTGGATCCAGGATCCCCTAATTCTCTGCAAGAATTGCTCAGAGAGACTTCTGTACAGCCTGATAACCAGTAAGCCATGGGTGCTCTTAAATGTCTATAAGAAGCCCTGCAGTTAAGTCAAAAAGGGGTTTAAAATGGGGTGCCCTCACCCTGCTGCTGACACCCATCTTTCTTTATCTCCAGAGTTGGCTGAGGATGTGTAGGTACTGGACCAGTCCCTGGATACTATAATGAGCTCAATAAAATGCAAATAGGTCTGGTAGTGATGGGAATGGGGCACGGCCACTGTGTACCACTTCATTTCCCGAGGGTCCTGGCTTTTTCCTTTGTGACACCTTTTTCTGCTTCCTCCTCCACTTCCTGTGTGCCTTGACTCTCTATTCCTCTGGAATTACTCTACTTTTGCCTCATCAAAAACAAGATTTACAGCATGCAGGAAGAGGAGCCTGATCTGCCAGGGAAATACCTTCTATTACCTACGTACCACAAGTCTCGGAAAAAAACCAAAAAAAAAACCAAGCAGAACAGAGACTGGTGGCACGCACACCTCCCAACCTGCCTTCTCATTCACTAAGTTTGGGAGCTGGCAGGGCTCAAACTCTCAAATAATCAAAACAGTGTGAACCTCATGAAAGTGAAGGAGCAATGGCTTTCCTTCTGATGGTATAAACGATAATAAGTCCTATTTCCTTTAAATTCATAATATAGCTCACTAACTAATCTGAGCTACTGATCTGAACTCCTACAAATTATTTTATTGACTTTTTCTGAAATTATTTTAAAGTGTTTTTATTACTTTAACTGCATGCTGCCCTGAGAGCTAATGGTAGAGACAACAAGCAAGCAAACATATTTTGTAGGTGCATCTGGAGTTGATGCATCCTTCATTTTATAACAGACAGAAGGAATCCCCTGTAACTCACACATGGACCTTTTCCTTGACCAAACCCAACCACTAATAAAGTAGCTGCTGACAAAATCCAACTGCTTTTCCATGCTCCTAAAGAGCTAAGAGATGGCCACAAATTCAACAGATACAGTAGTCAGAATTTTTTAAAATCCAGGTCGGGAAAGTCTGTATAACTGGAGTGATTGCCTTCTGAGGAGTACAGATCTTTAGGAACACTCAAAAATTGTTATGTAAAAAATATCAACTGTAATGTGGTCTCCTATTATTAAAGGTGTGGGCTGTGGCGCAGGCTGATAATGCAGTCAGCTGCAACAAATCATTCTGACCAAGAGGTCATGAGTTCGAGGTCATGAGTTCGAGGCCAGCTCGGAGCTGCGTTTGTCTCTGTCTTTGGTCTATGTTAAGGCATTGAATGTTTGCCTTATATGTGTGATGTGATCCGCCCTGAGTCCCCTTCGGGGTGAGAAGGGCAGAATATAAATACTGTAAATAAATAAATAAATAAATAAAGGTCACGCTGGACCATGGTCATCATAAAAGCTTAGGCCTTACAAATGGATAAATGCTAGAGTTAGCAAGGGGTAAAAGGACTGGTGTTATAATGGATTCTCCTTCCTTTTCTTGTCAGTATGCCTGTCCTGGGATTCGCTCAAAGACCTGCAGAAAACCTTCAGACTGCGACGGCTGCTTGGGCCTCTATACCTGCAAGCTGCCACGAGGGAAGTGCAACCTCAAAGCAGTTTCTCTGCAAACAGGTACCCCATAAATACAAGAGAAACATATCCCCCAACTGTCCTGATTTGGCAAGGATAGTCCTGATTAATCATTCGTCATCCCATTTTTTGACTCCTTTAATATGTCAGTTTTTCTTTCAACTTTCTCCTTTGTTCTCAGCTTACTTCAGTTATGGCAAATTGAGTTCAAAACGCAAAGGTTGCACTCAGTTAACTCATTAGGGAAGAGGAGAAAAGATAATGGGATCTTGTTCTTTCCAGTGGGCTCAGGCAAAATACTGCAGCTTCCCCTAGCTTGTGTTCATTATTAATCATAACCTTAGCCATCTAGTCACACTCTGGTGTTGCTCAGCCACACGTGCCTTGGTTTTTACTTATGAAATGTTGGCGGATTTGCAGAAGTCGAATATGTGTACATGAATGTGAGTCACTTATACTTTATGTATTCTAATAAATACAAAGCATGAAAGTTCCTGGTAGAGCTCTAACCTTCACTGATATGGTACACCTATGTTAAGCCTACTCCATTTCCAGTTTGTGAGTGTTTGTTGTTGTGAGCCTTCAAGTCACTTCTGGAGTATGGCAACCTACCATGGGACTTTCTTAGCAATATTTGTTCACGGGACGTTTGCCTTTGCTTTCCTCCGAGGGTAAAAGAGCATGATTTACTTAAGGTCACTCAGTGGGTTTCTATGGCCAAACAGGGATTCAAATCCTGGTCACCACAGCTGTAGTTCAATGGTTGAACCACTATAACACACTGGTTCTGTTATATTCCTCCACAAAAGATCTAATAAAACAATCCCATGCATGGAAAACCACAAAGCAGATGGAAGAATGCCATCCCACATTTCAACAATATTATAACTTTCTGAAGGATCATTTTTGCATGTGAACTCACCTTTACATCGTAAAAGAGATTTTCCAGTTGCCAGTAAGAAAACAGCCAGTTTTCAATAGTTCTCTCCAATATTATCTTTCAAAAGATAGACAGTAGAGGGTGCTCTAGCTACAAAAAAGGGGATTTCTGGGAGTTGTAGGCCCAAACACTTGGGGACCCACAAGTTGAGAATCACTGCTGTAGATTATTGATGGCAATTCAAGTGCTTCTCAGCCCTGTCTGTGTTAACAAGGCTGTTGAGATCTATAGTCCAACAACCTCTGGAGAGTTGCTTGATTTCTTCCCCTGCTCCACATATTGTTGGACTGCAACTTCATCAGATTTAGCCATAATAGTCAGCAGTGAATTATGATAAGTACTACAGACTGGAAGGCCTTATACCTCACAACCTCTGAGGATGCCTGCCATAGATGTGGGCGAAACGTCAGGAGAGAATGCTTCTGGAACATGGCCACACAGCCCGAAAGACATACAACAACCCTGGAAGGCCTTATGTTATCTAGACCCATGGAAAATGGACTGGGATAAGTTACAGCTACAGTACTTGCTAAGTATCACACCTATAATATTATGCTGATAGCTTGTTTCCTTTCTCCACAGCTAGCTTCTCCCAGAACATCTGAAGCAGGCTGCATTTGTACTGCACACCGACCTATCCCAATCATTCCGGGATAAATTTGTACATCTGGAGCTACAGTAGAGTATTGAGGGTGAGGTGGGGTGGGTGGGAAATGTAAATCAACTGAAAATAAAGCATGCTGCTCAGTGGAAAAAAAGTGTAAGCTCTTAATTTAGCTAAAATGTTTCTTTTTTTGAAGATGGGCTATTTGGTGCATTGCTTACTAAGCTTCCATTCAGGGAGGGACTCTTCTGCTCTGGAGGATGAAAAATGAACAGAGATTGAGCAGCTGTCACGGCATTTCCTGTAGTCACCCAGGAACCTACAGCTGCTCCTCCATAAGGTTTCCCCTGACGTTAAGTCCAGTCATGTCTGACTCTGGGGGTTGGTGCTCATCTCCATTTCTAAGCCAAAGAGCCAGCATTGTCCGTAGACACCTCCAAGGTCATGTGGCCAGCATGACTGCATGGAGTCCAGAGTAGAAATGCTTAGGCTTGAAGAATTACCCAGTTCTCAAAGTCCAGACACAAAGACATTGGGGAAAAAGCTGCCCAGACCCCTGCCATAAAGGAACATACAAACAAAGCATTTTTGACAGATGGCCATCTAGCTTGGCTTATAAAAAAGAGAGGAGCCTCCACCACACTCCAAGGCAGTGTATGTTGAACACCTCTTATTGTGATATTTGGTAATTGAAATCTAAAGTTAAGACAAAGATAGAGACTCTTCTGTTATGTTGCAAGGTCACCATCTTGAAAATGACTGAGGCTAATTTGTGTGCTGGAAGAGGCAGCTAGTGATAATCATTTGAAAATCTATGCCACACTCTTTCAAGTGGTAATAGTTTCATTTGTGGGCAGTTCATGATTGCAGATACAGCAATTTCAAATCAGGTCCATCTTTCTGAAACACTCTGTATATATGTCTGGCCAGGAGGAAACCACCAACAAAACAATTTCCTTGGTTACAAAGCAGTTCAGTTCACACAACAGGTTTTCCTGGAACACATGTAACTGAAGATTGGATGTTTCTGATCCCTGAATTAAACAGATTTCAGGTAGAAAGTGATGGAGAAAGATCTCTTCCCAATCCTTTCTAGGATAGCTTTTACCAGTCAGAGCAGAAAACAATAACCACAATGGAGGAATGGTCTGATCTGCTCTAAGGCTGGTTTGTCTCTTCTTATACCTCTATTCTGTTTTTAGCACTGCTAACATTTAAGAAAAGTGTATTTTCAATTTTCATCTTCAGGTTCAAGTCAATACCTAACAATGGGGAGAGAATTATGAAACACAAGTCTGCCATGTTTTCCTTAGAAGGGTAGATAAAAATAGAAGACCAGGACAATGTAAGAGACTTAAGCAAAAGCCAAAAAAGTTGGTTGAAATTAATCTTGGACTAAAATTTGGATTATCTTGGAGGGAGTTCAGGTACCAAAACTTTACACTGTTTGATAAAAGCTCTCTAGAATTTCTGAGAAGAGATCTTGGAGCTTGTGAATGCGCCCGCTCATGCTCCACCACTGAATTACAACTCTTTATCTCCAACAATAAGGTACACAATAATTCACAACTTACTTGTGACTGAATCCTTAGTGATTTACTATCACAGATAGTTTGCAGAAGGCTGCAGCAGTTGCAGTAGTCTCTTCACACATTCTGTTGTCCGTCATGCATATGAGCACAACCCAGTCTTCACCTTTGCATGGAAGATGACTAGGCCAAATTGGTAACTGTTTCCCATATTCTGATCATCAGGTGCTCAATGAACTGGTACGACTATCATTAAAAGCATATTGATCTATACTTACCAGCTCTCTCTTTTTTCACACAACCATTTCTCTTTGGGTGTTGGCCTGAATGCAGAAGGATCATCCACCTGCCCTTCTTTCATTCCCCCTCCCCATGCTGTGTGTGTGTGTGTGTGTGTGTGTGTGTGTGTGTGTATGAAGCAAGATCACAAATCGCTGATTTGGAATGGATAAGACTAAGCGCTTTCTCCTTTTTTTTAATCACCCACTTTTAATTACATCACATCAGTCACTTGGCTTATTTTGAGGAAAGGTGGGCAGATACGCCCCAATTTCAAGGAAGGGCAGATAGTCTTCCATCCATATAGTGGTTGCTTGGTCAGGCAATAAAAGATTTTGTGGTCCCCATACCCCACTCCATTCCACTCCTTTCTCCCATTAACAGCTTCACTTTCTTCATTCCCATCTCCATGTGCTTTAAGTGTCCTCATAAGAATCATCCACAATGTCCTCCATCCCTCTCCATTCTTGTCTTACTTCAGTATCAGTCTCTAAGCATAGATTACTTTAGCTTCCATCTTGCACGTCTTTGCAACCACTTGGGAGAGGAACCGGCTCAAGTTTCATTGGCTAACAGTCCTCCTAACAACAATATAAATAAGAAACATTTAATAGCTAAGAAGAAGGAAACACTGGAAAGCATCAATGGCAAGAGTTCCAAGGGTGCCTTGTCCAGCGCACGTATCTTTGTCCAGAAGGCCATAGACCTGTCTCAGCACCATCGTCGTCTTCTCAATGATGTTCAGCAGGCCAACTTTTCACACAGGCACAATCCTTAATTACTCTACTTCTTGGGTTGGTTCCTCCCCACCTTTGAAGCAGGCTAATGGGGAAATGGGTTTTAAAATAGGTCCAGGAGGTAGGGTAAATGTCCTTCCTGTGCTGGTGAACTGTAAAACAAAATGTCTTCTCCTCAACACTGGCACTTTTATTTCTTGTGGAGAAATTTCATTCTGTTACCTGATTGATATGGAAGGGAAAGAGAAAGGGGAATTGATTCAATTAAGATCTTTCGCAACTAGAAAACAATCAGTATGAACTGTAAACACAAGCAACCATTTGTGAGTCATTCAGATTCCTCTTGTGAAACTTAGATTGCAAAAAGTAATTGGTTTTACCAGGGAATCATACATCAAATTCTGGCCTCAATTCTTTCAAGTCATCACTAGCACAAAGGGAGCCTTTGTCCCTTCTAGGTCCACTATCTTGCATGGCCATCCATAGGGCTTATTGGAGCTCCCTCCTCGCCAGAAGGGGCTGCAGTGCCTCCTTGCCGTCCGCGGGGACCCGGCCCTGGCCCGCCCCCGGTAGGGCTGGCAGGCCCCCCTTTGGGTTGGGCCTCCTGAGCAGGGGCTGGAGGGGGCCCTGCTTGTGGGGCCGTGCGGGGTCAGGCCTCTTCTCCGCCGCCTGGGGCCCGGGCCCACCCTTGCGAAGAGGCGGGCCCAGACGAGTTAGGGGGCTCTCTCGGCCCCAATGGGCCGCCCTCTTCAACTCCGCCTCTAAAAATTTCTAGCCGCTCTGAGTCCCCTCGGGGAGAAGGGCGGGGTATAAATGCATGTAATGAAATAAATAAATGAAATAATGTTGGGGACTCGGGTTCTGTCCCCCACAAGGCTCATGAACATGAATGATATGATATGGGAGTCAGGCATGGGTTCAGGAGGGGAAAGGCTTTGTGGAGACCCAGGGCAAATTATGCAACTTGCCCTTCATCACAGAGATTACATTGCACAAGGATGTAATGGGTCCCTGCTTTGACAACAACCGTAAAAGTATATACAGCGGCGTAAAGGGAGGTTTCTGGCTTGATGGTGATATATTATGAGTGGGGACATATACCAGTACACTGGGATCAGACATATGAAAAGGGTTTATCAATACAACTTTGAAAAGATATCAATAGCTTTGAAAAGTTCAATTTCACCCAGAATCCTCAGTCTGTGGCCATATTGGCTGAAGAATTTAGAGGATTATAATAAAAAAGGTAATTTTTCCAGTTCTGATTATTAAAGATCAGCACGGTTACTGCTATAGAAGTGGCTAGAGCTGAATTACTTACCTAAGCCTTTCAGGAATTTATTGACTCCACTCTGTTCTTCACTGGGAAGAGTTTCCAGATACTCCTGGGCACGTACCTCAAATAAACCTATAGAGAGGGTAAACAAAAAAAGGTTAGTCTCTGCCTTCTTAGCTCCAATTTCAGTTATTAGCTAGGGATCACTTACATTTCTAAGTGAGAAAAAGGGAAATCCTTACAACTTATACTGAATAGTTCAGAGGAAGTAATCCTATAGCCCATCAGATTTTTTTGGAAGCTGTGGCAAAGGCCAAATCTTGCCTCTGCACTAAGTCACTTTAATGCTTTTAATACAAAAATGCAATCAGTCTACTTCTTTTTACCATGTCTGGTTTCTCATCTTGATCTTTGATATTTTAACTACCGTGTTTCCCCGAAAATAAGACAGTGTCTTATATTATTTTTTACTCCCAAAGATGCGCTAGGTCTTATTTTAAGGGGATGTCTTATTTTTCCATGAAAAAGAATTTATATTTATTGTTGAACAAAAAATTAACATTTATTCTATACTGTACAGTAGTTGTCATCACAAACCAACATAACTAAACCAGACAAACGGTAACAAATATCTTGTTACTACCATTATTTCCATATACAACTGGTATGTAAGCTGCCCCGAGTCCCTCTGGGGAGATGGAAGCGGGGTATAAAAATAAAATTATTATTATTATTATTATTATTATTATTATTATTATTATTATTATTTTATTGTATGACACAGCAAACAAGATAGACATGCTGGATTTCGTATCACAAAATCACAAGTCAAACACTTCCCAAGTGTCTAGGACTGTGTGATGTATTATTATTATTATTATTATTATTATTATTATTATTATTATTATTATTATTATTATTATGTACATTTACCAATCCTGGATGCTATGGTGTTTTGTTTGGCGGGTGCCGGGCATGCTTCCAAACACAAACTTTGCTAGGTCTTACTTTCGGGGGAGGCCTTATATTTAGCAATTCAGCAAAACTTCTACTAGGTCTTATTTTTTGGGGATGTCTTATTTTCAGGGAAACAGGGTATATGTAAAGATCAGGTAGGGTGGTATTCTGAAGTTGAGCACTGTGCAAATCATCATTTTGGAGGTAAATAACCAGTATGTGATATTTTTCACCTAGAGTTTTAGGGTCTTATAATACAACCTTCTGTTAACATCTATAGATCTGTCTACCTCCCCCAAACCCATTTCAGGACATCCTATAGATGAGAGATCTACAAACTAAGGCCCATGGGTCGCATATGGCCCCCAACCTAAACTTTAGACTAAATCTGAAATGGCTTAAAGGCACACAACAGCAACAATCCTAATTAACTTGACTATCCTATCATCCAAAAGCAGGCCCACACTTCTCATTGAAATACTGGTAAGTTTATGTTAGTCCTATGTTAGTGAACTGGCCCTCTGCTTAGAAAGTTTGAGGACCTCTGCTATAGTGGCATGACGATTTCAACATCAAGACCATTTCCCCTTTCATATCTCACACCTACTCTTTAAAATCTTGCCTGGTGAAGAGTTCTTCACACCTAGAGAGCTTACATTAATTTACATACCATTTTGTTGAGTTTAATAAAAGTTGTATGCCAACATTAACAATATAACTCTACGATCTAGCATCCTTCTCCTACTAAGGGGGTCTCTCACCTTTGGTTCCCTGTTTCCTCATTTCTCGTTCCTGAATGAAGCCTCCAAACATCTGAGTTTCCATAAAGACCTCCAGAAAACGTCGAAGGCTCTTTGAAGAGACGGACTTCCGGAAGGCCTCCCGTTGGAGGCTCCTTTCTTCCCGCTCCGTGGAGGTCATGAAGAGGGAATAGTGCCCCACAATCTCCACAAAGAAGCGGACAAAAGCTTCGGACACCACTTCATTCAAGGGGCTGGGCTCTGGGGAAGCTTTGGCAACAAGGGGGAGGAAGAAGTATGAATCAAAGGCAGCCCAGAACTATCTTAGTTGGTGGCCTGTACTAGATCTAGACATCCAAAAAGGTGGGCAACTGTAGCATGCCTGAGGGGTCATTTCTGTCCTGGAAGCCCCCCAAAGTTCCATGGCCTTTGTAAAAATTGGAAGAAAGAGAAACCCAGAGGCTCTGAAAAGGTTAAAAGCTGCAAATGTGTCTAGAGCCTCACTTTGCTGACTAATAATCTAGAGAACCATAGCACTATAGCACATGCAATTTTGAATGCTGTTGACATCAAACAGAACTGGGAGAGATCGCT
The DNA here is from genome assembly GCF_035594765.1 of Anolis carolinensis. Taxonomy (NCBI): domain Eukaryota; kingdom Metazoa; phylum Chordata; class Lepidosauria; order Squamata; family Anolidae; genus Anolis; species Anolis carolinensis. Next base: position 181,815,279 of record NC_085845.1, read on the forward strand.
GTCTGAAAGAGCAAGTACAAGACAGTGTAAAACAAGAGGATGCAATGTGGTGCCCACCAAAAGTTCTAGATTATTTCTCATAATAATTGACTACACAGCCCAACCAAAAACATTCTTGGTATCTTGTTTTTTAGGCCTGGTACTAGAGTTATTTATGATGCTAATTCAAAAAATTACACTGGATAGACTTCATCAGCTCTAGTTTCTTAGCTATTATTATCAAGATTTTCTATGGGCAAGCAGATGGTGACTGATAAATGGCATATGTTATGTATCTCAAAACCTAGAGCTGATAAAGGGAAACTAGTGTCATTTTTGGAATCAGCAGGTCAAATATACCCAGAAACAAGGCTAACATTTGAGGTAACAACATGTGTGCTGGCCAGTGTTGCTTGTAACAGTTGGGAGTCCAGAACATCTGGAGTGTGCCATGTTGGTATAAATGCTCTAAATTAAGAGACAAAATGGGCTGCTCATGAAATAGTAAGGTGAAAACACTGAAAACTTACCATGTTTGCCTTTGAGAATGCCTTCCTCCTTGTCATTTGCCAGCTCATTCCTCTGCTCCAGGATATGTTCTAGTGCTCCTTGCAACTTCCGAGGCAAAATGAAGTCTTCATCCTCCATCTTTTTCATTTTAAAAAAGTACATCCTGTCAGTATAGGCATGAACAACCCTGTGATAACACCTGCAATTCTAAGAATCTGCTTTTTGTTGCTGCGAAGGGCTGGTGAGCAGATCATGGTTGGTGGACAGAGATGCTTCATAAGAGCCTTTGAAAAGTGAAACGGTACAGCAGAAGCCAGCAAGATTGTGAAGAGAACTGTCAGATATGAATAGCTCTTGTCACAAAGCTGAATACACTGGATTCAGTCTGTGGCCATAACATTAGAAACAACACATACTGGAATATACATTGAAAAAATGAGCAACTAAGAATGTAGGGAACACAACAAAAGTCATTAAACGATGGAACTCACTCATCCTCATGACTGCCTCATGTTCTTTAATAAAGACATGCTAACTGAGATGGTGTCTGTGCATGCATGTGGAGGGAATTAATACCAGAGCTTTGGGGGGACGGGATTATAATTCCTTGTCAAGGCATGCACATGGAATTAAATAATTCCAGAACTTTTGGGGGAGTACAGTTCCCAGAATCCCTGGCTACACATAATAATAACGCCAGATGGTCCATGTAGCCCAGTACTATTCACATGACAACAACCTCCCAGGAACTTGAGTAGATGTTCTTCCCCATCACTTTCTCCCTGAAGCAGTCTTTTAAATCGGAGATGCCATGGCAGCTAAACCAGAATACAGTGCTATGAACAGTTGTGTGAAAGGGCCCCTATATGCTCAGATGTCTTTCATCATAACAGAACTTCCCAACTTTCCATTCTGCCTGCACAAATAAAAAAATGATAGAAAAACCAGTTGTCCTTACCTGTCTGAGAAATCGGTTATTAACCAGGTCGACTACAAGGACCTGCATCAGAAAAACAGAAACAGAAGGAGAGAAACATCATGAGAGAGATTGGTCTTACTTCCTTGGAGAAATGAATGCAGTGCGATGTTTGCTGTTTTCAGAGGGAGAGGCCCTGCCTTGCCCCACCTAATCCCACAGAGCCACAAGGAGATATGAAACCTGGCCTAAACCCAAGCGGTTTTCGGATATTCTCCACAAAACCACAGAATGACAACATAAACACAAGGAAGCCGTTTCTCCACATTAGCCTCTTCTTACACACACTTTCCTTTCCTTCAAGGAAGAAACCACAGCGTTCTTCCACAAAAGGGGAAAGGAGCAACTGGCTGAATGAAATGGGAGACAGCTGCCTATGCTGTGCTTATCTGGCTCATGTTAAAGCACTACATGGAACTTTCTGCAAATTAAGAGGGAGACGAGTGCTCTGGGACTTTTAAAAAATGGAGACATTTTGGTGTTTGAGTATAACAACCATTTCCAAATGTTGCTCTTCCACGGTGCTACCCTTTTTTTCAGCAGGTTTACCAGAATGATCTTATGCTGGAGAAAATCCTATGTAACTATGAACAGTGTGTACCAGATCTCCCCATTTTACCATTTGCCATTGTCAATAGTGTCAAAAGTCTGCCTGCTGCCATCTCACTGTATGGATGGAAATGGTATGAAACAACAGATCCCAGGCTGATATCTGGCCTCCCTAATCCTGATTCCAGACATCCCTGAAACATCGTTATTTTGGGGAGGGGAATGGTTGAATGTTTAGGTTTTGTGTGGGCTTTTCCCATTTCAAAAGGCTGAAATGCCTTCCCTAAGGATTAGTCACTGGCAGTAAAAGATTTATTCTCTCATACACTGGCATTTTGAGTCCTACCAACATCAGGAATACACCTTCCATGTCAAAATAAACCTTGGCTGAAATTAAATATTAGCCTTGGACTGAGATAACATACTTATCCTTCTTGTAGACACTAGTGGTGCGTAGTTTTCATGTCAGTGGAACAATCACTCTGTTCCGAGTTTTACTCAAAGTTTTAAGGGAATTGTCAATAGGCTGTGGTGATAAGGTCCAACCCGTTTCAAAGCATATACAGTAGAGTCTTGCTTATCCAACATAAACGGGCCAGCAGAATGTTGGATAAGCAAATATGTTGGATAATAAGGAGGCATTAAGGAAAAGCCTATTAAACATCAAATTAGTTTATGATTTTACAAATTAAGCACGAAAACATCATGCTATACAACAAATTTGACAGAAAAAGTAGTTCAATACGCAGTAATGCTATGTAGTAATTACTGTATTTACGAATTTAGCACCAAAATATCATGATATATTGAAAATATTGACTACAAAAATGTGTTGGATAATCCAGAACGTTGGATAAGTGAGACTCTACTGTATTAAAACCTGGCGCTGATTCATCAATTCATTGATGCCAAAGCTACCAACCATCACTGAAAATATACTTCTGTGTATGTTGATTTTATCCATCAGAAGAGTTAGAGCTAGATGCAGTGAGATCTTATCAAATTCAGTTTCTTAAAGGGATGGCCCTTGTACTATCTTCCAGTTCTATGATCCTGAGACACTTGGCATAATATACATACACCCCTTGGAAGGGGTTGACTTCCATGTCAAGGTTGCTGTGAATCCATTGTGAGTTTTGTTTCCCATATATTGTATTATCCTATGCTCAAAATTGGTTAAATATCTTGTATAGCAGCTCTAAGGTCTGGAATGAAGTCCAGAAAAGAGTCAGTGCAGGCTTAATATGAAAACTGCCTCTGGGCCAATTGCCTACCATGATGATCTAGTCATCTTTTTAGATATAAAATTGTGCCACTCTTGGGACCAACACAATCCATCTGTCCACTCTACCTTTCCAGCGCTCTGGTCTCACCTCTTCCACTGGTAGTTCCTTAAGGCGGGGTAGTGAACTGGAGAGCAGGCCAATCAGGAAGGGGGTTGGTGAACACACAATGTCAATCATAGAAGGGGGAAGCACGGGGATGTAGGTGTGTTGCCAGGTAAAGGGGTAAAGGAGAGCCACCATGGCATGACAGCATTTTGACAAGGTGCTGTAAAGAAAAACAGGCAAACAAATGAAGTCATCCAACATGAAGTCCACAAGGGTAATCAGTCACAATGAGACACAATTGTTCTCTAGAAATTATAGGGCCTGACACAACAACACTGACCAGAGTTTAACCTAAAACACTGTCCGTCTTTCCCAAGAATGTTTTGGTTTAAAAATAAACTATATCGGTCTTCATGAGTGTAAATAATGGGAAGAACTGGAAAAGTGTAAACAGCAACGATCAAATGTTCAGAAACCAAAGTATGACTTTCACCATAGGGCCCTCACTATTCAGAAATGGTGGTTGTTGTGTTCCTTCAAGTCATTTTAGGCTTATAGCTACCTTGATAAAATGATTTCCGAAATTTTTCTCTACTGATCTTTTACCATACCAGAGATAGCTATGCCATCCCCTCCTCAAATCAAAGCCCTCCAATGCTAGCATACTGTTTTTTTCCAGGGTTGCCCAATCCTTTACCCAGACTAGTACACAAGATTCATAATATAATTTTAAGTTCGGTAGTCCAAATCCCCCCCTTCTTTTGTCATCTGTCATTATTGTGTAATTTATTCTTGCCTTTTTTCCCTTCCAAATGAATTTTGTGATTTCCCTTTGCCATTCCATGAAAAGTTTGTTGTTCCTTATTACTGGAAGGTTTTGGAACAAATATAACAGTTTGGGTAAGACATTCATTTTTATTATTGATATGCGTCCCAAGATAGAAATTTTCAGGTTTTTCCAATTCTGTAGATCTTTTTTAATTTCGTTCCATTTCATTTGATAGTTATTTTTCAGTAGATGTGCGTTTTTTGCTGTTAACCAGATTCCTAAATATTTTAATTTAGGTACTATTTGGATGTTTGCCACTTTCTCTATTTCCTCTTGACTCTTCTTTGGTATATTTTTTGTCATGATTTTTGTTTTCTTTTTGTTAAGATAGAAGCCAGCCACTGATCCATATTCCTCTATACAGTCTAGCCACTTTTGAATTTGGTGTTTCGGGTTCTCAATAATACATATAAGGTCGTCGGCAAAAGCCCTTATCTTGAATTCATAATTTGCTATTTTTGTTCCTTTTAGTTGCTCGTCCCTTCTGATGTTTCTTATTAAGATTTCAATTGCAAAGATAAAAATTAGCGGTGATAATGGACATCCTTGACGAGTTCCCTTGATTATTAGTATCTCTTTCGTGTATTGACCATTTATTAAAATTTTTGCCCTCTGCTCTGTGTAGATCGTATCAATTGCATTATAAAATTGGTAACCTATATCAATTTCTTTAAATAATAATTTAATGAATCTCCAATTTAGGTTGTCAAATACTTTCTCTGCATCGATCGAGAGTAGTGCCAATTCTTTTTGATGATTTGTTTCATAAAATTCTATTATGTCTACTATAGTTCTCACATTTTCTTTCATGTGCCTTCCCGGAAGGAATCCTTTTTGCTCCGGCCCAATCCATGTTGTTAAGAAATTTTTAAATCGGTTTGCCAATATATTCGTAAAAATTTTGTAATCCAAATTTAATAGCGTGATTGGTCTGTAATTTTTTACCTCCGATTTGTCTGTATCTTCTTTGTGGATTGTTATAATGTCTCCTTCCTTCCACGATTCGGGGATAGTATTTTTTTCCAATACCTGGTTCATTAATATTTTCAGAAATGGGGTTAACTCCTCTTTCATAACTTTGTAGAAGCTTGCCGTGAATCCATCTGGTCCCGGTGCCTTATTAGGTTTTAGATTTTTTATTGCTTTCTTGATTTCTTCTTCTGTTATTTCTTTATTTAGGTGTTCCCTTTGTGTTTCCGTAATTTTATCCAATTTTTGTTCTCCTAGGTATTTTGTAATCTCTTCCAAATCTTCATCTTTTTGCTTATACAATTGACTATAATAGTTCCTAAATTCTTCTCTTATTTCTTCATCTGTCGTATACTCCTTATTTTTATCTTTAATCTTTATTATTTGTTGTTGCTGTTTTTTCTTTCTTATTTTCCTCACCAGCCAGGGCCCTGGTTTGTTTGCATTTTCAAAGTTATCTTGTTTCACATATTTCAGTGTTTTTGCTATTTTTTCTAAGTCTAGGTGGTGTTTTTCCTTCTTTAGATCGTTTATTTCTTTCTTTATCTTTTGATTCTTAGGTTGTTTAAATATCTTTTCTTTATTTTCTATTTGATTATTAATCTGTTCTATTTTATAGTTTCTAACTTTATTGGCTCTGGCTTTCTGTTGTATAAAATATCCTCTCATTACTGCCTTATATGAGTCCCATATCGTTTGTTTTGTTACATTCTCTTTGTCGTTGATATTAAAAAATTCTTTTGTTAGTTTCCTGTTTTCCAAAATTGCTTTTTCTGATTTAATCAAATTATCATCTAATCTCCATCTCCAATGGTTTCTTTTGTAATTTATTATCATTTCAAGGGGGCAGTGGTCCGATTTGTCTCTTAATAGTATATTTATCTTGTCTACTTTTGATGTTAGTGAATTTGAGGTCCAGATCATGTCGATCCTGGACCATGATTCGTGTCTATTTGAGTAGTATGTAAAGTCTCTTTTATTTGTATTCTTATTTCTCCATACATCTTGAAGGTCTAGTTCTTTTTTAAAATTTAGAAAGTTTTTTGGTAGTTGGCCCATTTTTTCTTTAGTTTTCCTGTTTTTCTTTTTCGATTTGTCTAGATCTTGATCTATCACTCCATTAAAGTCCCCTAAGATTATTATGTGCTCCACATCCGTTTTTGAGATTTGTTCTCTCAGATTATTTACAAATTTTGTTTTGGGTCCATTCGGAGCATATATATTGCAGATGAGGATTTTCTCTTGATTTAGCGTTATTTCTACCGCAATTACCCTCCCCTCCGTATCTTTAAATTTCATTTCTGCTGGGATGTTTTCCTTTACATATATCACCACTCCTCTTTTCTTTGCCGGATCTGCCGAAAAGAATTCTTTCCCTAATTTGTCGTTTTTCAAGTGGGCTATGTGTTTTTGGCATATGTGTGTTTCTTGGAGCGCCACTAAATCGTATTTTCCTTTAATTATTTGGGTCATGATACCTTTCCTTTTTTGGGGTGAGTTCAGCCCGTTCACGTTGTTTGAGTATATTTTTAGCTGCTGTGTTATTTCACTCTTCATCTTGAATATCCTCATCTGTCGGTTCTTTCTCATCCTCTTCTCCCTCTGATACGTCTGTGGGCTGCCTTCCTACATCCGCTCCTAATACTGTCTCTTCCGGGGAGTTCTGTCTTAATCTTTTGGGTTTTTTCTTTTTTACTGAGGGTGATATTGAGGCTACGTGTTCCAGGTCTTTTTTGAAGTTTTTATAGAAAGCTTTTGCTTTTTCCACCGATGTCAGCCAGTGTCTTTCGTCTCAATAAGTTACCATTACACCCTCTATCTTCTCCCATCTATATCGGATTTTATGTTTTTTAAGTTCTTCCGTAAGGAAAAAATAATTTCTCCTTTTGTTCAGCGTCGTTAGAGGTATTTCCTTTAATATCACTATTTTTGTTCCTTTGTGGTATATTGGCTTTTTGCTATTTTGTATTAGTATCTCATCTCTTTCACTCTTTCTTGTGAAGCTTGCAATAACATCTCTAGCCGTTTTATTCCTCCTTGAGTAGTTTGTCTGTATTCTATAGCACCTGTCTATTTCTATTTCCATTTTATCTGTTGTCTTTTGTAATAAATCAGCAGTCATGCTTATTATTTTTTCTCTTATATTCTCATTTTCCTCCTCTTGTAAATTCCTGAAACGGAGTTGGGATTCTAATTCTCTTTGTTCTACTCTTTCCTGTAATTTTTCTATTTTTTGGTTTTTATTTTCTAAATATTCCATTTTTTTCTTTATTTTCTCTTGGGAATTTTCCAATTTTTCACTATTTTGTTTTAATTCTTTTATATCCTCAAATGTTTTCCTCACTTCCTCCTTTAATTGACCAATTTCTTGTTTTATCTCCGTTCTCATTTCTATCATTTGTTTGTTATATTCTTCCATTCTTTTTTGCGCCTCTGTTTGGTAATTTTCCTGTCTTTCTCCCAGTTTCTGGATTTCTTTCAGAAGGTCTTTCATTGACACATCTTCTGATGCTCTTCTTACCATTATTTTGTTATCCATTTTAGGTTTTGCTCCTGCCATTTCTGTTCTCTGTTACTGATTAGATTCGCTTAGTGTTGGGATGCCTGAATTTCTCTTATAGATCTTTGGATCTTAGTCCCTTTCTTTGTCTGACTTTTGTTCTCGATCTTCTTTTCTTCCTTTTCTTCTTTCTTTCTTCCTTGTCCCTCTCGTCTCCGCGTCTTCTCCTGTTCCTTCTTGAGTCTCGTCCTTCTGCTTACCGGATCCGGCAGTACACTCGTCTCCGCGAGTGCCTCGGATCGACGGTCTCCCGTGGTTCTTACACAGTATTCGATTGGGGTGGGTACTCTCTAGTGCTCTATAGTCCTTTCCGTGTTAATAAGACTCTTATTCCCGTAGTCCTTTCTCTAAGAGTTCAACTTCTTTCTCACTGTTCGTTCTCTTCTTTAACTCCTTCCCCTTTAATTCCTTGGTCTTGGTCGTTCCAATATGCACCAGCAGGGTAACCCTATCTGCGCTCAGTTCCACCCTGTTTGATTGCAGCTTTTCCGGTTTTCCCCTTCCTTTTTTTTGTTTATAAAGAAGGGCACCGTAGACATAACAACATGGCTCCCAAGGTCGTCAATGGGTATGTTAAAAGTTTCCGTTTTCTTCTCTTGTCTCCTCAGGGGTTTTCTTAAGAAAGTCCGCGGGTTTTTACTTCTCTCTTCTCTCTCCCCCCGCTGCTTTTGAGGAATCTAATATCACTCCCTTGGATTATTCATTTGTTGTTTAATCATTCATTGTTGTAATGTTGAAGTCAGATGCACCACGTTTTCCCCCCGCGACTCGCCGGATCCGGCAGGTTGCCCACCCTTCGGTGTGCCCCTCGGATCGACGGCAGTCCACTCGGTGGGGTAGCTCTTCCAACCCTCGGTTGCGTTTTTTTCCCTCTTAATTATCTATTTCTGTATGATTTATATTTTATATTTGTTATTTTGTCTCAACCCAGAATCCGACATTTAGTCGTTCTTTTGTTCATCTCTAGTTCCACATCCACATGGAATAGAAAGCTTTTTTCTTTTGGTGAAGTACTTACTTCTCCTGCCGCAACGGCTGTTTGATCTTTCCTTTCCTTCGTTGAATTTAAAAATGGGCCGGCTCGCGGTAAATGCAGAGATCTGCTTCTCTCCTCTCCGTCTGCTCCCCGTGGTCCCCGAGTCCCTCAGGCTCTCGCCTCAGAGCTTCGGAGGTCCACACTGGGGTTTGCAATCCTCCCTGGCTCGATCCGCAGGGATGGAGGGGGGCTAAAAGCTCTCCCGACCGGAGAATGGAGGTGGCTCGCCAGGAGCTCCTAGCAAGTCGTGCCCGCCGCCATCGTTGCCCACCTTAAGGCAACTTTATCACAGAGTTTATTGGCAAGATTTCTTTCAGAGGTTGTCTTTGCCATCCTCTGAAACTGAGAATGTGTAACTTGGCCAAGGTCTCCAGAAAGGGGATTTGAACCCTGGTCTACTTCAACGTTCAAACCACTGCACCACACTGGCTCTGTTGCATCATGCCTTGAAATCTCCAACACAGAGTAATTTATATGTTTTTACAAACAAATAAGAGAGCAAACTTACCTTGCATAGTTAAGAGACTGATTTCTCTTTGGGTACGCCAAAGAGAAACCAGTCTCTTATGTTTTAGGTACAATTTCGCATAGAACAACCTTATCTTCACCCACTGTGGTAAAGCAGGATGGAGATCTGGGAGACATTGATTATTTGGATTATAGTTCTAAAAATTCCATGGCCAGGGACTGGTGGAGTCATGGGATCAATGCAGTTTCTCAGCTTTCACGCTGCCACCTCTTAAATACCTTAATACTGCCCTAGTGTGATTTCTTTTCATTCTTGCTAAGTCACTTGCCATACTGGTTGGGATATTCTGTGTGCTACAGTTCCCAAAAGTAACTTTCCCAAGCTGTGATAGCATCGTAACAAGATAACAGAATAATAAAAGCACCCACCAGTTCCAGTGGCTAAAATACATTATCTAAGATTTCTCAAAACTGCTCCATGTAGCTCAAGTTACTTTTATGCTTATTTTCTCTTAAATTAAAGGACTCATGGGATTAATGGAGACTCTCAGTTTTCATATTGCTGCCTCTTAAATATGGCAAGGCATGGAGCAGTCCCAACATTCCTCTTATTTTTCCTGCTAGCTAAGCAGTTTGCTAGAAAAGCTAAGAATACTAATCTGTTGAATTTAATGATGACTGGTAGTTCCCATGTCAGTGAATACACTCAGGATGGTATGCCAAACCTTAAAGGAGCTATCCAAGATGCTGGAATTATTCCAACAATTCCTTTAAAGCTTGATCAACAATTCAGATAAGATTATTCACTAAACAAACATGGAAGCCACCTTTTCCCACTGGCTAGAAACAAGGACAAATGGAAAGGACCGTGCACGTATATGTGCATAGGCATGCATGAACACATACACACATGCAAAATGTAGAAAACATAGACAAGGATGCATCCAGACAGCAAGTTTTCTTGTTTAGCATAGTGCTCTCTCGCACAATGAGCAGCCTGAATTGTCAGTCTGATATCCTCCCAAGAATGTTCTGTTCCCAATGGGTATCTCTGCTAGTTCAAATGGAATAGCAGGATCAGGCCAGATATCACAGCAATCTGGTGTAAAAACAGAAATGCCATCTCATATCTACTCTAACCCTATACATGCTAACATGGGTAGCCCTGCCATTAGGCAAATAGAAAAGTTGAATCAAGGAACAGATTTTGGGAGTCATGAAACACCAGAACATTTAGAGTAATTTCATTTATCGTTACTGTATTGCAGTCCCAAGGATGGGGAAAAGCAATTGTAGGATTTTCTGCCTTCTCTACCAAATTAGCCATTAAAAATCCCAAATGATATCAGGAAAGCATTACAAAATGAATATCAAGCAAAAAATATTTAGCAGGCAACTGCCAGCTTAACCCTCTGGACATCTGAAGTTCATCTCACCACAGTGTCCTGGATGTAAATATGTATCAGCAATCACATTAAATAGCATTTATTGCAGTCTGGAAGTTTGGAAAAGCTATCTTGAGTGTGTGTATGGAAGAGAAGGGGGGTTAATAAAACGTTCAAGGATCGTGTAGCCAGTGGTTAATAGATGTTTAGAATGTGACAGTGTTCAGAGATCAAATTAATTTAAGAGCTCTAATTCAATAAATAACAAAAGCATCCCAGCTGTGTCTCTTCCTTTGTAAAAGCAGATCAGCAAATCAGGAAGGGAGAACTTTGCATGTTATCCAAATCTCACATTTTAGTTAAAAAGAGGTCAAGCAAGCAAAGATTCACCAACCAATGCTCATTTGAATTTCTCTTGTGAAATCTAGTTTGCTTGGAAACACTTGTCCACGTTCCTAGATTCAGATACAGCATGAAGAATACCTTCCTGTTTGGGTCACCTGTTCCATGACTCCCTCCTTCATCCTGCTCCTAACATGACAGTGATGGTGGTGGGGCAAAGAAAGCCTTCATCCAAAGACATTAAGAGTTGGCCAGGATTTGTACACATGATGTACATGTGAACATGGAGTAGTGGGAGATGAAAACCAAGAGCTGCAATAAACAAGATGCCAGAAGATATGCTTAACTGGCTAAGCAGCTTAACTAAAATTCAGCAGTGTGATCCTGATACCAAGGTTATAGTAGTCACATACATTTAACATTTCCCACGCGATTCCCTTCTTCCCAAGTGAAGGGATACATGCATGGTCTCATATTTGATCATACATCTGCCACATTCCACCCAGGATGGATTCCTATAATAAAATGTAGGGGAAGGGAATAGACTCAGGCTTGCTTCATACACCTGTGTGGCATTTTGGCTTCCTAAGAATGATAACACCTTTAAACAATGACAAACAGATGTGATTGCAGCATCTTTATGGCAAGCTAGTAAGTTGCCGAAAGATGGCATGTGGTTCTCATCCGAATGCAACCTAATACAGGTAGATGGAGACACTTCTTTTTCTTGTAAGAGTCTGAAGAAAGGTGCAGCCAGAAAGTGTCCATTTTTGTAACAACAGAATATATAATATGGAAGTGGAAATGTGGAGGGATATTGTCAAAAGCACTGGTAGGTCATCAGCTATAGGTCTGCAAATTCCTCTGAGCATCTAGAGGGGCATGTGTGTTACTGTACACATAACGTCATTTGGTTTTACAAGCCAGGTCCTTGGAAGGAGGAGGGGAAGAGATAATAAAGTGCAGCCTAAAGGAATCATATGGCCAGGAAACCACTCACAGCTGGCTTGAGTTAAGCACCATAAGGGAATTTATACAGAGAAGGAGAGAGAAGGCAGGAAAGAAAATACTCTAGACTGGCCAAAACTATACATGGGAGAAGGAAAGGGTACTTTGCTGACTACGGACTATTTTTTAAAGGTGTACTTATATTCACCACCCATTTCCTGGCTTCCTGGGTATTCTCTTTTCAAAAATGGGTTCTAGTCCTCATGGCTGAAACATTTTGAAGACAAGTACATGCACTGAAGAATATAATAACCCAAAAGGCATGTATTGTGTACCATGTCTACAGCTGCGCACAAACTTGTGCAGATTTCACAGTGGTCAGAAAATTCACAACCATATGAAGAACTAGGATAGTAGTTTACAACTTTGTTTTGGTTGAAAAAAAAACCCTTTAATGTACCATATCCTATGGAACTAATATCCTGCCTTCCACAGCTCCTTTGTGGCATACATCTTGCCCCTTCTACCACACTTCTCAACAAATAAATACTGCTCTGAACATTCAATATTGATAGATCCATGATATGAGACTGGACTGGTCCACAGGTTGCTCAGAGCTATCCCTCTTTCAAAGGCGAATGTGGAGTACCAGAAGTGGGAAACTAACATTTGCAGAAGGCTTGGAAGAAGCTAAAAGGACTCAAGAGCTCTCCATGAACCCTGGTTTGAAAAACACCGATTGAAGACCTTGTGGATGGTGCTTTAACTATTATACTTCTTACCCGAATAAGTGAATAGGAAACACTTTCGGAAGCATAAAGTTCTCATTGTAACTTACGACTGTATGTGGTTTTGATATCTGCTCTGAATCTTCTCATTTAAGGTGAAACAGTTGTGCTACCAATTTGACTGTTTGGCCTCCCTAAACAAATGCAAGTGATTTCATGGCCTGAATCACTGGGTTGCTGTGAGTTCTCCATACTATATGGCCATGTTCCAGAAGCATTCTCTCTTGACGCTTCCTCCACATCTATGGCAGGCATCCTCAGATATTGTGAGGTCTGTTGGAAACTAGGCAAGTGGGGTTTATATATCCATGGAAAGTCCAGGGTGGGAGAAAGAACTCTTGTCTGTTCGAGGCAAGTGTGAATGGTGTAACTGGCCACCTTGATTAGCATTAAATGGCCTTGCAAGGTTTAAAGTCTGACTGCTTCCTGCCTGGGGAAACCCCACTTGCCTAGTTTCCAACAGACCTCACAACCTCTGAGGATGCCTGCCATAGATGTGGGTGAAACACCAGGAGAGAATGTTTCTGGAACATGGTCATGCAGCCCAGAAAATTCACAGCAACCCAAATACAATAACCTTTTTACATTTCCATATGACCTCTTGGGGAATTTCCACAGGAAGTATCAAGCATTATTTCCTTTTTCTTTGTCACTTTTACACTTTTAATCAGACCAGTGGAACCCTGTGACCAAAGTGAAGGAAAAAATTAATTGCTTAGTTCTGATTTTAAAAAAACCAACAATTCATTTATGTGAGCTATAAAACAATGTTTATTATGATTGGGTGGGGGAAGAAAAGGAATGCCCTTCACCAATGTCTGTTGGTTCAGAATGACAAATCTTTACAGAAAAGAATAAGGAAAAGAAAACAAGAACAGAAACAACAATGAAACTCCCTCTCTTTTATTTCTAATTTGAGCTTGGATCAAAAATGCTTCAGAATTCACACAACATTTGGAAGCAAGCCCTCTGCTTGTTTGCGGATTCAAGTCTGCAATTTTGCAGCAACGTAGCAACACAATGAATTGTATTACTCTGTTATTCACACAGAGATGTGTGTGAACACACACAACTCAGATTGTGAGTAGGAGTAATGTCTGCATGATCAACTGCAGAAGAGTATGAGAAACAGTGTCTGCCATGCGCTTTTCTTCACCTGCATGTACTCAATTAAATAGTCTCTGGTGGATTACTTCAAGCATTCCAAACCCCTGAACAACCTCAAACAGCTGTGTTAGTTGAAGAGAAAAACTAAAAGGAAGAAAAATAAGATCAGAAATGTCGTGGATAGAAATTAAATTCCCCCCCTCAAAATATGCATTATTATTATTATTATTATTATTATTATTATTATTATTATTATTATTATTATTATCATCATCATCACCCACCTCTCCTTGTGGCTCAATTCCATATTTCCCAAATAAATATTCTGAGATTATTACTGACTGACTGGTTGATTAAAAGTACTGTCCTACCTGGTCCTTCAGTTCCACTGTTACTGTTCTGCCTCCAAACTATTTCCAGCCTATGATGACCCTAAGGCAGTGGTTCACAACCTGGGGTCCCCAGATGTTTTTGGCCTACAACTCCCAGAAATCCCAGCCAGTTTTCCAGCTGTTAGGATTTCTGGGAGTTGAAGGCCAAAAACACCTGGGGACTGCAGGTTGAGAACCACTGCCCTAAGGTGAATCTATCACAAGGTTTTCTTGGCAAGATTTGTTCATAAGGGATTTATCACTATCTTTCTCAGAGGCTGAGAAAGTCTGACTCAGTGGATTTCCATGGCCAAGCAGGGATTCAGACTTTAGTCTCCCAGAGTTCATCCATCAATTAAACCACAATACCATACTGGCTTGTGTTTATAGGAATTGGTATACATATAAACCAGGCATGGGCAAACTTGGGAGCTCCGGTCGCGTTAAAGTGCGTTAAAGCACTGAGCTGCAGACCGAAAGGTCCCAGGTTCAAACCCCGGGAGCGGCGGGAGCGGCCGCTGTTAGCTCCAGCTCCTGCCAACCTAGCAGTTCGAAAACATGCCAATGTGAGTAGATCAATAGGTACCGCTCCGGCGGGAAGGTAACGGTGCTCCATGCAGTCATGCTGGCCACATGACCTTGGAGGTGTCTACGGACAACGCCGGCTCTTTGGCTTAGAAATGGAGATGAGCACCACACCCCAGAGTCAGACATGACTGGACTTAATGTCAGGGGAAACCTTTACCTTTACCTGTGGGCAAACTTTGGCCCTCCAGCTGTTTTAGGCTCAAATTCCCACAATTCCTAACAGCCAGTAGGCTGTTAGAAATGGTGGGAGTTAGAGTCCAAAACACCTAAAGGGCCGAAGTTTGCCCAATGCCCCTATAAACATATACATAAAGTAGATAAAACAACTTAAAAACAAAGAATCAAGTAAGACACAAAGCTGAATAAAAAAAATACAGGATGTTTGTCTAGAGTAGAGACATCTGTGAAGGAGAAAGGGGGCAAATAAATCTCTTATGAGACCTTGGGAAGCTACAGCCCCTCTCACCATATGATTACAGAAAAATGCACAATTACCACTTCTTGGACTGTAACTTCCAGAATTCCTCCCACAAGGGTGGCTTTGCACCTTCTTACTAGACATAAACCTGCCAGAGCTATTGGTTTTTTGATAACACCTCTTTTAGACTACAGCAATCCACTGTATGCAGACTTCTTTTGAAGACTGTTTGGAAATTATAGCCAGTGCAAAATAAGGGAGCATAACGGATCATCTCTCAACAGTTTTGAACATCTGCACTGGCTCTCAGCCTACTTCAAATGTTCAACACATCTTAAATAGTTTGGGTCCTGGGCATTAAAGGATTATTTCCTTCCCACATAAATCAGCCTAGACTTAAAGATCTTCACCAAAGGACCTGCTCCAGGTACTTCAGCTGTTAGAAGCAAAAACAGACGGTGACCAGAGCAAGACCTTCCTAATTGTGGCACCCTGCTCTGGGCCCCAAGCAGGTTGAAAATACTGCCATTTCCTTTTTCACCTCAACTGGGCAGAAATCTTTTTACTTTCTCAAGCATTCAGAGGTAATGCGGTCATTTATACATAATTAAAAACACGCACATAAAAAGAATCTTTCTTCAGAAACTGCAAAATATTTGCATACACCTAGTTATATCTAGAGATGCAAAATGTATCCAAGGGATTTGTACAATATATTCTAGACAGCCAGCATGGTGTCATGGCTTGAGCACTGGACTACGACTTTGGAGACCATACTTCGAATCTCCGGTCACCAAAAGTCAGGAATGACATGAAAAATATATTCTAACTCCAGAGTTTCTGTGGGTTTTTTTTTTTTTGTGGGGAGGGGGAACACTGCAGATAGGAAAGAGAAAGTAGGAAGGGATCATACATGATGGACATTAACTAACCCACACACAGGAAGTATCTGTGCATCTCACAGAAGTAGGAAAACACCTTTTTTGCTCACAGACAAGCAAACTTCATCAGGCGCACTTTAAACTAGGTCAGCCGGGGAAGGGGGACAATAGCCTTGCCAACAGTATTTTACCCACGACCACAGGGAATCGCCATAAGTCTAAATGGAGGGTTGAACAAACACAACAAGGACCAATTAGCAAAAACACAATAATCCCAAAGGAACAGCTCAGGGGAAGGTCCCAGGAGCTTACATGTCTTTACACTAATGCACAGAGCATGGGGAATAAACAAGACGAACTCCAACTTTTAGCACAACACCACACTTACGATGTCATAGGCATCACTGAAACGTGGTGTGATGACTCCCATCACTGGAATGTAGCCATTGAAGGCTATAACCTCTTTCACAGAAACAGAACAAAGGGGAGAGGAAGGGGAGTAGCCCTATATGTCAAAAACATTTACGTTGCAGAAGAGATGCAAGACGGAAATCCGGGAAACCAGCTTGAAAGCATCTGGATAAGAATCAAGGGAAACGGGACTCAAAAAGATCTTATCGTGGGTGTCTACTACAGACATCCGAACCAGGATGAAGGACTTGATGAAGTCTTCTGTCAGCAGCTGACCAAACAGGCACAAAGAAGAGATATAGTGGTCATGGGTGATTTCAACTATCCTGATATCTGCTAGAAAACAAACTCGGCCAAGAGTACGAAGTCCAACAAATTCCCCGCTTGCCTTGCAGACAATTTTATGGTCCAGAAGGTAAAAGAGGCAACAAGGGGATCTCATCCTAACAAACGCAGAGGACCTGATCAATGCAGTCGAAGTGGTTGAATCCTTAGGGGCAAGCGACCATGTGCTCCTACAGTTTGCGACACAAAAGGCGGCTGAAACTAAGACAAGTCAAACCTGCATTCTGGACTTTAGGAGAGCTGACTTCCAAAAAATGAAGGAAATACTGAGCATCATTCCATGGACGCCAATGCTAAGAGACAAGGGAGTTAAGGATGGATGGGAGTTTTACAAAAGCAAAATACTCAAAGCACAAATGCCAGAGACATTAAAAGCAATTAAAAAGAGCTTCTTTGCTTATGTTGGTAGGAAAAGGAAGAGCAAGGAGGCGATAGGGCCTCTGCGAGGAGAAGATGGGAAATTCTGACAGGGGATAGGGAAAAGGCAGAACTATTTAATGCCTCCTTTGCCTCATTCTTCTCACAAAAAGAAAGCCGTCCTCAACCTCAGCAACATGGAGTGGGCAAAAGATTGGGGGAAAATCCAATCCTGAATAGGGAAACAAGTTGTCCAGAAATATCTGGCCATTCTAAATGAATTCAAGTCTCCAGGGCCAGATCAACTACACCCAAGGGTATTGAAGGAACTAGCAGAAGTTATTTCGGAACCACTAGCAATCATTTTTGAGAGTTCTTGGAGAACGGGAGAAAAACCAGCAGATTGGAGGAGGGCAAATGTGGTCCCTATCTTCAAGAAGGGTAAAAAAGACTACCCAAACAATTACTGTCTGATCAGCCTCATGTCGATACCAGGCAAGATTCTGGAAAATATCGTTAAGGAAGTGGTCTGCAAACACTTAGAAACAAATGAGGTCATTGCTAATTGTCAACACGGATTTACCAAAAACAAATCATGCCAGACTAATATGATCTCTTTTTTTGATGGAGTTACAAGCTGGGTAGATGCGGGGAATGCCGTGGATGTAGCGTATCTGGATTTTAGTAAGGCCTTTGACAAGGTTCCCCACGACCTTCTGGCAAACAAGCTAGTCACATGTGGGCTAGGCAAAACTACGGTTAGGTGGCTCTGTAATTGGTTAAGCGAACGATCCCAAAGGGTGCTCACCAATACCAGTGACTTCTTTCATCCTGGAAAGAAGTCACGAGTGGAGTGCCGCAGGGTTCCGTCCTGGGCCCGGTTCTGTTCAACATCTTTATCAATGACTTAGATGAAGGATTAGAAGGCATGATCATAAAGTTTGCAGATGACACCAAATTGGGAGGGATAGCCAATACTCCAGAAGACAGGAGCAGAATTCAAAATGATATTAACAGATTAGAGATGGGCTGAAACTAACAAAATGAAGTTCAACATGGACAAGGCAGAAAAAATGAAATGCAACGATACAGAATGGGGGACATGTGAAAAAGATCTTGAAGTCCTCGTGGGCAAGTTAAACGTGAGCCTACAATGTAATGCAGCGGCAAAAAAAGCCAATGGGATTTTGGCCTGCATAAATAGGAGTATAGCGTCTAGATAGCCATGTACAAATATGTGAGGGGAAGCCATAGGGAGGAGGGAGCAAGCTTGTTTTCTGCTGCCCTGCAGACAAGGACGCGGAACAATGGCTTCAAACTACAGGAAAGGAGATTCCACCTGAACATCAGGAAGAACTTTCTCACTGTGAGAGCTGTTAAGCAGTGGAACTCTCTGCCCCGGACTGTGGAGGCTCCTTCTTTGGAGGCTTTTAAGCAGAGGCTGGATGGCCATCTGTCGGGGGTGCTTTGAATGAGATTTTCCTGCTTCTTGCAGGGGGTTGGACTGGATGGCCAGTGAGGTCTCTTCCAACTCTACGGTTTTATGATTCTATAAGCTTATACAATAAATTGTGAGCATTCTTTTTCATATCAGAAACTCCAGAGAGCCGTGTGTATTTGTAATGCGACCATTCACAAAATCCCAAACCAAACAATGACTATTTCTAACAAATAGGATTATTAAATACATAACTCAGGCAGCTCGTTACCTAAACTAATACAGTGGAGTGTGTGTGTGTGCATATGTGTTTGTGTGTGTGAATTTATATGTGTGTGTGTGTTTGTGTGAATATGTGTATATGTGTGTGTATGTATGTAGTGCGGTCATTCATTTATAATTAAAAACACAGTATAGAGACCATACTTCAAATCTTCCATCATTAAAAGTCAGAGAATAACATTGAATATATATTCTAACTCAAGAGTTTCTATGTTATTTGGGGGGGAGGGGGGTGACACAGCAGATAGGAAAGAAAGTAGGAAGGGATCATACATGATGGGCATTAACTAACCCACACACAGGAAGTATAAGCTTTGCAATACATTGTGAGCATTCTTTCATATCAGAAATGGTCCTTGAATTCATGAAGTATAGAAACCTGAATTTTTCCTAAAGTTTCAAGCAGATTCTCAGGACTCTTTTGACTCAAGAGATATATTCTATCATTCACTGGTCTTTCTCATAACGTTCCCGAATGGTGTTCTTATCCACCTTAAAAATATAACACATGGGTGAGTAGATTTTTGGCTGCTATTGCAATAGAGACCTCTACACCTTTTCCTTTCCTTCTCTCAGTCTCTTGCAGTGGGACTTACTGTGAATTATGAAAACAGACAGGCCACTGAAACTTGATCTTGTGCTCATAAGCATCATTACTCATCTGTGAAGTTTTGCATTTGCTGGCTTAAAAAGAGAACTCCACACTCTCCAGCCTCAAGTGTTTAAGAAATGGCTGTGTGCCAGGCACCAGCTGCAGAAAATCTTAAAGAGATCGAGGCCCTTTTTCCTTCGTAAGGTGTAGATGGGAAAGAGTATTGTTGAATCAGTCATAAACCTAAACTAAGGACTATCTAGGCCAGTGGGTAAGAATCTTAGAAACTGCATTCCTCCAGCAGTCCAATGTCTATTGAGGTCATTGATTTGCCTTTAGTAGTGTTCGGCAGCCAGATGTGTCAGAAAGCTCACAAACAAGCCATGAAAGGGATGACCATATCCTGTTTATATTCCCAGATTCTGGTACTCTTGAGATATTGTGCCAGAGACACTTGGTTCTATTTGCATGGGAAATGGCAAATTGCTACTGATGGACCAAACTTCTATCAGTTCATCTAATTCTTCTTTAAGTCCTCACAACCTCTGAGGATGCCTTCCATAGATGTGGGCGAACTGTCAGGAGAGAATGCTTCTGGAACATAGCCATATAGCCCAGAAAATTCACAGCAACCAAGTGATTCTGGCCATGAAAGCTTTCAACAACACTTCTTTAAGTCGATTAAGCTACTTAAAGGCAGCTAAACCAAGCCCATTGCCACATTGCCACTGAAAGAACAACAGAAGCATGTTTTTGTCATTATGCAATACACAATCCAGCAAGATGACTCTTTAGCAATAATCATAGTGTGAATATTATCTCTATGAAAGGAGATAGCATAACCCTTTTGACCTCTTGCCCCAATTATTTTTTTATATATTAAAATATAAACAATTCTGTATATATTTGTATAATTCTGTACACACACACACACATAAACTAGAAGGTCTGGCTAATTTTCTGCATACTCATGCAGGATTATGGACTGCAGTAAGGGGACAAGGCGTACAGATTACAAAACTGGGAAAAACACTCTCCAAATATATAAGCATTGTAGTTGTAGCAATTTCCAAGAACTAATGTTATCTACTGTGTTATCTACTAGATTATTCCCTTTTCCAAAAAACTCAACTGGTGCAAGGCAGGCTAGAGGGACACTGAAACTGCATTTTCATAAACAAAGCTTGCTTTTAGTGCCAGAAAGCAATACAAAAAAGATTTGACATCATTTACTCAATTTCATTGACTTGATATATCTTATGTTCCAAAGGTACTATTTTGCAACTTCGTTTTTCCATGTTAGATTTTTGAAAATGACATCCCTGCTATTGTAAACACTGGACCACTTCTGAATGTTGAATGTTGGAATGTTGCTAGGAAAAGACACATTTTGTTTTATGCGTTCAAGTTGTTTTTGATGTATGGTGATTCTCTCTCTTTCACACACACATACACACAGAGGCAGGATTTATTCACATTTTTGTCATGGCTCTCTAAGGCTCAGAGAATGTACCCTGCCCAAAGGCACCCAGTGAGTTTCCATGACTGTGTAGGGATTTGAACCTGGGTCTCCCCGAGTCCTAGTCCAACAATCAAAGCAATATACCACACTGGGTCTCTAAGGATCCATACAGGCTGGATAATTTATTTTCTCAAGAAAGCAAGGCACAGGAATAAGCAGCAAAAATAGGTACCTGAGTTTGTCTGCTATGAGTATCACTCTTCTCTCCAACAGCAAGGAAGCAAAGACTCTGCTTAAGTGCCGGATGCTGAGTGAAGAGAACAGGGATTCAAAATCCACATGCTCCAGCCTTGAATCAAGGGGTCGACGCAACTCGATTATCTGAAAGAATAAGAAAAACGATTCAGATGATTTGGTCTGCCTGAGATGAAATTTAGAGCCTAAAATATTTCAAGAACAATCTCCACTATTTGGAGGTTACACTTAACTCTCCTGGACCCTAGTTTTGAACTTACTGTACCTCTGTCCCAGATCCAGGTAGGAAGTTTTTGATAGTGATGGTCCGACCCAGAGCTGGAAATGGAGCCTCCATGACACTCCTCATAAGGGGCTGCACCAAGGCAGGGGAAATCCCACGCCTTTTCTCAACTTCATCTAAGATCTTTGAAAAGGGAGAAAAACCAAAGAAGTAAAAGTGAAAAATTGTTGAAAAGGGTTACTTTTTAGACTACTCCTTTGCTTTAGTTCCCCCTGTTTATAGGTTTTCCCAATAGTGTAGATACCTCCGTGATGTCGAAGGCTTTCATGGCCGGGATCACAGGGTTGTTGTATGTTTTCCAGACTGTATGGCTATGTTCCAGAATACTTCTGAAACATGGCCATACAGCCCGGAAAACATACAACAACCCTGTAGATACCTCCCTTTGTATTAGTTTTTTGGGTGGAGCATAAAAACCCCTTAGAGGCCAGCCTTAGTTGGTATATTCCATTTGCCTGTACAGAGCTCTCTTGCTAGACTCCTCCTTTTTTGTGCAGCAGAGCTACAGGGTCTAGAGGCTTGGGCATTGTCTGGTAATCTTAGGCCCAAGCAATCCAAAACAGGCATCCTTAGCACCTGCATTCAGCCAGTATTTACATACCAGTCCCAGAGACAACAGAAGCTTTTGATCATCTTAAGCTTCACAAGAAAGAAGATTGAGACAGTTTATAAGCACCAGCTTGTAAACCATCACTTTGCATCAGAGGCAGAAGACTTTCAATGACTCCAGAGAGAGGACTGCAACCAGCAAAATCTCCTTTTGTAATGTATTGTTTTAAGCTATCTTATAATAGTTCCAGGTGGAGTTAACCCTTTAATTCATCTTGTCTTCAGTAAACTCATTTTGGTTATCTTTTCACCTTGCCTAAAGTGCCTCTGTATGTTAAAGGTCTTGATCTTTATACAGATAGCCCCTGTATAAAGCCAGATACTATAGTTTTTCCCATAGGCTCGGGCATGCCATCACAAAGTCCCAGAATCCCATTGGCCATGTTGACCAGAAGATCCTCAAAACTAGTCAAAATGAAACTATTCCAAACTCTGCTAAGAGAAATACATGTTTCATGTGTTTCCCCCTCCTGTCCCTCTCTCACCAGTTCTCCATTTAAGAATAATGATTTGAACTGAAACGATAGCACATGGGAGGGTGGATGAAATAATTCACTATTTAAAGTACACACTGTCCATCCTTACCTTAGAAAAGAGGTTGAAACATCCCAGGCGGCTCACAATGCAGTAAACTTCAGGGAGACGTTTCCCCTTCCCACTGGGCTTTCAAGAGAGACAGGCAAAAGACCCACAGAAATACATAGTAATTAATAAAAAAGGAACTATATGTAGCAAGCGCATACTAAACAGAGCAGACAGTCTCCTACGATATCCTCAAATTTTAGAGAATAATTTTTGAGTCTCCTACATTCTTAATGCTTGAAAAGACGAACTGTGGAAGTAAAAGGAAATCCATAAGATTTTAATTTTTAAAAGTACTATATATGATAAATATAGGTAACAGCTTGTTCTACATATTTTTCTTAATTTAATTACAAATATAGTAGACTCTCAAACAAAGATAAAATGTTTAGGAGAATATGCCGCCTCAGATTATGGCAGTTTCCTTCCATAGAGGTTTTAAAGCAGAGGTTGGATGGCCATCTGTTGGGAATGCTTTTCATGTTCTTGCATGGCAGAATGGGGTTGGACTGGATGGCTCTTGGTATCTCTTATAACTCTACAATAAAGACATGCCTATTTTACTTATTTCTTTTAAACAACCCGAGTGAATGAAGGCCATAAAATCATTATCTCAGGGCTTGGAAGGTCCTAACGACTAGACTTTTTTCTGCCTCTAATTTAGATGGAAGAAAAAAGAGATAGTTACCAGTAGTCTTCTGCAGTATCCAAATCTTCTGCTACCATCTTCACTAGTTAAGACGAAGGAGAAAGTCTCACTGAAAAATTGAAAGTAGAAGGAGCGGAGAAAAGATTTATTATGACAGCTCTTTGTTTACAGCAGTGGTTCTCAACCTATGGGTCCCCAGGTGTTTTGGCTTACAACTCCCAGCCAGTTTACCAGCTGTTAGGATTTCTGGCCAAAATATCTGGGGACCTACAGGCCGAGAACCACTGGTTTACAGAGAATCAGGAATAATATGAGTGCATTTGGGGTGGGAGATATTCCTGAAACTGTGCTACTTTGGATTGTAGGTGGAAAAAACACATATCTGATTCATTCCCTGAATTCAAAAGATGAATGAAATGGACTCCTGTATGGTTTGGGTCCAGGTTACCTACAGGATCACCTTATCCAGTACAATCCATGGCTGCTTAGGACACTGAGGTCCTTTGGGGGATGTCTACTCCAACAAGCCAGAACCCAACTGGCAACCGTCACCCAGAGGACCTTTTCACCAGCCACCCCACAACTGTGGAAGGATCTGCCCAAAGATATCTGACAACTAAAAGAGCTGTCAATTTTAAAACAGAATTAAAGACTTATCTCTTCTCACAGGATTACCCAGTCAACTCTGAATTATGAGTTTTCAATTTATTACCACTATATATTGATTTTGTGCCTTGTGTTTGTAGTATCTTTTCATAATGATGTGTTTTTACATTATGACCCACTTTTCCCGCATGAGACTCAAGCCAGTGAACATGGTCCTTCTTCCACCTCAATCTTATCTTCACAATAGCCTTGTGATGTAGGTCAGGCTATAAATTAAATGACTGCGCCCAGGTAATTCCATGTCATCTTCAAGAATGAAACTGGGTTTTAGCTTGTGTCTCTCAGATCTTAAGTCTGACATTCTAATCCAGGCTTCCATAACCTATAATACTCCAGACATGCTGGAATGAAACTGCCATCATTCCAGATAACATGGTGACTAGGAAGGTTAGAGAAGGTTTTCCCAACATAATCATCTCTAGATATGTTAAACTGAACACATCTGGAAGGAAGAAGGTTGTGCAAACCTGCTCTAACCACTACTCTAAACTGATCCTAAGAACATAGCTGGTTGGGGGGTAAGTGGGCAGGGTCTGCTCCAGTCAAGCGACATATACTTGTAAGTTCTGGCTACTGCTTGACACAGTGTGATAAATAATATGGACCTTTGACCTGAGTGTTGTACAAGACTATTATGTTGCATATTTATCCATAAAGGTAATAGAATCTAAAAAGAAACTACTTCACTCTATGTTACTGGTTTTTGTTGCTTGCATATTTAATGTGTAGTGTTTATGCTGGGAACTAAAAGTACATTTTAAGATGTTAATAGCTTTAAAATTCTTTATTACTGTTGTTTGTGATTGCCTTAATGTTGCAGGAACAAAGGAGTTTCACAAATAACTTTAAACATTTTTTTTTGGAGAAAGACTCATTGTTGGAGGAGAGGAGGAAGAAAAATACTAGTGCTTATCTTGCCTGGTAAATTGGCACACAGGTATCCAGTCTTTTGCGTCAGGGAAGCAAAACTGAGGAATGGCTTTAAGCTGGTCTTCTGCTTCCCTCATGAATTTGAAGGAACGTTCAAGCTAGCAAAAAAGAGAGAGAGAGAGAGAGAGAGAGAGAGAGAAATGGGAGTGTTTCTGATTAGTTAAGTGGGAGTGAAAGAGCTCCAAGTATCCCCATCCCATCCCCCAATAAAAGGAGAGGTGATGACAGAGATGAAGCTTCTGCCTGGAAGATATTAACAAAGCTGCTAGCCTGGCTCACCTGACCTTCACATATTTCTTCCCTGAACTAATATCCTTTCCCCATCTAGCCGACACCAAACCTTATGAATTCTTCTATCTAGCCAACTTCAGTATGCATCAAACTCTTTACAAGGAAACTTTAACTAATTTTAGAGATACTTTCAGCTGCACGGTTTGATCATCTGAGAACATTAAAGTATACCAAACTAGATCAACCAATGCTTCCATCTAACCAGGATAAAGGAAAGCGTACTCTGAGGCCGCATAAATTCCTGGGCCCAAACTTTGCAGCCCCAAAGCCTCCCATCACTCTCCTAACCCCTCTTAGGTAAAGGTAAAGGTTTCCCCTGATGTTAAGTCCAGTCGTGACCGACTCTGGGGGTTGGTGCTCATCTCCATTTCTAAGCCGAAGAGCCGGCATTGTCCGTAGACACCTACAAGGTCATGTGGCCGGCATGACTGCATGGAGTGCCGTTACCTTCCTGCTGGAGCAGTACCTATTGATCTACTCACATTTGCATGTTTTCGAACTGCTAGGTTGGCAGGAGCTGGGGCTAACAGCAGGCACTCATTCCGCTCCTGGGATTTGAACCTGGGACCTTTTGGTCCGCAAGTTCAGCAGCTCAGTGCTTTAACACACTGTACCACTAAGTCTAAAAAAATCATTGTGGTTTTTGGGCAATTCATCATTTTGGAGGAGACAGAGAAGGAATCTGAAGCATATTAGCATGGCAGGATGGGAGAGTTGTGCCCCCAAAGGGGTTCAGGGTATGAGATACTGGC
The DNA here is from genome assembly GCF_035594765.1 of Anolis carolinensis. Lineage (NCBI taxonomy): Eukaryota > Metazoa > Chordata > Lepidosauria > Squamata > Anolidae > Anolis > Anolis carolinensis. Next base: position 181,841,218 of record NC_085845.1, read on the forward strand.
CCCCAGTCACTGATCAGTTGTCCATCCTGATTTAATCTAATGTTTGCTTCACACAGGAACTCAGGAATTGCTTTTTCCCACCACATGTGACCTGATCCTCCTAAATCAAGGGTGGGCAACATGTATCCACCAGGTATCCTTAAAACCTGCCACCAAAATTAGATGGGTAATCACATACCTGAAATCTTCTTCCAAACTGGGAAAAGCCCATTGAAGCAAGCATTTCCTGCTTGTTTTAATTGTATTTTCCACCCTGTCACAAAAATGTCATGCACCCTGTCCCAAGATGGCAGTAGGAGAGTAGCTCCTGAATCTGCCCTGCCTGTTTTAAATGGAGATGTCAGTGACTAAATCTGGGACCACCTGCATGCAAAGTGTGTGCTCTATCACAGAACTCAGATGTCTGAACGAAGTCTACCTCTCCACCTTCCCCTGGGAAAAAACTTGTAGTAAGTTTGTTTCCCGATCCAGCAATTCAAGAATGCATTCGTGTGCTGAGATGTTCTCCGGTATGCCCACCTTTAAAGGAAACTGCTGTGTGACTTCGGGGACATATGGAGTGCAAGCCTGCTTCTTGTGCAATGACACCACTACAAAATACTCAAAGAGCTGCCTCTCTTGGTACTCAATCAGATCCCGCTCCAAAGTTTGGTATTTGGGGGCTTGCTTCAGGCGAGACTTCACATGAACCAGGCGCTGGCTGTGAGCTACACAAAGGCAGAGAAAGAAAGTCAAATAGATCTGTTCTATTTATAATATCCAGTTTAATTCATACTCCCATTTTTCTGACTTCTAATGTTGGTCAGGCTGACAATGTATAACTAGTCCAAGGCTGCCCCAGAGAATGTTATGGCTCTGTAGTGCCTTCAACCTGGCTCTTTAAGAGTCCCATCCCAAATAATTAAACCTTGTCGCCCATTTGATTACACCCAGCATTGAACCACAGCTGGATTATACAGATAAAAATGATCTATCTGCTAATTGAAAGTATCAGTTCTTGTCAGAAAAAAAACAAAGGGAAGAAAAATTATTTTACAGTATTTGAATGTCTGCATAAAGTACAAAAGTGCTTAGATGAGGGGCAAGGGGAGTAGTAGAAGTATGGAAAACTGGACAAGTGAATATTCATCCCCAAACTTGTAATGATTCGACCAGGGATAAAAACACTTTGTCTTCAGATTCCTTCCTTCCTTACCTTTTAGCTTTTCTTCAGTGTCACTGTCTGATTCACTGTTCTCATCTGTAACTAGTAGCAAAGGCAGAAAAGAAAAATAGATAATATTAATTTTCTAAATGATAATCACTAAGCAGCAGACAATGTTCTTGGAACCCAGTTCTTACTTGGGAGAGGGGCCACAGGTCCAGGCTGCATAACTTTCTCAATGTCCCACTTCAAAGGCATAGAAATCCATATTAGTCCGGAATATTAGTATGCTAAGGGATCTTAGAGACTGAGAGAACAAAGTCCCACTGACAATATTAAGTGCATTCCCTTTCTTCTCCTATATGTCATAGGAGAAGCAATGGAGGAAGCACAGCTGATAAGAAGGAAGAGGATATTAGAAGGAAATGGTGTTGCATATAGAGCAAGCACCATATGCCTTAGGCAGCAAGCACCCGTCCTTTATAACTGATATAATGGTTACTGAGGGATTTATCCCATGTATTTAATAATGGATAATTTTGAGCATGGGTGAAATATTAAATATCATTTGCGGCACACTTTTTAATGAAAGCACACTCACAGTTCACATTAATCCCTTCAGCAATCCTTCCTTTTTACCTCTTCCTGAGCTGCTCTCTGTCGACTGAGACAACCTCTTGACTCGTTTCTTTCCTCTTCGCGACTCATACACAGCATTGATTTTTAACACTAGCTGCTTAACAAAAGAGAAAAGTGAGTGCCTTCTCCTTCCCATCAAAAATCAAACAAATAAGACACCTAAATTGATAATTTGGGCCAATAAATTAATTATTCCTGTTACCTTTCTATTCATTACATCACTTATTTTTCTGAGACTCTCTCATTCATCTTTGATGCCTTTTTTCTAGTTGAGACTATCAGAATATTGCATTTGAGAAAACTACTATACAACTTAACATTCATCCAGGCAGCTAAATATATATCAACCAGTCAAAACCTTTGCACTGAGTGGCTCACTTTGCCGTATTCTCTGATCCCCCACAAAGAATTCAAATGTTCATGTTGTTTCCCATCTTACAATGACTCGAAGGCAAACCCATCATGGAATTTTCTTGACACGATTGAGTCAGAGAAGGTTTGCCACCGTGCCTTCCTCAAAGACTGAGAGTGTGGGACTGACCAAAATTAATCTAATGGGTTTTCATGGCTGAGCAGAAATTTGAACCCTGATATCTTGAAGTCCTAATGTAACATTCAAACCAGTACAACCACAATGGCTCTTGAACTTTGCAGTATAAATTTACTGCATGGCACAAAATGGATAGAATATGGGTGTGAAAATACTGGCTAGTATGGTGTAAATACCCTAAAAGAACCAGATCTTGTCCAATCTTGGAAGCTAAGTAGGGTCAGCACTGCTCAGTACTGGAGTGGGAAACTACTAATGAATGACAGGTGCTGTGGGCTACTATTCAGAGGAAGGAACTGGCAAAACCACTTCTGAGTATTTCTTGCCTAAGAAGACCCCATGAAATTCATGAGGTCGTCACAAGTTGACAGGTGACTTAAAGGCACACACTCTCACACAAATGTACTGGGTGGCCACGTCCACTAGAATGTTTGTGTATGAAGATCAAGGGTATTCTACAATAACTAAGCATTCTAAGCCATAAAATGCCAGTTCACATAAGAGAAATCTTTGTTTTGAATAGCTGTCAGACCATCTTCGAAAAGTGTAGTTTACACAATTTCTATGTCTTAAGAACACTACAGTATTTCTTTGATTCTAAGATGCCATCAACTGAAAGATGCACATTAATTTCAGTACTACCAACAGAAAAAAAAGCTTATATAAAAAAGCACTTTTGATTATAAAACACTCTCTGTTTTTAGACATGTTTATATGGGGGAAGGGAGTGTGCCTTAGAATCAAAGAAATATGGTATTATTTTTGTCTGTGAAGCAAAAACCGTACGTGAGAGTTGGACGAAACTTAGGGACATTATTTACAACTCTTAATTTCACCATGTTCATGAAGCCTAATTTTATATTATATCTGCAGTAAAAATATGAGCCTGGGGGAATGAAATGTTCTGTCTGCCTGGATGGTGATTAAAACAAAGCTTAGATGACATTTCATTTGAATAGCTAATAAGGACCATACAGTTAGTTTGGAAAAACATTTCTTTAGAACTAGTTTCATTTCAGAAAAGAGTTCAAGCCCTGATATATGCATTTGTGGGTGTGTTTGTGTCTGTATGTAGTAGGGGGAGGGCTCCACCAAACCTTCTTATTTCTCTACCCCACAAACGGAGGTTTACCTTGGGAATTTTTTTCCTCCTCTTGCCATTTTGTGGGTCACTCAAAGAGAAGAAAGTATCATCAGGGCTGCTAGGAGTGGAAGGAGGGCTGGTTTTGGAAGGGGAACATGTTCCATCCCGATTTGATTTCCGTATATCTAATAACTTGAAACTCCGCCGTTCTGAGTTTTGCCGAAAGAAGATGGGTTTAGACAGCAGCTGGGGAAATAGAACAGAACAGAAAAAGATGGATATTAGCATTTAGTCTTATGCTATACCAAGAAAAATGAACTTCCTTGGAGTTACTGCTACCCCAAGCAAGGGAAGCAAAGAACATCTTACGTTACCTAGAAACCTAATTTCAGGAAACTTGAGTTACAAGAATTATTACCAATAACCCCAGGCTTAATGAATCGAAGGAGCCCTTATAGTTTTCAAAGGACAAACTAAGTAGAAGTGACTTTTTATTTTCCACATCATGACAGAATGCATAACATTTTCCAGGAGGTCTTTGTTTTGTTTCCTCTGCTTTGCACACCCACATTTGGGGATTTTATAGAAAACAAAACAAGCCAACAAAAATTAACCAACCAAGCAGCCACAGACATTTGTTCTAGAGAATGAAGGGGCTACTGTACCACATCTGACTAAAAGCCATATGGTCCAATAGTCTATCAACTGGTGGTCATTTCTAGTGGCTACAGAGACATGTTTAGACATCCCTGCAGTCGCAAATTAATGGACCTCCCCGCTTCCAAACCCTGTTATTTTGTGATTGCATCTATCCAGTAGAACCACAGAATGGTCTGGCTATGGTTCACAGGTCTATTGGTTCAAATTCTGGGTTTGGCTCTGCCATCAAATCTTTACCCCGTAGCCTTGGGAATGCTAAAATAGGACTACTGTGCTAGTAGGCACTCTGTGTAGTGTAACTACTTAAAAAAACATTTCTTTTCATTTTTAAAATCCCTAAACTCTGAAGAAAAAGTCACCCTCGTCTCATATTTTCTGACTATGGAAAATAAAAAGAACACTTCCCACTGCATCTAGTGGAATTTCCAGACCAAAAGAAACTTTATCTATGAACAGGAGGAGGCAATTGGGCAATTAAAAGGTTCCAGATTATGAGGCTGCTTCTGTTTCCCTTACTCATTTGAGCTCTATTTCTTTTCTCCTTTTTTTCTGCACATCCAGAATGCAAATAGAAATGTTTTCTCTATATAAACTGTGCTCTTGGATACATCCACAGTGCACAAGGACACCCATTTCCTAATACATTATCACTTAGAATACAGTGAAGAAAGATACTATATATCTTAGTTTTGTATTCAAAATAGCATCTAGCATAATTTAGTTCTGAATAAATGTGGCAGAGCTCCCATCTGATAACCTTTCTTTCTCGACACTTGCATGTTGAGGGTGTGGAGTAGAGTTGCTAATAGCAGTGACATTCAACTAAAGGACATTTTCCCACACAGGTCACATTCTTGCTTCACAACTGGCACTAAGAAAAAAGATTACACTTGCCAGCAAAAAGCAAAATCCCATATCTATTTTTAGGTGAGTGTGTCAGAAAACTGCAACTGCATCTCTTGCCCAGATGTAATAAAAGAATTGCCAACCCACTCTTCTGTATCATTCAAGCAACAGGTAGGAATGAATATGTATCCTAAACTGTGTTCACTAACTTAATCTGTGTGGACAACTGTAGCCATCCAGATTTTTTAACTTTTCAACTCCTATAATCCCTTAACATTGCCCATGATGATGATGATGATGATGATGATGATGATGATGATGATGATAAAGGCCACCCTACTGGGATCTGTGTGCATCATCCGAAAATACATCACACAGTCCTAGACACTTCGGAAGTGTTCGAATTGTGATTTTGTGAAACGAAATCCAGCATATCTATCTTGTTTGCTGTGTCATACAATAATAATAATAATTTATTCTTGTATCCCGCCACCATCTCCCCGAAGGGACTTGGGGCAGCTTACAACAGGGACATGCCCAGCATCACAACATAACATCATCAAAACAGTGATTTAAAACAGTAGTTAACACAATGCAGCAATAAAATATGAACATAAATAAATACCTTAATGATGACTGGGACTCCTGGGAATTTTAAAGCAAGAACACGTGGAGTAAGACAAATACAGCCTATATCAACTTAACACTTTGGATACTATGACATCCTACCCAAGCGCTGCATACACAACTCAAGTAATCATGAAGCATTTATAAAAAATATAACTCCCAAGAGTACACAATACTCACAAAACCTGAAGGTTGAGGGCCAGCAGCTGCCCAGGGAAATCTGTGTATTTTGAAGTGAGCATTTCTCACATTTCTATTCTATTATGATTCACTCATAAAATTGCATTACAACAAGCAAAGCCAGATATAGATGACTAACGTGAATAGCAAAATGATGTTCCCTTCTCATTCTATACTTAGATGCTGACTGGACAGACATCTTACTTCAGCATTTGCAATAGAAAGATGCTATACACGCTACTACTTGGGGACTCCTGGGTGGGCTGTGTGGCATGCATAAGTCTATCCTCAAATGGAAGGGAAGGGGATTGCCCCTGCTCATCTCCAGTATCTGCTGCCTGAGGCAACTGCCTTATTCTGCAGGTTGAGAGGGTCAGACTTGCAAAGTACAGTCAGATATTGTCCTTTGTAGATACAGAAAAGCAAAGCAAAAAATACTGCACACGTTTCAGTAAGAAAGTTGCAAAACAAAACAAAGTCTAGAAATATTTCAAATGAATCCCAGGGCAAAGTTAGTCCGGCCAATAGCTAGAAAGGTCCCTGCAACCTTTGAATTTCTAGCCAGACCCACAAAAAGCAGTCTGCTTTATGGCCATACAGAGTTCCCCCACGTTTTGGCTGTGGGCTGCCAGAAGCTGCAAGTGAAAACCCACAGCAAGAAACCATCATTCCTAACCCAGCAGGATTCAGCAGACTTAAGAGTTTATCCTTTAAAAATCACTGAATAGGGTAGGCAGGAAATTAACTCCATCACAGAGTTAATCCAAGATGGGAAACCACATCAGAGAGCGAAACAGCCGTTTTCTTCCCTGCAGGGCATCAGCTTTCCCACCACATTAAACTTCGTAACACAGCCAAAACACATAACTTTGGGGCACTGAACGCTCAAGTCACACTGGTTAGACCAGGATACCTTTGTGGGTGTGCCAGGGACCGAAGACGAAGGAGATGCTGGAAAGTTCAGAACACATTTTTTCCCCAAGCAACGACTGTTTGTCTCAATATCCTCATAGGGATTCTCTTTTGCTGGAGGATCTAGAAAGAAAAGCCAAAGGCAACAGATAAATCAACACATAAACATGTGAACCTTTCAATATCCTAAGAACCTAGAAACTGCCAATGTTGAATTAGATCCTCTACCAACCACACTTAGCATGGCATGCTCCAGATGTGTTGGGACCATATCTGGGGATGATGGAAGTTGTGACATTCACAATGGCTGGAGGGTGATAACATTTTTTTACCTGAATGTCAGCAGCTCATGCAGACATCCTAAGTGGCTTGCATGAGGAAAAAAGAAGAGGAAAGTTGAACAGAAAGAAAAAGAGAGAAGTGGACTATTTGAAATAGAGTTAAGGAAGCATCCTCAAGTAGGCAGGAGGTGTACTGAAGTTATGTGTCATGTCTTGAAGTGCTGAAGATTCATGCTTCAATATACTATGGCCACAAACAAAGAAACTACCAAGAGTATTGAACACTATTCATTTTCACACTTATTGCAAAATTATATCATAGTAAATAACTTTAATACAAGGTCAATTTAACAACTAATTCAAAACCCACTATCTTCTCAGTAAAAGTCGTCTTCCTGAGATCTGGGGAATCATTTTTAGATCAGTCTGTAATTAGAGAGTAATATAAACATACAAAGTATTGTTTTTCTTGGATGTACATGCAGTTTTTAAACTCCTAGCATGCCTTTTTTTTCACTCCTTCTAGTATTCGTTGGATTCACCTACTCCTTATGTTGCTGGCTGTAGACCTTTGTGAGAGTTCCACTCCTGAAATGGAGGGACAAAAGCTTCAAGACGAGGTTGAGGTAGATCTCCTTCTGTTGCTCCCATCTCAATGAAGGCAGTGAATTGTTTTCTAGCAGGTCTACTTGTTGTGAAAACAAGGTTTGTCATGTGACCCAGGCTACTGTGATGTATTTTAAATTATTCTTGCCAGCAGGGTGATTTTGAGTACAAAGAAGTTCCACTGCACATATGCCAAAAGTTTTTTCTATTGTCACATCCCCTGCTCCTAATAAAGGGATAGGCTACTTATGGTCTAATATTATTGAATTATCAGGCCCTCAATGAGCATGATCAATAGCCAAGTATGATGGAAGATGAAGCCCAACACCTAGAGCATTATATGTTACCCACCCCATTGTAACATAATGTTGTATTAATTCACAGATGCCTCATAATGGGTTTAACACCATATGCGCCCACAAATTTTCATCAATTTGTTCAAAGCAACCCACTTCTAGCTCTCAAAGGCCTACCTAGAATATCTTCATAGACATTTTCTTCTGATAAAGTGCGTGTTAAAGCCAGTTTGGTCTGAGCATACCAGTCCACCCGACCATTCTCAGAGGATGACTGCAACAAGTCTTCAAACTCGTATGATTTCCTGTAGTGTTTTGAGTAGAACGAGCACCATATTAAGAGACTGAGGTAAACCAAATCATCCACTAAACAAGCAGGAAAATACATCTTAACATAGTTATATTATGTTAAACAACTATTTAAAAATGTGTATGTGTGTTTAGATTTATTACAACAGCTTTCCTGCCATCATATACTGTGGATTACAACTCTCATTAGCTTCTTTAGCATCATCATTGGTCAGAGATAACATCTATACACATAATAAAAGTGAAAATATGTATGTGTGTATGTGGCTGGGGTATCCACTTACGCGGATAAGCTCCCACTTCCACAAACAGCTATAGTTCCCACTACTCAGGAGACAACAAAGGCCCTCCCTCCAATGACATAGCAGATTATAACGAGCGCCATGAACACATACAAGAGCCCTGCCAATGTCCTCCACAAACACCATACTGACTCCACTCAAGTGAAGGCTTTGATACGGGGACAATTTCATCATTTGCTGCTTTTCCTCTACCAAAGGCACACCCAGTGTTTCTGACTCTATCGATTGGTGTGGAATTTGCATGGCCATGCCCACTGTCTCTCCCTTAACCCTTTCCTATTCTGTTCTATGGCACACAGCAAACAGGAATTGATCAGCAACTGAACATACTTGAGGGGTTTGGGAAGAATTCACTAATTCAACTATGCATCACAGTTGTAACTACTGTGATGTATAATTTGCCTGCAATCTAAGAGCACTCTGAACTTCACCAATGGTGGACCTGGAAATAACTTGGCACACAGAACCCCCATGACCAACAAAAAATACTGGAGGTCTTTGGAGGGATTTATAGGAGTTGTAGTTGTAGCACACTCTCAACCCAAACAATGATGGATCTGGACCACACTTGGCATGCATACTGAATATGCCCAAATTTGAATACTGGTGGGTTTTGAGGTGAATTGACCTGGACATTTTGCAATCAATTGGCACTCTGAACTCCACCAAAGATGGGCCTGGATCAAACTTGGCATACATAACCCCCATGACTAGCTCAACCTACTGGAGGGGTTTGAGGGAACCGACTCACCATAGTGCGAGTTGTACTTTACCCTACAGCCAGAGAGCACACTGAACCCCACCAATGATGCAACCAGGGCAAACCTGCCCAACATAACAAACTTTAAGTACTGATGGAGTTTTTCAGGGTTAACCTGGCATGATGTCAGTTGTACTTAATCTACAACCTTATGCATTTTGTATTATTACAATTTGACTTCTTCAAATAACCCGGGAAATGCCGGGGAACCAAGTTAGTAGGTTGTAAGTATAAAACATGTAGGGATTTGAGGCCTGATTCATGTATGGGAGGGGTGATAATCTAGCAGAGGAGGTTTTAACACAAATCTTTTTGTCCTGAACCTTCCTTGCCAAACATACTGTCCCAATCAGACTTACAATGGGAAAGAGTCAGACAGGTTACTGTTTCAAGACGATACAACACAACTTATACTTGGATTTAATACACACCAAGGCACACATCATTTGAATAGGAACAAAGCCTACAGCCCTTTGTATGGGGATCTAAACCCAAACCAGTGATTGAGTTATAAAACATTATAAAGGGCATACATACACCACAAGGATATATCTCAATCATCACAAAATGGAAACTCTATACAGAATATGAAAAAAACCCACAGAAGTGTACAAATACCTGTGATCTGCATTAGTCTTATGCTTTCCATTTCTCAGTCTTCTGCTGACAGCTGAAGGGGGAGGCGAAGAAGGAAGAGGAGGGGGTGGGATGGAGGGGAGAGGGGGTAGGTTCCTCTTATTTCTACCTGGTGGAACCCATCCCTCTTCGCCCTCATGTTTAAAAGTCCTCCGAGGCTTGGGGAGTGGATTGATAAAAGGTTTCTTCTCAGGCAACCCAGGCTCAGTGTACACGTTTTCCTCATTGCGGGCCTTGCCCTTCGAACGGGATGCTTTCACCTCTTCCAGAGTCCCAAATATTGGTTCAGGAGCTTCACAGTCCAAGCCAAGGAGCCGCTTACCAAGTTCTGGCCGGCCGGCTCTTTCCTGGCCTTCAGAGGGGCTTTGAACTTCCTCTGGCTTCTCTTGCAGAAAATTTGGAGAGTAATAAGTACCTGGCAATTGTGGCTGTAGTTCAGCTGAGCCTCCCTTCAAGGCCTGCTCCAGTTTTTTCACTTGACTCAAGACTGATATGTTTTCTTTCTGAGCATCTTTCTTACCATCCTTCATCTCAGCACTCCTCCCGATATGAGAATGAAGCTCCTCATCTCTGACCCTTCCATCTATCTTTCTCTCTGTGTGTTGCCCAGCCTTTTTTACACTCTGTATTCTTCTCTCATTCTCTTTGCTTGCCCTCTTACATTCCAGCTGCCAGCTTATAAGCCTTTTGGCATCCACTTCCCTTGCTGCTGCAGTTTCCCTGGCCATCTTCTCTACAACACCCAAAAATGAGCTGAGGTCCTCCTTAACTCCTTGGTCCTCCTCCTTCCATGTAGTTACAGGAGATAGAGTTTCCTTCTTCCCTTCCCACTCTGAAATCTTCTCCCTGATACTCAAAGGCTTATCTTTCAAAGTGACTTTTCCAATAGCCCGAAGGTTCTGAGTGCCCCCCATCTGCTTTGTAATAATCTTGCCACTTTCCCGGATGCTGAGGTCTACAGATGGGTCACCGATGATCATCTTGGAACTGAGCATGTTCTGCTGAAAATAGTCCAGTCTTGCTTCCCACATCAAGTTCTCCAGTGCTTTTAATGTGCCCTTTCCCACAGCAGATGGCTCTACTTTAGGGGCTACCTTGGTGGCAACACTCTCCAAGCGCTTCCCTTTTGAAGGCCCACACTGAAACGTTGTCTTTGTGGCTTTGTTATTTAGACTTTCAAACTGAGCCCTATGCAATGAGAAGAAACAATTAAATAAAATCTTTAGAAGTCAGAAAAAGTTCACAATTGTTCCAACTGTTTCACATCTTTTTAGAGCAGTGGTTCTCAACCTGTGGGTCCCCAGGTGTCTTGGACTACAACTCCCAGAAATCCCAGTAAGTTTACCAGCTGTTAGTATTTCTGGGAGTTGAAGGCAAAACATCTGGGGACCCACAGGTTGAGAACCACTGTTTTAGAAGAATGGCTATAAAGCAGCAGCACTTGCTCATTCCCCCACACCACACAACTCCCAATCTCAGTACTCCCAACATATTCTCAAAACAGTGGGCAAGAGCCAGATTTTACATTAAGTATGAAATCTTAAAACACATAGTCCATGCCACTGCACCCTCCAGAAAAAAAGATGAAGAAATGAACCACAACAAGAGTACATATGGGTCTGGCATTCAAAATCTACCAGGAAAAAGTGCCTCATTCAGTTAAGGAGTGGAGCCTCCGGTGGCGCAATGGGTTAAAGCCTCGTGACTTGAAGGTTGGGTTGCTGACCTGAAGGCTGCCAGGTTCGAATCCCACCCGGGGAGAGCGCGGATGAGCTCCCTCTATCAGCTCCAGCTCCATGCGGGGACATGGGGGAAGCCTCCCACAAGGATGGTAAAAACATCAAAGACATCCGGGTGTCTCCTGGGCAACGTCCTTGCAGACGGCCAAGTCTCTCACTCCAGAAGCGACTCAAGTTGCTCCTGTCACACACAAAAAAAAGTTAAGGAGTAAAATGGCAACAATAACTGTCAGGGACTATTGAGGAATCCACCAGGAAAAAAGAAATGTCATTTGGATCTCAGAAAGACAAGTTGTACATAAACACACCTCTGGCCAATCTGGACAAGCCCTCATTCTTCCATTTAGATAACTAGGAGAGTTATAGGAAACTTAGGTTCATTTCAGAAGTACAATTAAAAACTAGCAAGTCTTTGTTCTCCCCAACTCTTACCTCCAAGGCTGCTCAGAAAGTATATAAATAATAATAATAATAATAATAATAATAATAATAATAATAATAATAAAATTACCTCTCAGTTGTTTTGCAAACACTGGTTTTAGACTGGATGCTCACATCGGGGATGGTGTTTGTTGTCATCGTGTCAGCACCTGGTTTGGCTGCAGTCCAGCTGACAGGAAGATCAGTAAAGTACATATGATATAGTTAGTGTCACAGTGAGCTAATTTCTTGTACTGATAACAAATTCCTGAGCTCAGGATATAGTTTGTTTCATTCTATAACAAAAACTACACACACACACACTCAGTAGGTCTTAAGAGTCCTGAATTCTGCCCACTTCTACCTAAGTTGGAATCCAGTTGCTGACGTATTATGGGATGAGTTGTCCAAAAAAGTAACTTTTAGAAACTCTGATCCAGTCTGTTACAGCATTCTGAAGTTGCTGCTAGTTGATTTAAACTGTCTTTGGAACATAACCCTTGTTCCTCTTTCATTCTAAACTTTATAGATAAAAATGACAAGCACCACCCCTGAATGCATGCCAGAGGATTACCTCTCCATTATTTACACATCACTGAAGCATGTTCTTAGTCTGCTGTGCTCATTAAGTGAACAATAGTTTATCCTGCTTTCATTTATAATAATGGTTCTCAAATTTTGGTTGTCCAGATGTTCTGGACTTCAGCTTCAGGAATTCTCAACCCACGTGTCCAACAATAATATTTTTGTGGAAATTGGTGCAAAATATATGGAAAACCAAAGACTGAGAACAACTGCATTCAATGCTAAGAAAGCATTTGCTCCTGACCTTAGATATATTATGTTGTGAAGCAAACACACATTAACATTGCCTATTATCATGAACCAGAAATGACCCTCACAGGCACAGGGAAATAGTCCATTATGGTGTCTTCTTGTAAAATGCTTTTTTTAAAAGTTCATCATGCTCCATCTTTGACAACATCTGGATTTACAATAAATATGACAACATACTTATGCAATACTACAAATATACATAGAACACAACAGTCTATCTATACTCATAATAAAAATGAAAATATATATGTATGTGTGTGGCTGGGATGTCCACTTCCACAAACAAGCTCCCACTTCCACAAATAGCTATAGCTCCCTCCCTCCCTCCAATGATATTGCAGGTTATAGTGAGCATTGTAAATATGTCCAAGAGCCCTGCCAATGTCCTCCACAAACACCATACCGCCCACCACCCAAGTGAAAGCTTTCATACGGGGCATTTTCATCCTAGATTTTATGTTTTGCCTCCACCAGAGACATGCCAGTGCTTCTTACTCTCTCCATTGGTGTAGAATTTGCATGAACCCGCCCACTACCTCCTCTTTAACGCTTTCCTACTCTTTTCAATGGCACACATCAAACAGAGGAATTGAGCAGCAACTGAATATGCTTGAAGGCTTTGGGGGAGAATTCACTATGATTTATAGGAGTTGTAGGTATTGGGATGTATAGTTCACCTGCAATCGACAAGGACTCTGAACTCCACCAACAATGGACCTGAAACTAACTTGGCACACAGAATCCCCATGGCCAACAAAAATACTAATAGTCTTTAGAGTGATTTATAGGAGTTGTAGTTCACCTACATCCAGAGCGCACTATGAACCCAAACAATGATGGATTTGGACCACACTTGACATGCATACTCGATATGCCCACATTTGAATACTGGTGGGTTTTGGGGGGAATTGGCCTGGGCATTTTGGAGATGCAGGTACTGTGATGTATAGTTCACCTGCAATCAATGAGCACTCTGAACACCAAAGCTGGAATTGGACCAAACTTGGCACACAGAACCCCCATGACTAATTCAACCTACTGGAGGGGATTGAGGGGACTGACTCACCAAGGTGGGAGTTGTAGTTCACCCTACAGCTAGAGAACACACTGAACTCCGCCAATGATACTTTTAGAGCAAATTTGCTCAGTATAACAAACTTTAACTACTGACGGAATTTCTGGGAGTTAACCTGGCATCATGTCAGTTGTAGTTAATCTACAACCTTATGCATTTTGTACAATTACAAAATTTACTTTTTCAAATAACCTGAGCAACTCCAGGTACCCAAGCTAGTACACAATAAAATGCAAACATCAATTAACAGAGAACAAAAACAGACAAAGTAATTTTAAAAAATTTAAAGAGATAAAACATTTGACCTGAAACTGAAAAGACATCATTACTAGAAAAAATACCTCTAGATGGACAGTACTCTACAACTGAAGCTTTCTACTTCATTTTGATATATTATGCTGAAGATGCGAGGAAGAAGATAAACCAGCAGATTAGATGCTCTGCCAGGGAGATTCCCCTTTCAATATCTGAGTTTTATGTGAATCTTTAATGCAAACACAGAGTCCTAAATCAGCTTAGAACTAAACAAACAGCCAGCATGGTTTCTTCAGAAAAATATAATCTGCACTAGTGGTTCCCAGACTTATGAGTGACCGAACCATAGTAGTTCTATCTTGCTAGGATTCACACTTTGCTTTTCTGGCTTCCATTGAGTCCTGTTATCTTGTCTAGACCTACATGGCTTCACATGACTGACTGCAGAGTAACTACGTATTTGTGATGTCTCTCTAACCAGATGTCCCCAATGGTTTTCTACAGATGTTAGCAAGCATATATGGTGTAATATGGATTCTTTTTCAAATTCTTTAGAGCAGTGGTTCACAACCTGTGGATCCCCGGGTGTTTTGGCCTACAACTCCCAGAAATCCCAGCCAGTTTACCAGATGTTAGGATTTCTGGGAGTTGAAAGCCAAAACATCTGGGGACCCACGGATTGAGAACCACTGCTTTAGAGTGATGCAGAAGTCACCCAATGGAGGGAGGAATGCAGATCTGCCCTATTCATTTTTAAATTTAGGGAGTGGGGTGGCATGGGGTGTGCGTATGTGTGCACAGACTCTCAAATTTCCATACAGCATTTATTCACTGCTACTTACAGTGGACTTTGCAATGGGTAAGTGTCAATGTTATCCAACACACAAAACAAGAGATTCATAGAAATACATGATCTGATACAGGGGAAATATCAAACTTCCCTAACATGCTTGCAAAATTGTGTTACTTTTAATTTCCAGTGGCATTCTTGTAGTGAAACTGATAATTGCAGATATGGTGACTACTGTCACACAGTAGGAAAATGACATGCATTCAAAATTTGCACAACAGATTGATCATGCAGAAAGATCCCGGATGAGTGAAACTCATTCCTAGGACAACAGAACGTAATCAATAGGCTGAGGCCAAGGATGAATACTGCCTTTGAAAGGGTCTTCTCACGAAGGGTCATTTGGGTCACGGTTCATTATTCATTCCTAACCAATTTCTGCTTCTTTGTTTGGTTGCAGCAGAGGGTGTTTCTGTTCCACATTCAAGGGGGTGAAGAGCTTTTCCATTCTGAAAGGCAATTCTGGGCATTTTAGAAGTCTCTTTTTTCATAACCATGCTTTGCAAGGAGGCATTATACAAAATCAGCAAGCCAAAAGAAAGTTTTCTATGGCCAGCAAAAGCTGATTGTCTTTTACACAATACTTTCCAAAGAGTATTTGGGGGGGGGGGGGGGGGTAGATACCTAGAGGTCTCTGGAGTCCATCCACTTGGCAGATCTGTTACAGATAAACATGCCACAGTCACAGCTTGGGCGGAAAAAAAATCAGTAGAGTTAGTATTGCACCTCCTCCAACTTTTCTGTGTTCATTTTCAAGAGTCCAAGTATTAAGAAGGGAGGAAAAGGAATGAAGCTGCATTTCTTTCTGGGCTCCTTTCCCTGTGATATCATTCAAGCTAGTAATGTTTTCAACATGGAAACTCAACACCAAGTCAGACTAACAGTAATACTACTTAACACTTGCATAGCACGTTTTGCTATTTTGCTATATTTGCTATTTTGAGTGCAGCTTCACATGCATCAATGAGCTAACCTCCCTAAAACAGCCTTGAAAATTAAGTTAGTATTTTCCTGAGAGGGGAAGGGATTGGGTTTATTAATGAGATTTTGTACACCACAAAGGTGAGGCTCAAACCAGAGGCTTTCTGATTCACTGCTTCATCCCTTAGCATCTGTACTAAACCAGCTCTCTCAAGGAGAAAAATACTTAAGTGGGTTAAATTACACTCACATATTTAAGGCACAATCCACCAGGAATTTCCCGAAGTATAAACGACACTGAAAAGAATGCAAACTGTGAAAATGATGCAAAGACACCAGCACATTAAGTGTGATAAACACCACTGGACGATAGGCAAACAACAGATGACCAACCGAAGGATACTGCTCAAACAGAAGATTAAGTTGGTGAGTCCTCCCAAACGAAGGCAGAAGAGGAATCACATTGTGAATTTATTTCCAACCCAGTGGATGCTGTATCCCTGGCAGATTGTCAACTGGGGTAAAAACAGCACACTGAGTTATCCCATTCGCACACAGAAAACTTCCAAATGAAAAGTATAGATTTTCATAAGTGTCCTTCAATGCAGAACTCTCTGAACTTGTACTACATTTAAGGATAAATTTCCCCTTTCCAAAGTCAGCCTCTGTGCATCTATGCGCTGAATAAAAACCCTGTGGGCACCAGGCATTCTACACAGGATTTGTGTGCATTATGACATCCTAAGCAGAGGTTCTCAACCTGTGGGTCCCCAGATGTTTTGGCCTTCAACTCCCAGAAATCCTAACAGCTGGTAAACTGGCTGGGATTTCTGGGAGTTGTAGATCAAAACACCTGGGGACCCACAGGTTGTGAACCACTGTCCTAGAGGGTTTCCTATTATTGTTTAGAAATACACAAGAAAAGTATGGGAAAATATTTGCTATTTAGAGTGACAATGCCATAATGTACTTTCTGACACTGCAGAAAAGGTGTTCAGTAATCAGCATTTTTACACCTTAATAATGGTATGTATGCATGAGTTGGAAATATATATATATAGAGAGAACTGGGACGATATCACATTGGAGTTCTAAAGCACAGATCTGTGTTTCTCTGTTGCCTGGTTTCCTTCAAAGAGGACCTTGGGAAGCCAAGGACCTCTCTGGCTGAAAATTTCAAAGGTTTTGCCCTAAACTACATTTCCCAGAATTCTTGAAAAGCAAAATGAGTGACAGGGAAACATAGACTTACGCTTTAGAACTAATATGATATTGTCCTCAGACAGGCTGGCCTTCTCTCCGTACATTGTGTAAAAGTTTATTTGCTTCTGCAGTCTCACTGGAAAAAAAACTGATGAAAGCAGCATGAGATTTGCAATATGCCAGGCTGAATTCACACAAGTTCTGAACTACAGGAACTACCACCATGTTGAAGTGAGCCCCCCGGTGGTGCAATGGATTACAGCTTTGTGCCAGCAGGAATGCTGACTTGAAGGTTGGGTTGCTGACCTGAAGGTTGCCAGTTTGGATCCAACTTGGGGAAAGCGCAGATGAGTTCCTTCTGTCAGCTCCAGTTTGATGCGGGGACACGAGAGAAGTCTCCCACAAGGATGGTAAAAACATCAAAAACATTTGGGCGTCCCCTGGGCAACGTCCTTGCAGAGGGCCAATTCTCTCACACCAAAAGCAACTTGCAGTTTCTCAAGTTGCTCCTGACATGGAAAAAAATATATTGAAGTGTCTGCATTTCTTTACAATTACAGTAGAGTCTCACTTATCCAAGCTAAACGGGCCGGCAGAAGTTTGGATAAGCGAATATCTTGGATAATAAGGAGGGATTAAGGAAAAGCCTATTAAACATCAAATTAGGTTATGATTTTACAAACCAAAGCATCATGTTTTACAACAAATTTGACAGAAAAAGCAGTTCAATACGCAGTAATGTTATGTTGTAATTACTGTATTTACGAATTTAGCACCAAAATATCACGATATATTGAAAACATTGACTACAAAATGGCTTGGATAATCCAGAAACTTGGATAAGCGAGGCTTGGATAAGTTAGACCCTACTGTACTTCATTATGGAGCCCAGGCACCAAAACAAAAATGTGACACAATTTTTTACAAAATGCCAAAGAAGGGGGAAGCATGAAGAGAACTCTTCAAAAGCAGAGGGAATCAGATAGGCATAATTCATGAAGAGTTCAAGAATCAGGGGGAGGGTGGCCTCAAACCTTTTAAATGTAGCCGTGTGGTTAAACTTTCCTAGGACACAAATTGGCAATAAGGGATGCTAGTTGGAACCTGTCAATGTTCAATGGCATTAGCAATGCCAAATCATTCCTGGAAGAGATATGGATGAGGGAAGGAAGAACTCATGATGGTGGTGATACAAAGGAACCATCTAGTCCATGAGACGTCTAGTGGGAAGCATGCAGAAAGCAACAATAACCCAATAACAAATCTTCCAAAGAGCAAACGGCTCCTGCACCCACTCGCAGGCACACAAGGCTCCAGATTCCCAGGGTCACATGGCTGAGAGCTTCCTCTTGCCAAACAGAGTCGGACCCTGCTGTGACCTTTCTCTTCCACACATTAGTTCCTGCCTGTTTCTGTGCTTCCGAAGAGGCGTTTGTTTACTGTCCTACCGCTGGCATGCAGGAAGTGGCCTTGAAATGAGCTGTAATCATCTTTCACCAGCAGCCACTCTCTGGCTCCTTTTCTAACTTCAGTTCCCCTTTCCTTCCTTCCCGTCTTCCTACCTTAACATCCCTTTCCTTCTGGATGAATCACCCAAAAATAAAACAAGCAGTGTTTCTGAATGAGACCTATATTGTGAAATTGCCCTGCCTTATTTATGAAATCTTATGGCAGGTACAAAAGATGTTGTGGTCAAAGGTCACTGGACGCTAAGCCCTATGAGGTGTATCTTAGGGAGCTGGGTATATTTGGCTTGTAGAAGAGAAAGTTAATAGGGGACGTGATAGTAATGCTGAAATATTTCAAAGGATGTCACACTTAGGAGTCAAGTTGTTTTCTGCGGCTCTAGAAACTAGAACACAGAGCATTTAATTCAATTGCATGAAAAAAAATTCCACCTAAACACCAGAAGGAACTTTCCAATGAAAATAGCTGTTTGACAGTGGAATATGCTGCCTTGGAGGGTAGTAAAGTCTCCTTCTCTGGAGCTTTTAAAACAGAAACTGGATGACTATCTGTCAGAAGTACTTTGATTGTGTCTTCTTGCATGGCAGGGATTAAATTCATTTAAAAACTCACCATTAAAGGTAAAAATACAGTACACACAAACATCCCAGAAAAAAGACTCCTGCAACCACTTAGAATCATAGATTTGGAAGAGACCTCATGGGCCATCCAGTCCAACCTCCTGCCAAGAAACAGGAAAATCACATTCAAAGCACCTCTGACAGATGGGCATCCAGCCTCTGTTTAAAAGCCTCCAAAGAAGCAGCCTCCACCACACGCTAGGGCAGAGAGTTCCACTGCTGAACAGCTCTCACAGTGAGGAAGTTCTTCCTGATGTTCAGGTGGAATCTCCTTTCCTGTAGTTTAAAGCCATTGTTCTGCGTCCTAGTCTGCAGGGCAGCAGAAAATAAGCCTGCTCCTTCCTCCATATGACTTCCCCTCCCATATTTGTATTTATACAGGGCCATCATGTCTCCTCTCAGCCTTCTCTTCTGTTGGCTAAACATGCCCAGCTCTTTAAACCGCTCCTCTGAGGGCTTGATCGTTTTAGTCACCCTTCTCTGGACACATTCCAGCTTAGAGTCAACAAATCCTTTCAATTGCGGTGCCCAGAATTGGACACAGTATTCCAGGTGTTGTCTGACCAAGGCGGAATAGATGGGGAGCATGACTTCCCTGGATCTAGACACTATACTCCTATTTATGCAGGCCAAAATCCCATTGGCTTTTTAAACTGTTGCATCACATTGTTGGCTCATGTTTAACTTGTTGTCCTCGAGGGCTCCAATATCTTTTTTACACATACTGCTGCCGAGCCAGGCATCGTTCATTCTGTATTTTAAAGTCTGGGAGCAACACCAAGAAGGGTTCCTTGTGTTTCCTCATCAAACAGACTTGTGGTGGTGATAAAACCAAGAAAAAAAGCTCTTCCCCACAGATCATTAAGCTGAGTTGGGCTCATATCGGGAGATATAGTCTTTCAGCTAACGTGGACTTAAGCCATTAAGGGCTTTACAGGTCATAACTAGCATTTTGAATGTCACATGGAAATGAACCTGTAGCCCATGGAAAGGTCTGTGGTGTGATTGCTGGCCTGGGTTCAGAGTTCCCTCCTTTCAGGACATTTCTGCCTCTTTTCAACCCTGGAACATGTGATGAGCTCCATGCCTCTCTGTGCTTGAAAAGAGACTGAAGTTTCCTATGAGGGGGAAATTTCTCAATGTGATGAGGTCAGATTGCCTGAGTTTCCTCCTTTCAGGACACTTCTGCCTCTTTTCAACCACGAGGGGTTATGCATGACAGTCATAAGCAGTTTAACTCATGTGATGAGCTCAGTGCCTCTCCATACTTGAAAAGAGGCTGAAGTGTCCTACGACTGGGAAATTTCTCAATGTGATAAACTAGTAAGTTGATATTACTCACTCATTAATATTGACAAAAAGATATCCACATTTACAATTGACATATATTTACTCTAAGGTTTAAAGAAAATATTAATTAGCCTTAAACCACTCCAAAGTGCTTGGAGGGAAATCCAGACATCATTTGGACTGCAATTCCCATCATCCATCTTGATTATGCTGCTTACGGCTGATGGGAGTTACAAGCAGACAAGATCTGAAGAGCTTTAAAGATGAACAGATTTCATATCCACTTGTGATTTCCTCTAGAAAGTTTCTTATCACTGTTTTCTGTAAGAGCTATGGAGTTACAAATGTAGAATATTAAAAAATTAAATTTTAAGTAAGTATGTTTTTAGCCTTCCCGTTTTTAATCATTTTATGCTGTATGCCGACTTTTATGACTGTTTACTGATGTTGATGTTTTATTGATGCGACATTTGTCTTATTTTCAATATTTGTTTTACTGTTTTATTGCTGCTATTGTATTGCTGTCGGGCATGGCCCATGTAAGCCGCTCCAAGTCCCTCCGGGGAGATGGGCGGGGTATTAAAATAAAGTTATTATTATTATTATTATTATTATTATTATTATTATTATTATTATTATTATTATTATGTATAGGACTTTAGGTAGTGCACACATGAAAACATGATTCCATACATTGTAAAATAATGTATCTATGTGTAGTCTCTTTTTTCTGATCTTATAAAGACTCATTGAAAGCATGTGTGTGTGTGTATGTATGTATATGTATATATACACACACCTACATACACACACATACACACACACACACACACACTGGGTTTTTTAAAATCTATAAATAATTCATTATTCAGCACTGCAAGATGTTTCTTCGGGTTCCTCTATGGATTTTATTGGATGCTCCCCAGCTTTTGTTAACTTCAAGGTTAGCAAAATACAAAAAGTGAAACAGGAGGCTACAATGAGCATATCTGTAGTGGATGGATGTCCGGAAGACGAATGCTAACAGGAAAAACAGGAGTTGGTCTGGAGCCATATCTGGGAAAATGCAACCCCAAGCTCCTTCCATCCCATCTTTTTCTGTTTACAGCATTTCCTGTAGCAGGGAAGCACAGACACAAAGAAGCCACACCATGATCTGCGTGCAGCAATTCCGTCCTTCACTGATGTAGGAACAGACACAGGTCATTTCCTTCATGATCTCAACAAAGAAAGACTCGACCTATATTGTGTAGCGGAAGTTCCAAAATAAGCAAGAGATTCTCTCCCAGTGCTCTTTTCAAAAAGTGCCATGCTTTAAGGATAAAGGAAAGGAAAAATGAAAATCCCAAACTTACTTTTACAAAAGGTGGTGCTCTGGATGGTAAAGTGTGAGCCATCCATGTTATTTCCGGAATTACAGAATATCCCAAGAGGCCCATTATTAAAAAGATGCATAATCGACTCCAATTTGATATGTGAATTACAAATCTCAACCCTCCATATTGTCCTCAGTTTTATTTATTAGTTTGCCTCCTTCATTCCATTACTTTCCTCTTTTTGTATCCTCTTTTTTATTAAAATGTTGATTGTGAGCTATTTATTGTGAAGACATATCTTTTGCTTGTTATTCATATAAAACATTCCTGAGCCGTGGTGGTGCAATGGATTAAACCCTTGGGCCAGCTGAACTGCTGACCTGAAGGTTGGGTTGCTGACCTGAAGGTTGCCAGTTCAAATCCGGGAGACGGGATGAGCTCCCAACTGTTGGCTCTAGCTTGCATGGACATGAGAGAATCCTCCCAGCTATCACATCCAGGGATCCCCTGAGCAACATCTCTGTAGTAGGTCAATCCTCTCACACCAGAAACGGCTTGCAGTATGTTCTCAAGTAGCTTCTGACACAGTTTTAAAAAATCCCTGGACTGATAAAACTGAGCTCACAGCTCTGGGCCAGAGCACTACTTTGTACATATTTGGCTCCAGGTTCAAATCCCAGCATCTTCAATTAAAAAGGATTTAGTCATAGTAAAATCTGTCCTCAATCACTGAAAACTGGATGAAATGTGAATGCGCTAGACCAGGTCTATTTTCCCCAAACTCTACCAGTGTTCACATTTGGGCATATTGAATATCCGTGCCAAGTTTGGTCCAGATCCATCATTGTTTGAGTCCACAGTGCTCTCTGGATGTAGGTGAACTACAACTCCAAAACCCAAGGTCAATGCCCACCAAACCCTTCCAGTATTTTCTGTTGGTCAGGGGAGTTCTGTGTGCCAAGTTTGGTTCAATTCCATCAAGTTCAGAATGCCCCTTGACTGCAGGTAAACTATAAATCCCATCAACTACAACTCCCAAATAACAAAATCAATTCCCCCCAACCCCACCAGTATTCAAATTTGGGTGTATTGTGCATTTGTGTCAAATTTGGTCTAGTGAATTAAAATACTTCCTGCATATCAGATATTTACATTACGATTCATAACAGTAGCAGAATTACAGTTATGAAGTAGCAATGAAAATAATTTTATGGTTGGTGATCAAGAAGAACTGTATTAGTGCTTCTAATTGTAGCACAAAACAATCAAACTCTAGTCTAAGTAAAGAGCAGCACCACCACAAAACATAAATTCAGTAAAAAAAAATGGTGGAAAGTTCAAACAATTAATCTGTTATTCAGAATACAAGCCAGTAGAATATTATTGACTCCTTATGGCACAAAGTAACATTCTTCTCCGGCCTCTAAGTTTTAAAATTATCATAGGTGATTGTTTACTATATCTGATGAAGATATATTAATGCTTTGTAGCAGAACCCGCTTCTTGCTTGAAAGAGTATCACCCAATACTTCTCTAGGCATCAGACATGGTAAGATTGATAACTGGCATGCAATGGTCAAGAGGAAGCTATAGATCTAAAGTCTCTGGTTCTAATCCCACCTTTGCTCTTGCATTGCAATGTGCTCCCCTAACTTTCTTCACTCCTGCATTCCAGTATTGCCATGAAGATGATTGTGAAACATTTGACCATTTGAATGTGCAAAAGGTAATTCATTGTATTTGTCTCTAAAAACGGGACAAGAAAGAGGATGAAGGTGCCCTTTGGAAAACAACTTCCTTCCTTCTTCAAGGCCCATTTCCTGAAGAAGTCATTGTGTTACACGGCTGAGTTGGATTCTCCAGTTTTCACCTCTTCTATATAAGGAATGCTGAATTGCCATTTTTGAAGTTTAGAAAAGCCAAAGCAAGTCTTTTCAAGTCTTACATTAGAGTAGAACAAATTAGAGTAGAACAAATCATCTTACATTATTCATTCTTGTACCAAGCCCATATGAATGACTGCATAGAGGGGAAAAGAAAAGAACAAAGCACAATGGCATGCTTCTAGATTGCTTTTGGAAATATTTTTTATTTTGCTGGGCGAGGCCTTGCACCATCATTCCCTGTCACTACCTATCTATCTGGTGCTTTCCAGGATAGTCTTGGATGGCCATTCTCATAATGCCCAACAATTGAGTATACTGGTTGCAGGTGATGGAAGCTGTAGATCAAAAAATACCAGGTTGCCTAGTTTGGCTTTATCTAACTGAGATAGCACAACGCCACCTGCTATACCAAGTGCTATGCTGATGGAGACAGGTTCATACATTACACCAGATCAAAAGGTTTAATCTAAAAAAGCATACACTGCTTTGAGTCCCCCCAGGAGTGAGAAAAGTGGTATATAAATGTACTAAATACAGCACAGCTAACTTTGCTGAAAAGAAGCAGACCTGGATCTGATTGATGCTTGGATATGATAGCTTGGGAAATCCTATGAATGATACTTTCAGGTTCAGTGGGAAAGAAGTGAGATTACATATGCAATGTTTTTTTCTAATCGGTCTACAGAGCATTAAGAAAGACAGATTTGGGGATCAGTTCCCAAGAATGTGTTCTCAAGGTCTACTTTGCAAGTTATCTGTTGCGCGTTGCCTGGATATGTGGGCTGGCAGTCTGAGAGGTTAAATAATTGCTATAAAGAAAGAACCCCAAGATTCAAGTTAGCTCAGCTTTTCCATGGTGCATAATTACCATCAGCTCAAGAGAATCCTAGCCTGTATTGTCAAGACTGTTGCTGGCCTGACTATATGTTGAAAGTACGCTTTTTCTCTTTGCCAAAAGTCATTAAAAACCTTGTCACCCCATTCAGGAATTGAGTTGATTAAGCACTTTTTCATTACCAGTGCCTCAATTAAAAATGGAAGTTTTGTTATGAAACACAGAAGTAGTAAAGTGCAAGGGTGTTTTCCATTTTTTAAAAATTAAAGTATTTGTTATCATATATTTGTCCTTTCATTCCCTATCCAAGGGACATAACTGAGGTTAGATAGCTTTTAAAAGAAGGAAGACCACCACCAATTGTACATGTGAAAGGACAAGTGATGTATCAGCGCTATGTTACGGCTGTCCAAAGCCAGTCATTCATCTGTGACTGCCCAACAGAAAGCATTCCCCCCTTTTGCTCTTCTAAGGAATATAGATGGAGAGCCACCATTTACCAGTATTAGGAAAGGAAATGTGAGAACACAAGTTGTGCCAGTAGAAACAAAGATTATGGGGAGGGAGCATGCTGCGATGCTGTAGAGGTCTGGTAATTGTGATGTTGGGCATTATGACAAAAGAAAAGCATACAACTGCTTAATGAAGTGTAAGACAAAAGTGAGAAGGCGAGTGGTCCCTCAGTCTCCTGTCTCTCCTTTTCAGTCTTCGCCACATGCAGTGAAATAAATGCACATCATTCCCAAAACAAAATTAACATAAGGATATTGATATGAAGGTGCAGTTGGCAGCTGCTTATGCATTGCCAAAGTGAAAACTCATTATCCTCTCCAGAAATGAAAGAAGAGGACAAAATGTTATTAAAAGCCTGCCAATGTATATATAGAGCTGGAAACACAGAAAATCTGAAAAATATTGGAAAAGACTGTGATTAGATTTTCTGCCCAGGGTGCTACCCAGGTATTAACTGTGTCCCAACAACTTCAAGGCCTTTGTTCTTCCCTTTGAGGATTCTTAATCTTTAAACTAGACATTTTGAAAAGATAATGCTTACAAATACAGGAATGTCCTCTGTAAGGCAGAATACAAGGTCACCCTAAGGAGTCACTTTGGAAACATTAAAACCTAATTTGTATACTCTGATGAATGACTTACATAGGAGAATTGATATTGGATCTCTTGGATGCTTCAGTTGCTTTGAATTTTGTTTACCATGATATCTTTTTGGAACTTCCTTCTAAGATAGGATCCAAAGATACAGTGTTATGGTGGCTGTGTATTTTCTTTGGTGAATGGACTCAAGTGATGGTAGGAGGGCACCTGATTTTGACCACTAACACTTGAAAGTTTCACATGCTTTTCAACATATATATTAAACCATTAGAGTAAGTCATTCAGAAATCTGGGCTGAGATGTAATCTGTATACAGACAGCACTTAACTCTACCTCTCTTTTCTACTATATAACCACAAGAAGTAGCTGAAATGCAAGACAAGTGTCTGAGTGCAGTGCTATGAATATGGGGGAAATCAAACTGAAGCTTAATCTGGGTAGAGCATTGTGGTTTTGGAAATCTGCTAATACGGATGGAAGTTTAGCCCTGACTCTGGATAGGGTTTTACTCCCCTTCAAAGGAGGGTACATTGTCTAGGACTATTTCTATACTTGGTACCATCTACCATCTGCAGATTGAGCTAGTAGCTCAAAATCCTAGTAAGGATTTATCTGGTTTAACAGCTCAAGGTAACACAGGTAAATCTGATCTAGCTACAATGGCACATCTTTTGATTCAGGTTAGATTGTTGTAAATGAAGTCTACATCGATCTGTTCTTGACAGTTTAGAAACTGCAATGTCCCTGCAGCGAGAACACGTGCAGGAACAAAGGAACTTGGATAATATTACCCAGGATATACATACTGTATTAGAATGGCTGCTGATTCATTTACAAATCCAATTCAAGAAGCAGATGTTGATCTTTAAAGGTCTAACTAGTCTGGAATCACATAACTGGGCAGTCTGCAATCACATATAAGAGCCTGCCTAAATATTAAGATTAATTCTCTCAACAAGTTCTCTAAATTTTTATTTTCTGTTTAACAGGTAATTGAAATGATGGTACAGTTTGGGGGAATACAGTGATCTGTATTAGAAGAGAAAATACAGCAAGATGACAAAATGAAATGCTGACCTAGGTAAAACGAATCAAGAATAGGAGGTGGTAGACACCCTATGCTCTTATCCATTTAAAAAACAGTGTATCTGCCAAAGAATGCAAAAGATGTGGAATGCCACAAAGTATCTTGGCCGCTCCAAGATATCAATGAATACAAACCACACATTACAAGAAAGAAACTTTATCCTATATATATTCCTTTGGTATTGCTAGAGGACTTTTCTTATGGAAAAGAGAAAAATAATTTTTGACCAAAAGATAAATGTCTGGAAACAATATAAATGTCAAGAGGGTGGGAGACAGAGAAAGTACAAAGCACAAAACACAATATAAACATTTGTTTAAGATCAAGAAAACGCTAAAGTGCTGCATTTTAAAACACAAACAAATAAAAATCCAAAAAAATTGAACACAGCAACAGCACTAATGTGTTATTATTGAACAGCCAATGGTTTTCTTCTTAAGTACTGTATAGATTCTTCTACAGGGGTCATCTTACTTAAAGTGATGCCTGCTTAAGACAGAAGTGCAGGTATTTCCAATATTCATTTGTTTCAAAGGTTAACTTTCTGTCGAAGGAAGTCAAGGTAGTACACACAGGCTTCTTTTCACTCATTTTATCTTTGCAAAACCCTCTGAGGCAGACAAAGTTGTATGTGATCCAATAAGATTGGAGCTTACACTACACAGTATGCTAAACTGGTGAATGAAAGAAGGCTGAGTGAGGGAAGATAGACGCTTTTGGACTGTGGTGTTGGAGGAAAATTTTGAGAGTGCCTTGGACCGCAAGAATATCCAACCAGTCCATCCTCCAGGAAATAATGCCTGACTGCTCACTGGAGGGAAGGATATTAGAGGCAAAGTTGAAGCACTTTGGCCACATAATGAGAAAACAGGAAAGTTTCGAGAAGATAATGATGCTGGGGAAAATGTAAGGAAAAAGGAAGAGGCGTTGACGAAGAGCAACATGGATGGATGCTATCCTTGAAGTGACTAGTTTGACCTTGAAGGAACTGAGGGTGACGACAGCCGACAGGGAGCTCTGGCGTGGGCTGGTCCATGAGGTTACAAAGAGTCGGAAGTGACTGAACGAATAAACAATAACAACATGATAAATGGGTAGAACATGCTAAAAATTTTAAGTTACTGACCCTTTCTTACTCACAAAGCAAGCATGATGATGGCGCAATGGGTCAAACCCTTGTGCCGGCAGGACTGCTGACTGACATGTAAATGGTTCGAATCTGGGGAGAGTGGGTGAACTCCCTCTGTCAGCTCCAGCTCCCCATGTAGGGACATGAGAGAAGCCTCCCACAGGATGGAAAAGCATCAAACATCCAGGTGTCCCCTGGGCAACCAACTTGCAGACGGCCAATTCTATCACACCAGAAGCGAATTCTCAAGTTGCTCCTGACACACACAAAAAAGCATGATGGAACTGGTCTTGATAAGGCCACCAAGGATAAATACTAGGACCTAAAGCCTTTTTTTTGCCCTTTTAAACATCCTTTCTCTTACAGGGATTTAAGGAGAAGGCATTTTTAAAAAAAAAATCTTCATTTTTTCAGAGTTTTTAAGGAAAGAAACAGGGAAATCCTAGTTGCCTATGGTGGTCCTGCTTTTGTTTGGCTCCCCATATACTTATCTATAAGTAAAAGGGTTACAAGTAGTCCTGGAAGTGGTTCTGCTTTAAAACCAAACACAGAGGAAAACATTGTTGCACCACCTTAATTGTAAAAAGTGAACCAACTAGCTAGTTTTGTTCAGTGACTGGGTGCTGGGATGCAGCCTCACAGGAAATTCTGAGGGATGAGATTTACTCCCAGAACTACAGAAGTTGCCACCCCCTGGTTTTAATGCTAGTTACCTTTGAAGGCTTCTTCTTTCCCCAAACAAAGGAAAGTTTCAAATTATGTGCAGAAAAATGTTCTCTCTGGCTATGCACTGGAGCATTTCTTACACCTTATAAAGTAATGTTTCCTTGAAGCTGGCTGTTAAGGAATGTGCGTTGAAACCCCCAATATCATCCCACAAAGTTTACACCACTCTGTTTCATGGCAAATAAACAAACAAGTTTTTATAGCCATTAAAGAAAAACAACACCCACCACTATAACGCAAGAGGATTTTCCACCCTTCCTGCTTTGTTGCATTGTGTATATACAGATGTGTGTGTGCCACAATCTCTTCTCTACTGCTACAAAACTATTGCCTGGAAAGAAGCCATCTGAACATCTGCAAAGGAGTGGAGAGGGGTTACCCTCTGGTTCTTTTCCAAGTCAGTTTCAGTGCTAATACCTTTGTCTAGGCTTGTGTTTCTCCCCCTCACGTAGAAGCAGGACACCCTTGACTTACAAGCCTGTCTTTTTAAATTGTTCCACCTGGACTCCTTCCTTTGTTTGGCTGTAAGCCAGTAAAGCCCATTCATGATACTGGAGCCCTGCATTCATTCTCCCAGCTAAGGCTGCCGTCATCATCCACTGCACTGAACATGTACAAAATCTTGGCTTCCATCCTTAACTCCATTCCAGCCTCTCTGCTTTAGTGGTCACGGTATGTCCCAAATGCTTTCAACATTATAGAAATGAGTTGCAGAATCAGGCACAAAGCAAGTGGAGAAAGCCTCCCAAGCAATATTAAATCTCCAAGATTCGAGTGAAGATTTCATTGGGAAGAAACTTCAAATGGCCTAACTGAAGCTGGAACTTCAGACTCACTGGGAGATCCA
Organism: Anolis carolinensis; assembly: GCF_035594765.1. Classification (NCBI taxonomy): domain Eukaryota; kingdom Metazoa; phylum Chordata; class Lepidosauria; order Squamata; family Anolidae; genus Anolis; species Anolis carolinensis. Next base: position 181,870,666 of record NC_085845.1, read on the forward strand.
GCTGTCTCTTGTAGGAGAGGAGAAGCTTCTCATTAATTTATTCTTGCATATTGATGTTCTCGTGTGTACCTTCAAGTCATTTCCAACTTACAGGAACCCTAAGGCAAATCTATCCTGACACTTTCCTGGCATGATTTGTTCAAGAGGGATGCCTTTGCCTTCCTCTGAGTCTGAGAGTATGACATGCCTATGGGAACCCAATGGGTTTCCATGGCCAAGCAGTAATTCAAACCCTGTTCTCCAGAGTTGTAGTCCCACACTCAAACCACTACACCATCCTGACTCTTGCATATATGCACATGGATACTCATGGGAAGGAAAAGGGGGTGTCAAATACATTCCTGAAGCAGAAAATAAGGTGTGTTTACATGGTGGTATATTCAATTAAGTCCTCAGAGGGTTTTTAAAAAGTCTTCCTATGGAGCTCACTATAGCCTGCTCCCTTTCCAAATCTCTTGGCACACATTCTTTTATTTTAAGCCAAACTACAAACCAACTTTGGGTGTGACTTCAAATACCTGCAACAGCTTAATGGCTCATTTGCTCCATCAAGGTGACATAGCAAGTCAGGAAGAAAATAGATTGAGGGAGGCGGGCACTATGATTCACATCTCTTTCCAGAAAAAAACACATCACCAACACAGAATGCAGCATATTAAGGATAGACAGGACATTTCTTGCTTTACATTTTCACCTGAGATGAGAGACAGTCAACTTTCAGCATAACTTAATTTTGGTTTGCACATTTATCGCAATAAGTACCTCAATTCGGTTGCAATCTAGGTCATGCAGTCCTACTAGTGTTTTTCTTTGGCAAGTTAACAAAACTTGGTCTCCCATCTGAAAATATGTTCATACTGCCAGACTTGGACTGTAGAGCAGGGGCCAGTTCCTAGAAAGTGAAAGCTAACAAGGACAAATGTATGTGTAGATGTCACCACAAAGAACAAGTGTCCTGATTTTGGAAACATTCTCTTTTCCTCCAGACTATAATGCCTCAAATAATCATGTCAAAAAGTAATGTTTCCAAGCTCCATAACAGCCTTTCTAAATAGATGTACATAGTTTGTTCTAGGTTGCTCCATGGAGTACAAGCACTTGGAGATGGTGAAATGTTAGAGAATAATATCAAGCAGGCAGTTGAACTTTGCAGAAGGTCCATTCTAAGACACAGAAGAGAAGTCAAAGCTAACAGTAATATTCTTTCTTCTCCCACAAAGGAGGTGGAAGAAAGGAGGTGGACATCATAATTGGCTGATGTCATCATTGCAATAGGCAAGTCTGTTCATACATGGACCTGACAGCAGAACAGTGCAATCATCACTCAACAAAGGACTTAGCAAAGAAAAGGATGTATAATCATGTTGACATGATGAACTTGCACAGAGCTGAAAACATTTACAACTGAACTACAATTCCCAGAATCCTGTTGCCTGGGAGATGTTCTGGGAGATGTGGCCATTAAAAGTAATTTTTCCAAGCTCTGAGTTTCTCTTCACAAAATCATTAAAAGCCACATAGCTTAAGAGACAAGGAGCATAGACAAGAACCTCATCTAGCCCAAGGCTATGTTCTCATGAACTTAAAGCTTTTCCACCTTTGTGTCTCCACCATGCCTTGTATAATATGTCCCTGAACAAAGGGTATGCCCAAGCATGCCAGACATCTTTGTGTTATACAATCCCTGAAATTCCTTCAGTGACCTGGCTTTACGTTAAATAGATATACAGTAAACAGGAATTGCTTCACCTGAAGGATGCATGATTAAGGTCATTTAATATTCAAGCTCTCTATGGGACCTTCCATGCATTACAGAATAATGATAATTCGGCCCCTCAACAGTCTGAAGGATTGTGGATCGGCCCTCTGCTTAAAAAGTTTGAGGACCCCTGAACTATGGCAATGTATTGACTGCAAATTATAAACAATCAACACATACCTATTAAAAATAAGAATTATGGATAACTAAACAAATTATTAAAGGCCAAGAGCAATCAAGCCCTTTCATCTGCCTGTGGAAGCGGAGGAAGGAGGACACTAGTCCAGTTTTTCCAGGAAGGGGGTTCCAGAAAAGTCTGATCAGCTATTAAGAAAGCCTTCACCTTTGTTCCCCAGCAGATGTATCTGTAAAGGTGTTGGGACAGAGAGAAGGGCCTTCCCAGAACAGGTAAAAATCCAGGAAGATTCATATGTGATATGGTCCTTAATATAGACTAGATCAAAGCCATGAGGGGCTTTATTGGTCATGGTCAGCATTTTGAATTATGCCTAGCAACAGACTAAGAGCCACCTAACCTTAAAAGCACTGAGCTGGAGACTGAAAGGTCCCAGGTTCAAACCCCGGGAGCAGCGGGAGCGGCTGCTGTTCGCTCCAGCTCCTGCCAACCTAGCAGTTCGAAAACATGCAAATGTGAGTAGATCAATAGGTACCGCTCTAGCGGGAAGGTAATGGGTCATGCCGGCCACATGATCTTGGAGGTGTCTACGGACAATGCAGGCTCTTCGGCTTAGAAATGGAGATGAGCACCAACCCCCAGAGTCAGACATGACTGGACTTAACGTCAGGGGAAACCTTTACCTTTACCTTATATGACCCCTATAGCCAGCCATCTGTGTATGTCCATTGCCTTTCTCCCCAAGACTTTAGATACTATTCTTGGGGTGTGGCCCATGAATCAGTAAAAGAACACATGCTTTGCATGCATAAAGTCATAAATACAAAATACAGCAACAGGGTACCTTTGGCCCTCCAGATGTTCTGCCCTACAACCCTCATCAGCCCCAAGCAGCATAGCCAATGATGAGGGTTCATGGAAGCTGCATTCTAACACTTGAGTATCAAAATACAGTCTTATCCCATCCGACTTTGGTAGCAGACTATTTTTGCACAGGTGGCTGTGTTCAACTAGAATCTGGAACTGCTGAACTGGACTCAGATTAACCCTTTGTTAGATTTCTGGATCTGTGGGCCACATGGCAGTGAAGCCTGTCTTAAACACATCCAGGTGTTTCCAGACCTAAGGTCATGGCAAAGAGCCCTTCTGTATCAAAGAATGCCTTTGTCTAAAATTTCAATAAAACAGATGTTTTATGTTAAATATTTTGAGCAATTTTTAATGTGAAAAGATGCAATGATGAATGTTACTTTAGAAAAGGTGCATTGGGTTCAAAGAATATAGATGGCATTTACAAAAGCTATCTTGTACTCTACTCTGAGGTTGCCTTCTTTTCCAGTATAGCCCTAATCTTGTGTCTTTTAACTCAGGGCTAGCAAAGTTAACTACTGTGAGACTGACAAATAGCCAGAGCAGGGGCTGAAACTTGAAGGGCACCACTATAAGAACTTCAGAAGAAAGGAAAAAAATTGGCTATCGGATCAGGCTTTCGGGCAATAAGCAATAAAACGAATGATTAGAGATCACATGCAATAGAGATTGATATTGGAACAGCCCTGGACTTTGATTCTTGATTATGTGATTTTCATGTTTAAATTAATTTGTTTTTAGCTCTATGCTTTAATGTTAACGTTACTGTATTTTTTATGATTCAATCGATAGTTGTGTTTTATTATTGTTGTGTAGGCATTGAATTTTGCCATATGTTTGGAAACCGCTTTGAGTCCTCCATCTCATTTCTTGGTCTTCATATTACATCTGCTCCAGATGCTTCATCCTGCCTGCTAGTCACAGTTTCATTTCTTTATGAGTTTCAAATGACCTCAGAGGCTTAAGATTTCAGACTTCCATGTTTCGTTTTGTTTTTCGTATCAGGAGTGACGTGAGAAACCGCAAGTCGCTTCTGGTGTGAGAGAATTGTCTGTCTGCAAGGACGTTGCCCAGGGAACACCAATGTTTTATTGTGGGAGAATTCTCTCATGTCCCCACATGGGAAGCTGGAGCTGACAGATGGGAGCTCACCCCATTATATGGATTCAAACCGCTGACCTTTCAGTCTGCAGTCCTGCCGGCAGAAGAGTTTAACCCATTGCGCAACTGGGGGCTCTGACTCACAAGGAATAAACCCAGACTCCAACCCAAAGACTTATGACTCATATACCCGAGACCTAACATAGACACAGGTAACAAATAAGGATAATCTCATTTTACCCCATTCTTTAACGGAGCTCTCAAAAGACATAGTGGGTGGGACTACAACACTCAAAATCCTACAGCCAGCATGGTCAGTAAAAATAATTTCTCCAGATTATGTAAATTTTTAGCTTTTCTCTTTCACCAGTTGTCTTGGATGTCATGGGACTAATGATACATTCAGAACCACATATGAACGCTAGTGGGAGAGGTGCAGGAGTTCTACACATATGCTGCCCTTGAAATGGATTCTGCAAAGGGGAGAATTACTACTCAAACTTCCAGGTCTAGCAAAAGTACTAATGATTCATTTAAAGTTAGACATATGTGAACTTTCAGGCTGAACACTAGATAGAAATCGCTTAGCAGATTTAAAGCTTAGCTCAGTATCCACTTGCCTTTTGTTTTTTCCACCACGCTTATCCCCATTTTTCTTTTTGTGGGCCTCTTTCCTCACACCCACTCCCCTCCCATCATGTGAGCAGAGTTTCCAGCATGCCTGGCTTGTAGCCAATGCACAAGAAGAGAGAAGGAAGCATTCAGGAAAAGCAATTTTCTGCTCCTTTCCATCACATAAGCGTCCTCCACCCATCGCACACACAAACACACACACACACACACACTTCCCTACTTGACAGACTTCTGCAGAGCAAGAACTTCTACAGCTGTTTGAAAAGACTGGAAATCTTTCACTCTCAGGAAACAGCAATGAGCTCAACCCACTCAGTATCTGGTGAATAAAGCAATGTGCTTACTACACCCTCACTTCCTTTTCTCGGGTTTGATCTGTGGTCCAAAGTTGTACTCACATATGCATGCAATGAATGCAGTGCATCTGTGCTCATTAACTGAACCCTTTGAGCAAAGGCTGCAAATATGTCAGCACAGCCACATTTCATGTGTATGTGTGCACCTTCAGGTTACCTGTTGATTTATAGCAAACCTGTGGATTTCAGAGATGGTTTTCTCAGTTCCTTCCTCTGGGATATAGCCTAAAGCACCTGGTATTTATTGGCCTATCCAAGTTCAAACCAGAGCTGACCTTACTTAGCTTCTAAGATCAGATGGCATCTGGTGGCTTTAGGGTCATACTATTTTACATTACTGAATCACTACAGGAGCAAAAAATGATGAAACCCTGCATCCAAAAAAGAAAATAATTGCATATCTATTTAGTATAGGGTGGAGCCCCAGTGGCGAAGTGTGTTAAAGCACTGAGCTGCTGAACTTGCAGACCGAAAGATCCCAGGTTCAAATCCCGGGAGCGGAATGAGCGCCCGTAGTTGCTCCAGCTTCTGCCAACCTAGCAGTTCGAAAACATGCCAATGTGAGTAGATCAACAGGTACCGCTCTGGCGGGAAGATAACAGCACTCCATGCAGTCATGCCGGCCACATGAACTTGGAGGTGTCTATGGACAATGCCGGCTCTTCAGCTTAGAAATGAAGATGAGCACCAATCCCCAGAGTCAGACCTGACTGGACTTAATGTCAGGGGAAAACCTTTACCTATTTAGTATAGGAGTCTATGGTATAAGACTTTTTCATTAATTGCATAGATGCAGTTGCATAAAAAAGAGTCACGCATAAATCCACTGAAAATTGTGACTTTCGTGGCTATCTCATGAAATTTCCCTCATACTCGCTGAAAGATAGACTACTGCAATTTGCAAGTGACCACTACAAAAGTAACACCATCACTCTGGATGCCCTAATTCTCATTAAGATGTCAACCATGTGCATACATCTCTTGGGAGAGTTGGGACACAGAGCTCATGAATTATAACTTCACTCTCCTCTAACGCTTTTTCCACACAAGGCAATTTTAGAATTTGAAATTGCATGCATGATTTGGATTAATTAGGGAAGGTCACCCTAATCTTAGGGTGATCTTATCTTATTTTCAGTTTTCATTTACAAAAGAAGTTTATTTATAAAAGAAGTCCTTAGCTAGAGCTGTTTTGGAAGGCAGGGAGAAATATATATGGGTGTCATTAGCATCCTAATAGCATCCTACCCCATGCCTCTGGATGATCTCTCCCAGAGGTTTCACGGAAATATTAAAAAGCATTGGGGATGCCATATAACAGTTTATTTTTTGAGGTATGACCGGAACCACTGCCGCACAGAGGAGTACACCAACACATATTCCTTTCAGCCTTGGTCCAAAACACAAATTTAAGCAGAAGAAAACTGACTTTATTTTTGCTCAAATGAATGGATTAATTATTAGGAAACACTTGATTTTCTTGTTGAGTATTTCTGCATATGCAATTATCTTTTGCATCTCTATCTTCGTCTATGTGGGTAAGAAAGTTTCAGCTAAAAGGTGATGTTTGTTTTTGTTGGAATTCAACCCCACACTACCCAAGTCTGCAGTCCTCAATGAAGAAGAGTTAGCTGGCTTTAGAATAGGCTGAGGGAAATCCCTTTCCTCTCTTCCTCCTGAATGACAGCTGGAATATATCTATTTCTTCTCTCCTCTCTGTTTCTGCTATCATTCTGATTGGTTATGTAGAATGGATACTTTGCAGGTGCATGCCTTTTGTCTTTGACTTCTTCTTTTTACATCTTAGTGTGTGCTGAAGTGTACTGAGATCTCTGTTAGGAACTGTGGGAGTTGAAGTCCAAAACACCTGGAAGGCCAAAGTTTGCCCATGCCTGCGCTAGAGAGATGTAGTTCAAGTAGACTTTTCCTCTCTCTTTTGAACCCTAGAGAGGTGGAGTTAGACAGATGCTCAGACCCAGTTATTTACTATCTAGAAATGTAGTTATTATTTTGGAAATAAATCTTATGTAATCTTAAAGATTGAACTCTGGATCTTTGCCTCCTAATCTCTAAATTCTTTTCCAGCCACAACACTTCACGCTCTGCTTGCTGTGACCTGAATGCTCCACTATAGGTATCCTCCACTATAAGCATCCATTTTTGGATGCTCTGCTGTGTTTTTGGGAGTTTTCCCTAACCAAATCCTAACAGTTTTTTAAATTCTAAAACTAAATGATTTCCCAGAACGAATTCAGGTACATCACAGCATGAGCCATTCTATAGTTGCGCAGATTGTTTAGAAAAGTAAAGACTCACCCTCCTTGGAGGATTTTAAGCAGATATTGGATATGCTTTAACTGAGAGTTTCACAAACTGACAGAAAATTGGACAAAATTATGAAAAAACAAATCAAAATCTATGATTATATGAAATATATCCTAGAGCAGTTCACAACAAGAATGTGTAATGCACTAAATAAAGAAAATACCACCAAAAATGTTTAAAACACTTTCCAAATTCATTACAGTATCAAATCCAATTCTGACAGCAAGATGGATAGCTCAATAATTATGTTTAAAATATAAGAACAACAACATAAATTCTCCCTGGAATCTGCCTATGTGTTCTATATTTCTTTTGGTCTTCAACAGCCAAAGAGTTTAAAACAGGTGAAATGCAAAACAGAACAAAAGAATGCTAAGAACAAGTAATAAAGGCTGATGGGGCCTTATTAAAAGTATCTGGTGGTTTCCAAGCCAACCTGCACTAGACTAATTGACTCTGTGACAGTTGTTAAATTCCTGGTGGTTCAAAGAACTACAACCACAAAGTTTTACTAAAACAATAAAACAAAACCGATCGTAATACATTCAGTAACTGTAAAAAAATCCACAGGAGCAAAAACAAACATCTGTTAACATGTCATTGGCCAGGACTAGACGTTGCTGTGGTTTTAACACCAGAATCTTTGAAGGGAGCTACAGTTGTGTTGATTTAAGGTAGTGACCTCTAAAATAAAATATTAGCATCGTCATCAACTACTAGGGTTATTTGGGGATGGATTAGATTGTGGACAGTACAAGACAAACCACAGCTTGTGTGGTATAACAGAAGAGGTTTTTCTTATAAATAAGTGGATCCATATCTGAAGATCGAGCTTTCACACTCACACCCAGCTCTCAAACGTGCTACTGAGTATAACTATCCACTATTATTTTATCTTACTGGTAAGTAAACTATACCTATGGGGCCACAGTGGCATAGCGGGTTAAACTGCTGAGCTGCTGTGGTTCAAATCCACGGGGCAGAGTGAGCTCCCGCTGTTAGCCCCAACTTCTGCCAACCTAGCAGTTCAAAAACATGCAAATGTGAGTAGATCAATAGGTACCATCCCAGCGGGAAAGTAATGGTGCTCCATGCAGTCATGCCAGACACATGACCTTGGAGGTATCTACAGACAACGCCGGGTTTTTTTGGTTTGGAAATGGAGATGAGCACCAACCCCCAGAGTTTGACACAACTAGACGTAATGTCAAGGGGAAACCTTTACCTTTAAACTATACCTATTTAGTTTCTGAGATTATGTCAGTCAAGAAGTTAACAGCATCCCTGCACCTTAGCTAGTAGGCATTAACAGAAAACGCACAGAGAACCGTTTGAGAACCTCTTACGTTTTACATGTTTAAGGCTAAATTGGTCAGTACCTGGACAGGAGACTGTGATATCTATAGTTACCTAGAATAATTTACCACCATGTGGAAGATTTCAAAGGACAATCTGAAATAAACAACTATTGTGCCCACTAAAGACCACAGTCAACTGATAGGGATTATTTAGAACCAACACAGATGCCCAGAAATCTGGATCTTGTATAATACTGATAGAGTCTGAATTGAGTTTTTTTATTAAAAAGTCTTTGCAGTTCTGCATTAAAATAACAATGTGGCATTTGGTATATGCCGGACTAACTTATTTAGATATAGATATAAATAAAGAGGGAGAACCTTCGATTAAATAAAAACTGATTTCTTCTGTACTTCTGAAAAAGTATGCCTTGGACTCAACTTGTTACCCCCCAAAAAACACCTACATTGAACTTTTGATAATATATAAATTAAACTGAAATAAAACCCTTCCGCAAGTTTCCAGCATCCCCGCTCCTGCGCATCCTAAAATTACACCCACCAATCAAATAAGTAAACTTCATTCTGTATTATAATTATGTTTATTCAAAAATAAAAGTACCATTAATCTGTGCCTTGGGTCATGTCCCTCATATGTTCTTTCCCACAGTCTCTAGAGGCATCAATACAAACTAGCAACACTACATAAAAGAATGTTTCTGACAAAACATTTTATCACATCCAATGTATAAATAGAGAATCAAAGTTGGTTGGAAATTCTTCCAACTTCATCCTGGTGTCTGCTTTTATATCAACACTAGCTATACCCAGCCACGCGTTGCTGTGGCCCAGTCTGATTCAATGAAAAAAAACTCAGGAAAGAGTTATTTCTCCCACCATGGTAAAACATGTGGGTATCCCCTGGGCAACATCCTTGGTGACAGTCAGTTCTCACACCAGAAGCGGCAAAGCTATTCACTGCTAATCAAGTTGGCCAATTGCAACATTTCTTGCAGTTAATAAAGAATACCACTCAGAGAACAGTGGAATACCAGACATGAAACAATCAGGGCCTGCTAACACCTCCCAACAAAGGATTCCCCCAGGCCGGAAGTAGCTAGGCTTTGAAGCAGCAAGATTATGTAATGCTAATCAAATTGGATATATAAAGAAAAGCCTCCCACAGGATGGTAAAACATCCAGGTGGACCCTGGATAATATCCTTGCTGATAGTCAATTGTCTCACACTAGAAGTGGCTTGCTGTTTCTGTGGCTAGGCCTCAGAACCTCATGTAACTCCTCATAACTACGGTTAGGTGGATCTGTAATTGGCTAAGCGAACGAACCCAAAGGGTGCTCACCAATGCGTCGTCTTCATCTTGGAAAGAAGTCACGAGTGGAGTGCCGCAGGGTTCTGTCCTGGGCCCGGTTCTGTTCAACATCTTTATTAATGACTTAGACAAAGGGTTAGAAGGCACGATCATCAAGTTTGCAGATGACACAAAACTGGGAGGGATAGCCAACACTCCAGAAGACAGGAGCAGAATTCAAAATGATCTTGACAGACTAGAGAGATGGGCCGAAACTAACAAAATGAAATTCAACAGGGACAAATGCAAGATACTTCACTTCGGCAGAAAAAATGGAATGCAAAGATACAGAATGGGGGACGCCTGGCTAGACAGCAGTACATGTGAAAAAGATCTTGGAGTCCTTGTGGACAACAAGTTAAAGGTGAGCCAGCAATGTGATGCAGCGGCTAAGAAAGCCAACGGGATTCTGGCCTGCATCAATAGGGGTATAGCATCTATATCCAGGGAAGTCATGCTCCCCTTCTATTCTGCCTTGGTCAGACCACACCTGGAATACTGTGTCCAATTCTGGGCACCGCAGTTGAAGGGAGATGTTGACAAGCTGGAAAGCGTCCAGAGGAGGGCGACTAAAATGATTAAGGGTCTGGAGAACAAGCCCTATGAGGAGAGGCTTAAAGAACTGGGCATGTTTAGCCTGCAGAAGAGAAGGCTGAGAGGAGACATGATAGCCATGTACAAATATGTGAGGGGAAGTCATAGGGAGGAGGGAGCAAGCTTGTTTTCTGCTGCCCTGCAGACTAGGACACGGAACAATGGCTTCAAACTACAGGAAAGGAGATTCCACCTGAACATTAGGAAGAACTTCCTCACAGTGAGGGCTGTTCGACAGTGGAACTCTCTGCCCCGGACTGTGGTGGAGGCTCCTTCTTTGGAGGCTTTTAAGCAGAGGCTGGATGGCCATCTGTCGGGGGTGCTTTGAATGCGATTTCCTGCTTCGTGGCAGGGGGTTGGACTGGATGGCCCATGAGGTCTCTTCCAACTCTACTATTCTATGATTCTATGATTCTAAGTAGCGAGGAGGTGTGCCTAGCCATCCCTTGCAGCCCTGCCCACACTGGTTACTAAAGGGTGGAGACTGTGTGGTCATTGCTTGTGCCATTGCTAAGGGGAGGAGCCATCTGTTAGGACAGTAGCCAAAGGAGGAGGAGACTGATTGGCCGTTGCTTAGGTGCTTGATTTTACCTTTCTCAGGTGTGTCTGGTTTGTGAGGGTAGGCTTAAAACCCATGGCGGTTTGACTACTATGTTGTGTCCAAATTTCATAGCGATCGGTGTAGTAATTTGGGAGATATGAGGTCCCTCACTGATGGACATGACATTTTTATTTATATATAGATTGATCACTAGGAGATAGGTGATATTTCTGGGCTAACAGTAAGGAGTTGATGAATATATGTCATCACAAGTTTGTGGATTCATGTTCAGAGGCATGACAGCAATAATTCATCTGACCTCACGTTCTAACCTGAGGGGAAAGGTAAAGGTTTTCCCGATATTAGGTTTAGTCGCTTCCGACTCTGGGGGTTGGTGCTCATTTCCATTTCTAAGCCAAAGAGCCAGCGTTGTCCGTAGATGCCTCCAAGGTCATGTAACCAGCATGACTGCATGGAGCACTGTTACCTTCGCACCGGAGCAGTACCTATTGGTCTACTCACTTCTGCATGTTTTTGAACTGCTAGGTTGACAGAATCTGGGGCTAACAGCAGGAGCTCACCCTGCTCTTCAGATTCGAACTGCCAACCTTTCAGTCAGCAAGTTCAGCAGCTCAGCGGTTTAATTTGCTGCGCCACCAGGGGCTTCCTGAGGTCTTAATTAAAAAACCAACCTCACTACATCATTAACAAGCATTACCTTAAAAAGAACAAAGGAAAAGTAATTGACTAAGAGCAAATTCCAAGTAGAAGTTTAACCAGACAGAGAAGGTATTTGTTACTGCAACCTCCATTACAATAGATGAGAAGGAACTTTTCAGCCAACCCAGCATCCAAAGCAAGATTCTCAGTTGCTATCATTATCATCAAAATAATTCCAAGGAGGAAGTGGTATACATAGGTATAAAACAGAAGAGGAGCTTAAATGCTTAATACAAGTTTAAAGGTGAGTAAAGCAATAGGTACCACTTTGGCGGGAAGATAAAGGCGCTCCATGCAGTCATGCCAGCCACATGACCTTGGAGGTGTCTACAGACAATGCCGGTTCTTCGGCTTAGAAATGGAGATGAGCACCACCCTCAGTCAGACTCCACTAGACTTAATGTAAAGAAAGACTTTACCTAGGTCTCCCCTTCATAAATGTTTCTAATTCAAAGGTATATCAATCTCTTTAGATTTTTGTGGACTACAGGTCCTACTGTCGACTGATGGGACTTATCAAATTGTGGGTCAAAACATGTAGAAGACAAATACATTTCCCTTCATTGATTGAATCCTTCATTTTTAAAGCTGTATAAGTCATATGACATTACCACATCTTGTAAAAATGAGCCCCGTGCATGAATAATTCATTAGTCTGTCTGGAATTTTGTTGCCAACTGATCCCATTGGTAAACTTGAGTACTGAAGAGAGGGAGAAAAATTCTTGTTCACTTTCTCTATTTGGTGTATAGCACAAGAAGGAACTCTTCTTAGCCCAAATGTGACCACAAAACCCTTGTGCTAGCAGTTTCCTTTCAACTCATGGGTGAATTTATCTCTATCACTATAGAATTACAGCATGTCTAAAGGAAAGTGATTCAGGAGTAGTGTAACCACACCTGCTCTCCAGAGCAATGGGAAAATACTCCCCCCAAGGCAAGGCATCTTCAATAGGGAACAGAACAACATAGTTACTGATTTTTCTCAAAACAGAGACAAAGAACAGAGGGGGAAAAACTATATTGAAGTGGTTCTTTATACAAAAAATATCAGCTCACAACAACTGGACATTTTGATTTGAACTGTATGGGATCTGGTTCAGATTCCTGTTAACATGGTGCTTTTGGATCAAGTCAATAGTCTGTTGTGAGAACTGAATGAAGTCACCTTCATTCTGATCTGATCTCCTGGAAGAAGAGACAGCACAGAAATGTGATCAGGAAATTGCATAATTTTTGATAAAGTTAATATGATTGGGTGGACGTGAACATTTTGCTTGCACTGATAAATATGAGCATGTCCCAATCTTCCCCATGCTTAGGTAAAGGAGCAAGCAAACCCTTGCCCTTCTGAACAAATCTTGCCAAGAAAACCCTGGAAAAGGGTATCCGTTAGGCACAAACAGTTTGAAGGCACACAACAATAGAGCTTCTGCACACATCATATTCCAGTTCCAAATGATCACATCATTAAGAGTAGACAGGCTTGTTATGGCTGATGACAAATGAAGGACACTGTGTTAAGATTTTAGCACAGAGGTGTGAGGTCACAGTTCTGCTAGCAGAATATGTCATGACTGAACCCACATGCAAACAAAATGCCCAGGCCTTTTGCAATGTCCTCTCAACAATCTCATGCTAAAAACTGGTGCAGGTAGAATGGGCCTTTCCATGGCAAATCAACATGACACTAGACCAAGATACATAGGACAACAGGATACCAGAATATAGTATATAACAGAATACAGTAGACTGAACAGTTCTATTTAAAGCATTTATACACGTGGTCTCTTACTCAGAAACCAATATGTGGAATATTTTTCAAACAGCTTGATCTAACTTGGTCTGTGACCAACAAAATTCATTCATTCAACCTGGTGAACTTCAGAGGTTTGGACTTTAACTCCCATTACCCCCAACCAGCACAGTAAATGTTCGAAGAATGCTGGAAGGTACTGTTTGGGGAAGTCTGGTTAAAATTGGGGAAAAGACATTCCTGGAAAAGTTTTTGCTTCACTTTAATATACACATTGGACTGGTTTGACATCCTCAATATTCTGTATTGGTATATATGAAAGACTGTTCAGTTACACTATTCAATTACCTAATGATAGCAATTTTTGTGCCAAAATTACCAAACATGCATGTTGAAATTAAAACAGAATATATTAAGTTTAGGCTGATATTCATACCAGTAGTAGCAAGGGAATGGAATAGCATTACTACAGTGAGCTTTTCCTCCTCCCTATTTTTAAAAATTTATTACTACTTTTCCTCCCTATAATTTAGGAAGAAAAATGTGCCTGTCTCAGTTGTTCCACTTGAGAATCTGATGCTGGAAATTTAAAGCTTTTCACAAAGTTATGGAACACTTTGTAGCTATATCCAGGGCATCATGTTGTGATGCAGTAAATTTTCTAGACAATGGAAATTTATCATTGTGGCCATATAATTGGACAATATTGGGATACAATATTTTCATTTTTTACAGCTATAAAGTCTCATCCTCCACTCTCCCATGCTAGTCACTTTGTCTCATATTTACAGATGAAATATTGAAAAGAAGGATGACTCAAAACCCTGTGATATGCCTGGCACAGAAATTGTCAATAGTGAGTCTTCTTCATAGACATATGTTCATACATAAACAAATAAATTAGATGTCCATTCTGCACTCTTTTAAAGAATATTTCCTCCAAACGTGCTGTTAGAAGTAAATAATCTTACTCTATATTCTTGGTAAAGAAAACAATTTTAAAAAATAAGAGATCTATTCGTGCAACATTGAAAACGTTTAGTGCCACATTGCAACCTAGGTATCTCTTCATTAAACAGAAATAGCTTCTTGATCTCTTGTTATGGATGCTTCTTGTATCTGTGTGCATGTGCACATACACATATATACAAGCAGGCATGGACATTGAACTGCTCCATGAGAGGAAGTAAAGTGGCACCACACAATTTTCATCGCTCATTCCCACAATTTATAACATTTTTTTCTTTAAAATGTGAAGCGAGAACCTGTTGGCTTATTATACAAGAGTTCTCTCTTTTTTTTTAAACCAACAAACTTTATTTCAATATGTTGTCGAAGGCTTTCATGGCTGGAATCACTGAGTGGCTGTGAGTTTTCCAAGCTGCATGGCCATGTTTCAGAAACATTCTCTCCTGATGTTTCACCCACATCTATGGCAGGCATCCTCAAGAGGTTGTGAGGTATATTGGAAACAAGGTATATAGAAGTTTGTGCAAGGACCAGGGTGAAAGAAAGAACTCTTGTCTGTTGAAGACAAGTGTGAATGTTGCAATTAATCACCTTGATTAGCATTGAAAACCCTTGCAACTTCAAAGCCTAGCTACTTCCTGCCTGGGGGAATCTTTTGTTGGGAGGTGTTAGCTGGCCCTGATAATTTCATGTCTGGAATTCCCGGTTTTTGAGTGTTCCTTATTTACTGTCCTGCTGGTTGCCAGATTTTGTTCATTTTCATGGTTTCCACCTTTCTGTTGAAATTGTCCACGTGCTTGTGGATTTCAATGGCTTCTCTGTGTCTGACATATAGTGGTTGTTAGAGTGGTCCAGTATTTCTGTGTTCTGAAATAATATCCAGGTTGGTTCAATTGATGGCTTATTATGCAAGAACTCTCTCTTTAAAAAAAAAAAAAGCCAACAAACTTTACTTCAATATTTTCCTGTTATTTGATACCAGTTTTAAAGTTTTCAGTCAAGAGAATTTATCACCAGTTTGGGCTTTGAATTGGCCTGATTTCACTCTCAAGATCTCATGAAATCCTTCCCCGCCCCTCCTTTAACAAGATAATCCATCTCTCCTCCATTATCTCCTTGCAAATCCCATCAAGGACAAAACAATCTAATCATTTCATGCTTCACTGCAGGATAGATGAGGATCCTTAAGGGGGAAAATAGTGACTGGAAATCTCAGTTGAGTTTATCCCCTTAAAGCGTACTAAAGGTTCACAAATGCCAAAGCATATTGTCACAATTTTGAACGCGCCTATTATCACCAGACCAAAGCACCTTCTGTGCTTTAAGAAACAGGGAGAATTTAATGCATATTTCTAGAAGCACAGAAACTGAGGCAAAAAAGAAGACGACCTTCTGCTGACCCTACAATCCCTTGCAGTTAGCCATAAAACTTGATAAAATGCCTTCTTGCATTACTGGGTGCCAACCCCCCCCCCAATACATTCTGCTGCATTGTTTTCCTCCACATGTTGAAACCAGCTCTTTAGAGACAGCCATTGCAATGACAACTTACAGCTTTCTGGCAAAAGTCACACTTTTTTTGAAAGAGCTTGTTGGGGGAAGAATTCTATTAAAGAAATCCACTTTCCCCAATATCCATCCCCCAGGCTGCAAAGTCAACCAGAAGTCTCCAAACTGCTCTAAAAGATCCACCAGCAAGGAATTTATTTCTTTTTACAAAAAGTTTAAGACAAAAACCATTGTCCCCATCCCAATGTCTTATTCCTCACACCCCCTTAGCCAGCTTCCTTCTATTAAATCACTGGGTTGCTGTGAGTTTTCTGGGCTGTATGGCCATGTTCCAGAAGCATTCTCTCCTTATGCTTCGCCTTCAGAGGTTGTGAGGTCTGTTGGAAACTAGGCAAGTGGGGTTTATATATCTGTGGGATATTCAGGGTGGGAGAAAGAACTCTTGTCTGCCTGAGGCAAGTGTCAATGTTGCCATTGGCCAGCTTGATAAGTATTGAATGGCCTTGAAGCTTCAAAGCCTGGCTGCTTAACGCCTGGGGGAATCCTTGGTTGGGAGGTGTTAACTGGCTGTGCTTGGTTCATGTCTGGAATTCCCCTGTCTTCTGGGTGTTGTTCTTTATTTACTGTCCTGATTTTAGAGTTTTTTTAAAATACTGGTAGCCAGATTTTGTTCATTTTCATGGTTTCCTCCTTTCTGTTGAAATTGTCCACATGCTTGTGGATTTCAATCGTTTCTCTGTGTAGTCTGACAATGGTGGTTGTTAGAGTGGACCAGCATTTCTGTGTCATCCAATAATATGCTGTGTCCAGGTTGTTTCATCAAGTGCTCTGCTATGGCTGACTTCTCTGGTTGAGTTAGTCTGCAGTGCCTTTCATGTTCCTTGATTCGTGTCTGGGCAATGATGCGTTTGGTGGTCCCTATGTAGACTTGTCCACAGCTGCATGGTATATGGTAGACTCCTGCAGAGGTGAGAGGATCCCTCTTGTCCTTTCCTGAAGGTAGCATTTGTTGGATTTTCTTAGTGGGTTTGTAGATAGTTTGTAAGTTGCATTTCTTCATTAGCTTCCCTATGCGGTCAGTGGTTCCCTTGATGTATGGTAAGAACCCTTTTCATTTGGGTGGATCTTTGGCCCCTTCCACACAGCTGAATAAAATCCCACATTATCTGATTTGAACTGGAATATATGGAAGTGTGGACTCAGATATCCCAGCTCAAAGCAGATACTGTGGGATTTTCTGCCTTGATATTCTGGGTTATATGACTATGTGGAAAGGCCCTCAGATATCCCAGTTATTATGGGATTTTCTGTCTTGATAGGTAAAGGTTTCCCCTGATGTTAAGTCCAGTCATGTCTAACTCTGGGGGTTGGTGCTCATCTCCATTTCTAAGCCGAAGAGCCGGCGTTGTCCGTAGACACCTCCAAGGTCATGTGGCCGGCATGACTGCATGGAGCGCCGTTACCTTCCTGCTAGAGCGGTACCTATTGATCTACTCACATTGGCATGTTTTCGAACTACTAGGTTGGCAGGAGCTGGAGCTAACAGCGGCCGCTCACTCCGCTCCCGGGGTTTGAACCTGGGACCTTTCGGTCTCCAGCTCAGTGCTTTAACGCACTTTGCCACCCTTGATATTCTGGGTTATATGACTGTGTGGAAGGGCCCTCGGATATCCCAGTTATTATGGGATTTTCTGTCTTGATATTCTGGGTTACATGGATGTGTGGGAGGGTCCTTAGTCTTTGCTCTCCTGGCTTGTTCTTGGTCTTGAAGCTCTTCTGATGCCTGAGGTGGAGTATCATTCTTTACCATTTACATTGTAAATCTTTCTTTACAATGAGGCACTACAAGAGTCATGTTCTCCCTCCCAAATTTGAGCTGCCTCCCCAGATGCAGTGACTCACACAAGACCCGAGGATTTCTGAGTAGGAAGCTGGCTGAGAAGGAAAGAAATGAGAGTCGCACTGCATGAATTCTACAGGGCAGATGCTCCCCAAGAGTCACATCACAGAAACAACCCTAGTCAGCTTACCTCCCAAGTTTATGCTGCCTCCCCAGGTGCAAGAACCCATAAAGGAAGCCCCGTTTTGGAAAGAAAGGAATCTGTTGGAGAGGAGGCTCCTCGGATGCCTCCGCTGCGCCTACCTTTCTCCTTGGCAGCCCCAGCGCTGCTTTCCGTCCTCATCTTGCTCGAACTGGGGCCGGAGAGGAAAGAAGCACAGGCAGCAGCAGCAGCAGCCTCCGGGCTCATAATTCCGCCTCTTTCCCTTCCTCCACCCCTTTCCTCCCTTTTGTTCGTCTTCCTCTCCCCCTTGCTCTCTCCTCACGGCTTCCAAAGACGTCTTCTCCCCCTCGCCTTCCTCTCTGCAAACTTCTTTTTCTCTCTCTCTCCACAAGCAGCTTCAGGACCCCATTTCCCCCCTTCTCATTTCCAAATCCCTCGACGCTGTGGTCCTTTCCAAGCTTTAGGAAGTTAATACCACCCCCTTTTCTTCTTCTCCTTCTTTCCCTCCCCCTGCTTTTTTCTCTTCCTCCTCCTCCTCCTGTGTCTTTCTCCCTTCCCACCCTCCCCTCGCCTGACCCATCCTGACTTCTTTCCAGTGAGCTAATCTGCAGCTGGCTTGGAGAGAGATTGAGAGAGAGAGAGAAAGCGAGAGAGAGAGAGAGAGAGAGAGAGAGAGAGAAGAAAAAGGACACTGGAGGACCTGGGGAGAAAGGGGCCTGCTCCTGGGAAAGACTGGAGGGGCTTGTCTACACTGTAGCATTAATGCAGTTTGATTGCCACAGTTCAGTGCTATGGAGCCCTGAGAGTGGTTACAGATCTTGCAAAAATCATAATTCGCAGTATCCATAGCACTGAGTCTACAACAACAACAACTCTTTATTGATTAGTCAATTTTGACCATATCAAAACATATGAAACATACAAAACGTACACACTTACCCATACATACAGTAAAACCATGTATAGATACAAAGCATCCCGGCCTACTAGCCTGCCAACCCACTCCTAGGTATTTGTGCAAATACAGAATAGCACTGAGTCACCACAGTTAAAGTGCTGTCAAACTGCATTAATTCTACAGTATAGATGTACGCTTAGTAGGCTGGGGCAGCACTTGGACAGCCTATTAATACAGTCAACTCTCAGTTAACCAGCAAAGCATCCATGGTGCTTTGAGAGTCCGGAAGGCCTTTTAACAGGCATGAGCAAATTTGGCCTTCCAGGTGTTTTGGATTTCAACTCCCACAATTCCCAACCCGGCCTTAGAGGGTTCTACGGCTGCTATTAAAATTAATGTATTTACACAGAAATGATGCACATTTATGCTGTAGAATAAACAACAACAACAACAACTACTACTACTACTACTTTATTTTTGTATCCTGCTCCATCTCCCTGAAGGGATTCGGGAAGGCTCACATGGGGATCAAGCCCAAATACAGCATAAAATACAATATCAACATGCATTTAAAACATGTAAACATATAAAAACAAGACATATAAAATACAGTAAAAAACATACTCAACCAACCAATAACCAAGGCGCAGTTAGCATATTCAAGACTGGAGTGAGGCAACAGCATTTATATGTGTGCAATATCTTGCAACCTCTAGAACTGGGCCAGAATAAAGTGCAATGGCTGGGTATATCCTACATAGGACAAACAGGCCAGTCTCAATGCAGTGTATAAACAGAAACAAATCTGCCAGTTTCCAGTCCCTCTGATGATGTCAGCCAGGGAAGTTTTGACCCTTCTAGTGACACTGCCGTGTGTATAAGTTTTGATAAGCTTGATGGCTATCCTTTTGAGACCTCATTGTTTTTGCCAACATAATTCAAGTGTTTCCACGTATATGCCTAATTTCTGTTGTTAGCCCTGGCTGAGTAGACCCAATGAATCAATGGGGTTTACCTATGCGTTGAATCCCAATTGAGCAGCTGATTGAATGGATCTGCTCTAATTGGGACTAACAAAAGAGAATGACAACAGTAATGTGCCTTCACTTCCACATTCCTTGAAGACAATGGTTCTCCACCCGTGGATCCCCAGATGTTTTGGCCTTCAAATCTCAGAAATCCTAACAGCTGGTAAACTGACTGGGATTTCTGGGAGTTGTAGGCCAAAACACCTGGGGGGCTACAGGTTGAGAACTACTGCTTTAAGAATTTACTTGTGACAAGGTAATCATCTATTCAGATCCATCGAGTTCAGTGGATCTTACATGCAGCTAGATGTGTGTGTGTGTGTGTATAGGATTGAAACTTCAATCAACTCCCCACCCTCAATAAAAAACAAAAACAAATATCACACCTCCTGAGAGAGATCATTCTTGAGAGTACTAATCTCCCAATATTTACCTTTGAGATGCGGCAGTCACCTATGCTCTAAATAGGAGTGTTATAAGAACAGTCAGGATCTTGAATGGATTTACATAAGGAGTAATTGCTGTAGTTGCCTAGAAGTGGAGACACACCCAAGTTGTTTGGAGGGAGTTTCATCTCTTCTTGTTTTCACAACCGAGTTAGTTCATTGGGGAGAGTACAATTTTGAAAAAATTACTCCAATTCCCTTTCTTGGTACAAAACAAGTGATTTAATCATCATGCATGATCCCTCGTGGCCAGGTATGATTTACTTCCAGAGGTAGAGTCTAGGCAGTGGGTCCTAAGTAACTGCTAAGACCTATTCTGGATCTGCATGGTCTTTCACAATGAGAACATAGGTTTCCAGGAGGAAGGCGGTTACGACAAGGGTTTGCCTGACGCACCTTCCTTTTGGCATTTGGACAACTTGGCCGCTTCAGTGAAGTTTATGGCAGAGAATCATCACTTCAATGCTGGTAGTCTTTGCTTCTTCCAGAACGCGGACATTTGTCTGACTTTCTTCCCAAGAGATTTGCAATATACCATATATGCTACTATTACTTCTTGTTGTGTGCCTTCAAGTCAATCTTGACTTTTGGCAGCTATATCGCAGTGTTTCTTTGGCAAGGTTTGTTTAGAATGGAGTTGCCTTTGCCTTGCTCCGAGTCTTAAACAATGTGATTTGTTCAAGATCATGCAGTGGCTGAGCAGGGATTTGAACCCTAATTTCAAAAATTGCAGTCCAGTAATGGCTCTCTATTACTCTACTAGGTAAACTTATCAAACAACAGCAATGACAGTATGACTTACAATATCATTCCTTTTCGGCTGTTCTCCCAGTGAGAGACCACTGGAAAGCATTTCTATTAGAAAAGGTGGTCATTAAGGGATTATTTGTGTTTGTAAAATAATTAGAATCATAGACTCATAG
Organism: Anolis carolinensis; assembly: GCF_035594765.1. Taxonomy (NCBI): domain Eukaryota; kingdom Metazoa; phylum Chordata; class Lepidosauria; order Squamata; family Anolidae; genus Anolis; species Anolis carolinensis. The sequence goes on from NC_085845.1 coordinate 181,891,900, forward strand.
AGTTGGAAGAGACCTCATGGGTGATCCAGTCCAACCCCCTGCCAAGAAGCAGGAAAATCACATTCAAAGCACCCCCGACAAATGCCCATCCATCCTCCAAAGGAGCCTCCACCACATTCTAAGGCAGAGAGTTCCACTGCTGAACAGGTCTCACAGTTAGGAAGTTCTTCCTCATGTTCAGGTGGGATCTCCTTTCCTGTAGTTTGAAACCATTGTTCCACATCCTAGTCTCCTGGGCAGCAGAAAACAAGCTTTCTCCTTCCTCCCTATGATTTCCCCTCACATATTTATACATGGCTATCATGTCTCCTCTCAGCCTTCTCTTCTGCAGGCTAAACATGCCCAGCTCTTTAAGCCGCTCCTCATAGGGCTTGTTTTCCAGACCCTTGATCATTTTAGTCGCCCTCCTCTGGACACATTCCAGCTTGTCAACATCTTCCTTAAATTGTGGTGCCCAGAATTGGACACAGTATTCCAGGTGTGGCCTGGCAAAGGCAGAATTTCCACATTGTCTCCCACTAGGAGAAGAAAAGAGGAGGAACAACCCACAACCGAAAACAACCAAATCCTGCTGTAACTGCGATTTAGTTGCCTTGTGTGTCCAACTCCTAAATGAATAAAGCATAAAGCAAGTATAAAGTATTGGGCCAGCAGAAAGAGACTCAGTATATGTTTCACTGTATCTTATTCTTTTTACTTGCAAAATTTTGGAAACTATTGGTATGATCAACAGGAATTTTTTTTTTACTGTACAACTGTCCAGAATGATATTAAATCTCTGGAATCTCCATTCTGAGTTTAGGATTAGGACACATTTGGATGGCGTCCATCATGTTACTGGAACAGGATGGCATTCTTCCATGTGTCTGTATGACATTCAAGCCCTGTGCAGCAGCATTCAAGATCTGTTTTACAGAGTAATGTTCACGAGAACCAACATCACAAAGACCCCATTGTGTCAGACAATATGTGGCGGGGTTTGTACTCCAAGGGCATTGGCACTTTACAAAAGGAAAGCCTACTAGTCTTTGACACAAGGCACAAAAAAAAGCTCTTTAGAAGAGCAAATTTTGCTAGAAAGATATGTGCTTGTGAGACAACATCATTCTTTAGACAGACAAATGCAATGGAAATTTTAGGTGAAAGGTTTAATTAATACCATACATAGTGAGTACTTCATCCTTTATAATACAGCATATGCTTACAATGGATAATTTCATCAGACAGGTAGAAAGCATTCTAATGGTCATTATAATATCTGAACAAAACAGGTTAATTCAAGAAGAAATAATTAATGCTGCTCCAGGAGCATATACAAAAGATGGCTTGAATGAGTTGATCATGAGATTTGTAGTTCTACAAGGTCTTCTTCTTTGCCAAAAAGGACTGGTGCCTTACCAAACTACAAATCCCAAGACTCCATAGCATTGATCCACAGCTGTTAAACTGCATTAATTCTACAGTGCAGAAGTACCCTAGGAACCACTATGTATATAGGGAGAAGAATTGAATAACAAAAAATATGCAAACATATCAGAAACAGAGTACAGAGTAGTAGATAGTTTTAGTGCACAGGATGTTAATTCCCCATATCAGAGTTTTGTTTTTTTTAAAAATATTTTTATTGTTATTATTGAGAAAAAGTTACAATTATATAAACATATTCTATACATTTCCCCCTCTTTTATTTACATTCACCCCTGTGCTCCCCTTCCCCAGAGCCATCTCTTCTTCTGTAGTCCCACCAAAAGTTCAATTCTTCATTTGGAGGTAAATTCCCATCTTCTTTTTCCAATAATTTTTCTAGAAATTTTCTCCAAATACTTTCAAAATCATTTTTTTCCATAATCCCTTCTTTACTTTTAAATTTCCCATATCAGAGTTTAAGAAAGGCAAGAAATAACTTTAAATGGGGTTTGCTGTCACTGCTTACTTACCTTTTTGAAATGCTAATATTTCATTCAAACGGGAATGCCCTTGGTGCTTGCAAGTACAGTAGAGTCTCGCTTATCCAACATAAATGGGCCGGCAGAACGTTGGATAAATAAAAATGTTCAATAATAAGGAGGGATTAAAGAAAAGCCTACTAAACGTCAAATTACGTTATGATTTCACAAATTAAGCACCAAAACACCATGTTTTACAACGAATCGACAGAAAAAGCAGTTCAATACACAGTACCGTTATATAGTAATTACTGTATTTATGAATTTAGCACCAAAACATCGCAATGTGTTGAAAACATTGACTACAAAAACATTGACTACAAATAAAGTTAGAATTGCATAAAATGAACTTATAGTAACAACATTGTCGGAAATTGAATCCATAAAAAGTTCAGTCTTTGCTGCCTAGAGAAACAGTTATGGATCTGGGTGGGAGACAGACTGCGTTGGATAATCCAGAACATTGGATAAGTGAAGGTTGGATAAGTGAGACTCTCCTGTATAGAAATAAGTCAATAAAATCACAAACATTACAAGAACTAGCAAGAAAACTGAAAGATGTTCAAATATTGGAACGTTAATATATAGAGATCAAAATACCAACTAGCACCATCAAGTAAATTGGACACCAGCAATTTAGATGGCTTTAAAACTCAGTTGGAACATAAGGGGTCCTTCCCCTGAAACCCCAGGCAGCATCTGTGAAGTCCAAAGGCTTCTTTGTGATGGATTGTTAAATTGTTATTATGTGTAGTACCATCTAGTGGTTATGCTAAGACACAGTCCTGGTTTCATCGCAGCCAGCACAGTAAACAGTCAGCCCTGCACATTGGCAGGTTTGACTTTTGTAGATTTAGTAATTCATAAATTGAATTCATTGCTTCCTGAAATGTTGGGCATTTATATAACTCAGGCTGTATTCACAAAACCAATGCAGCTTGATATCCACTTGAACAGCAATGGCTCAAAGCTATGGAATAATGGGAGTTTTAGTCCCATTCAGTCACAGGCTCTTTAGTCTTCTCTGCCAAAGAATGCTGCTGCCTTGCCAAACTACATCTCTCACAATTTCATAGCATCGATGCATGCAGTTAAAAGTGGTAACAAACTGCATTAATTCTTCAGTGGAGATGCACCCCTCTGAGAAGCATCCTTTTGCTATATGTGCAACAGCGTGCCATTAAGCTACTGCCTTTGTCTTCTGAGGGAACACAAAAAAAGCAAACCTGTGACATTCTGAACTTTTAAAGACAAATTCTGAAGAACCTCAACACAAGACTCCTTGAAAGTGTTATCAAAGGCTTTTGTGGCTGGAATCAGTGGGTGGCTGTAAGTTTTCTGGGCTGCATGGCCATGTTCCAGAAGCATTCTCTCCTGACGTTTCACCCACATCTATGGCAGGCATCTTCAGAGGTTGTGAGGTCTGTTAGAAACTAGGCAAGTGAGGTTTATATATCTGTGGAATTTCCAGGGTGGGAGAAGGAACTCTTGTCTCTTGGAGGCAGGTGTGAATGTTTCAATTGGCCAGCCTGATTAGCATTGAAAAGCCTGCTTCATGCCTGGGGGACTCCTTTGTTGGGAAGTGATTAGCTGGCCCTGATTGTTTCTTGTCTGGGTTTCCTGTTATCTGAGTGTTGTTCTTTATTTACTGTCCTGAATTTAAAGGGTTTTTTAAATACTGGTTGCCACTGACTGCATAAGGAAGCTGATGAAGAAACATAACCTACAAATTATCTACAGATCCACTAAGAAAATCCAGCAAATGCTACCTTCAGCAAAGGACAAGAAGGATCCTCTCACTTTTGGAGGAGTCTACCGTATCCCATGCAGCTGTGGACAAGTCTACATGGGGACTACCAAACACAGAAGCATTGCCCAAACATGAATCAAGGAAGGCACTGCAGAATAACTCAACCAGAAAAGAGCATTTGATGAACCAACCTGGACACAGCATATTATTTGAGAACACAGAAATCCTGGACCACTCTAGCAACCACTATATCAGACTAAACAGAGAAGCCATTGAAATCCACAAACATGTGGATAATTTCAACAGAAAGGAGGAAATGATGAAAATGAACAAAATCTGGCTACCAGTATTTAAAGAACTCTGAAACCAGCACAGTAAATAAAGAACAACACTCTGAAATCAGAGAAATTCCAGACACGACACAATGAGGGCCAGCTAACACCTCTCAACAAAGGATTCCCCCAGGCAGGAAACATCAAGGCTTTGAAGCTGCAAGGCTTTTCAATGCTAATCAAGGCGATTAATTACAACATTCACACTGGCCTTCAACAGACAAGAGTCCTTCCTCCCACCCTGGACCTTCCACAAATATATAAACCTCCCTTGCTTAGTTTCCAATACAGTAGAGTCTCGCTTATCCAACATTCTGGATTATCCAACGCATTTTTGTAGTCAATGTTTTCAATACATCATGATATTTTGGTGCTATATTCATAAATACAGTAATTCCTACATAGCATTACTGCATATTGAACTACCTTTTTTTGGTCAAATTTGTTGTATAACATGATGTTTTGGTGCTTAATTTGTAAAAACATAACCTAATTTGATGTTTAATAGGCTTCTCCTTAATGCCTCCTTATTATCCAACATATTCGCTTATCCAACGTTCTGCCGGCCCGTTTATGTTGGATAAGTGAGACTCTACTGTAATTCCTACATAGCATTACTGCATATTGAACTACTTTCTTTGTCAAATTTGTTGTATAACATGATGTTTTGGTGCTTAATTTGTAAAATCATAACCTAATTTGATGTTTAATAGGCGTTTCCTTAATGCCTCCTTATTATCCAACATATTCGCTTATCCAAAGTTCTGCCGGCCCGTTTATGTTGGATAACTGAGACTCTACTGTATATACCTCACAACTTTTGAGGATGCCTGCCATAGATGTGGGCAAAACGTCAGGAGAGGATGCTTCTGGAACATGGCCATACAAGCCCGGAAAACTCACAACAACCCACTTGACTAGTTTCCAACATATCTCACAACCTCTGAGGATGCCTGCCACGGATGCAGGCGAAACGTCAGGAAAAAGTGCTTTCTGGAACATGGCCATACAGCCCGGAAGTCCTCTAATGAGTTTTGGCTGCTCTGCCTTTCCCGCGCTGTCCCTTTAAGGGGCGGGGACTCCTCTCCCGGAAGTTCTCCCGATGGAACGTGGAGTGCGTCCTATCCTATGGCATCCCAGGCCCATTCAGCGAGCCACGTGGAGTCCTGCGGGACTGGTTTCCGATCCATCGTTGCGGTTGGAGCATTCAAGCCTGCCTTCCTTCTGATGCCGGTGAAGGATTCTGTTTCGTAAAACCTAGAAGTGGTCTGTCATTCTTAACGACGACGAGGCCTTTGGGTTCTCTACCATGATGGATGGATGGACCCAAACCGGGACAGAGAGATAGACTCAGTCAATCCCCAGTCAGGTGGATAGTTGTTTCGATTTTGCAAGACCTGAGCAGGGTTGTTTGAGGACAGGTTGACTTGGGGAAGGGGTTTGTCTCCCATTCATGGGGTCAGTGGATGGATAGGCTACTAAATCAAGGATCGACTTGATCAAATGGATGGATCTAATCAATCAATGAACCACAGTTGCCCCAAATTTGGGAGATGGGTTGACTGTTGACTTGGTCACTTGGGGAGGGGTGTCTCTCATTCCTGGGGTCGAAGTAAACATCACACCACCATCGAAGGAATCAGGATGTGGTTTCTGCTGCTTCAGATATGATCAAGGCAGAGCCTGATGACTAAAAATGTGTGTGTTACACATCTTTGGGATCCATAAAAACTATAATTTAAGTTCTCACAAGAGTAGGCAAGAACACACTTCAATTGCGATGATTTATTTATTTATCACATCAGAAGCAAACTGAGCGTACAGTTGTAATGTATTTAAAAACACAAAGTTAAAAACTTGGCATTGTACTAAGTGTCCTTTGACCAGTAGCTGCCCACTTGGAGTGCCTCTGGTGTTGCTGTAAGAAGGCCCTCCATTGTGCATGTGGCAGGGCTCAGGCTGCATTGTAATAGGTGGTCGTGGTTTGCTCTTCTTCACAGTTGCATGTTGTGGACTCCAGTTTGTGGAGGTTGGCTCTGTCTGTCCAAGTTGCCCAGCCTTCTGTGTGCCCAGGGCGGAGTCTCTCATTCAGTATCAGCCATGGCTTGAGATTCCTGGTATTACCCTGCCACTTTTGGACTCTTGCTTGCTGAGGTGTTCCAGTGAGTATCTCTGTAGATCATAGAAAACTATTTCTTGATTTAAGACAACTTGCAGCATGCAATTGCGATGATGTGATGCCACACAACTTTCTTGGCTTGAATTATTTACTTCATTTCTATCCTGCCTTTCTCTGTCCCAGAGGGGACTCAAGGTGGCCTCCCTGTGTTGAAACCCTTCATGTTTCCTCCAGAGTTCATATTCTCAAATGTTTTTTCCATTCTATTTTTCGCTGGCACCTCCTGTATCCCAACACCATGGCTTCATGCTATTCTTGCACAGCCCGGGTTTTTCTCTCTAAGGTCCGATGGCTCCCTCTGAGGAAGTCCTTGTGTTATTTAAGAAACTGGGGGAGAAGGTCTGTTGGGGCCTCCTCCAGCATCGAGATACGAAGGCGGTTCAGAGGGAAAGGCCTGATACAGATTACCTTGTTGTGCTGGGGAATTGGAGGCTCTTTTCAGGGTGCAAAGTGTGACAGTATATCTGGTCTTCACCCTCAAAGAACGCTCCACATCCTCCCTGATAACACTGCTTTCGTCCGGCGTGTTGGGCTTGTCTTTTCCCTTGTGATTCGAGCTTGCATCTTGCTACTAAAGTTTGGTCCATTCCTTTGGCTCTACCCCTTCACCTACATCTCTCCAAGCTTCGCCTCGCTCTGGATCCATCTTCTACTAAAAGCAACAGAGTCATCTGGCCCCACGTTCATCAAACTAGGGCAATGGGCCAGCACCAGGCGAGATCTCTTTTCAGAAGAATTCTGCCTCAAGTTCTCCAAGCTACACATCAAGGTAGTCCCTCACTCTTGGGACTACACCAAGCATTCTTTGACAAGAGAATTTGGGGAAGTCTGGGAGAAAGTCTTCACATTTGAAAGCCAGGAACCTGTAGGGTCTGGTTGCGTTGCCCAGGTTTATAAAGCTTATGTGGACATCTCTGCTTTTGGAGAGCCAGCGACGAAGGATCTTTCAAAGAGCTCTGCCTTGGAATCCTGGCAAGTCTTGGGTTTTAAGGGGTTCTTCGAGTGGCTTTGGAAGAGAAAGCATGAAGATATTCCAGAAGGATATGGTGACCGTTGGTTGCATCATAAAGACGGCATCCCTGGAAGTGTTAATTGGAGTTCAGTGTCTGGATATCCAAATGCACCATCGTCTCCAAAGAGAGACCGACTTCTTCCAGTGGCCATTAAGGTAAACTGTGTCAAGTCAGCAGAAAAGTTCCTTGTTTTAACCAAAACCCTCACGATTTCCCAAGCATGACCTGGCTATCTTTTCCTCCCATCTACAGGTGCTGCACCCTGGACTAGTTCGGCAAGTCCAGATGGATCTGTTCCTCATGAAGATGAGCAGTAGATTCGTTGAGCTTCTCCCAGGTGTTAAGTGGCTTAGTCTGACAGAGATTGTGGAGGAGTTTGAGAAACTCATGATTCAGCAGGTGGGAAGCAGTCATGTTTTGAATATCAATCTTCTACAATTTTATTATTTTGTATTGACACCAAATACAGGATTTCACAATATCTTTTCATAGCATTTAGAGCAGGCATGCGCAAACTTTGAGTTTTGGACTTTAACTCCTACAATTCCTAACAGCCTCAGGCCCCTTCCTTTTCCCCCTCAGTTGGAGGGTCAAAGTTTGCCCATGCCTGATGTAGATGCTCATTTTGGCTGAACTCTCCCCTGTGTTACAGAATTTTGATGCAGATGGTTAGGAGTAATAAGTGGGACCTGCTACAAAAGGATGCAATTCTTCACTCTTCCATCCTACCCAACTCCATTTATCATTCCACCCAAACAGTTAGCCAACATGCTGTCCCGATATTAGGCTTGGATCCCCTCCTGCTCTTTTTTTGTACATGCAAAAAAATTCATTATGTGCAGTAAGGCTATGTCAGCATTGTCAGCTCTGACCATCACCAACTGTCAAGGGTATCAGGCACAGTTTCTTTTCTGCCTGGTTTTTCAAATACTGATGCTCATCTTTCAAAACGAGATTGTGATCAGTTGTGTTCAGGGTGATAGGATGGTTTAAATATTTGTTTTTGTATTTTCAAAAGCTTAGGTTTTTCCTCAGGTCTTGATATTTGTTTTTGTTCATGTACATGCTTTTTTGCCTGCACAAGAATTTATTAACACTCAGTGAATTCAAATAGCTTGATATTTGAATACCAATACCAATCTGTGCCCTGGAGAATAGGATGCAGAACAATGGCTTCAAACTACCCGAAAGGAGATTCCACCTGAACATTAGGAAGAACTTACTGACTGTGAGAGCTGTTCAGCAGTGGAACTCTCTGCCCTGGAGTGTGGTGGCAGCTCCTTCTTTGGAGCTTTTAAGCAGAAGATGGATGGTCATCTGTCAGGGGTGCATTGAATGTGATTTTCCTGCTTTTCGGCAGAGGGTCGGACTGGATAGCCCATGAGATCTCTTCAAACTCTATGATGATATGATTCTGTATGTAGGATGCTTACATTTTGTGTAGTGGTTTTAATGCATTTCGTGTGTATTGGTTTGGATTCAGCACAGCCAGTGGTGCTTGCTTCTCACTGACTTGACTTGATTTCCATTGCTTTCAGTGAGACAATGGCATTTCTATTTAAAAGACTAATAGCAGCCTGCTTTGTTAGATGCAGGTACATCCAAGGAAGTGTGTTGAAGAAGTCACTGAAAGCTTAAGGCAAATAGACACTTACTGGTATTCATAAAAATACCGTTTGTTTCTTTTTGCTACAATGAACAAACACTGTCGTCCCACTGGAAATTGATTTGAATGGGAACAAAGCCCAGTTGACTTATATTGACACTGAAAATTTCTGTAAATCATTTCACATTATACAAAGGTTGTCCAGTAGGGCAATCTTTATATTTGGCACCTTTCTTTCAAATCATTTCCTTGTTCCTCTTAGATTGACTTGCGGTATGAAGCAAGGAACTTAGAACGCTTCCACTTCAACTTCCGAGATGTCGATTATGTGAAGTTCCCAAAACCGCTCCATCCTTTTGTGACAAGAAACATCCTAGTGGAAACCTTTGAGGTAAGATCCTTAACTGGCCAGCTTTTCTACCTCTAGACAGCTACCTAAGATAATAAAGTTTGTCAGTGCTTATGTAGATATGAATTTGGAGGGATCTAGAAATTGCCCAAGATCATTGTGATTGCCAGCAGAGGTAAAACTTCACCATTGTACTTTTGGAGGTCCCGGTGGTATCTGCTGTTTAATGACACCACATCACATCCCTGCAGTGATTTAGTAGCTATAATAGGCAGAGCTGTGCCTTCCCATTGCCCAGTCCTTCTTCATAGCCAGACAAGAGGGAGTAGATGCTAGCCTTCTAGACTTGCTCATGGTCGAGGAGGGTGAAAGACATGCCTTTTCCTTTGGCTGTACAGTGATAGCTAGATACTTCCGGTGTGCTATATCTTTGCTGGTCAGAAAATTCAAAAAAGGTATATTATTATGAAACAAAAGGCAATTGTAGTGAACAATCAGGAGTACATCATAGTCATATTGGGGAAATGGATTGTATCTCCTCTATTGAAACAATGAGGACAAAATATTTACATACGCAGCGACAGCCGCAAGAATAACCTTTGCTAAATACTGGAAACAAAGAGAAATACCAACAAATCAACATTGGTTGGAGAAACTGAATGAGATATATGATATGGACAAATTAACATACTTAATGAAAATTAATAGGGGCAATATAATAAAATCAACTAATTGGGAAAAATATGAAGAATACAAGGAAAAGGCAAAGGAAAAATAAGCAAAAGAAGAATCCGAGGACACTTACAATGACCAAATCTAGTCCAACATATGTAAAAAAGAAGGAAATGGAACAAAACCTAGCCCACAAAGAATAGAAAGCGGAAGGACTTCTGTATCCCCTCCTTCCCCGGCCCCCCTCCCCCCTCTTCCCCCTTTTTTTTTTTTCTCCTCTCCCCTACCCTTTCTACCAACCCCCGTGATTTACTTTTACTTTTATTTCAATGTATGTATGTGCAAGAAAATCTGAATAAAAATTTAAATTAAAAAAAAAAAAGAAACATTTGCATCCTGCTCCGAAGTGCCTACGGTGTCACTCTCAAGTTTGTTGTAAAGAATTTGTGGGCCCTTCCTGATTTAACTTTGTCTTTGTTTCAGGAGAGCAAACCAATATCTCACTATTTGCACACAGAGGCCACAATGGAATTTCGGAGAAAATTAGCCAAGATGGGTATGGACATGCTTCTAAAGATGGTAAGTCTATAAGTAAAGGAATTGGTAGTTCAAATATTATCGACTTTTGAATTTTTTAATCTTGCTTTCCTAATTTTTTAAAAAAAGAAGTGGCATTCAAGGCGACTAACATAATTAAAGCAGACCAACAAAAAATTAAAATCAAATAAAAATATATAAGATAATACCAATAAAAATTAATCAAGCATTCAGAATCACCAAATAAATTAGTAAAGCAGTTTTAAAAAGTGGAAAGATGTGCCTTCACATTATTCCTAAACACAGTGAGAATTGGAATTGACTGCAATTCTGAATATATTTCTTTGCCTGGAAGCAACATAGGTGGAGAAGGTCCTCTTCCAGGAATTCATCAAGCAGGCCTCTGAGGGGGGATGACAGTCTCAGGAGAACCTTTCCTGAATATCTTGGCAACCAGAGGTTCATATAAGTTAAGTGATCCATTAGAAATGTTAAGGTTGCATTTTTTCAATGCTATGATTTGTCATTTTTAGGTGTTTGTTGATAACTTTGTCCATGCTGATCTGCACCCTGGGAATGTCCTGGTCCAGGGAGCAGAGCTCTTTAGTGACCATCTGGAGGACCAGACAGTAATCGTGGACTTGTTGGACACGCTCATTCTGGAAGTGCAACCTTCTCCTTCCCCACTCCGACTGGTGCTTCTGGATGCAGGAATTGTAGCTGAGTTGCAGGTGGCTGATCTTGAGAATTTCAGGGCCGTCTTCACAGCTGTGGTCTTAGGACAGGTGAGCCTTGATTTCCAGGTGGGCCTCTGGGCTTATGAGGAACCTAGGGAAAACATTGCAGTAAGGTCAGTGCGTGTGCTTTGGACTATGGGCCCACAAGTATTACTTTGGTCAGGAACATAACTTTCTTTGTTATGATTGAGCCTCATGGCTCTGTTACTGACAGACGTGGGCGTAAGACTCCTCGAGAGTCAGATACTCTCGAGGAGCGAGAGAGAAAAAGACTGCGAGACATATTTGCAGCACCATCTGACGAGGAGTCTTTCGAAGGGTTTACGGAGAGAATGGAGGAGGGGCTGGTTAGCTCAGAGGAGGATGAGATGGATTGGACTCGGGTAAGGGAGGAAGTGGGTGCCACTGGCCATGATGGGACAGAAGATGAATGGGGACCTTCAGGATTAGACCCATGGTTTAGCTGGAGGGATGGGACGGGATCCACAGCTGGAGATGCTGTTGGGCGTAGTCAGAGGTGTTCCAGCTCTGACGAGGAAAGTGATGAGGAAACGCCCGGGTTAAGGAGGACAGCTGACAGTGATGAAGATTTGTAACTGGCATAAAATGGGGCTTGAGAGCAATTGCAAATTGCGTTGGGCAAGGTAATCTGGGCAAACGCTTGGGATCCGTGTGTGTGTGGGACGCTTCCCTGAAGACTTGTGTGCTTTCCTGTGCTGTGACGTAAGTTGATTGGAATCCAGGGTCAGACGGCGGGAGGGATTGTGTGGGCATTTGTTTGTGCAAACCTGTGCTTACTCTTATTAGCTTGACCTTCCGTCGTCTTCTTGACGGACGCCATCTCCTGCTTTGAGAACTCGGACTGAACTGACCACGGCTTGTCTTCCCCCCCTTCTTGGACTTGGAAAAACTACAAACGTCTGCTTCTGGCTTTGATCTACGGAACGGAACTGGTCTACTCAACTGCTACAATCCTTGGCTGATTTACTCGTGTCGGAGATCCTGTCTGCTGTGTGTGTGGGGGAGCGACGCAAGTTACTCTAAGCACAGTGTTGGCAGCAGAGAGGAATCTGCTGCCAATTAGTTGCATTCTTTGTATCTTTTGTTCCTTGGCTTTCGTTTCGTTTATACCCAGGCTGAAGCAAGCAGTTTGTTTTTACCCGGATTAAACTCCGGTTTAATCCGGTTTATCTTTTGAACATTTACTTTTGCCCCTTTTTGCTCCTAAAGGCAAAAACTGCCTGGCCCTTGTGTTCTACGGGCATTTTTGAGTTCTGTAATCTAATAAACTCTGTTACTTTGAATCTTGTGGCGTTCTGTCCTTGACAGATTGCCCAACGCCCATAAAAAGTTTATTGCAGCAATAAACCCGTCAGGAAGACGATGGATGAGTTAAGGGCCAAAGTAGACCAATTGCAAACGGCTTTTACCGTTAGCCAAACAGCTCAGGCTGTGAAAGGACATGTTTTGACTCCTGAACGCTTTGACGGAACCAGGTGCAAGTTGCCAACCTTTTTGGCACAAGTGGAGCTTTATTTTTCTCAGCTCAGTGCTCATGCTTTTCCTACAGACACTAGCAAGGTGGCCTTTATTTTGAGTTTGTTGACCGGTCCCGCAGGACAATGGGCCACTAATTTAATTTTGGGAAATGACCCAGTCAAGGACAATTTGAATAATTTCAAAAAGTTGTTAACTGATACTTTTGGGGATCCTCTCCGCACGGAGAACGCTGGGTGGGCTCTGTATCGGTTGAAACAGGGAAAGGGGACTGTTTTGGATTACTTAAATAAGTTTAACCTGTATCGCCACCAGCTGGATTGGGGGGAAAATGCATTCATGCTTTTATTTACTGCCGGGTTAAGTGATATGCTCCAGGATGAATTAGCACGCTTGGAGCCGGCTGAAAGCTGGGACGCCTTAGTAGCTAAGGTGCTGCGTTTAGACGCAAGGTTCGAGGCTCGTAAACACTCAAAAGCAATGTGTGCGCCACCCATGCATGTAACCAGGGCACCTGTGGTGATGGGGGAAGAGCCCATGGAGCTTGGGGTCTTTAAAAAGCTGTCTACAGAGGAAAAGAGCCGTAGGAGGCAGCTGGGCTTGTGTTTGTACTGTGGGAATGCTGGGCATTTTGCCAAAAATTGTAATGTGAAACCTTCCCAGCTTTCGGGAAAAGGCCAGCCCTAGTGCGACGTGAGTCCAACGCACTAGGGCTCCTCAAGCAGTCAACTGAGGGGAGGAAGCATGTTTTCGTACCCATTACATTATCTGTTGGGGGAAGGGAACTTGTTTCTACTTTGGCACTGCTGGACTCAGGGGCTACGGTCTCCTATGTAGATATTGAGTTTGCTAAGAAGCATGGCATTCCTAGAGTGCGCAAGGCATGCGACGTGTGGGTGGAAGGAGCAGATGGGAGACTGCTGGAGACTGGGGTGGTTAACCATGAAACCTCAGCAGTAACGTGGGAGGTGCAGGGAGTAACGGGAACGTTTGTGTGGGATATTACGAGCTTGCCTAGATATGATGTGATCCTGGGGATGGATTGGCTAGCTGTAGTAAACCCACAAGTAGATTGGGCAACACGTAAAGTGATCTTAAAGAGGCAGGATTGTTGCACTCTAAATGTTACTCATTCTGATATGGAGGGAGTGCCTGCTGAGTATGGGGAGTTCTCTGATGTATTTTGTAAAAGAGAAGCGGACAAATTACCACCGCACAGGCCATATGATTGCGCCATCAAGTTGGCAGAAGGTGCGAAACTGCCAGCAGGGAGGCTGTATGCCTTGACTGTACCGGAAAGGCAAGCTTTGCGGGAGTTTCTAGATGAAAATTTAGCCAAGGGGTTTATTCGCCCATCTAGTTCTCCAACTGCGGCACCAGTATTCTTTGTAGCCAAAAAGACTGGGGAACTTAGGCTGGTCTGTGACTATCGGATCCTAAACAAATACACCATTCGGGATAGGTACCCGCTCCCTTTAATCTCGGAACTGTTATCAAGGGTGCAAGGGGCTAAGGTCTTTACCAAGCTTGACCTGCGGGGGGCCTATAACTTAATCCGTATACGGGAAGGGGATGAATGGAAGACGGCATTTAACACGTGTTTCGGATGCCACGAGTTCCGAGTCATGCCTTTTGGGCTTTGTAATGCTCCTGCGGTATTCCAGAGGTTCATGAACGATGTGTTCAGGGACCTAATTGACCAATTTTTAGTGATTTATTTGGATGATATCTTGATTTTTTCTAAGGACGAGAAAGAACATCGTCAACATGTCAAGCAGGTTCTGCACCGACTGCGGGCTAATGGGCTTTTCGCCAAGGCTTCCAAGTGCGTCTTTCATGTGCCTGAAGTGGAGTTCCTAGGTCATGTAGTGTCAGGTAGGGAACTTAAAATGGACCCACATAAGGTTGACGCCGTCAACTCATGGCAGGAGCTGAAGACTAAGAAGGATGTACAAAGGTTCTTGGGTTTCGCTAATTACTACCGGGAGTTTATTCCGAATTTTGCAAAGCTCACGGTACCTTTGACGCAGCTTCTGCGCAAGAAACAGCCATTTGTGTGGGGGCGGGAAGCTCACGAGGCGTTTCTACAACTAAAGTCTAGTTTTCAATCGGACAACATACTAACCCATCCTGATGTTGACAGACCGTTCGTGGTAGAAGCGGACGCTTCTAGCTACGCGTTGGGGGCTGTATTGTCTCAGAAGGATTCCTCAGGGACCTTGCGTCCCTGTGGATTTTACTCGCGGCAACTAACACCCTTCGAGCAGAACTATACCATATGGGAGAAGGAGTTGTTGGCGATTAAGGTGGCGTTTGAGGTGTGGCGGCACTGGCTTGAAGGGGCACGGCACCAGATCGTGGTCAGATCTGATCACAAGAACTTAGAGCACTTGCAAACAGCAAAGAAGTTAAACCAGCGTCAAATCCGCTGGGCTTTGTTTTTCTCCAGGTTTAACTTCAAGGTGCAGTTCGTGGAGGGGAAGGCAAACTTGCGGGCCGATGCTTTATCCCGCAAGCCGGAATTTAAGACCAATGAGCAGGTAGTATGTCAGACCATCTTGCCTACTGCCTCTCTGTGTGTTGTAGATAATGAGCTTGGGTTACATGACCAGATCCTTGAGGCTCAGAAGGATGATGTGTGGACTCAGGAGCAATTGATGCTGCTCTCTGCAGGTAACCGTACCATACTGCCGCATCTCCAGGATCAAGACGGGGTATTGGTGCGTAGGGGGCAGGTTTACGTACCAGTAGGGACCCTCAGGTTGGAGGTGATTAGAGCCCACCATGACGAACCCATGGCTGGGCACTTTGGCAGGTTCAAGACCGTACAGCTTATCACCAGGAGCTACTGGTGGCCAAAGATGCGGCAAGACATTCTGCGCTTTTGTGACAGCTGCGCCGTTTGTCAGCAGAGTAAGACGCCTGTTGGGCGCCCTAGAGGGTTGTTATCGTCTTTACCTGTTCCGGAGAGGCCATGGCAAATCATTTCCATGGATTTTATTTCAGATTTGCCTAAGTCTGGGGGTTATACTTGTATTTGGGTGGTGGTGGATTTATTTAGTAAACTGGCTCATTTTATTCCTTGTTCAACCATTCCGGCGGCCCCTACGTTGGCCTTACTGTTTACAAAGCACATCTATCGTTTGCACGGAGCACCCGAGGTGATTATTTCAGATAGGGCTCCGCAATTTGTGTCACGCTTTTGGAAACACTTCCATGAGTGTTTGGGGACTAAGTTAAACGTGTCTTCAGCTTTCCATCCGCAAACGGATGGACAGTCGGAACGGGTTAATGGGCTCTTAGAGCAGTATCTGCGTTGTTTTTGTTTAGATCAACCCACGGCTTGGGTAAAGTGGTTACCGGTGGCGGAATTTGCTTACAACAATGCGGTGCACACGTCTAGTCAGCATACGCCATTTGAGCTAACTTATGGTTTTCACCCACGGAGAGGTGTGGCGCCGTCGACCAATGTGGTCTCTTCGGACCCTGTGTACCGCTCTTCGGAAATGGCTGCATTGCATGATGTTGCCCGTCGCTTACTGTTGGAAGCTAAGGCAACGCAGAAGACTCAGGCTGACCGCCACAGGCAGGCAGGGGAGGAGTTGGAAGAAGGGGATTTGGTGTGGTTATCTTCCAAACATATTAAACAGGCTGGGGGAAAGTTTGCGCCTCGGTATTTGGGTCCCTTTCCTATCGTTAAAAAGATTTCTTCTGTTGCGTTTCGTTTGCGTTTACCGTCTAGTTTAAAGGTCCATCCAGTCTTTCATCGTTCGCTGTTGAAACTTGATACCTCTAGTCGTCGTGGTGCTATAGCGGAGGGTATCACTGCCACTTCTCCGCCATCGGGGGAGGAGGCCTTTGTGAGAGGGGATAGTGTTATGATTGAGCCTCATGGCTCTGTTACTGACAGACGTGGGCGTAAGACTCCTCGAGAGTCAGATACTCTCGAGGAGCGAGAGAGAAAAAGACTGCGAGACATATTTGCAGCACCATCTGACGAGGAGTCTTTCGAAGGGTTTACGGAGAGAATGGAGGAGGGGCTGGTTAGCTCAGAGGAGGATGAGATGGATTGGACTCGGGTAAGGGAGGAAGTGGGTGCCACTGGCCATGATGGGACAGAAGATGAATGGGGACCTTCAGGATTAGACCCATGGTTTAGCTGGAGGGATGGGACGGGATCCACAGCTGGAGATGCTGTTGGGCGTAGTCAGAGGTGTTCCAGCTCTGACGAGGAAAGTGATGAGGAAACGCCCGGGTTAAGGAGGACAGCTGACAGTGATGAAGATTTGTAACTGGCATAAAATGGGGCTTGAGAGCAATTGCAAATTGCGTTGGGCAAGGTAATCTGGGCAAACGCTTGGGATCCGTGTGTGTGTGGGACGCTTCCCTGAAGACTTGTGTGCTTTCCTGTGCTGTGACGTAAGTTGATTGGAATCCAGGGTCAGACGGCGGGAGGGATTGTGTGGGCATTTGTTTGTGCAAACCTGTGCTTACTCTTATTAGCTTGACCTTCCGTCGTCTTCTTGACGGACGCCATCTCCTGCTTTGAGAACTCGGACTGAACTGACCACGGCTTGTCTTCCCCCCCTTCTTGGACTTGGAAAAACTACAAACGTCTGCTTCTGGCTTTGATCTACGGAACGGAACTGGTCTACTCAACTGCTACAATCCTTGGCTGATTTACTCGTGTCGGAGATCCTGTCTGCTGTGTGTGGGGGGGAGCGACGCAAGTTACTCTAAGCACAGTGTTGGCAGCAGAGAGGAATCTGCTGCCAATTAGTTGCATTCTTTGTATCTTTTGTTCCTTGGCTTTCGTTTCGTTTATACCCAGGCTGAAGCAAGCAGTTTGTTTTTACCCGGATTAAACTCCGGTTTAATCCGGTTTATCTTTTGAACATTTACTTTTGCCCCTTTTTGCTCCTAAAGGCAAAAACTGCCTGGCCCTTGTGTTCTACGGGCATTTTTGAGTTCTGTAATCTAATAAACTCTGTTACTTTGAATCTTGTGGCGTTCTGTCCTTGACATTCTTCTTCATACAGATATATGGAAAAATGTGTACAAATGATTGTATATACCTTCTAGCATTTCCACAGTTGCATATATGAAATAAATTCCTTTGGCTAATTAACCAGCATTACTTTTATAGTTTGACATATTGTCCTGTGCTACTACTAATCATGGTTAATACTTCTGTTCTTTAGATCTCACAATCAGAATTTTGAAGTTGTTTTGAAAACTCTGGATAAAAGGGATCCATAGATCTAATACTAACCATGGCTATTGATAGATAGGTTAGAAATGATGTAAATAAATAAATACGGCAGATATAACACTACACGTGGTCAATAGCAACGTGTGGAGAATGTATGCATTAAAAAAGTGAGGAATGGGATTGTGTCTTGTCACCAAGGCCCAATCATGGTTCTGAAATCAGGAGTTCTGTGTCTGCGCTGAGGCTTTTTGGGATCTAGTTCATTGGATCATTCTGCCCTGTCATATATTCCATCTTATTTATTATGACTTGTTTTATTTTTGGTGATTTAAATTATTTGACTTGTTATGTGTTTTATTTTTATTTATGTTATTGTTTTGTTGCAAGCTGTTCCAAGTCCCTTTGGGAGATGGAGTGAGATATAAATAAAGCTTCATTAATTTATGGTTTAGATATGAGATATGAATTTGAACAAATTATCCCCTAAATGAAGTGAAATACTAGACTTGCTGGTAATGGGGAGAAATCTTTTGGTCGGTCTGTGCTTCTAGTGTCTGACTCAGTTGAGTAGCCAACCACCGTGGTTTATTCCACAGGGAGAAAGAGTGGCAGAGTTGATTCTTCATCATGCCAGGGCTAATCAGTGCAAGAATGTGGAGAAATTCAAAGCTGATATGGCACAGTTAGTGAAGGAGGCCAGGAGCAACACTATAGCACTTGGAAAGGTAAGCAGATTTGAATTAAAACATGGCTTTCTATTGATGGTGTGCACTATAATTGCACTGAAATCTGAATAACTCATTAACATGATGCCAGCTAAAATTTTCAGTCATCACTCATGCTTTAATTTTAAGATCTATTAAAATTAATGCCAGATTGTGGTATCTAAGACATCCTGATGAATTAACTGAATGGCATTTCCAACAATTTGCTTTTCAGCTCCAAGTTGCAAGCCTACTGTCCAGTGTTTTCAAGCTTCTGATGACCCATCAGGTGAGGGTTTTTTAAAACATGTGAGTAGGTTCCTCTTTACTATTGCATGATGTCATGCCAGATAAAGATGTTCAATTGATCTTGAACTCAGAATTCTTAGGATTTCATGCTCTGCATTTCCTGATGCTCTCATCCAAAACCCAAAGGTTCCCAGAAGCTGCCCTATAAAGTGCAGGTTCACAAACCAAATGCCAAGTCTATCTCCCTCAGTACATGAGTGTACTGACATACAGACACAGGAAATGCTACCTAGCCAAGAGTTTGGAGACATTCCTAAGGATTGTTCACACACAACCGAGATTTTAAGGTTAAGACATAGACGTAGAAATGTAGTTATTAAGGATTCTGTTCTTAATCAGTTCTTGTATCTGTAGCTTATCTTCAATCTGTTGGAAGTAGATGAACTGAGGAATAAAAACTTCCCTATGTTCCAGTCCTATTTCCAAATGCCTTTCCATTCTACCTAGCTGTGGCAGAGGCTGTATCCTTCATGGGAAGGGCTACACCAAAAACTAGTAATTGCCTCTCAAACACACCAGAGCTTCTCAGGGCCCTTTCACAAAGCCATATAACCCAGAATATCAAGGCAGAATAACCCACAATATCTGCTTTGAACTGGGTTATTTGAGTCCACATTGCCATATATCCCAGTTCAAAGCAGATACTGTGGGATTTTATTCAGCTGTGTAGAAGGGGCCTCAGTTTGAAAGAAAGGGCATTGCGATCAAAGAATCTTCATTCAGGGAAAGTGGGCTGCAGCCCAGGTTCCAAGGAGTAGCTTCAGGATACAAGACTTGGTAGGGTCATGGAAATTGGTTGGAGGGTGGAATGCCCAAGAGTGGTTTAAATCCTTAAGGAACCAGCAATATTATCAACAAATCTATACATTGCATACTTTCTCTCTTTTTAAAACAATTGTAAATATTACAAATGGTATTTTTCATCTGTTCTGGTTTTAATATTCTTTAAGCCAACCTCAATCCCAATATTGAAAACAGGGTAGGATTATAACAACAGTTTGTATTCTTTTTAATGAGATTAGTGGTTAACCTTTACTAATTTGGTACATTTTGTGTTTCAGGTGAAACTGGAGAGCAACTTTGCTTCAGTTGTCTTTGCCATTATGGTTTTGGAGGGTCTTGGTCGCTCCCTGGATCCTGAACTGGATATCCTGAAGGCAGCTAAACCTCTTCTCATCAAACCTTCAAGCTCTCTTCTGTAGTAGCAATAGAGCGAGGCACTGCAGGTTTGTTGGTGGCCTGGACTCGAGCTTGTAAAAATCTTATTTTGTTAAGACTACAGCTTCCCTGGCCATGCACATTGAAGGATTTTGGGACTGATACTCCAAAAATGGTGGAGAAGAGGAACTTTCAGACTGTGGGCTTAATGAAGAGGTCTGGGGGATGTTTCTGCCCAAACCTTTCTCCAAGGATGCTCCTAAACTTGCTCTCTGTTTAATTGCCATGTAATCTCTGATCAGAGATTGGAGATGACATCAGGAATTGCCCCATTTTACAGCACCATCTCCCAACATATTGGGAAGACCAGTAGAGCATTAAGGAACCCACACTACTATTTTCTTCTAGAGATTAATGATAACAATAGGGATTTCTGCTTGCTCCATACTCTATTAGGGATAAGCACAGGGTGGGCAAAGCTTTCTTCAGCCCAAACTTGCTGTAAGCAGCAAAGCACTACAACTGCAAAACCTTTTACCTTTGGGGGGGTTGTCATGCTCCCTGGTGTGGGTTCAGAGGGGGTTCTGCCTGGGACCCCAAACTAGTTATTCACCCTGCCTTTTGGGATACTGTTCTCTCGCACTTCAACAGCATGCCTTCAGCATGAAGAACTTTGTTGGCATCCTTCTTTGCTATAAGTTAGAATTTGTAAACAGTGACCAAGATCCTGCAAGACTGCAGTTAACATAAAGAGTTCTGCATGCAGAAATCCACTGTAGCTTCCCTGTCACCATCCCCAGGGCTTAACATTTCACTGTGATAACCTTTTTCTTGGCTATTCTGTTGCTGAAGGGAATAACTGAAGCATCTAGCTATGTTCCCATAGCCAGACACAAACAGAGACAGGTTTCATAGATATCTAACTGGGATCGTTAGCATATGATGTCATCAGTTTTCTCCTTGTGCTGGGGACTTAGCCAGATGCTTGCTTGATCCCATCTGCTCCCCATCAACAACTGAATGGCTGTCAGGAATAGCTACTGCAATGACACAGTGAGTCTTGAGGGTGTCATTGTAGAGGAAGAAGGGAACTTCAACCTAAAAATACATGCACAAATGTATCTTACATTGACATAGGTGAGTAACAGAATGCTGCCCTGAATGCATTGGGATTCCTTAAAAAACAGTTTTAGAAAGGTGGCTCTTCCAAACAGCTGGAATAAATGAAGAGCCTGCCTATTGCCATCAGTTTCAAGGAAAGCATATTAGATTCAGCATTTTTCTTGCTCCCTTTTAAGGAAGCCTAAGGGCAAGGATAGCTTTTATCTCAAACTATCAGTTTTCATATTGAAAAGCAAATAGTATTAATTTCCTATTGGTATATTGCATTACAAGAAAATCAAACCATGTTTTCTTTTCTTTTTTTAAACTCTCTCTGCCATTTTCTGTGTAGTTGGCTTTTTTTGCCTAAAAAGGAGCCTAGCCATGCTGGGTGAGGAATACTACAAGTTACAGGGGAAAAGGAAAATATGTTTCTATCCTCAAATCTAAAGAGCATTAGCAATGTAGCTTCTTTACTCTTTTATACAGTGCTCTGTGTTCTTAATAGCTAAGTGGATGCTTCTGTGTAAAATGTATTGCCATTGACCAAAGTATTTACTTTTTTTTAACCAAAAAGATGGATGCACTTCTAAATAACAATTGCTAGTGGAAAAGCTGGAATTAATAATAAATGGTTTAACACCAAAAGATGTCTTGAATCTGGTTTAATATGGATGAGAATGAGACAGTATACTTCTCACTGACCATGCTAGATTCAGTTTGTGAGATGGCATTTTATGCATGCAGTTGTAGGGGTTTTGGATGACATCTGTATTCAGCTGAATCTACAAAAGTGATATTCTGGATGTGGTACCATTATGCACCAATTATATAATTGCTTGTCTCGGTTGCGTGTAATTCTGTAACAAGCTATCATAACACACTGAAATGTAACTCTGTAAACGTGAAGTAACACTGTTTTTGTCATGCAAGGTCTCAGCCAGAGGGATGGATTCAGATTTGGACACCTGTACCAGGCTGACTGAAGATAACTTCTTGCCTTTCTCTCACCATAGCAGCTCTTTTTTGTTGTGCACCCTAAGGTTGTTCTTTTGACTTAATGGTGACCTCAGGCAAACCTATCATGGGGTTTTGGAAGATTTGTTTAAAAGCGAGTTGCTTTTCCTTTCCTCTGAGGCAGAGAACATGTGGCATGTCAAAGGTCAGCTTGTAGGCTTCCATGGCTGGGAGGGATCCGAATTGTGGCCTCCAAAGTTGGAACCCAATGCTGAAACCATTCCACCAGACAGAAGACCCAACATTTCTCCCTCAACCAAACACCATTCCTTTACTTTATGAGTATATTCAAGAAGACTCCAGAATACCTTTGATCTTATTCATGCTTAACATACCTTTCTCGTTTTGCATTTGCCTATTTTTGTAGCTACGCCCGAACCTTTGTTTATATCTTTCAGTTGGTCCTGTCAGAATTGAGAAAGAACAAAAACCCATAATGATGAAAACACTCTTTTATCTCACAAAATTGGATTTAATTGACTTAGTATGTATGATAGCATACCTTGTTAGGCTTTGTAACTTTGCTTTCCATCTTTTCATCAGATTTCGATCCAAAGTTGCTTGCTTTCTTTAGTTTGCTGCACTTTTCCATTTTATCTCCTTCCAGAATGGGAAATCTCCCCTTTGAAAGATGCTCATCCATCCCTGTCAGCTTGATTTCTGGGACCAAGGTGTCATCTGGTTGTCTCGTACATACTGGGCAGCTAGCAGATTTCCAAGATGGAAAGCAAAAATAGCAGTGGGGAAGATGGGCAGGGCTATTGCTAGTGCCGGCACAGCTGACATTGTGGGTATCATTGCAGTGCATCCAGTCTAAATGAATTCGCCTGCGAGGCCCTGAAGCTCTGTAACCTGGTGGCACGACATAAGGATAATCCGGACTCCGTTCCACTAACATTTCCCTGGCTGTCAGAGGCATCTGAAGCTCAAGGACAATGCGTTCTCTTAAAGAAGGTGGGATCTTCACAGTGATATCTGCAGACACATTCTTGGTCTGACCATTCCAGAAATTAACAAGCACTTTGCTGTTTTTAAAGACTGTAAGTAAACATACATGGAGAAGCCACATTTTAGAAACAAGCAAGATGGGATGCTGTTGCTTATCTACATTTGTGTTCCAACTTGCATGCGCTAAGGCATACCGATGATCCATAGACCTTGGGGAAGATATTTCAGACTTACTCCCAGAGATCCCCAGCTAATGTGAAACTTAAGTCCAAAAAGATTAACTCTTCCCTGCTCTGGTCCTTATGTAAATCTATCTCAGCTGTCCAAGGCTGGAGTCCTGTTAGTCACTTATAAATTCATATCAATGTTGACTAGTTGCAGAGGACAGCAGAGAAGCCATCCGTATCAAGAGAACTACTTGAGAACTAGCAAGGCAGCTTTATTCCTGATAGGAACAGTTTTTGCTGCGTTTGATGCCATATTACAGCCACTATGGCCGCTTCACTTTCTCCATCCTCTCATCTCCCTGACCTCTATGTTTCTCCCAGGGTACTTACATCAGCAAATAAGACATTGACCAGGAGTGGGGTAACTACACAGAGGATGGGAGCACACTAGGCCAAGAAGCACACCGCAGTGGAATGGGCACATTGAAGTCATTTAAGGGCAACAAATTGCTCAAAAATCAGTCTAAATTTTTATAATAGTTGAGCCAGGGTGAATTGGAGCTTTGAGGAATTCTGGGGCCTTGGGGAGTGGGGTCACATTTTGGAGTCCCAATAGCTGTATGAAGCCTAAGGATCACACTTTACTCATCTCTTAACACAAGTTTCCCCTCCAAAGACCTTTCAGATCATTAGATTATTTCCACAATTGTCAGTAGAAAGTAGGGCAATTCTAAACTCGTTGCACTACTTCAAATGGTTTGCAGAATGGTTCCACTCTGTAAATGATCAACTGCCGCTTCATACTGAGTTTTTAGGAAGCTAGGTGGCACAGCAGGTTAAATCACTGAGCTGCTGAACTTGAATCTGGGGAGCAGCATGAGCTCCCGCTGTTAGCCCCAGCTTCTGCCAACCTAGCAGTTCGAAAGCATGCAAATGTGAGTACTGCTCCGGCACCTTGGAGGTGTTTACGGACAACGCCGGTTCTTCGGCTTAGAAACAGAGATGAGCAGCAACCCCCAGAGTTGGACACAACTAGACTTAATGTCAGGGGAAAATCTTTACCTGTATCTTAGGCAAATACTGCCATTCTAGGGAGTGGGGAGAATAGCCATTCTGCCACATGACCGGGCATCAAAACAGACTATCAAATAAGGTAAGCAAAACAGGATAGATGCAACCACTACCTGAATGAGGTGATTCAGCCTCTGTAACCTGGAGGACAATCCCTGGGCCATATCGTCGCCCTTTCTTCTCCCATGGAGCCAGGACCGCATCTCCTGGAGCCAATGGCTGCCACCTGCTATCTTCATAATCAACAATGTCATAGAGAGGTGTTTCTTGTGTCTGAGGATGTGTTTTCCTTTTCTGTGGCTGTTGTAGTTGTTCAAATTTGACCAGAACATGTCCTCTAGGGCCCTGAAAAGAGTATACCAGAAATCTTGCTGGGCAAACCTGATGGAAGTAATCTAAACATCATCCATCTATCATCTCCCCCTTTTGAAGCACAGCAATCCAAATAAGTTCCCATTGAAACAAAACATCAGTATATGCAATTAGAATATTTATTTCTTGCTTTTCTACAGTAGATTCCCAGATTATTTTTGTGTATGCCTTCAAGTCATCCGTTGACTTACGGCAACCCCATCTGTTTCATAGGATTTTTTAAGGCAAGCAATACTCAATTTTCCTATTTTTCCTTTGAAATATAAACAACAGCATTTGGTATTTGTTAGCTGTCTCCCATCCAAGTACTAACCAAGGCTGACCATGCTTAGCTTCCAGGATCAGAACGGATTTGGTGCCTTAAGGGTAATTAGCTCCAAATAAATGAACAACAAGAGGAGGGCAACTTCAGCAGGTCCAGGGGCATATTTACTGCCTCGGAGGGCTGCATAGATCACCAAAAAGACTTGATGTACCTGGAATTTCACTGTATGCTGACTTATGTTAAATAGTACAAGGCCCACTGTAAATCAGGAAAATAAACTCACCTTCACCTTTTGGACAATGTGACCTGGGTAGTAATACCCATCTGCCTGTTTTCTAATTAAGACTCTGATACCCCTTTGCAAGTTGTGAAACTTTGAAGACCAGTTCTCTAAATTTTCTTTTATGGATCCTTCCAGAAATATGTTAGGGGAATATGGACTCCATGTACTTGAAGGGAATCTGTAGACATAGGAAAGTACATATGCTTTTTGAAAAAATTCTGTTACTCCAAGATTAACCCTTCCCAAAGCTTGTGTGTGTGTGTGTGTGTGTGTGTGTGTGTGTGTGTGTATATATATATATATATCACACACACACACATATACATATGAGTGGAGGAGAAGGATGGGATCTGCAGTTCAATAACATCTGCAGACCTTATTCCTGATCTATCAATGTCAAACTTACTGTGTCCTGCAGTGGCCAGTCAACCAAGGATTGGGATGCTGTTTACTGATATAAAAAGAACCGGGAATGCTTACAGTATAACCAGGCTTATCCTAGAAAAATGTTTGGAGAAATAGTGTTATTACAGAGGATTTCAAGTTGTTACATTTTTCAACACTTAGTAGCATTAAGGCTCCTACAAATTTTGTTTTTTTCCAGCCGTTTCATTCATGGTTTGTTTCAGACAAGTAAGTGACTTGCATGTGTGAATGAGCCCCTGTACTCTCACTCTGGAGCAAACCACTGAATTTGACAAAAGCGACATTTTCCAATGGAGTCAAGTTTGGCTAAAGAAGCTTGACACACTCAGGGATGAAAAATCAAGTTTATATGTTTGAACCAGACTGCAGATTCAATCTTAGGATAGTCCCCTGTTATTTACCTAGCACTTGGAAAAGTTACTTTTTAGGACAACTACTTTCAGAATTTTTCAGCCAGCAGGGGCCACCAGCTATACTAATTGGGAGATTCTGGGAGTAATACAAGACAATCCCTGTATCCACGGGACTGGTATCTGTGATTTCATTCACCCAAGTCTGAAAAAGTAAGTTCTCTCCAGGTGTTTTCTAGGTCTTCCGGAACAATTCTATGGCAAGGTTCTACTGTAAACTAACTCCAGAGTTCAATTGGAGGACCTAGAAATACCAGAGAAGTGTTTTCTGTAAGCATTTCTAGGTCCTCCAGAACAATTCAATAGTCTGATTCCATTGTTGTTCATTTCAATAGGGTTCTCTATTAGCTGCAGTTTCATGCTTTCATGGGAAGTCCAGGAACATATTCCCTATGGATATGAGGCTCATACTGTATTCCTTCCAGATGTTACTGTATCACAACTCCCATTAGCTCTAGTCATAATGAGAATACAAGAGTTAGAGTCCATCATCTGAAGGCCACATAAAGTGAAATGGAGGGCCGGATTTGTCCCGCAGGCCTAGAGTTTGACACATGTGATCTAAACCTACCTCATTTGAAGTTCCATCAGAGCTGAGGTTGAGGACTTGACAGGAGCCACCAAACTCGTTGGCTACCTTCGCCAGTATCTTTCTTGAACTGTCTTTCTTCTCCTCTTCACTTCCCACCAAGTAGACAGTATGCACAGGGCGAGTTTGCTCTGCATCTTTCAAGTATCTCCAAAGCTCCTCTGCTCTGCCCTCATAGAGTCCATT
Organism: Anolis carolinensis; assembly: GCF_035594765.1. Classification (NCBI taxonomy): domain Eukaryota; kingdom Metazoa; phylum Chordata; class Lepidosauria; order Squamata; family Anolidae; genus Anolis; species Anolis carolinensis. The sequence continues at coordinate 181,918,736 of NC_085845.1, forward strand.
GGTGAAGAGATACACGGATTGGCAGGCTGGGTCTTCCAGGGCTGATGCCACAGCATTCAAGATGTTTCCTTTGCTGCCCATCTTCAGGGCCCTGATCCAGGCAGTGGCTTCAGTGACAGCCATGAGGGAAGACTTCATCAACCCATTCTGCCACTTTAATACCTGGAGAAGAAATGACAAAGTTATCTGAATCAAAGAACTAATGCAGATTACAACATTTTGGAAGAACAAAGATCTCAACGACCTTATCACTGCACCAGAGTGTTTTTGTTTTAAATTTTATTTGTAACCTGGGAGACCTTAGAGCAGGCATGAGCAAACTTCAGTCCTCCAGGTGTTTTGCACTTCAACTGCCACTCCTACCAGCTGTTAGGAATTGTGAGAGCTGAAGCCCAAAACACCTGGAGAGCCGAAGTTTGCACATGCCTGCTCTAAAGTCTCCCAGATTATAAATAAAATTCAAAACAAAAACACTTAGAAAACACTTAAAAAATTAGAGGTGGCATGCAATTGCTATATTAGATTGGTACCGGCTGGGGGAAAAAGTCACACAAGTATGCCTTTGGGCAAATGGGCAGAAACAGTGCTTTAATCCCTCTGTCTTTGCCATCTCCCTCTCCCTTAACCGATTGCTTTATTTATTTATTTATTTGCGACATTTATATACCGCCCTTCTCACCCCGAAGGGGACTCAGGGCGGTTTACAAGTATATATACATACAATATATTATATTATACAACTATATCGCAATATTATTAGTAATATTGCATGTAATATAAATATACAATTATAATAGTATAACCCTTTACATCACATGCCCTTTCCCATCATTCATTCAGGATGCATTGACACTGTAGGATCAATGCAGTGACACCACTATAACTTCTCTGACTCAATGCTAGCCTCGGCAGTGTAGAAGGGGCCTGACTGAAGGCCTGTTGTTTACACTGACAAAAAAGTGAATTGCACCCTAACCATTAAAGTCAAAACATTTTGTTTTCGGATGTTATTGCAAAAAGTAATGAGCTACTGAATTAATTTACTAAAATGAATTATTTCCTAATCCTGATAGTTCTTCTGTACTAGTCTTTTATTACCTCATCAGAGCAACCGATGATATTGAAAGTGGAATCGAGCAGCTTGTTAGGCAGAGAAAAGAGAGTCTTTATGAGAACTTCTTTCAGGATCCATACGTCACTTTCAGAAGCACAGACCACAAAAATCACATTCTGTTCATGAATATCAGCCACAGGGAGGGCACTACGATCGTGGTGGGACATTCTTGACACTAGTTTTCTGTTCTAGAAATAATAATAATAATAATAATAATAATAATAATAATAATAATTTCAAAAAACAACAATTATAGCACACAAAGACGGTGACTCCATTAATTTCGTAGAGTTTTCCTAGGCAAGGAAAACTCAGAAGTGGTTTGCCATTGGGTCATTCCATGCCAAGTGGTCTAAGCCTTCCCACCATCATGTCTCCACTCTTGTTCAAATTTTAGCTGTAGTGCCAGTCAGGTGTTAAACTAAGTTTCCCAAAATTTGAGGTCTCCAACTGCAATAGTTGCGGATCTAGACTAACTGAAGGTTAGCTAGTCAGCATATGTACAACATTTAACAAAATGCAATTTTGGGGTATCATAAAATTGAAACTAAATGTATAAGAATGGCTAGTAAATTCAAATCCTATAGAGTTTTTTCTGCTGATTCCGATGAAATTAATTTTAACATTATGGATGCACAATCCATTCAAACAAGTTGACTCAAAATGTGCATCAAAATGTGTTGCAGCAAATTTTGACCAATATTCAAACTGCAACAATTTCCATGCCGAAGATATGGACTTGAAATTTTGACCAAGCATTATGCTTGTCCTGGACATAATACTGGCAGATTTGCAACTATCCAGCATCTATAACCGCCCTGCAGGATCACTTCAAATTTGGCACTTTTGGCGCAAATGGTAAAATCTACCAAAGTTCAAAGTCAATTATTAAAAAAGAGTCTACTTGAATATGTTTGTGAATAGTATCATCTGAAAGAGATATTTTTTTCTCTACAGGCCTGATATGTTTTTGTTTTGCAATGAGACAATTAAGTATAAATTTATTTAGGTCAATGTATGTTATATTTTGTGCATTTATGCACTATGCTTTTTGCATCCTCATGGTCTTGCTAGTTACCGCATGGATATCGGGTGTAGCCCCTACGGTGATGGGGATGCTGGTTTCAATGTGATATATAACTTACATACATGAAGCTAATCACTTCAAGGATACCATCTATCCATCTTGCCCTTGGTCAGCCCCTCTTCCTTTTTCCTTCCATTTTCCTCAGGATCATTGTCTTCTCCAAGCTTTCTTGTTTTCTCATTATGTGGCCAAAATACTTCATCTTTGCCTCTAATATCCTTCCTTCCAGTGAGCAGCCAGGCATTATTTCCTGGAGTATGGACTGGTTGGATCTTCTTGTGGTCCAAGGCACTCTCAGGATTTTCCTCCAATACCACAGTTCAAAAGTGTCTATCTTCCTTCGCTCAGTCTTCCTTATGGTCCAGCTCTCGCATCCATTGGTTACTACTGGGAATACCATTGCTTTAACTATGTGGACCTTCGTTGCCAGTGTGATGTCTCTACTCTTCACTATTTTATCAAGATTGGTCATTGCTCTCCTCCCAAGAAAACTAAATGGATCAGTGCGGTTACAGAGATGCTGCAAATCTGCCAGAATTACATCCAGCACAAGCATATGTTTGATCAAAGCTTCAAGTCCGTATCTTCGTTTGCGTGGAAATTGTTGCAGTCTGAATATTGGCCAAAATTTGTCATGACACATTTTGATGCACACTTTGAGTCAACTTGTTTGACTGGATTTTGCACCCATAATGTTAAATTTTATTCCATCAGAATCAGCTGAAAAAGAACTGTTCAGGATTTCAATTTACTAGCCATTCTTATACATTTAGTTTCAGTTTTACTAGACACCAAAAATAGCATTTTGTTCAATGTTGTGCGCAAATACGGGGTCTAGATCAGCAACTATTGCAGTGAGAGACCTCAAAGTTTGGCCCTGTCTGGTGCTACAGATAAAATTTGAACAAAACCAGAGAACCTGATGGTGGGAACTTTTTAAAATTGTAAACCATGTGGCATGGAATGACTCCACTGCTTTCCTACAAAATATTGCCAATACTACCAGATATTTAATACAGCTTATTATTATTATTATTTTATTCCTCCACTTTTCTCTCTGGATAGAGACCCATAGCACCCTTTTTCCAATTACAGTAGTGTCTCACTTATCCAACATAAACGGGCCGGCAGAACATTGGATAAGCAAAAATGTTGGATAATAAGGAGGGATTAAGGAAAAGCCTAGTAAACATTAAATTATGATTTCACAAATTAAGCACCAAAACATCATGCTTTACGACAAATGGATAGAAAAAGCAGTTCAGTACACAATAACGTTATGTAATAATTACTGTATTTATGAATTTAGCACCAAAATTTAGCAATTTATTGAAATATTGACTACAAAAACATTGACTAGTAAAAGGCAAAGTGCGTTTGATAATACAGAACCTTGGATAAGTGAGACTCTACTGTAGTTGCTATAGCTCAGGCATGGGCAAACCTCAGCCCTCCAGGTGTTATGTACTACAACTCCCACAATTCCTAACAGCCAGTCTGTTAGGAATTGTGAGAGTTGTAGTCAAGAACACCTGGAGGACCCGGGTAAACCCATGCCTGCTATAGATGAATGCATACATATATTGCTATGCAAAGAGATCTTTAGAGACTGACACAATGAAGTTGGTAGCATAAGCTTTCATAAGGTTAGGGTGCATCTACACTGTAGAATTAATGCAGTTTGATACCACTTCAGTTGTCATGGCTCTCTGCTATGGAATCATTGGAGTTGTAGTTTTACAAAGTCTTTAGTCTTCTCTGTCAAAGAGTCCTATGGATTCGTGGTGAAAGATACTGAAATAGAGCATCTTTTGCTGCCCACCCCCCTTCCCAACTTTCATAAACTTGGTACCTGTCCACCCCGTTAATCCTGCAAGATACTGGATTCCTGCCCGTTGCTTGGCAACCAAGAACTACAAGCGGAACCATTGTGAGTTGGGAGGGGTGTCAGCTTTTGCTATTTTCCCTACGCCTTAAAATAAAACGAAAACGATATATTTCCTGGTTTCTCGTAGTCTTCCGAACTGAGCCTCAGCTTCAGGAACTAAGTTCATTGTTATGGAGGAGAGAACCTCAACTACACATATACACCCCTCTTGCTTCTAACCCTTTGGTATATTCCAAGATGATCCCTTCTACTCCCAAATGTAGGGGGAGTGGACGTCGATAACGAATGTATGGAGTCCAAGCAGAATAGATGGAGGAAAAGTGCGATAGATGGAGTCTTTCTCCTATTGTTTTCCCAGCGTTGGGGGTGGCTTATTAATTTTCATAGCGACTCGACTTCATTGATTATGTTGTTGTTTGATTCCTCTCCCCCCCCCCCGACTCGGTTTGGAACACGCGAAGAGGGCGCAACGACCAATCAGATCGCGATGGCCGCCCAGCCTATAGCAGGCAGAGATATTGCGAGGCGGCGTGAGGAAGCTGAGGGACGGCTGCGGGGATGGCGGGGTCGTTGTGCCGGGCGGCCACCCGCGTCCTTCGGGCAGGAAGGGGCCTCGGCGTCGCTGGCGGAGTCCGGCGGTGAGTCGGAGAGAAGCTACTCTTTTGGGGTGCTGCTGCTGTAGGAGCAGGCCCAGTCCCTAGAGCTCAATACACAGCGAAGGTCAACAACCTCTGTTGTGTTGTCAAAGCCTTTATGGCCGGAATTACTGGGTTGCTGTGAGTTTTCTGGGCTGTATAGGCATGTTCCAGAAGCATTCTCTTCTGACGTTTCTCACACATCTATGGCAGGCATCCTCAGAGGTTATGAGGTCTGTTGCAAAGTAAGCCGGTGGGCTTTATATAGTGTTTGAAAAAGAACTCCCTATTCACCATTTAATTTAAAAGAAAGGTTAACAGCATTTTCTGTGATTTGTGGAAATGTGGCAAGCAACTTGAGGTCCGTGTATCTGCTCTGCAAAATAGTGGGATGAATGTGATTTTCTTAAGATTCCAGCAGACCGTCTTGTATGAAGAACACAGGGAATGTGTGTGGTCCCTTCTACACTGTCATATAATCCAAATTATTAAAGCAGATAATCAGTTTTATCTGCTTTGAACTGGATTATATGAGTCTACACTGCCATATAATCCAGTTGAAAGTAGGTAATATGAACATACTGCATAAAATACAGCAGTTTTTGCAAACGGGGTGAGACTCATGTAGTCTGCCAGAAGGTACTGGACTACAATTCTCAAGTCCTAGCCATCATGGCCACTGCCGATAAATGTTGGAAACAGCATTTGAAGGGCTGCATGATTTTCATCCATTTTGAATGAAAGGAGCTGTTTTTAGAAATTGAAATTCTGCAACCAGTAAACTATTCTACTTCATGTTCTCCTGTATTTTCTATCCTTGATGGCAAGTCAGCCAATCTGTCCCTATATTTGTCTTGCAGTGCCAGTGGAGGTGTGCATATTGAACCTCGCTACCGCCAGTTCCCAGAGCTGACACGGTCCCAGCAGATCAAGGCTGAGGTGCTCAGCAGTCTAATGTGGTTCTGGATCCTGTGGAAATTCTGGCATGATCCGGATGCTGTGCTGGTAAGGGCTTCCCCCATCTCTCTAAATGCAAAACCACTTGTCCACTAGGCCTCTTGGAAACTCCATCTCAAGACCTAGTACAGCTGCCACAAATTGACTACCCTTGGAAAAACTAATAAGAAAGGTCCTCTGTTTTTTGGGTAGTATTTTATCTTACGCAACCCAACCCTCTGTTGGCCTTTGACAGGGCCACTTTCCTTATCCAGATCCTTCTCAGTGGACAGATGAAGAGCTGGGAATCCCCCCTGATGATGAAGAATAAGCATGAATTGTTTGTTCCAAGGTATGGTTTTAAGCACTTGAAGTTAGAAGAGCTAGTGTAGAAGTATTCCTGACAGGGAGTCCTTCTGTGAACGTCTGAATGGGAGGAGAGGGTATCCTTAGATTAATTACAATACATGTGTCTCAGCTGCTGCCATATGTGTCATAGCCTTTCCCCAATTTGAAACCTTCCATCTGTTTTGGACTACAATTGCCATATGCCTCAATTGTGAGATCATTCATAGCAATGGAAGTATAGTTCAGAACATGGAGTGCACCAAAATATCATGGTGGATTTTTACTAATATTCAATGCAGCAAGGTGATACAGGAGGAAGGGCTGATCAGAGCAGATTTTCTTTCACTTTACAAAATACTGAAGTCAATCCTTGAGAATGAAATGCCATAAAAGGATGTGCAACCAGCCCTATACATTCTCTGGCATTAGGGGCACAGAACCCCTGCAAAAATCAAAAGCCGCAAAGAATCCCTAGAGAAGAGCTCTATTAGAATCTCTAGATTTTGCAGCATGACTTTGATAAACTTCCTGCAAAGGTTGACTATAGAGTCCACACTGGAAGGCCTAGTGAGAGCATTTTAACCAAATCTATGAATAACTAAATCTGCAAATGTATAGGGCTGACTGTACTTTTCTTTATGCCACATTAATTTTTTGCTGCTCATATATATGTATTTAAAGTATAAGCTGCTAAACCAAACATTTGTCTTTATTTACAGATGCCTGGGAAGAGATCCACAGAAAGAGATGCTTCATTTTATGTAGCATTTGAAATTGTAAATAAAGCTAAAATAAATTCAGCTGTTAAAGTTGTCTGTTTCCACAAAGAGGGGGTGCTGTACCAGAATGTGATGTATCAAAAATGTGTATGTTTATTACAGAAGAACTTTTATACTATATTTGTACTCATCACAGAAATCTTGAAGACACATCTCTTAGAAGAAAGCTCCAGGCCGTTTAGTGTCCAGTTCTGGAGGACAAAGACAAATGGCAGTGAGTTTGGAGGAAAGAAAGGGAAAATCAATTCTGGGGAAAGGTTTAAATTGGTAGGTTAGGTAAAAGGTTGTTGAGAAGGATGTGGCGTTCTTCAGGTATTTGTACCATGTCACTACACAAAAGAAAGCAAAGGCTTATTTTCTCCTCATAAGGGCAACAGCGTTTAGCTGGAAGAGCAATGGCTTTGTCTCACTGGATCTTTCCAAGCAAAACCTGGACCCCATTATCCGATTGCTGTAGCACAGCTTCCCATCCCATCTAACACTTGTTTTCATTCTGTTCTTTGACATTTACAATTCATCAGTGAATTCACTAATGCACACACAGAGACTGTTCTCCATGCAGTCAATCTTTATTATAGCAGTATTCACATCAAATACATAGAACTTTTAAACCTTTTATATAATACAGAGTTCTTTAAATAACTTTACACAAATAATTCTTCAATCTCAATTTTTAGCTATCAAACTTTATTTTATGTCTCCATGCTCTCTAAACCAAACTCGACAATATTTCCCACTGTACAAATTTACATGAGAGAAAATGCTCCAAAATACAAATGAAGAATACAGGCTAAAGGAGATACCAGGGGATAGAAACAACTGAAACTGGGCTGAATAAACATTTATAGTGAACAGTTGTGGAGAAGGAATATTTGGAGGCAGGAAAAAAAAAAGCTGCAGTGATCCATCTAATGAAAAGCTGAAAACAAACTTCCCTGTGAATTAGAAATAAAATTCAGGTTTTGAAACATTTAGCTTCTGCTTTTTAAAAAAAGTCGTTACCAATTTCTGAAGAAAAACAACTGAAATTCTAGACTTGTGGAGATGGTAAATATGTCTTGAAGGAATGTTAGTTTAATATACCTCCACATTTAAACAAATCCTATGTTTTTCTCCTTTGCAACTATTTTTCTGGAATAACATGATAAACTTTTTTGTTGGCTGACTTTTTCAATGACTCCCATAGGATCTACCCATTTAGGGTTATCAAGTTCTACCCAAAGACTGTTAATGATTTCAAAGAACACTATGGAGAAGGAAACAACTAACAGTGAGTTTGCATTAGTAGCACTGTTCCTGCAGTGCTTCATCAGTCTCCTCTTATCTATTCACCTGGTATACTTGCTAGTTCCAACTCTTATATAGCAGAGAAGAATGGGTAGAGGGGACGACTGTTAGCAACAGTATAGTCCTATTACAACAAACCCCTGAAGTCGTAAACAGTTTGCAGGTAGTAATTCTTAAGGCTACATTAAAACAAAGCATTGGAATGATTCTCTTCAACAAAGCAATGGAGAGAATGACTGTCTAGTGCAATTATTCCTTGCTAACCAAAGAGATATAATATGGTTGAGAGGGGAACAGAGGACGGCCCATGTAATGAAACACGCAAGAAGTTACAGATCCTGTTCAAAGAAATTGGAGCAATGGAAGCAAAGGGTAAGTTGCTGCGTATTTCAAACACAATAGAAAACTAGAAAAGTTGGTTCCTGTGTTAGCTTAGAGAAGCAACCTTCTTGTCCTTCACTGGTCCCTAGTAGCCAGAAGAGGTGCTGGTTACACAAACAAAACTTCCCACTTAGGCTAGAAGGGCTATTGCAGTCCAGTGGTAGGGCAAGCAGTGCTCAGCCTTGAATTAGCACTCCATTCTTCTATCACAATCTATTCTTTTATCCCTCCTGATACAAAGGCAGCCCGTTACCAGGTGGGAGGAGAAACAGCCCCACTTTCCTCCTCTCCAACTGGATATCTCTAACAATAGTCACTCATCAGTCACAACATGGTATAGGAGATATTTGGGGTGTGTGAAGTGAATCAAGATACCCTTGTATGAGACTAAATCATGTTTGGAATCCACATAAATGAAGAAATACCTTAGAGCTAAAAATAAGCTTATAGTGTGCTTGGTTGGCATATAAACTGAAAATACATAGTTGCCATAGTGGCAGGATTTACATGGTACAGAGGTTGGTCACTGCAAGGTTTTAATGACAGGAAGGAAAAAGGAAAGGGAGGACGGAATCAGGTGTGTGTCTCTTAACCATTCACAGTTTTGAATTACAAAGTACATGTATTGCACTTAAGATTTATCTTTTGAGTCAAATGTTATAAAGAATTGGCCCTATACGCAAGCCAAACAAATGTTCCAACATGTCCCACCACCACCCTGGCCCCATTGGTCCTATTCCCCCAAACCTGGATGAATGTTTTACCCATTCCATCCTGCTTTCTCGGGCTTCTCAGCATTTTTGTGCAACCTTCCCCAATCTAGTTGCCTCTAGATGTGCAGTTTAATAGATCTGCTGGAAAAGTCTATTCTAGTGAAATTCCCATATAGACAGAAGAATAAAAACACAGAAAAAACAGAAACAAGTGGAAGAATACACCTAAGATGAGCCTAATCTAGTGTCATAGGGAATCTGTAAAACAAAATTGCCCATATAATAGCACCCGCAGTTGCCTGCTTGGCATTTTCTTAGTTCAGAAAGAGGAAAGTTGAGTAATTGCAACAACAATTTCAACTGTAAAATGAAAAGTAAATTATAGGATTAGTACATAATCAGAAGTTGAAGGGGATAAACCAACATGGTTCTGTAAGCAATTGCAAATTCAATACTCTGGTGAGTTCAGGGACTAAATGCACACACTCAAGGCTGGGATCCAACTAAACACTGTGGTACTTCTGAACAAATATATATAGTATTACGCTACACAAAGTTCATTTTGCTACCTCAAGACGTTTTCTGGGCTGCTGATATTCAAACATTGGTGAACGATGAAATACTAACTTTAATCCTACATAATTATCATTCCAAGTGATGACCAAGCGTTTATACCAAGAGGTAGGAAGGAGAAATAGGACAGACCAGTTATAAACCTGGCTTACCCATTCTCTTCATGGGGCTCTCGCCAAAACAAACAGAAATTTCCAAATAATGTACTGTGCTGGTTACTCCCATATATGTGTAAGTCACAGAATCTACAAAGAACAGGGTACTTCTATACAAGATGCAGCATGTTAGCCCATCTACTGGTTCTTAAGTATTTATGCACTTCTAGCCTGTAGATCACCTAAAATATGTTAACTAAAACCAGCTGGTTTAACAGGTTATCATATTAACAGGAAGACAAAAGATTTCAAACAAATCTGATGCTGTTCTAAATAAGTATACCATAAACAAATGTAACCACTGTCTCCTATTCTGGTAATCACAAATTAGTTAAGCTACTCCCCCTCATGATACAATCCCTTTTCCAAAACGACTCAAAAGGAGACATATCAGTTTTGGATATACTTCTACAAATGTCATATGTACGCTTGTCCACAATGCCCTGCCTCATGTACAGAGGAAGAATTGTTTACAGCTACAGACAATGCGGTCGCTGTTGCCCATTTTTGGTCAAAAATTATTTAACTGTTTGTGTTCTATTTTTAATCAGTTTTATACTTATTTATGCAATGCTTTTGACACGAAATTTTAAAAAAATGTCATTCTATTTAATTTGAATAGTTTAAGGTTCATTTTTTCCAATCTAATTATGTAAACTGGGGAAACATGTACACAACAGTCTTTTTCTTATGATTTAAGAATAAAAGACTGTGGGCACAATCTACTTGGAAAACCTGCAAAAAAGCCTCAATGAGATTAATGGCATATACACTGGCAGCGCAGTACTATTCAATCCTTTTGATATTTAAAACTGAGGTACAACTTTATTTTGTCACTCATTGGAAAATGTAGTGTCCTGGAGTTAAGGCAAAGCCAGTGCTCCAGTTATATAAGCACCTAGATATGTTTTAAGATTTTTTAAAATTGTATTTTAAAGGCACAGATCATTTGGCAAATTACAAGGGAGCTATTTTAAAGAGCACACACTTCCAGCATAAGCGTTAGGGACCCAATATGTATTGAGTTTATCTTTTCCCCCAAGATGGGCCCCAAGGCATAATGAACCTTGAACACTCAGTAACTAACTGCTGCATCCTTAAAACATCTTGGATAACTTCCATATGGTGGCTGTGGGATAATGGGAGTTACCTCTTAGGAAGGTTGGTGCAGCTCGGCTGAACAGCTTTGCAGCTGTTCTCCATTTTAAAACAGAGCATTGTACTTAAGGGTTGTTATATGATTATGTAGACACTAAGGCAACTTCATTGTGGGCTTTTCCTGGCATGTATTTTTAGGGGGGGGGGGGATGCTTTTGCCTTCCTCTGAGAATGTGACTTGCCCAAGGTCACTCAATGGGTTTCCATGGCTGGGCGGGGACTCAAACCCTGGTCTCGAGTCATAGCCCAACTTTGAAACCAGTACACCACATTGGTTCACACTCATCAGAATGTGGTAGAGCTACTGAAGAAATAGGAATGGAAGCTATGGAGTAACTTCTTCTAATATGATTTTGTACACAAGCTAATATAGCTAAATTGGATTCACACTGAATCTAGAGTATATTGCCACAAGGCTCAATGGTGTCATTCTTTTCAAGTGACGTTTCCCTTTTATTTTTGAATGGATAGAAAGTTAACTAGCTTGTAGCACTATGAACTCTTTATACCGCTTATGCCTTTCAAAGTCCAGAAAAGAATACAAGCTACAAAACAAGCCTTTACCACAAATCTTCCACTAAGCCTTCTGCTATACAAAAAAGCAAACTGAAAATTTTTACCCACCCTTACCCCAAAAAACCAGCAAGCGGTCATGTTTCACAGTGAAAATTCAACCTAAGGCCTACATCCAGTTGTTAGTCCCTAAGTGGAGTGTCATAATAGTAAGGACTTTATTGCATAAAGCCACTGTTCCAAGGCTGTCGCACTTTCATAGATAGCAGAAACATACCAGGAAAAGCATCTTCAACATCACACCTCTCTTCATTTATGCAATTGTCCTGATTCATCAGTCCAGTGTCCTGCAATCTTACTTCCGCATACCCTTTTAGCTCTGCCTTGCTGCACATCCATTGCAGCAATTATTTTTATTTTTAAGAGAGTAATTTCACATTCCAGCCATATATAACAAACAATAAAAGGGCAAATAAGCAGTGAAATATTAAATAAATACAAAACAGAAAGTTTAGGAATAGCAAGGGAGATGGTGGGTAGTGGGAGAGGAGGAAAATCCTACCCCCTGACATTACTTCACTGCTGGTATGCCAGCAAAGAAGCAGAATGGATGATCACACAAAGTACGTAACTGGAAAGTTGTGGGATTACTGGGTTTTGCCTATCAATAGTGGGTGACAAGTTAATCATGGGGAGGATGAGACCAGCAGCGGGATGGGCACAGCGTCATGCAATAGGAACTATCACCAGTTTCAAGGCTGGATTAACTTTCTCATATCAATTCCCAAAGATTCAATAGGTTCACTCTATTTTGAACTAGCAAATGGATTTAGGCCAAAGACTATGGATGGAAGCATATTCAAAGAAATACATTTCCTACAGGATCTCAGTAAAATAGATTATGTGGCCACTTCTTGTTAAAATCCTGCCTGTGCTCATCTTGTTTCACTGGAAAAACCACTCAATCAAGGATGATAGTGAGGCAACACTCAGTGCTGGAAACACCTCTAACTGTCCGTAACATACACCGTAAACTCACCAAGATACTAGAATTTGTTTGTTAATTTACCAAGTTCCTATTAATTCAATGAATCTACTTAAGTTGGAACTAACAATTTGATATAGGTTGCTACCCACGTCATTTTGACACAATATGGCATTTTTCCCTGTGCCTTTGTTGAGTTCTCAACAGGACAGGTCTCTGGAGGTGGCACCATGGGGTAAAGAACCACCCTGACATATCTATCTATCTATCTATCTATCTATCTATCTATCTATCTATCTATCTATCTATCTATCTATCTACCTACCTACCTACCTGCATCTAGCCATCAAGATATGTGTTGGGCCACATAAATGTTTGCACCGACAGAAATTATATAAAACTTTTAGAGTTTCTCAGCCAAGTTTTTTTTAAAGGGAAAGTTGGGTATCTTCCAGACTTTTTCTAATGCTGGTTCTCACAGAGGACCACAAAATGGATTCTGGCTTTAGATTGATTCCCAGAGCCATCCTATTCAATTCATATCTACTCAGATTTTGGGCATATTTCTGTCACTTGACATTTCCATGTAAAAGGAGCATGTAGGATAGCAGCCTTAAGTTTAAGCAGACAAGAGAAAATAATTAAAGTGATCTGCAAGACGTTTTATGAATTAGGGCAAATTATAGCGAGTCCCTTGAATAAAGTATCTGTATGGTGATGAGATGGAGTAATGAAGACCAACAGGAAAGTACTAATGGAATGGCAGACAAATTAATTGCTTTAAGTTTAGATGAAAATAATACAACAATCACAAAGCATATGCCATTTATTTTAAAGTGGTTTGTATGAACAAGACACTTTCCCCAATGCTTTAATTTCTTGTAAAGCTTATTTGCATACTACTGAACAAGAAGGCCTGAATACAATCAAGCCAGGATCACTTCTTTATTACTAGTTCTAACAGAACTGTATTACTTTTTTAAAAACCACAAAGAAAATATTTGAATTTTCAACTGGTTATTAAAATGAGCCAGATACTTAGCATAAGATGGCCCAGAATTTGCTTTGAAAAGAAAATTCTGAATAATATGGCAGAGGGACAGCACTGGCCTTGGCACTGGTGCACCTCCAAAGGGCAACATGTTTGGAGATGAACAAGGAGAGGTTCTTTTTGTCTGTGCCACTCAAGGCACTTCCTTCTGCTGTACAGAAATAGCAATGATAAAAGAAGAATAGAAGACTTGATACTACAAGATATGACGGGCATGCCAAGGTAACAGGCAGAAGATTCAAGCAGCAGTAGCAGTGGTGGAACAGCTGGGAGATGCCACTGAGTAAGTAGCAGGAGCTAGTACTCGAGAGTTAAAGGATCATTCTAAGGTACAAAAGGATCAATGGAGTGATTAGTTGTTGCTGCAGTGAGTGCGAAAATCTCAAGTATCAAGCCCAGTTAAGATGGCAAGGCGCAGCGTGTAAGACTGTGGAGCAAGCTCGCAGCAGAGGACCATGTTGAGGTTTTCTCCTAGGCAAGATCTGTAATATTGCCACACCCTTGGCTTTAGTATCACAAATCTTTGTATGAAGAAGCCCAAGCAAGACAACTGGAAGTTTTGTAATCTGAAGATTTGGTTTTGTGAAATCCTTTGGACACAGTGTGACTTGATTTCAGCATGGCTTTCAAGGAAGTTTTACAATGATATTTTTGTGGACAAGCTCAAAACATGTGGCTAGATAACTCTACTATTGACTGGATGGGCAACCAGTTGACAAGACTGAACCCAAGGAGTGCCAACCATCATCATACTTAGGGGAAAACACACATGTAGCAGGCCAGAAGACTTCATCGCAGGCCCAGTACTGTTCAGTATATCATAAATAACTAGGAGGACAAGTATAGAATGGATGCTCAAACTGGGAGGCAACTAATGCATCAGAAAACCATGTCAGGATTCAAACTGAACATAACAGACTGGCCTTTGAACAGGGATGAAGGTAAAGTTTAACATTTAGGTGCAAAACTGTGGGATGGCTGGGCCCCTGGAGGGAGACAGGGCTGAATCCTAAAATAGGTACTGCTTTCCTCCTCACAGGTAAAGATGGTCCCTAGGAAAGCATCCACAATGATCCTTGTTGACTTCATGGAAATGACTACATCTTTGGTGCTCCATCAACCTCATATGATTTGGGAAGACTTGCTCAGAGAGGTTCGAGTCTGTTCTCACTTTTCCTTTACATGGTTTGCCGTCCCAGCCTTTTCCTGTTTTTATGCCACTGCTGGCCTTCATAACCAAATGTCTAAAATGTATCACATCCCAACAAGTGACACGTACAGTAGCAAATGCAAGGATACATGTAAGGTCAAGTCTGGAACAGATTCTTTGTTGGTTCTGAGGGTGGGGGTATTAAGAAGATAGTGCAAGTTTAAAGGGGAGCCTGTGTTCAGAAAAGATACACTGCTCTAACCAAATCTGTCAAAAACAGCAAAGGAAAGTTGTGCTTCCCTAGTAATGATATAGAATGAACCTTAGATGCAGTTTTCAAGCAGCAACTCAAATTGCTTTATTCTTGTTTTTCTATGCAAACCCTCAGGATGGTCTCCAAAACAACTGGTCACTGAAGTGAAGAGGAATGATTCAAGCGCACACTCAGTCTCATGAATTCATTTCCTTCAATGGCACTTGTGTACAGAAGTCCACCATGCCACCCATGAACTGTGCACAGCAACATCATTACTGCAACATATAGTCTTTCAATTACCCTCTTGCTTCAGTATCTGCAAGTGCTAGTAATTTTCAGCTACATTTAGCAATCCTACGATTAAAATGAAGCTGATGTTATTTTAAAAAGAAATTCCATGACAAGTTACATTTCTTTTGCACAATTAAACCTTGTAGTGGGGCCAAAATATTTATCAATCACAGTGCAGACTCTGAATTTTTATATCAATTATTCCAATGTGATTAGGTTTAAATAGCACACATTTACTAGTGATGGGGTGGTTTTCCCCAGCCTCAGAATAGGAAGCAGGACCAGGGCTAAAATGCACTAAATGCCAAGACTTCTGGGGAAACAGAGCTTCATTTCACTAGCATCCAACTTGCCAACAAACTGAAAACAAATCCATGCTATGTTATTTAGTGCATCTGAGAATTCTGTTAACTTCTAAAAACAATGATTCCACTACATGTATAAGTTAGTGTTACTGGGTTTCCTTAGCTCTGACTAGAGAAAAATTAGAACTGGGAATCATTCTGCAAATTAGGATTAAGGGCAAGACAAAAAGTGAAAGCAAATTGCAATCATCATAACCTTTAAGCCAAAAATACACAACATGGGGCAAGAAAAGAAGGTATTTGGAAAATCTGATAGGAAAATGGCAACAGAAGAAACCAGTGTTGATCCTGTTAAGTACCATTTCAACAGCAAAACCCCCAAACCAGCAAACTGCCACTTAAGACAAGTTACTGCATATTAACACATGCACACACACGCCTACTGAGTCTGCCAAGTTAACATGATTAAAAGCTCTTTTTAAAAAAGTATCTAAGCACACTTTTTTGGAATGTCTAATCCTTGGAGGGGTGGTGATTGCAGCTGGGTTTTGTTTTTTAAAAACAAATTCAATTCAACCTGAGAACTTCTGTTTATGAAATATTATGTACCTGACATTATCTTGCACCTTGTAAAATAGGTACACTTGTTATTCATAGTCTGCATTAGACTTTCTGGGTATTCCCAAAAAGTTCACACATAAAATACACAGAATCAAAATGGTATCAACATAAAATGGAAAAAAAAACCCCACACATTTATAATTCTGCTACAATTTTGTAAAAAAATTCTGTTTTGGGATTGATGAAAAGAGCTTCCCAACTCTTTTCAAAAGGAGTAAAAAACAAAAATTAAAGATGGGGAAAAAGAGTGATTCTAAATAGGTAAAAGCAATTCAGGGGAAGAGATTGTGCAGCATCTCCTTTTCTGGCCTATTAGTCTTTTCCCTAACTTCCCATTTATCCTCCAATTTGGCAGTTTGTTCATATTTTTTTTAAATCAAAAAGCTAACAATCACATTCATTTGAAAAGGAGATACTGCATTTATCCCACTGATCAAAAAAAGCCCATCAGAAACACACACACATACACACAGTTCTCAATCAAATCAGACCAGAGGATGATTGTTTTGATTAGCTGTCTCATCAGATGTTCAGCCTCTGATGATTCGTTGTTAGAGGAAGAAAGCTGACCAGCAGACCATCCCAAGCCCATGACGCAGAAGGTCCAATCTCATCATGCCAGAGCACCAGAAAGTCAAAGCGCAGGCCCTCTGCTCTCCTGGGAATGATGCCAACGGTACAGGCAGCCACTGGGGAGGGGGTCTCCAAATGCATATGGTGTTTAGGGTGAAGGTCAACACAGAGGCAGCAAAAAGATTTCCGGTTCCCAACAAAGGACTTTCCCCTCCCACCAAAAGATAGGCCGATTGCTCCACTCTGCTCTGGCCTTAAGTCTACAGGTTTCTTTTCATTAAATTGCTTTGTTTGGAAGGGGCAGAACAGAGTCTGGAAGTTATCGAAAGACAAAAGTTTAAAAAATAAGAGAGTGGATTTGCTGCCAATGTTGCTGTGGCTACTTGAACGCTGCAAATTCGCCTGTAGAGGGAGGACAAGAGCTGAGTTGTAAAAGTTGGATTTTATTCATCAGCAAGACAGAAAACTGATGTTATATACCAGATGCAAGAGATGTTAGGAGAAAATGCAACTGTTAATCATCAAAAGTACAGAAGGAATTTGTTGGCAGAAAAAGAACACTATTCACACAAAATCTCTTGCTGAAATAAAAGTTCCAAAGAACGAAACCCCAGTCCATCTAGCAGGTTGTTATGAGTTTCCAGCAAGAAAAGATTCTTGTGAGCAATTGCCATCATTAACATTTCTAAGACTGTGTTGTCAAAGGCTTTCATGGCCGGAATCATTGGGTTGTTGCGGGTTTTTCGGGCTGTATGGTTATGTTCCCGCAGCATTCTCTCCTGACATTTCACCTGCATCAGTGGCTGACATCTTCAGAACCTCCGATGATGCCAGCTACAGATGCAGGCAAAAGTCACGAGAGAATGCTACTGGAACATGGCCATACAGCCCAAAAAACTTGCAGCAACCCAATTTCGAAGACTTCAACTTACATGGTTTTGCCTTACAAAGATGTGAGATCTAGAGAAAGGTAAGCGTTGCCTGAAGGGCCCAGTTCTAGGTTTTACAGAATGGATGGGTAATAGGGGTTTCTCACCATGTTTTAAGAGGTAGGGAAAGGACAGAACCTCCATTTATACTTAGGCAGCGATGGGAGAAAAATTTATCTTGAAGAAGCTACATTCATGAAAACCAAGGTATACTTCCTAGTAATCTGACTCCAGAAAGGAAGACTATACAGAACAAGAAAACTGCATAAGTATGAATTTGATAGTATGCTAACAACCTATCAATACTTTTTGTCCTATTAACAACTCAGTTAGACTGATAGCAAGAATTTTAACCTGCTTCCTCCAGCGTATTATATAGATCATTGTACCATTTTATCTTAGAAATCTCTTAAGCAAATTTAACAGCTTTACAATTTGCTTCACTTAAATAAAGGTAACACGGCTTTTGGGGAATAATTCTGAAATATTCATATTCTCCCACATCTTTCAAAATATATCCTTTAGTTACCCAACATTCAGTCTGTCTACACAGACTTCTGGTTAAAGACTGATCCATAAACGAGAAATTATTCTCTTGTTTCTCATTTTGTCTGTCCTTTATAGAGTTTAACTGGTACTGAGGGACTGCGGTGACCTTCACATGGACAGATTCAGGAGAAGACTTCCACTAAATATTTTATTTATTCACATGCAAAGAACCTTATATGTAAGAAAAGCACTGACCCATAAGGAGGAAACCACTCTTAAGTCTGGTTAATGTTCAGAAATATTTTGGTCTGTTTCAAATCTAAAGGGCTGAAAAAATAATTTAAGAATATACTAAAAACCAGTGTAATCTGAGCGTTCCAGAGCTATCTGAAAACTGATTGCTTGAAAGTACCTCCGACTCTCTGAGCAGAACACAACAATGCTGCAGGAGAGGCATAAGCCAGTGCTACAACTGAGGCCTTCTATATAGTCAACACAGAGAATACAGTGAAAATTATCCTGGATCCAAAAATCTGTAACTGCACAGGAAGTTTTTTTTGCTGGAGGCAGTCATCACTTACTAACCACCAAAGGAAAATGAGACCCAGTGCTCAAACTGGAAGGAATCTTAAGGAGGTAGGATGGAAATGCAATGCAGGCCTGTGCCTGCTGAATGATTTACACTGCCTAGTAAGGACATAGAATCACTATTTGTGCTGGGTACTGCTAGGCAGCTATAAACATATGCATGCTTAGTGTTGCCATTTTGCAAAATCTTCTGGCCCTGCTCTTTGTAAAGCACCAGCTTTTAAGTAATATCTGAGACTGCTATCTGAAACACAACAAGTACAGAGATGGATCTCTTAATTATATGCAGTTGGTGGGGAGATGTGAACTCCATCTTCACTTGTGTCAACTACCTTCACTTGTGTCAACTGGCCTGCTCCAAGATATCCCCACCCCCTGCTTTCTCAGACAAGCAGTGACTTGTTTCACCTCCTTTCGGATGCCTGGAAAACGCTGGGTACATAAACTAGTGTTAAGTTTCAGTACTCAGCATCTTTCAGGATCTGCAATACAGACAAAAGATGAAGGGTGGCCAGGTCCAGAATCTGATTCAGTAGCAAGCAGGGAACAACATTAACTGCAGCCTGACAATGAGGAAGCTATCCCTGCAGTGCAAAACCAAGTGCTTCAGGCAAGTGGGAGTCCTGAGTTAGCTCAGGATTAGGAGAGAAATGAGGAAGAGTTAAGTATTCCAGAAAGACTGCAACTGAGGACTCATGCTATTCAGCTGCGTAGATCTGCCCGGCTGGCACAGAGAAGGGCCAACAGGTGAGAGCACGTGTGCTATGCGGCATAAGGAGTGGCAGTTTGGATTTGGTCTTTGCTGGGAGAACGTTGGAATCTGCTACAGCTTGGAACTTTGTCAGATGACCCTGTGTGCCTTATCGTGTTCTGGACCTTGGCTTTGGACTTTGGATTATGCATAGTCTTAGATGTTTTGGTGAGGACCTTTGGAATGAACTACTGACTATGACTTCTGGACTATCCATGCATAGTTTGTTGTTTGAATCTGCATTGGCTTGGATCCTAGACTGGCTGACGATGAGAGTAGTGTGAATGTTAATACTGAGAGACGCTGTGCAAGGTTGTGACAACTTCTCAGCACAGATGAACTCAAGTTAAATCTTTTCTCCATGCATAAAAATACACTGCTCTGAATATAGGATTCTGTTAAGATCTTAATTATTACCCAAATTTTGCCATCTTAAGGACTCCTTTCTCCAGCTCACTTCCACTGAAAAGGGCTCTGAAAAAGCCTTCCTTAGAAAGTCTCCATGGCAATGCTCTGAACCCCTGAGAAGGACTCCACTTGTTATCTCTACCTCTGATGTAGTTTTCTATCTGTATGATGCTCCCTTGTGTTTGCCCTAAGGTTTTTTTTACAAAGAAGACAACAAACAATAAGGGTAGAATTTTAAAACCCCTACCAGTATTTTAAGTTGGATAATGAAGGATTATGTGTACTAGGTCTGGTGCAGATCCACCCAGCCATGTGGGAGCCTTTGATGTACATATGTACGCACTTTTGATTTTATATATGCAGATAAGGAGCTCTGGAGGAAATTTAAATGACGACCCATAGCACATAAGAGAACATGGACCCAGCAGCTGCCTGCAGGTACTGGTTGCTAATGTTGGCCTTACATTCTTTCCTATCTTAGGATGATTAGCTGCTCCAAGAGCTAGATGATTTAATTGGTTTCAAGGGATCACAGTATTAAAAGCTTCCATTTATCCCATTTGAAATAGTTTGAATTTGTTGTATTGGACATTTTATGAAATAGAATGTTAAAAAAGAGAAGAAAAATCTAAAGCTAGTTGCCATTGTTTTGTTATTTGTAAACTACCTTCTAGAGCTGTGGTTCTCAACCTATAGGTTTTGGCCTTCAACTCCCAGAAATCCTAACAGCTGGTCAACTGGCTGGGATTTCTGGAAGTTGCAGACCAAATTACCTGGGGACCCACAGGATGAGAACCAGTTCTAAAGGAACTCTGATTTTATGCATTTGACAATAAAACATGGAAAATAAGGTTCTATCAACTCATTTTTACATAAAAGAGCATAGCTATATCTCCCATCCCAATATGGGCAACATTTTACATTGTAAGAGATACCCCAAAAGGAGCAAATCATACCATGGTTTATCAGTAAAATAGATTAACTCGAAGATCAAATAAAATGGCATTGTTGTGATGGAGAGAATGGAAAAGGTATATTTGCTTTTCTTGCGATTTACACCTAAACTAGATAAACACCATACGTAAGTATGAAGCATTTCCTCCACAAAAAGGAGACTTTGGAAAATATATTAATTCACATAAAAATGAGCAATAGTAGCAAGCTGTTGATTTTTGTAAAAAGAAAAATGGTGGCACAACTTTCACTTCTCACCTTTGAACAACCTTTAAAGTTTATCACTCTGCTTTTACAAAACATTTCCCCATTATGAGCTTCATTCCTAAAACATGGCAACTATGGCCACACAAATAAAAGCAAAACTCAGTGTATATGCAGGCTTGTTTTTGTTTAAAAAGGATTTTCCTAGAAAGTTGAATCAAACAAAGTCCAGTTCCACAACTTAAGCAGTCTGATGCAATGGCATGAATTCAGCAATAATTTCAAACTGATGAATGAGATACTGAACTAGAAGTACGCTAAACAGAGACAACAAAAATAAATGCTTAATCTCACTCCCAAAGAACAAAGAAAAAAAATAAGCAAAAGAAGACTCAGTTCGAAGTAAGCAGCAATTTCCAATTAGCAAGACGTTCAAAAAGGAAGCGACTTCCTAGCAAAGTCTTTATATTAAATGAAGCTTGCTCTCCTCATTTAAGAAGAAATAAGGCACCCAGCCTTAACCTTTTGCCTTATCCTTTTATACACTGTCAGCAATGCTGCTGGCTTGTGCATTTAAAATTGTTGCTAGTATAGGACAAAGACTGCAGGAACAAAAGAAAACTACTTCAGATATGGATGTAAAACTCTGCTAGCCACTTATAAACCAAATTAACCTATAAAGATGACACCAAAAAAGCTTGACCTATGACCCAAAGATAAATGGGTGTACATTAATTTTCAACAATCTTTTCCTTTTCCCACTAAGCAATTAATAGGTGGTCCATTGCCAGCAACAGACCATTCTGGGAATACCGGAGGCTCAGTGTGAGATAAGTCCTTTTTCAGTCAATGCACTTTTCCCAAAATAAAGATTTACTTGGAATCTGAAACAGGTGTGAACACAAGGTCACACACTCAAAACACAGGGACACACTTTCAACTTCTGTTCAGCTTACAGAAAACCCACCGTATCCCCCTGCCTGGATGGGTGTTTTTGGAGAAGCGCAAGCATATAGGCTAAAATCCTCTGTCTGGAAACCAGCCCGGTTCAATGAGGGCTCAGATGCACTGCGGTGAATTTTTGGCAACGATCGGGCCAGGAGCTCAATAGAAGCAAGAATCTGAAACAGAAAACAAGAAAAAAGTTAATGTTTTGAGATGGGTACAGTGAAAGATTTATAAATTTATATAATTCCCAGTAAGTTGCTCCAACTACCTTTCAGAATGGTCCCAGAGGACACTAGCAATCCTAGCATCATTAGGATCATTTTTGGAGGTGAAGGAAGGGAGATACAATAGTAGCCAGAGCTCTATTTGAAAGCAGCAGAGTTGGATACGTGTGTACAAATGTTTTTTTTTAATGCTGTTCAAGTACAAATTGATAACGAGAAAGCAACAAGAATATGAAGAAGTGAGATCAGTAGGTGGCCTATCCCCTGCCACAAAACCAGCAGAACAGTTCAGACAGTCTCCATACGCCCAAAAACACTCGAATGGCCTTGGTAATTTGCTTCTCTGGACTTTGGAGGTGATTTTGGCTCTTACTTATGTAGATCCATATTTGCTGATCCGTATTATCTCATACAGACACATTATCTCTGAATTTATCACTAAACGTGAAGCAATAAAGCAAACTATGAATACTGCTTACCTGTGGGAAGAGGGGTCGTTCGTCCCTCTTCTTTTTCAAGCATTCTGCCATTAGCCTTTTCATTGCTTTGGGACAATTACTTCTTACTTTGCTGAGATCTGGAGAGAGGTAGCCTCGTCCAACCATAAAAATTATCTTTGTTTGGAGAAAGAAAAGAAAGGAAAAATGGAAATGAAAAGAAATCAAACAAACGTATATTACATGTTAAATCTGTCTATATATTAAGATTGGTGAAATCTTAACATATTCCACCAAAAAAACTGACATTTTTTGGAAAGTGCAGGTTTGCACAGAATTTGAAGTTTTGGAATCCTTTAAGGCCATCCTTCAATTGTTTCTGCAGATGACTTCAGGGCTTTTTCCTATATTAGAAGGTAAACTAAATATAGCTTGGCATACCTTAGAGAAAACAGAAAATTGGTGTGCAGTAAATTTATGATGAAACTCTGTTCTTCCTGCAAATAATATATCCATGTATGGGATTACTCCTGGTGCTGCCCACAGGGCAAAGGGTTCTATAATCAAATATGCTACGTTTAATTACATGAATCCCTATCTTTCCCTCTAGTTTCTTTCATAGATGAAACCAGTAAGGCAGGTTTGAGAAATCTCCAAAGAGTGAAATAAAGAAGGAAAACAATCAGCTTCATATCACTAGGTTGGGCTTGTAAGTTTCCTTCTTCCCAGACAAACACAATTGTTAAGGTAAGCAGAACACATAATTCTTGTTTTGTAATGAAGAAGTCACCCAGGAATTGCATGTGCCTACATTAAGAAGATGACAAGAGAGGAGTGGTTGCTGAACTGTCATTTGTGAAAGAACTATCTACTCTAGGTCCCGTCTACCACAAACTGCTCTCAAAGAGACTGAAGTGTCCACTTATAACAGCCTGTAAAGGTGGATATAGACTACGAAAAACATGGAGGGATATACTAAATCATGACATTACCCTGCCAATCTCCTCCATTACAGAGAGTTCATGGAAAAAGCTGCTGTTGCTGCTGCCAAACAGGTGGAATGAACTGTTGCTCTACTGCTTTGGCAAGCGAAGAGTCTGGCATGCTTTAAAATGTAGGTTTTCCAAAAAATCTGGCTAAAGTGCAGGTGAAACTTTTATTCACTTCAATGGTGGTAGAAAAGAAACCAAAAAGCCTCAAAAACATTGGAAAGATTTTGTTTTCAAGTTATAAATCTTAAGAGATCTTCTAACAGCAAGTTCGTGCTGTTGTTTCCCCAAAAAGCAGGGCAGAACAACAAACTGATCTATGAAATAAGAAGTTCATTTTTAGCAGGAATAACAGTTTTGTCACCTATTTTCAAATAACACAAATGTCTGAAGATTTATGTAGGAAAGATAACAAACCTTATAAAAACAGAGATAATACCCCTCAAATGTAAGAAACTATGTAACAGTAAAGATAATATCCTCCTGCAATAATCTCAGGTACTAACTACAGAAAACATGTATATTAGTAAAGAAAGAAGAACAATGAGTTTAAAATTAAAATCTCTAGCTACTAGAGGACTAAATGAAGAGCTTCATATCTTCTAGCTTCTGAACTTTTTCCAGTTGAGTTGTATCCGTAAGTCCTTGAAGGCTATCCCACTTCCTTTATTTTTATTCTCCCTATTTTTCTTGCTAGAATAACAAACCCTGAACTTGGTTTATTCATTTCTTCAAATGGACACACAACCATAAAGATTGTAATTAATTTAAATTCACACACATATACATATACACACAGAGAGTTAAATGAATGATACAAAACTCTTACCAGT
This sequence comes from Anolis carolinensis, assembly GCF_035594765.1. Taxonomy (NCBI): domain Eukaryota; kingdom Metazoa; phylum Chordata; class Lepidosauria; order Squamata; family Anolidae; genus Anolis; species Anolis carolinensis. Next base: position 181,943,289 of record NC_085845.1, read on the forward strand.
TTAAACCACTCTTTTGGGAAGATAATGTGAAAACATACACCACAAGTCAACAGGAGAACCAAGTGTCTCCAAAAATGTGACTGCATTACCTGGTCTCTATTGTTGATGTTAGAATATGGTAACTGCCCAGTCATCAGCTCGTAAAGAACAATCCCAAATGCATAGACATCTGACTGGAAGCTGTAAGGGTTTTTATCTTGCATCCTAATTACTTCTGGTGCCTGTGACATACAGAAGAAAATTATTTTATAGCCATGACAGCCTATACTCTTGTATCTTTGGTCAGCAGTAGACAAACCTTTGAGTTCTGCAATCTACTTTATTTTTAGTTAGAACCCTGAAATCCACCAGCCAGAGCCAGGGACAAATTGGTGGCTTAGGATAGGTAATAAAACAAGATGTCTCTGCACACATGTAGTACCAGAACTGTGTAAATATAGTGCCAGCCATTCATGCTACACCATTCTTCTCTCCCCCCACTGCAAAGCTTTCTGAATTACTGTCACTGTAACTACATGTGATGCTTGCTGATGTGATCTGATACCACAGATCAACTGGCAGATCCTGGTCTACTTCCTGCTTTAAGATGCCAAACCTGAAATTGTTTCTTAAAGAAGAATGCAGAGATGCTGGTTTGTAAGAGCTGCTTTAACTTAGATCTGAAATACTTATCAATATAAATTAAGCAATCACCTTGCTAGTTACTGGAACTGATCAACTGCTTTAAGTGAGGTTATGATAATATTTCAGTGATCATAACTGACCAAAGTTTAGTATATCCACTAATATGACTGGAAAAAGAACTTTTATGAGGTGACATCATTCAATCAAAGAACTGAGACACATCTACATTTTCTAGAAAGAGAAGTATAGGTTGCTTACCTGTAACCGTATTTCTTCGAGTGGAAGTCTGTGAAATTCGCACATATGGGTTAAACTGCGCCTGCGCAGACTTTCGGAACATTCTAGAGCTTCAAAAGAGTCAATTTGGCGGAAGCCCCGCCCATCTCCCCATAGACTATATAAGCCCGAAGGCGGGGCTTCGCCTCAGTTCTCAACCGACAGAAAGCAGCTGAAAACAAGGCATGACACAGCGGGGAGGACGGGCGGGGCTGTGCGAATTTCACAGACTTCCACTCGAAGAAATACGGTTACAGGTAAGCAACCTATACTTCTTCTACGTGGAGTCTGTGAAATACGCACATATGGGTGACTAGCAAGCTACTAACCTGGAGGTGGGTCATGCCACGCAGGAAAACAGCACGGCTCTCCCAAAGGCAGCATCCTTTTTCTCCTGGACATCCATTTTGTAGTGAGCGGCGAAGGTGGATGGAGTTGACCACGTGGCCGCTTTACAGATGACAGCCAATGGTATGCCCCGAAGGAAAGCTTGGGACGTGGATAGCGCCCTTGTCGAGTGCGCAACAATCTGGTGTGGAGGCTCCTTGCCCGCCAGTTGATAGGCTAGACGAATCATGGAGGTAATCCAGGACGCCAACCTCTGAGAGGTTACCGGGAGACCAAGCTCGTCCTTCCTGTATTTAAGGAAAAGTCTAGGCGACTTCCTGTGGGGAGCTGTCCTATGTATGTAGTATAACAGCGCTCTCTTGACATCCAAAGCGTGTAAGGCATACTCTAATGCAGAGGCGGGCTTTGGAAAAAAAGTCGGTAAGACAATGTCTTGACAAATGTGAAACTGTGAAACAACTTTAGGTAAAAACGTCACATCCGTCCGTAGTACAACCTTGTCCTCATGGAAACGGATGTATGGAGAGTCCGCCCGGAGGGCAGTGAGCTCACTAGCCCGCCTGGCGGACGTAATTGCCACTAAAAACGCTGTCTTCCATGACAGATGTGCTATATCAATGGAAGCCATGGGCTCGAAGGGCGGCTTCGAAAGCTGTGACAGCACCAGCTCGAGGCTCCATGCCGGAGGGGGCATAGACGTAGGCGGATGTATATTTTTGTACCCTTTCAGGAAAAGCTGCACTAAAGGATCTTGAAAAAGGGATGGTTGGCCAGCCTTCCTTCGAAACCAAGAGAGCGATGCAACGTAGCACTTAATTGAAGAAAGGGACATACCCCTCTCTGATAGGTAAACAAGGAAGTCCAACACCGTTGACGTAGGGGCGAAAATAGGATCAACTCCCATGGCTGAAACAAAGGACTTGAAGCGGGACCACTTATAGGTGTAAGCCTTCTTAGTGGAGACCTTCTGAGCTGCATTGATTATGAGGCGGACAGCGTCAGAGAGGTGGACCGTGGTTTCAGTCTCCAAGCCGTTAGCCGGAGGGACGACACCTCGGGATGTCTGACAAGGCCGTCCTGAATTGTGAGGAGGTCGGCGCTGCAGCGAAGCCGAACATAATCGCCGCTTGACGCTTTGAGTAGCGGCGCGAACCATGGCTGGCGGGGCCACCACGGGGCTATTAGGATGCAGTCCGCGTTGTCTGAGATGATTTGCGAAACCACTCTGGTTAGAAGAGGAAGTGGAGGGAAGGCGTAAAGGAGGCCTGGCGTCCAAGAGAATAGGAAGGCGTCTCCTAAGCAACCGGGGAATGCGCGAGGGTGCATCCGAGCGCAAAAGCGGGGGCAATGAGCGTTCGCCGGAGATGCGAAGAGGTCGATCTGAGGAGTCCCCCACCTTCGGGTGATGAATCTGAACTCCCTCTGGTGGAGACGCCACTCGTGAGTGTCTGAGTCCGCCCTGCTGAGGGCGTCCGCTAAGGTGTTCTCTTTCCCTGGCAGGTGGATTGCCAACAGACGAATGTGTCTTCAAATGCACCACTCCCAAATCCTCATAGTGATGACTAGGAGAGTCTGAGAGCGTGTACCCCCTTGTTTGTTTATATAATATTTCACTGTTGTGTTGTCTGTTATGATCCGGACCACATGCTTGTTGACCAGGCGAGAAAAGGACTTCAGGGCCTTCTCCACTGCCAGCAGTTCCAGTGCATTTATGTGAAGTCGCCGCTCCTGAGGCGACCATTTGCCCCGAATTGACAAATCCAACAGGTGCGCACCCCATCCCAGAGAGGATGCGTCCGTCGTAAGCGTCAGCGTTGGGCGCAGCGAAATGAACGGTAGTCCTGTGAGGACATTGCACCGCTTTATCCACCATGACAGGGCGGATAACACTGGTTGTGGGGGGGTAAAGCGTCTTGTTTTGAGACTCGTGAAGCGGGTCGAAGGATCGAAGAAACCAGTTCTGAAGTGGTCGGATCTTCAACCGAGCGAATTCTGTAACGGCTGTGGTGGATGCCATGTGGCCTAGAATAGATTGGATGGTCCAGGCCGAGGCGTGACCTCGGTCTTGCAAGTTCGTGACCAGGGATCGTAAGTTGCTGAACCGGTCCTCCGGAAGGTAGGCCTTCCGAGCTCTGGAGTCTATGATGGTACCGATGAACGTAATAGATTGGGTAGGGGTAAGGTAGGATTTTTCTAAATTGACCATAAGGCCAAGGGCCTGCAGAAGAGACAGAGTATAACGAATATCAGATTCAAGCTGCTCACGGGAGTCTGCAACTAGCAGCCAGTCATCAATATAAGGAAAGACAACAACAGCACGCTGGCGAAGGTGAGCTACCACCACCGCCATACATTTAGTGAAAACCCTAGGGGCCGTAGACAGACCAAATGGCAAAACATTAAAAGAGTAAAAATGGTTGTCAACCGCGAAACTAAGGAACCTGCGGTGACTCTCTCTAACAGAAATGTGGAAATAGGCATCCTTAAGGTCCACTGTTGCTAGCCACGCCCCTTTCCTAATGAAAGGAAGAATGGAGGCGAGAGTGACCATACGGAACTTACGCGGTCTAATAAAAGAGTTAACCATCCGAAGGTCCAGGATGGGCCGAAGACCGCCTCCCCGCTTTGAAATTAAAAAGTAGCGGGAAAAGAAACAGAAGCTTGCCTGGTCCGGAGCCACCGGAGATATCGCACCCTTGTCTAGGAGAGTAGATACCTCCTCTAACAGGATGTCGGAGGCTGGAGTTACACAAATGCGTCCCACTGGAGGGAGGGCGTAAAATTCAATAGCATAACCCCTAGATACAATATCAAGGACCCAGGCATCTGTTGTTATTTGCCTCCATTCGTGTAAGTATGGGTGGAGCCTATCAAGGTACAGAAAAGGGGATGAACCTACAGGGGACTGGGTCCCCCCTGGTAAAGAACTAGGAGAACCTAAACTAGGAACTAACGAGGCTGGGGGCGAAACTGGGACAGCCATGGAATTGTCACGACCCAGGCAGCAGAGGCACCAATAACCATACACAGAGGCCAGAATCTAACTAATATCTTTATTGAAGGAATATATAAAGTTAATAAAAACAAGTGTAGAAAATAGTCCAGAATTAGACCCTTCAGGAAAGGTCAGAATTAGTCCAAAAAAGCAATGTCCAATAAGAAATATTAAGGTCCAAAGTTGTAATCCAATAACCGAAACACTCACTTTGCCAAGCAAAGTGAGGGGAGATGACAAGGTCCTTTAGTCCATAAAACTTGAGCGTGGCTAGGAAATAACTTGATACTTGAAACAAGGCTGGAACGTGGAACAAGGTAACTAAGAACAAGAACAAGGTCCGTGGAATAACTTGGTAAAATCCGTGAAACAAGGCAAGGATTAGTCCTGGGAAACAAGGCAAAGTCCGTAGGTAAACAAGGCTGGGAAGCAAGGCGAAGGCTGGATAGCAAGGCAAGGCTTGAGCTGAAGCGAGGCTTGAATCGGAGCGCGCTGTCCAGACACAACTCGCTCCGTAGGCTGACGAATTGACTCCGCGAAGTTGCTACGCGGGCAAAAACCTATATAGAGTCCAACTTTCTCACCAAAGCGATTCTCTGGGAATCAGAAACGAAAGCTAAACTCTGAGACCAGATGTTAAACTCCTTAAAGATTCTCACGAGAACCAATGTTAATTGGCAACATTCTTAGCTGCTATCCTCGCACTCCTGCGCGAAGCTGAATCCAAACTTCTCTGTTGTTTACAAAACTCCCGGCGCAAGAACACGGGAGAAGTAGGCTCTGGGGTTGTTTGACATACTTCTGGGGCACAACTTTCTTGCAGGTGCAAGGTTTCCAGATCTGCCTGGGAAAGATCTGGCTGAGAGGAATCCAGTTCAGACTGGGAAGGTAAAAAACCCAAGTTTTCATCTTCATCAGGAATTACAATGTCCTGAGCAGGACTACAAGGCCCATGGTTCATCACACTATCCCCCTCCTCAGGGCCCCTCCCAAACTGGGGCCCTCTCCCCGAGGCGCGAGGTCGCGGTTTGGTGGGATAGGTCAGATGGAAGCGACGGGTTAGATCAGGAGCATGGACTGTGGAGGCGTCTTCCCAAGAGCGTTCCTCAGGCCCAAAACCCACCCAGTCAATGAGATATTGTAGGCGGCGGCGATGAAAGCGAGAATCCAAAATGTCCTCAACCTCGAACTCCTCCTCCCCATTCATCAAAACAGGAGGGGGGGCCGGTTGGTCTGTATCAGGACGCACACCATCCGCCGGAAGGAGCAGGGAACGGTGAAACACTGGGTGAATGCGCATTGAACGCGGAAGTTGGAGTTTGAAAGTCACGGGGTTTAATTGCGCCACCACTGGATAGGGGCCAATGAAGCGGGCATCTAACTTCCGGCATGGGCGGTGGGAGGGCAGAAAGCGAGTGGACAGGAAAACCCGATCTCCTACCTTGATTTCGGGGCCCGGCTGGCGGTGTTTGTCAGCGTGGCGTTTATAGTCCTCCTTGGCTTGGTCCAGTTGCTGGAGTAAAAGTTGTTGCACCGCTGTGAGTTCCTGCAGCCAATCCTCTGCTGCGGGAACTTCTGAAGTTTCAATGACAGGGGGAAAGAAACGTGGATGGAAACCGTAGTTTGCAAAGAACGGCGTTTCTTTTGTAGAAGCTTGAACTCCATTATTGTAGGCAAACTCAGACAGTGGTAACAGAGAAGCCCAATTGTCCTGTTGGTAGTTTACATAACAGCGAAGATACTGCTCCAAAGTGGCATTGGTGCGTTCCGTTTGCCCATCTGTTTGGGGATGATGAGCTGAAGATAAGCGAGAGTCTATGCCCAATAGTTTTTGTAGTGCCTTCCAAAAACGAGAGGTGAATTGAGATCCACGGTCTGTGACTAAACTCTTGGGCAATCCATGTAGTCTGAAAACATGCTGAAGAAATAGATCCGCAGTTTCTTTGGCCGTGGGAAGGCCTTCGCAGGGAATGAAATGGGCTAACTTGGTGAATAGGTCCACCACCACTAAGATCGTGGTGAATCCACAGGAAGGTGGTAGGTCAGTGATGAAATCCGCGGAAATTATTTCCCATGGGCGAGATGGGGTAGGAAGGGGGTGCAAAAGCCCTGAGGGCTTCTCCCTTCGTATCTTGGAGCGCTGGCATACTGGGCAGGTGTTGACATATTTTTCCACATCCTTGCGGATCTTGGGCCACCAAAAATCTCTTAGGATCAAATGCATGGTTTTAAATAGTCCGAAGTGTCCTGCTGGTTTGCAGTCATGACACAGACGAAGCGCTTTTTCCCTGCCCGGTCCGGGTGGGATATAAACATGATTTCTATAGCAGAGCAGCCCATCTTTAAGCGAAAAGGGAAAATGCAGACCTTGGCGAAGTTGGTCCTGCGCCCAGGCATCTGCCTGCTGACTAGCCCTGATTTCTTGAGCACAGATGGGTCCTGGAGTAGGGGAAGTTGAACCAATGGGACTGGATTTGGTGTTCCCCACTGTGAGCGTGGCAAAGTTCTCAGGTTGTAGCAGTTGGGATTCAAAGGTCTCCTTGCGTCCTGCAGCGTATTCCGGTTTACGTGACAGGGCGTCTGCTTGCTTGGTTTGAGCTGGGGTCACATAATGAATCTGGAAGTTGAAACGTTCAAAGAATAAAGCCCAACGTTGCTGCCTCTGATTTAGTTTGCGGGCAGTTCTTAGATGTTCTAGATTACGATGATCAGTGTGGACTTCAATGGGGAATTTGGCCCCTTCTAGCCAATGTCTCCAAGTTTCAAAGGCTGCCTTTATGGCCAGTAGTTCTTTTTCCCAAATGGTGTAATTCCTCTCTGGTGTGGTTAGTTGACGAGAATAAAAGGCACAGGGGTGGAGGTGATCTCCCACCGGTTGTAAGAGTACAGCCCCAATTGCCACATCAGAGGCGTCCGCTTGCACCACAAAAGGGGTTCCAGGATTTGGGTGCTGTAGAATTGGCTGGGAGGTGAATAGTTTCTTCAGTTGCTGGAACCCTTTCTCTGCTTGATCAGTCCAGCGGAAAGGCTGCTTTCCACGGATGCAGCTAGTGATGGGGTCGGACCAGCGGGCAAAATCTGGAATGAACTTGCGGTAGTAGTTCGCGAACCCCAAGAAACGCTGCACCTCCTTCTTGTTAGTTGGCGCCCGCCATTCCAATACTGCTGAAACTTTGGCTGGATCCATGGAAAGCCCTAGAGGCGAGATGCGGTAGCCAAGGAAATCTACCTCTTGTAGATCAAAAGCGCATTTTTCTAGCTTGGCATAAAGTCCATGATCCCGCAGTCGTTGCAACACCATTTTGACGTGGTTCTCATGTTCTGATTGTGATCTGGAAAACACCAAAAAATCGTCCAAGTAGATTATCAAGAATCTGTCTAGATAGTCCTGAAAAATATCGTTGACAAAATGCTGGAACGTTGCGGGAGCTCCGCATAAACCGAAATTCATAACTCGGGACTCGAATAATCCGAATTTAGTCTGGAAGGCGGTCTTCCACTCGTCCCCTTCTCTGATGCGAACTAGATTATAAGCCCCCCGAAGATCCAGCTTGGTGTAGACCTTGGCTCCTCGAAGTCTGTCCAGTAGATCCGAGATTAAGGGCAGGGGATAGCTGTTCCGCTTGGTGATATTGTTCAATGCTCTGTAGTCCACCACCAAGCGTAATTCCCCTGACTTCTTCTTCACAAACATCACTGGGGAGGCGGCTGGGGATTGAGAGGGTCTGATGAACCCCTTGCGAAGGTTTGTCTCTAAGAATTCCCTGAGAGCTTCTTGCTCTGGTTCAGTCAGGGAGTAGAGATGTCCTCGCGGGATCGGGGCCCCCTCCACCAGGTCAATGGCACAGTCATAAGGTCTATGAGGGGGTAATTTTTCGGCTTCTTTCTCATTGAATACATCCCAATACTCGGAGTACTTCTTTGGCAAGGTGATGATGGGCTCGGAGTCTGTGGCATGGCATACCTTGGCTACGAGGCAATGGTTTTGGCAGTACGGTGAAGCAAACTGCAGTTCTCTGTTGGACCAGGAGATGTTAGGGTCGTGGAGTGTCAGCCATGGAATTCCCAAAATCACAGGGAAATGGGGAACCTCGGTAACAAAGAAGGAAATCTCTTCCATATGTTCCCTTATCCACATCCTGGTGGGTTCCGACCACTGGCTTACGGGGCCCGTCTTGAGGGGACGGCCGTCTATGGCTTGCACCACACGGGCATTCTTGAAATCATGATATTGTAATCCCAGAGAGTCGGCATACTCTCTATCGATGAAATTGTTGGTAGCTCCAGAGTCTATCATGGCGTGGATCATGACGGGTCCCCTTTTTGCTGACCATAATGTGACCACGAGAAGGAACAGGACCCCGGTTGGCGGCTCTTGGATGGATTTTTTGACCGGGTTGGCGAGCCTCTCTACACCCGGTCGTTGGCTTCCCCCGCCGGCTGTGTGCCAGTCGGCTCAGACGCCTTCGACTCCGTGGAGGACGCCGCCGCAAGACGGGCGGCAGGCTTCCCTTTGGCTGGGCACTCTCTGGCGAAGTGGCCCCCGTTCCCGCAGTACCAGCAGAGGTTCAAGCGTTGACGACGGGCCTTCTCGGCGGCATCTAGTCTGGGACGCACATTGCCCAACTGCATCGGCACCTCCTCGCCTCCTCTGGGGTATGGGGTTGGCGGCGGGGGTCTCCACACCGGACGTGGCTGAACGCTGGCGGGAGCGGGGGGTTTTGCCCCGGCTCTACCACCCTGGCCTCGAACCCATTGTTTCCTGTTGGCAATCATGACTTCAGCCCGTAAACATTGATCAATGAGTGCCTCGAGGGTCTGGGGAGGATCCACCTTGGAGATTTCTTCCAGCATTTCAATGTTGAGACCCTCCCGAAATTGTCCTCTGAGGGCTACATCGTTCCAGCCGGTGTTGTGGGCCAGCACGCGGAACTCGGCTATGTACTGAGACATGGGTCTGTCTCCTTGAAGGAGGCGCCGGAGTTTGTGACCGGCTGCCTCCAAATTGTCCTCGATTCCCCAGGTCTCCTTAAGGTGATCCAAGAAGCGTTGTGCTGAACTTAGGTGGGGGGAGGCTTGATCAAACAGGGCCGTCGCCCAGCTAGCCGCTGGTCCGTCTAGAAGACTGTAGACCCACGCCACCTTGATGTCTTCTTGGGGAAACTCGGCATCACGGGCCTCTAGATAAGCTTGACATTGGCGGCGGAAAACATGAACCTTAGCAGCTTCTCCAGAAAACTTGGTAGGCAACGCCATGGCCGGGAGGCGAACTCCGCGCTCCCTCAACCCTTTTATTTCTCCATCCTGCGCGTTGAGTCTGTCACGGATGCGGTCCACTTCGTCCTTGCTGATGGTGTAGCTGAGCGGCTGTCCAGCCGGCGCGGCTCCGGTAGACATCCTGGCCTCGGTTAGTTGGTGCTTATGGGCGGCGGAGTCAAACTGACACGACCCAGGCAGCAGAGGCACCAATAACCATACACAGAGGCCAGAATCTAACTAATATCTTTATTGAAGGAATATATAAAGTTAATAAAAACAAGTGTAGAAAATAGTCCAGAATTAGACCCTTCAGGAAAGGTCAGAATTAGTCCAAAAAAGCAATGTCCAATAAGAAATATTAAGGTCCAAAGTTGTAATCCAATAACCGAAACACTCACTTTGCCAAGCAAAGTGAGGGGAGATGACAAGGTCCTTTAGTCCATAAAACTTGAGCGTGGCTAGGAAATAACTTGATACTTGAAACAAGGCTGGAACGTGGAACAAGGTAACTAAGAACAAGAACAAGGTCCGTGGAATAACTTGGTAAAATCCGTGAAACAAGGCAAGGATTAGTCCTGGGAAACAAGGCAAAGTCCGTAGGTAAACAAGGCTGGGAAGCAAGGCGAAGGCTGGATAGCAAGGCAAGGCTTGAGCTGAAGCGAGGCTTGAATCGGAGCGCGCTGTCCAGACACAACTCGCTCCGTAGGCTGACGAATTGACTCCGCGAAGTTGCTACGCGGGCAAAAACCTATATAGAGTCCAACTTTCTCACCAAAGCGATTCTCTGGGAATCAGAAACGAAAGCTAAACTCTGAGACCAGATGTTAAACTCCTTAAAGATTCTCACGAGAACCAATGTTAATTGGCAACATTCTTAGCTGCTATCCTCGCACTCCTGCGCGAAGCTGAATCCAAACTTCTCTGTTGTTTACAAAACTCCCGGCGCAAGAACACGGGAGAAGTAGGCTCTGGGGTTGTTTGACATACTTCTGGGGCACAACTTTCTTGCAGGTGCAAGGTTTCCAGATCTGCCTGGGAAAGATCTGGCTGAGAGGAATCCAGTTCAGACTGGGAAGGTAAAAAACCCAAGTTTTCATCTTCATCAGGAATTACAATGTCCTGAGCAGGACTACAAGGCCCATGGTTCATCACAGGAATCCGCTGTCGCACCAGAACTAAAAACGACGCTTCTTGGGGTCAGTGGACTTGGTACCACGAAATTGACCCTTGATAGGCAAGGGGGGTCTCCTACCTCCCGTTGCTGCTGAGTGTTGTCGTTGCCTGCCACGGAATGAGGGAGGGCTAAAACGCCTACGTTGGTATTGCGACTGGGAGCCCCAGCGCTGGCGCTGATAAGGGTATGGGTGGTAGGGATGCTGACCATATCTGTTAAGCGTTTGCTTCATCTTATGCGAGTGTTCCAGCTGCGAGTCTGTATCCGTACTGAAGAGACCGGCCTCATCCATAGGGAGGTCTTCAATCAGGGCGCGATTCGACGGAGAAAGGGTAGAGGCTCGCAGCCACGCATGACGTCTCAAAGCGACTGCTCCTGCAAGAAGTTTTCCTGAAGCATCAGCTGTGTTCTTTGCCAACTCCTTCTGCAGGCCTGCCAGAAGGAGAGCCTCATGTTTAAAGGCTTTGGCCAAAGTCTGGTCAGCTTGCGGCAGAGAATCCAAAAATGGACCAAGCTTGTTCAATAAAAAGGTTTGATACACACTCATGTAGACCCCATAATGAGCCATACGAGCGAACAGGCAGGCTGAAGAATAAAATCGCTTAGCCATAACATCCAACTTTTTGCCTTCCTTATCTGAAGGTGAGGCCTGATTCTTTTGGATCGGTTTGGGCTGGGCATCAGTCACCACAGAGTTGGCCTTTGGCAGCTTCGCCAGCCAAGAAGCTGAAGATAGATCAATCTTATACATATTCTCCGCCTTCCTAGGCGTAGCCGGTACAAGGGAAGGTGCAACTCCTTCAGTTTTGATAATCTTTAAAAGGTATGGCAGTGTGGGGAGAGGAGCAGACAATGGGCCTCGCTGTTCAGAAGATGTAAAACATGGGTCCTCCACCACATTGGCAGGTTTAGGAGTAGGCAAGTTGAGTGCCCTCGATAACCTAATTAGCAGAGCTGAGAAATTGCGAAATTCCTCCGCCTGTTGTGAATCCTGTTCTGGTTCTCCTTGAGGAGGTACTAGGCCCCCTTCCCCAGCATGGTCAGGCCCAGCATGATCCTGGTCCTCGTCCCCCAAGTGGCCCCCAGGAGATTGGTGAAGTGGGGCCTCACTAGGCAGGGACACATCAACCTGTTCAGGTTGAACAAAAGGCACAGGTACAGGAGTAACTGCTGGGGCTAACATCGGGGCTTGCGGTTGCTGAGTAATAGTAGGGCACACCGGTGAGGGTCTTGAACCCGGAAAAGCTCTGTCACTTTGGTCCCGGTAAAAATCATAAGGGTGGAAATATCCACCATAACCAGGGAAAGGGGGAGGAGGAGGGTAAGGATAAAAATAATCTGAATAACGGTACCGGGACCTCAAGCCAGGAGATCGAGACCGGGAGACAGAGGAGACCCTTGATGGACTCCTCGATACCGAGCGCCAGGATTCAACTGAAGGAGAGCGGCGCCTAGACGCCCTCTCAACACTGCGGCCCCGACGCTCAGCACGCATGCTCTGCTGCTCCAGCGTCGATAGATGGCGCCGAGAGACTTTGGGAGGAGACGTGGTCGAACCCGAGGCGCGCGGGGGAGGCGAGCCCGATATCGGCGCCGGAGCGCGCCCTGGGCGATCAGGAGTGTTGCCGCTCCATTCCTTCTCTAAGTTGCAGGCAGCTTCGGCCGGCGAAAGTTGAGGCGGCGCCTCCCCTGCCTCCATAGAAGCGGGCGGGGCTGGCTCCCGAGAGGCACAGCCGACCATTAAGCTCCGATCCGGAGGACTCTGGGGCTCAGAGCCAGAGAGTTGCCTCCCTTTCTTAGGCTTTTTATGGCAGTCTTTAGCCTCTTTATGGGGCTTGGAAGGCTTGAGTTTCTTTTGCGCCAGTCCCTCTCCCCTTTGAGGGTTCTCCACAGACTCGTCCCTCGGCAGGAGCACTTCCTTTGCCCCCGAAGAGGACGGTAAGGATGGCGGCTCAGAGGCAGGTCTTTTGCCCAATAGGGCCCCTTCCGGAGCCAGGACTTGCTCATATAGAGTAGCTTTTAAGCGAGCCTCTCTATTTCTCCGAGCCTGCGGCGTAAAACCTTGGCAGATAGGACACGTTTGGGGATTATGAGTCTCTCCCAAACAAAGGAGGCACATAGAGTGCCCATCGGAGTCAGGGAGCTTTCCGCCGCAGGCCCCACACTTTTTAAAAAACAAAGTAGACATTACTGGCCTGACTGAGGATAGACAAACCGACGATCAAAGGCAGACCAAGTCAAGAATAACCGTAAGTATTGAAGATAAAGACGTAGTCAAAATCAGTCCGTGTCAAAAACCGTTAAATCCTGAGGTAAATCACTGAGGTAAATCACTGCACTAGAAGTTCCTACAGTCCTTGCTTTCTGGCGGAAAAGAAGAACTGAGGCGAAGCCCCGCCTTCGGGCTTATATAGTCTATGGGGAGATGGGCGGGGCTTCCGCCAAATTGACTCTTTTGAAGCTCTAGAATGTTCCGAAAGTCTGCGCAGGCGCAGTTTAACCCATATGTGCGTATTTCACAGACTCCACGTAGAAGAAGAAAGAATACCTTCACTGGGTTGCTTCAGGTAAAGCAAGATTACCATGTGTTACATAGGACAAGAAAGTGTTTTCTCTAGTGAAATATAAAGGCTAGACCAAGCATATAAGTCTATTAGGGTTGTGCATTTCGGTTAAACCACGATCCATTTATGGTGTCTCAAATTTCAGTGCGCCCCAGATCCCTTTTCAGGAACTTCTGGACTTTGGAAGGGCGAGAATCTGTTTTCTCTCATGGCAACTGAAAGATCTGTTTTCAATCCAGCCCATTAGCGGCAATGGGGAACTTACGTGGCTCCCTTTTCCATCATTTTGAGGACAAGGGCTGAAGAAACCCTGCAATCCTTTCCCTTCTTTCTTTCAAGAAGAGCTGGGTTTCAGGCAACAGCTTAAGAAACCAATGGGCATGTACAAAAAAAATAATTTTTGGATCATATGCTTCATTAAAGCTGTTTCTACTCTAGAGGAGACAGAAGCCACGGGTGCATATAGCTCTTTTCCTGCAAGAGGTAGTTTTCCAAGGCATTTTAAGGGGGCTTCCCAGGGAAGGAAGAGGGATTGACCTGGAGGTATCCAACCCTGGTCTTCATTTAAAAAACCCTCCCTTCTCTCTTGAAGGCGCCAGAAAGGAGAACTGGCAGGTTGCTTAGAATGCCTTTCCCCCCTGTGCTTCGATTCCACCTCCAAATGAGAGAAGAGTGGGCTTAAGAAACCCTGCTTCCTGCAACCCTTTCCCTTCTAGTGGCTTCCCCCTTCCCTGCACTCCGCCTATAATCGAAAGAAACCAAAAGCTTTTTAGAAATCTTACTAAATACGATTAGGCTACATTCAAATTTAAAAGGTCTAAAGGTAAAGAAAGAAGAATTTAAAGTAAGGACCTATGCAGATGATGTAATTTGTATTATAAATAACCCATTGGAAAACATGGTAAAGTGGATTGATAAAATTGAGGAGTTTGGCAAATTAGCAGGACTGAAATTAAATAAGAAGAAATCAATGGTCTTAACTAAAAAATATCTCACAACAGAAAAAAGACATTTTAGCAAAACAAACGGGTCTCCAGATTGTAGATAAAATACAATATTTAGGTTTTACATTAACAGCTAAAAACTCTCAACTGATGAAAAATAACTACGACCAAAAATGGAAAGAAATACAGAAGGATCTGGACAATTGGAAAAACTTGAAATTATCCTTACTAGGCAGATGATCTATTATCAAAATGAACGTTTTACCAAAAATGCTTTATCTATTCCAATCGCTGCCAATTATTCGGAATTTGAATATTTTTAATATTTGGAATAAAGACTTGTCTAAATTTATCTGGCAAGATAAGAAACAAAGGATAAAACGTTTGAATTTGATAGACGAAACTAAACGAGGGGGATTCGGTTTGCCGGATCTAAGATCTTATTATGAAGCATCCGGCCTCATCTGGATCAAGTATTGGTCCACTTTTAAAAATCAGAAGCTATTGACTCTTGAGGGCTTTGATTTAAGAAGGGGCTGGCATGCCTACATTTGGTATGAAAAGACAAAGGTTGAAAGAAAAAATTTTGAATCATTATATTAGAGCCGGCCTGATAAAAATTTGGAGTAGATATAAATTAAGATTTTATAGACAGAGTATAAGGTATTAGAGATTATGAACATGGATAGGTTGACTTACTAGTTATTTCCAAATCAAGGATTACCTAAGAAAGAAACCAACTGGGATCTAGTCAAAGACTATTTAAAACAGGCAAAATTAGATCTCATCTGCTGAAGTATATTATTTCCAAGATCAGAAGAGAACGGAGGGGATATAGTATTACTACAATGGGATATTAACTATGAATGAACTTAAGGAACAGCAAGAGCAGGATGGAAGTCAACATTTTTTTTTCTCTTTTTTCTTTTTAAATTTTTAACTATATATCTTCAAAAAGATTTCTTATGTTCTTTTCTTCTTTTTTGACTGTTTGGTTTTTCCTTTTCTTCTTTTATTTTTCCTATTTTTCTATAAAAAATATTAACGACGCTCCATGCAGTCATGCCGGCCACATGACCTTGGAGATGACTACGGACAACGCCGGCTCTTCGGCTTAGAAATGGAGATGAGCACCAA
Source organism: Anolis carolinensis (assembly GCF_035594765.1). Lineage (NCBI taxonomy): Eukaryota > Metazoa > Chordata > Lepidosauria > Squamata > Anolidae > Anolis > Anolis carolinensis. Next base: position 181,958,610 of record NC_085845.1, read on the forward strand.
CCCCCAGAGTCAGACATGACTGGACTTCACGTCAGGGGAAACCTTTACCTTTTACTATATACGAGAGAAACCAAAAGCAGCCGGTTTTTGACAGCTGCTGTTCTGTTGCGACCAAAAAAAATAAATAAAAAAAATTGGCTGTGCGAAAACTGGTAGAAGAAAAACAATTTGAAGAATAAATACCCCCTTTATTTACCATCCAGAGAATTGATCCAGACAACTGTTCAAATTGATGGGACCCGCTCCATCGTGATTTCACTGTTGCCAGACCAAAGTCACCTATTTTTACTGTGAGGTCTTCATGAAGAAATATATCTGAGCAGCTGATGTAAAGATATAAAATATAAAAGCAACACCGCTAATTTCCAATCAGGATTTATGTATTCAACAAATGTTAAAATCCATCTCATCACTCCACATTATAACCCAGCACATTTCTGAACATATTTCCTATAAATGCTGAGCCTGAAAAATTACTTTTAAGACCACAACGTCCAGGTTGTCCCAATGCAAGGGGATACCAGAAGAACCTTTTCAATCTCCGCTATATTGTGATGCGAGACGAACAATGAACAAACTAAGGCAGATTGCCTATAACTAGGCAACTGCATGAAACATCTGAAAAATCTACATGTCAGAGAGTCCTATGAAAGCGTGTTGAAAGAGGTAGCATTAAGTGATGTCCATAGTGCATTTTTAATTAAATCTCAATTTATCTTTTTACTGCTCTTCAAAGAACTATTATCAGAAGAAATTCACATATCTATCCACATATATGAATGACATTACATGTATAAACCAGAACTATGGATCCAAATTGATGTGTTGCTTATTCATATTTCAGTATCTTAAATGTTGCAGGGAACTGGATGCACATCCTTGTCCATCTTCTGGTGAGCTAGTTAAGAATTAATGCTTTTGTTCCTTATCTTTACAATAACTGAACTGTTTTGCATTTTGAGCAACTCATCTAATTGTAGTCTTCCAACCAGATGCATACTCATATAAAAGAAGGAAAGGTTGACAGAGATGCAATAAAATATAAAGGATACTATTACTCTTGAGGTCTCGATGGATGATGGACTTGGCATGCAAGTAACTGGAAAACAGTAAGGTATTAGACATTTAGTTTGTTGTACATTTTGCTTGTAGTATTATTAGGAAGTGGTTTTAAAGTTAAGAAACACCTATGTTGGAATACAGACTATACACTGTTACACTTTTTGTTAGGTATAGAACTGGCAAAACTGAAAAATAGCAGCTACTTCTAGTGACACTCTTCTTCTTGAATGCTATCAATATCGCCTCAACTACTATTTTAACCAAATGCTTCTTTTTAACCCTTCGATTCAAATAATTGCAAAGGGTGTGGACTGCTTAGCCTGTTAATATATCATGTATAGTGTCAGGAGCCATTAAATACACTGACACCACTGTTGGCTCAAGAACCACAAATGAACTGTTGAGAAGCTGCATCTCTAGCTGATGGGATCCAGCTCAGTTCTCTATTTTAAAAGTTACTGTTGCCTTCATTTGCGGAATTAAAGCAGGCTTATGCCAATGGGGATAATTCCTTAGATTCTTATATTTGCTAGTACAACCATTTTAAAAAGTTTTGTACGTATATGCCAATTTCCTGAAACACAGCTAACAAATGGCAATTGACCAAGAAAATAAAATGAGTACTTGGTTTTTTAAAAACTACACAGCTGAGTTTTCCTCATTTCTACAAAGCTGCTGAGGTAACACTTTACATCCTGGAGGGATCTGCCTGTAGAGAACTACCACAAGTATCCCTGCTCCACCCTTAGATGGCTCTACTTACTCCATTCCTTGTGCCGTCTGCCGTGCAACATCTATCAGCTTGATCATCTCAAATTTCGTTTCTATTATGTGTAGATGGTGGTAAAGACTTGAGCCTTCACACCATTGTGTAACTATAGCTAGCTGCGGCTTTGTCGAATAACCCATGAAAAGTAATATATTAACATGTCGTGTTTTCCTGCAGAAGTAAGGAAAGGTTTAACATCATTTAAGAGACAGGAAATCTTATGCAAACAAAATGACAAAAGATCTTATAGTTTTTATATACTGAACAAGTGCCCCAATGTTTCTAATAGGAGCAACCATGTGTTTTTAAGACAGATGGCCAAATCCAATTTTGGAGAAAGTCTACACATTCCACTGGTCAGCTAAACAAAAAGTAATACATTCACATGTCAACCTATTATAACAAAAACCTCTTACTAAGGGTAAGCCTTAGGAAAGATAATTCAACGTTTTAGAAAGGGATGTGTGTGTACAAAAACCCTCTGAAAATCATCAAATGAAGGTGTCAAGGGAAAGAGTGTCAGATTAGATTTTTGCCAAAATTTTGTAAATGGTTGATCTATTTTATGGTTTTGCTGAGCTTCTTTTTTTTTTTTTTTGACAGCATGTTTTGGGGTTTTCAATGTTTTCACACCGCACTGGTATCTGTAAGAATGAAGGATAGTTTTAAAACATTTTTAAAAGCCTATTATAGCTAATTCAACTATGCATTATATGCAGGAGCACTCTCTTCTCCCCATTATTTTCACTGATTGATATGAATCTTAAGGTTCTCATTCATCATCACTATCTCAGTTAATGAACTCACTCTCATTAGGCTACAGTTTTTCTTTGGGAGGGGGGAGGGGTCTGACATCCCTAGCATAACTGATGGAAAGGAATGCTGGTAGTTGCTATCCAACAACATACAGACAGCAGCAAATTTCCACCCCTGTCTTAGATTCTTCTTTTAAAAGATTGAATACACTTCCCCAAATCTAAAGGTCCCTGAGATACCAAACTCTTGTTGCTCATTTACTATTTTGGTCAGTTAGCCTTTGGTACTTACTACTTGACTTCAAAATTATAGAAAGTAATGGAGATAAAAGGTAATCTCAATAAACAGTGAGAGCCAGATGGGAGAAGATCAAGAACATGAAAAGCACAGCAAACGTGAAGAGCATGCAGAAAATGTTTCATTTTTTTCTATCAAAACACATGGTTTAGAAATGTAGAATTGTCTAAGTATGTGTTGTATGGAGGGCAGCAAAAGTATGAACAGATAGGAATTGTAGCAGAGGACAAAATGTCCCACAGAATGATCAGGAAAAACATAAACATTATTAAGAAAGGATTCAAGATTAGAAGCTTCTCTGGTAAAGTTATATTGGGTGTGTTGGCTAAACATAATTCACAATATCTTACCTGAGTACACCTACTTCATTTTTAAAGGCCTGCAGCTGCTGAGGGGTAGGGGCTGTAACATTCAACATCTTCACAGCAACATCACCTTCAAAAGCAATTGTTTAAAAACAGCTGTATACAGATTGCTGAATAACAAAAAGAAACATGAAGCTCAACTAATGACATGTGCCACCCATGAAATGCTTACACTATTCCATAAATTCTCATTATGCAAAATACCCTTGTGTATGATCCAAAGAACTACTATAGGCCTACCGTGTTTCCCCGAAAATAAGATCTTCCCAAAGAATAAGACCTAGCAGGGGTTTGGAGGGATTGCCAAATATAAGGCCTCCCCTGAAAGTAAGACCTAGCAACTAAGGCTGCAGCAGAGTTCCATTGGGAAGCATGGCTGCAGGGCAGAAGCAGCACTCATTCATACACCGGAGGGAGGGAGGGAAAGTGCTTGCTTTCTGTGCCTCCCTCCCTGCCTTTCCTTGCCTGTCCCCCAGCCGAGGCTTGAAAAACCTTCCGTGGCTGCTGCCTGCGCTGCCGTTTCTTCCTTCTCCGTCCTGGCCATGCTGGCCATGCTCTCTTCTTCCCAGAGGCTTCTGATTGGCTCCTGGAGCCCGGGCAAGGGAGGGTGGGAGGGAGGGAAGGAAGAGGGCTTTCGTCCTGCTGCTTCTGCCCTTAAAGGTACAGGACGCATCGGGATTCTCCTCTCATCTTCCTTTCCTATGCCATGAAACTGATTATTTTATACTATTATTCTATTGCCATATTATTATCATCATATTCTGTTACTATTATTATATCCCATTATTATATTATCCTATTAATATATTTTAAATCATTATATTATATTTTTCTATTATTATTATATCATTATATTATTATTCTATTATTATTCTATTATATTTTCATATTATTATTCTGTTATTATTAAATTCCATTTTATATTTCCCTATTAATATATTTTATATCATTATATTCTATACTATTATTCTATTATATTATCATATTATTATTTTATTATTATTAGCATATTCTATTATTATTATATTCCATTTTATATTATCCTATTAATATATTTTATATCATTCTATTCCATTCTATTATTCTATTATATTATCCTATTATTATTATATTATTATGCTATTCTGTTATTATATCCCATTATTATATTATCATATTAATACCATATTATTATCATTTTCTGTTATTATTATATCCTATATTATATTATCTCATTAATATATTGTATATCATTATATTATTATTATATTATCATATTATTATTATAGTATATTATATTATTCATCATTCATGACTACATTGAAACTAGAATAGAGAGAAATCAGCGTAGAAACCTTGTGAAACCTAAATTGCAAGAGGTACCATAGATTGTTGTACATGTAAATAATGGTAGTAACAAGAAATTCTTGATAGGATTCATAGTTTGTCTGGTTATGCTGGTTTGTGATGACAACTACTTTACAGTATATAATAAATGTTCATTTTGTTGTTATAAATGTGAGCTCTTCTTCATGGAAAATAAGACATCCCCTGAAAATAAGACCTAGTGCATCTTTGGGAGCAAAAATTAATATAAGACCCTGTCTTATTTTCGGGGAAACAGGGTATTTAAGATATTTAAACAAGATATTTAAAGTGAGCTATCACGTCATATCTCAATCTCCTCTTTTTCAAGCTAAAAATACCCAGCTTCCTGAGTTGCTCCTCACAAGGCTTGTTTTCCAAAGCTGCACATCTTCAAGCTACCTGTCAACTTATGGCCACCCCACAAATTGCATAGGGCTTTTTAAAGCAAGGAGTACTGAAAGGTGGTTTTGCCCGTTCCTTCCTCAAAAAAGGCCTACAGCTTCTGGTATTCATTTATGGTCTCACATCCAAGTACTGACCAGGAATAACCCTGTTTAGTTCCAAGATCAGATGGGATCTGGTGCCATTAGGTTATTAGACCTAGGGAGCATTAGCTACTTTCCTAATTTGGTGCCACCTGCAAATTTGGTAAGCATGCTTTCTATTCCACCATTAAAGCCATTTATATAGATATTTAACAACACCAGATCCAGGACAGATCCCTGAGGAATCACACTTGTCATTTCAGTAATCATATGAAAATGTTTTTGTTTATGAATTTCTTTGATTGGAATTCCAGTGTCACAATAAAAATAGATTGTTGGCCATGACAAGAACCAGATCCCTGTCTCCAAGGCAAAAGAGGCTCATGGAATTTCCTTCAGATAGTGTGATATTTCCCTTACAGGGGGATCCCTTTTAAATGAGACCATAGAGGTCATGCACTCTTCAGGGCAAGACCTTCATCAGAGTGGGAAAAGAAGTCTGGAAAAAAGGAATCAAAATACAGCTATCCATGAAGACAAACAATAATTAGCAAGGGGAAAAAGATGAAACTACTCAGCACTCTGAACAAAAGCTCAGCTGAATGAAAACTATCTTCACGAGTATGCACTGGCAATAGTCAAGAAGTTACCAAAGGGGAAATGCTGCGATATATTCAGGCACACATGCTGAGAATGTGTGGGCTGGGTTTCCACCAAAAGTGACTCAGCTTCATAATGTTCTGATCATGGCCTTCTCTGTGAGTCTCAGAGAGCGTGAAAAAGGAAAAGGAAATCTTCCTCCTCCTGTTTAGGAGAAATCAACCAAGTTCAGTAATTACATACCATGCCATTTTCCCTTAAAGACTGTCCCAAATGATCCAGATCCTATCCTTTGTCCAACTGTGATCTGGCCATCTGGTATCTCCCAGTCATCACTTGAGTCTCGCCGACCAAGCGTTTTCTGCGAGAAAAGAAACTTCAATATTACATCCATGTCTACAGTCTTTTCTTTACAAGTGTTCTTAAAGTGGAGAGTTTAACATATACTGCTAACATTTTTTGTTACTCATAATTAATTCTAAACTTGCAAATCACACTTGGGGCACCACCTCCTTGAATGAATAGCAGGAGGAGGAGGAGAAAGAAGAGAGAAGAGATGGAGAAAGGCAATCACATTTATTTGAAAGACTAAATCAAGATGAAAAGGGAGTGCAGGCGGAAAAGAGCAAAAGAAAGAAGCCAAGGAAGCCTGTAGCAAAAACAGGGGAAATGGAAAGAGGGAGGACAGGAGAAGGAGAAAGTGCTAGAGTTGGCACAAGGAGTCTAGCACAGACTCTTTCTCCCCTACCCTTCCAATACTTTTTCCATCCTCCGCTTCTTCCAGGCCCTGAGGCTCCTGCTTCTGCCCTCACATACATTGAAAGCCTTCTATTTCTCCACCAGCTCCATATCTTTCTGCCTGTTCTAAGGCCGTGTTGTAAGGTATGAAAGCCTACCTTCTCTGCCAGCTTTCTTAGCCCCTTCTTCTTTATCTTCTCCACCATCCTCTTTCCCTTTCTTCCTGATTTAATCTTTTGGATATATGTGATTCCTACCATGTTGCGGTTGAATTGTCTTTCTCAATCTCTCCTTTTTTTCTCCTCCTCCTGTTCCATATAAGAAGGAGTCACAAAGATGCTGTGTCCTAAGCAGAGATGATTACAGTCTCCACTGTGAAAGGAGGGGAATTCTGCAAGTGGTAAAGGGGGAGGAGGGAGGCAATAAAATGGCAAGCAACCGAGGGGGCATGAGTGCCTTCCCTCCTTGCGCTGCTACATCCCATCTCTTTCCCCCACTACCCAAGTGAGTGAATGAGGAAATATTTATGTATCCAGGCCCTAGAGATAATCACACTTTTTCCCACTTTCAGGGAGATCAGTGTTGCTTACTACAGTGAAAGTTAAGATCCAATTGTAATATTTTAATTTAAATAAAAAATTATTGTATTCCCCCTTGATCAACTATGTGCCCTTGACGGTCACCATAAGCAAATGAATCCTTAGTGCAATTTAATTTCAAAAGAATGCCTGTGGGACACTTCTGATTTTTTAGTCATGGATAAAAAATAAAGCAGTCCTACTAGACTTTTAATGTAATAAAGATAGGATGGCAGTTCAATAAAATAAGTGTAACCTTACCATTCTGGTCCGATCGTCTGACGATGAGGAGGACTTCCTCTCTCTCTGAGGCCCAGGGGATTTCTGTAATGCTTTGGTGAGGGAGCCAGGTAAAGATGCAGGTGGTGTAGCAGACAATCCAGTGGTTGAGCCTACATTTGAGATTAAAGGTCAAAAATACTTCTGGGTTTTTGACAATTCAAATATGTCCTGGTGGATTTACTTCATGTAACAGTAAGAGCAGAGATTGTGCTACAGATGCAATCTTTCCAAACATCAAAAGGTATTTAAATGTAAGTGTAAAGCCTTAGAAAACAAGTGCAAAATCCTGTGCTTCACAGTGCAATCCTATTTCACTTAATTCAATTATGAATTATATACTGACCTCTTGTAAGATTAGGATTGGGACTTTAAATCATGAGAGGAACAAAAACGGTCTATCAACAGCAATAATTACACCCTATATTCCCACTAGTTGCCAAATTACTAAAAAAAGTATTGAGACACAATGGAAAAGACATTAGTTGGGGTTTTGGCCCTACTGAAATGATTAGCCTAAAACACAGTAAATTTTGTTTGGATGATATTCACTGTCTCTTTATACAGAGAGAACATGCTAATCAAAAATAGATTAGATTTGCCTAACTTTTAGAAGAAACTTCAGACTATTTAATTTAATTCAATGGATTTTCCAGGCTTGTTTCTACTAATTCTTTAGGAATCTGACAATAGCTGGGCATGCGACCAACATGGACTCCAATGGAAAGATTAAAACTGAAGGGAGGATCCAAAAACCGTAAAGTCCAATTTTGCAAGGCCAGGAGAGCTTTTGACTAGTTTTACTTAAAAGGTTTGTCTTTCCTGCTGCTATGGATTAGTTTTCCCCAATGCTACAATGGAAGCTTTGAAAGTTAAGGGAAAATAATTAATGTATCATTCATGTCAACCTGAGCATAAGCAGGCCTAAACAAAGCACTACAATGGCATTTAAGCTGCTTATTTCTTCTAAAAGCCTGTCCGATAACTGCTGTCCATAACAATAAAACAGGAGGATATGAACCACAGAAACCACAAATGGCTATATTTTGTGTTGAAGTCTGTATGGCTTTTCAGAGATTCTGTGTATTAGGATGGATCACAGAGACACTGTATATTTTGCTCCTGTGGCTGTTGAGAGTTCTGTCAAAGTAGTGCAGCCAAGCAGAAATTACATTTTGCTATGGGATATCATTTACATTGTAAGAACAAGAAAAGCTAGACTTTCTCACATACACTTGAGACCACAATAGTAAAACTTTCATCTAGATTACAGAGTATCAAAAGTTTAAGATCTGAAGTTAAGATAGTAGTGAAGGCAATCAATAAATATTGACTATAGTATATGTTAAATTAGTAATTATTTAGTCCTTAAGATTAACATGATTGCCATTCTAGCAGAATAACACTTTCAGTTTTTCTCCTGCAGCCTGTAGAGTTTCTGTCCCAAATCTCACAGGACAGGAAAAGCTCTTCATACCAAAATATTTTTTTTCTGTTGAAAAATGTGAATTTTCCTTCAAAATCTACAAGAGGAGTCCTGCATTTTGTTCTGATCTAATTTTCCCTTCCCTATATGAAACTATATGTAAAGAGTTTTTATTCTGGTTTAATTGTTAAGTTACTTTTATTGAATTAATGAGGTGATACCTTTTTGATACAAATGGAGAGAAAACTGCATAGTGGCCAAAATGGAAGCTTTTACATTTACAAGTCTAGCTATCTTTATACTAACTGTGGGCTACTATATCAGTGTATGATGCTCAAAGTAAACAAGCAATCTACTTCTGAACATATTCTATAGAGGACCATGGCCCTAGTTTCCCTATGAACACTTTTTGTTGCTTTCAGACGTAGTTACATTTATGACCCATGTAAAACAGCAGGCTGCTAGTCATACACAAATGTCCTAGTGATTCTAACAATTTATTCAAAATATGAATAAATTTGGAATATAATCTTATATGCTGTAGCATTCACTGATCTAATGGTAATTTTCTTGTATTTTAGTGTACAAATTAACATACACTTCAGTCAATGTCTACAGTGTGCTGCAATGCATTCCATTAGTATCCAGATTAGTCACAGCCTCAAATTATCAAGGTAAATCATATACCAGAGAATTAAATTGTCAGCAATTACTCTTTGAAAGATAGTGTTAATGCTTTTATAGAGAGTACCTAATTTAAGTTAAAACTGATGGTCAGAGAATTTCTGAATATTTCTCAAACTCCTAAAACCCATAAAAGATCAGGTACAAGAGAATGGTTCTTATGGAATCCAGGGTAAGACTGCCAACTTTTGTACTGAAATTCAATCCTATAACTAATAGCACATTGACATGTAGATCCTGAAACAGTAAAAAATGTTTATTTCCATACCAGATAATATTTGATCTGCTGATTCAGGAAAGACCAAACTATTGTTATATATACAAGAGCAGGTCACAATGTCTTCCTTGCATTCAGTTGGCAGCCCTAGTCTGAGGAATCTCTTTCAAGTATGTAACATTCTCCAGATTTTAAATGGATACAGAATCTGTTTTATTTACTGCAACTGAAGCTTACAATAAGCAACTCTTTTTTAAGGCAGCATGGAAATGTCATCTCTACAAGGTATTGCTCTAGAAGATTTATGTCAGATGTCCAACATAGAATAATCTGTGAGTTTAATAAGGGTGAGTGAAAATGGGTGAGTGAAAAAAGCACATTCAAAGCATTCCAGCCAGGCCAAGCCAAAACAACACAAAACCCCGACAGTGTTTTGATAAACTCACACACTTACATACACACGCTGTGAGGGTGAAGCACAAACAGCATCTGTGGTTTTATTTAGTTTGATTTGGGTGAAAACGAGAAAGAAGAGCCCAACTACCTCTGAACACTGGGCCAGGCTCAAAATCAAACACTATCTCACTGGGGACAGAATGGAGGAGGGGACTGGGAGTCCGGGATTGGTATTTCCGAAGGCAGCGCATCAGCTGGTTCATAGGGGCTGTTAGAGAGAAAGAGACGGGCAGGCAGAGACAGGAAGACAGACACACAGAAGAAATGAAAGTCATGGGACATAACTAAGGTGCTTTGACTCCTAGGCATAAGATTGTTTATGGCTTTGCAGGGGCAAATCCCCAGTTGCCCTTTTAATCCCCCTCCCCAAAAAAGGAACAGCATATGCCCGAAAGATTGGGATTTGCCACAGTGTTATCAGATGCCCAGCAGAGAGCTAATTGACTAAGTTGTAAACTGACATCATTGTACACAACAGTTAAATGTGGGACAGAATGGGCAAAACTGTTCAAAAGCCACAGCTACCCACACATACATGATACTCAAAATGGGCACGGTTCATGGTTTTAGATTACATTTGGGACCTCAAATTTGCAAAGTAGTAGCCAGCTCATTAAATGTAACATGGGGGCAAGGGTGACACGGAGGAAGCAAAATCCTGACTCATACAAGTCACTCTTAAGTAAAGTCATAGGCAAATGGGTTAAAAAGGAGGGGGGAACCATAAAGGAAGCCATGGAAAGCAAAAAGGCCAGCTGATTAAGGACACATGCTTTCCTTGGTTACATGGTAAAGTCCCTACTGCACGCTCAAATGATGGAGAGCCAAGTCAAAAGCTTTAATGAACACCGGCAGCCAGTTAGCATTTGAAGATCTACCCCAAACAGGTTTTACAGCAGTGGCAGCAGCATCCACCAAAGGCATGTATGTCACAGGGTGGGAAAAAGATACACATATAGACAGTGACGGCTTTTGCTATTGAAGTTTATCTCTGCAAAGAACTGGATCCACTCATGAAACAATGATTCGAGTTCCCTGCACCCTAAATGTGTCATCCATCTCTGAAACAGCAAGTAGGTGAAACTGGTAAGTCTGGTGTCCACTGCTTAATTAAACACGTCTTAATCAATTTACCAATTAAGTACTCAGTTAAATTTGTATGCAAGAATAAAACCAATGTTTCTAGAGACAAAGGTATACTTTGCTTTTAGGCAATGTACACATGTGTGGCAGTAAGTCCTATCTGAGAAGAGGGTTTTACTGCTGCTTCTCTCAGACATCAGCAGGAGGAAATGTCTCTTCTGAGTCGCAACATACTACCTGCAGCTTCTGCATGGAGTTTCATAAAAAAGTAATGGGGTGGGGCTGAAATCTGCTGCTCTACTCAGTGGAGAGAATCTTTTAAAAGTTGGTCAACATCTTTTTAACTGATTTAGGTTATAAACCAATTCAAGATGTGCATCTTTCACCACCAGGAAAGTTACAGTTGTGGTGAAGATGGGTATTCTAGAAGTACATGTTTCTTTCTCAACCTTAATGCATATCAAACCTTGTGTTTTGATTTGAAAACTAGAGGGATTTTCCTATGTTATTCTAAGGGAGTTATTGCTTTTTGTAGTTTGTTGATAAATGGCATTGACTTACAAGCCCTCAAAATAGTCCTCTGTTGTTTATCAAGGCAGAAAAGTGACAGGTTTTGGGGGTTTAGGACAAAATAAAGGCAGGATAAAACTGAAGGCCTTTTATATCCTACTGTTATGTATTAAGAAAAACTACTGGCTACCACTTTGCATGCTATCATCCCCTCCCATTATCCCACAATGAAATGTGAATCACTGAAACTTTTATCAGATAAATGCTAAATGTCATGGACAGGCAAGTGTAGCTAAATTTCATTATTATATTTACATTTCTCTTTGTGTCTGTATTTTGCAAAAAGAGGTAGTATAAAGGGGAGGAGGCAAAGCAATGCATTTTGTATGCAAGAGAACAAATTTACTTACCTCCCTCTCCTCGCAACCCTTGATCTCTAATCAAGTCCTACAAACCAAAAACAAAACTGTATGCACCTTATTCATGCATTACTGACATTGCTTGTCACTATTAGGAGAGGGGACATAGTAGAAATATGATGTTGCTTAAAATGCATACTAATAGCAGCTGCATATACAGCATGCTTTACTATTAACTTGCAAAATGGTCACTTGCCTGCCAATACATGTGCACCCAAACAAGATATCTTCAGCTTTTCTGGGTCTGCCTATCTAATTGTCAAGGAGCAACTTGGGAAATGATGCCAAATACATATTCTGCTCTAACAGATACTCTTAAAACATTGTTCTAAAGAGCAAAGAGGAAAAGTAAAGACTATTGATTGGAGGTACAGGGAAAACAGTGATAATCAATTAGCAGTGTTAAATAAGAGAGATGTTAGCTTATGGACCAACTTCCATTAATGAACAAGTAGCAAGCTTCTGAGTAATATGGAACTATCAGGCAAAGCGGAAATGACAACATTAGTTAATACTATCTTAGAGGATGCTGTGGGAATAGCATCTCACAATACCAAATCAACTATTCCTGTACGTTGACTTAAAAATTAAAAGGCAACATTTTTAGTTACGGGACTATATACAAGGGCTCCCACCAGCTATATTAGGCTTTGTGTTACAGAAATGGCTTACATTTGGGGAGGAAATCTTCAATTTGTTCTTGTCATAGCATGTCTATCTAATACACTAAAAGATATCTACCTGTATTGTATAAAATATTTGCGGCCATTAAGCTATAATTAAAGCATGTGATATGGCTGAAATTATTGTCTTAATGAGAATTTACTCAACAATGGCAGGTAATGTGGGAGGGGATTACTCTTTCTGTATTTATCACTTCCATTCTGAAGGCTCTGGGTTGGTAGCAACCAAATGCAACTCACCCATCTGCATAGTCTTGGCCACCATCTGCTAGCCTAGAACAGGGCTGATGAAAAATTAGGAACAAAATATGCACAATTGCCTTCAACCCAGATTTCTGATTCAGTGCATGAGAGGTGAATATTCAAAACAGGTATTAAGAGGAATACTAATAGGTGAATTTGCCAATCAGAGACTGATAATGGGTGTTCCTGAAATTGTATCACTCCATTTAACACAAATCCCCAAGATGATCTCAGAGGGCCTTCTCTTCCCAGGTTCAACAACAGACAACCTTGTACCTCCAGAACCCTCCCCTGGGCCAAGAAACTCACACACCAATCTCTCATATCAACCTATTCCCCCAACCGTAAAAGACTTCAGAAGTCAAGTGAGCTCTGTTACATAAAAAGGAGAAAAACTCAGAAGCTAGGTGAAGTCTATGGAGCATTTCTTGTCCACCCCTGCCTGTAATCGTTCAGGAGAAGGCAAGGCACACACTGATTGTAGAAACAAAGCATAAATTACAACTTACATCAATGTTGACCGGTTCTATTGTATTGATGTGCACATTGGGTGCAGATGAAGATCGGTCTCGTTGACCAAACTGATTCCGATGGTCTTCATCTCCTTGTCGGAAAGGCTGGGGTATTGGAATGGATTTTGAAGGAGAAGGACTAGGGAGAACTGTTGACCTGAGAACAGCAATGCATAAAAATGCAATTAAGGTCTGCAGGACTTTCCAATTATTTTTCAAAGAAAGTGAAAACAGCCTCCACCCATATAACTACGTATCTGCTGTGATCAGCAGGTGAGGCTCTTCCACACATCCAACTGTCCTCTGAGACAGGACTGGCATTAAGATTTGGATCTTCAAGGCAACTGCCATGTTTCCGTAAGTCTTGATACTGGCACGAGATTGGGCCTGTCCATCTACCTGTTCCTTCTCTCTAAATCATGCCCACTTTTTCTGGCTTGATAAGAGGTTAAAATTGCCTGCCATATTGAATCTTCCATCATCCCATAGACTAAGCAATGTTACACGATAAATCTAAATTGTGAGAAATCTAAAATAGTATGGTATTCCTAGATACAGCTATATCCAATGTGTCTGACTATTAGAGGCATCAGACAGCTTGAAAAGCTTGAAAAGATGTTTTACTCATATCATTGTTTCATCTGACTTAATACTGTTGACTTTGCCTGGCAAGGAATCTTAAGGATATACTAAAACAAGAAATGGAATGTATAAATATTGTAATCCTTGGGGTGCTTGACATAAAGGGAAAAGGAAGAGAACATTTTGAGTCAGATAATTAACGAATTTGACTTTGCTTGGCAGTACAAAGGGATACAATGAGTGATGTCAACTGAATGTAATCATCAACCCGTATTATTTAAACTGTCATCAGATTTTCTTTAGGGTAAGATGTAACTGTCTGAATGGTATTTAAAAGTATAATGTGCACCATCTTCCACAAAATAAAACCCCTTTCATTCAGAAATTAAAGGGAAATTATACAAATGAAAAAAATCAGTTTGCAACTATCTCTTCTGATTAGTATTTGTTTGTATAATGGAAAGATTTTGAGGTTGACAAAATCAATACAAATCAATGGGAATATTACATATGGGTGGCTGCAACTCAGGATCTCACACAGAAAAAGTAGTAGTATTGCTGGTTGAGACAATAAGGAAAATGATAATTTCAGACTGCTGATAAACAATAGTTCAAATAACAAAGTTTGCTGCACTTTGCCTAAGCAATTTCAAAAAGTTTCTACCAAGGAGTGACTGCCAAGTCTCATCATAGAAAAGGAAGAAATTGGATCATATTCAAATCCACATGCAATAATCAATTTGAAGGGGGCGGGGGGGAGGAACCAGTGCAGTCTTAGTGAGAAGGAAACAAGTTAACTATTTATATGTCTGTTAACATATGCCATCATGTTGTGCTTCTCAGATTATCTGACAAAATACTGAGCAAGAACAGATTTAATGCCACAGAAGCCACAAAAAAATTAAATCTTTCCTCTGAGCAAAATGTGGAGTATGACAAAGTCATTCCATTGTATCCAGCCCCAGAATGATGCTACGTAATCTCATTTTGCCCAAATCAGACACTTTTCAACAAAAAGGGAGTTTTTTTGTGTCAGAGTTTAATTTGATCAAGTATAACACTTAAATGGCAGGGTAAAATTGTTACAAGGTAAGTAACAATTTTAAAAAATACAGTCCAGAAGAAATAAATCAAGAAAAGGCAACATGTATTTTACAGCAAACAATTCTAGGTCTTTCTCTTTCTGAATAATGACAATTATGAATAAAAGATAGTCCTTGAAAAAACACTACAAAATTTCAATTTGTTCTATTAAGTCAAATGAAATGCATTAACCCTATTTCGTCTCTTTCAGAAAGCAGGCTCCAGTGCAAAAACTAAAAGTTATGTCCCAATTTTATACCAGTTATGAATATGCAATAATTCTTCATCAAAAAACAAGGAAGTTTTCCCCTCTCCCTGCAGACCACAGTTAGGTTACACTGATCTGCAAGATCATATGCTGAATCACTAAAACAAACATTTAAACACTGTTTTTAGAGCAGCAGGATTTAATAGCATACCCAGACAAATCTGAGGGGACCACTGAAGAATATGATCCACATGCTGTGGTCGACTCTCCTAGGGAGGTCTCCTCCTGTGATATTGGACGGTGTTCAAAGAACTTGGAGACAAACAGCAAACTGTGAGGTAGGAACAAACACAAATCTCATTTGGACAACACTGCAAATTATAATAGGTAGGGGAAGAAAACAGTTTAAGCCAAATAATACATTTTCAGATGGAAATGTAATGGAAAATGCTGCAATATGAATGCAGGTAAATGGCCAGTGTAGTTGTTGGTGGTTTGGAACACTAATCCAAATACATGATTTATAAGGTACTAGCTGTGCCCGGCCACGCGTTGCTGTGGCGAAGTCTGGTGGTATGGGAAATAAAGTATTGAGGAATTGGTGGTAGTTAAGGTAAAGGGTAAACGTTTTCCCCTGACATTAAGCCCAGTCATGTCTGATTCTGGGGGTTGGTGCTCATCTCCATTTCTAAGCCGAAAAGCCGGCGTTGTCCGTAGACTCCTCCAAGGTCATGTGGGATGACTGCATGGAGCGGCGTTACCTTCCCGCCGGAGCAGTACCTATTGATGCACTCACATTTGCATGTTTTTGAACTTCTGGGTTGGCAGAAGCTGGGGCTAACAGTGGGGACTCTCTCCGCTCCCCCAATTCAAACCTGCGGCCTTTCGGTCCAGAAGTTCAGCAGCTCAGCGCTTTAACACGCTGCGCCATCAGGGGATATTATTTCCTAAAGGTTGTGAATATACAGTATTTCTGATTGGTTTTTTTTTGTCTGTTGGAGGCAAGTATGAATGCTGCAATTAGGAAAAAGGATTAGGATGTAATGGCCTTGCAGCTTTAAAGCCTGGCTGTTTCCTCCCTGAGTGAATATTTTGTTGGGAGGTGTTAGCTGGCCTTGATTGTTTCCTGTCTGGAATTCCCTTGTTTTCAGAGTGGTGTTCTTTGCGATATTTTATGTGCTTCTACTGTCTGTGGCCCTGAGAAAACAGAGGATTTGCCAGATTTTGGTGATGGGAATACTTTGTTGGGAGGTGTTAGCTGGCCCTGATTGTTTCCTGTGTGGAATTCCCCTGTTTATTTACTGTCCTGGTTTTAGAGATAATATTGTTCTGCATTATTCTAGCCCAGTAATTATTTCATATTAAAGTAGAATCTCACTTATCCAACATTCACTTATACAATGTTCTGGATTATCCAACACAGTCTGCCTTTTCATAATCAATGTTTTTGTAGTCAGTGTTTTAAATTCATTGTGATATTTTAGTGGTAAATTTGTAAATACAGTATAGTAGAGTCTCACTTGTCCAACATAAACGGGCTGGCAGAATATTGGATAAGCAAATATGTTGGATAATAAGGAGGCATTAAGGAAAAGCCTATTAAACATCAAATTAGGTTATGATTTTACAAATGAAGCACCAAAACATCATGTTAGACAACAAATTTGGCAGAAAAAGTAGTTCAATACACCGTAATGCTATGTAGTAATTACTGTATTTATGAATTTAGCACCAAAATATCACAATATATTGAAAACATTGACTACAAAAATGCATTGGATAATCCAGAACATTGGATAAGCGAGTGTTGGATAAGTGAGACTCTACTGTTATTACTACATAGCATTACTGCGCATGGAACTACTTTTTCTGTCAAATTTGTTGTATAATATGATGTTTTGGTGCTTAATTTGTATAACGATTACCTAATTTGATGTTTAATAGGCTTTTCCTTAATCCCTTATTATTATCCAACATATTCACTTATCCTGCCGGCCTGTTTATGTTGGATAAGTGAGAGTCTACTGTTTATTGATAATCTCATATTATCTGCTTAGAACTGGATTATATGAGGACCCTTCTTCACAGCTGTATAAAATGCACACTGAAGTGGATTATATGGCAGTGTGGAGTCAAGATAATCCAGTGCAAAGCAGATAATATAAGATTATAAATGGGTTATATAGCTGTGTGGAAGGGCCTTGAGTCTACACTGCCATATAATCCAGTGCAAATTAGATAGCCTAAGTCTGCCTGTCCCCTAACTGAACCCTGGCTGTCCCTTGGCTTGCTAGGAGTGGGTTGCTAGGAGATGAAGTGGGCAGAGATTAGCCCTCTAAACTGGCAGCAATTTGATAAAAAAAATTATTGCTCTCCCTCTAATTAGGACTTTGTTTTTCTTTTCTTTTTGTTGTATCAACCTGGAGGCATGCATGATGGGTTGTGTTGTCAAATGTCGAGGTTGCGGGGCCTGTACTTTTGTTGTTTTGTGAGTCGCCGTGATGCCATCACTCTTTTATATATATAGATATTCAAGATGCTAGAAAAGCTAGTTCTTCTGGGTCTCAAATTTATTCTGCTTATCAGTGCATCGGATACAAAACAAAATAATTGCACTTGCAATGGGATATTGGCAAAAAGGTCTTCCTCCTCTTCCCATAACATTTAGCTATATTTATTCACATAATTATGTTTTATATTTTTCATTTCTATACCTTTTCTCCTCATGATTTGCTTTCATTAGCAGAGGAATGCACAATGTTTCAGCACCCCAACGTGGCTAATTATACTAAGGGAGGGAACCCGTTAAGCAAAGAAGTGCCATTTTCAGGAGGAACATCATAACTGTCTTCATTGTCACATCTATTTTATACTGGTTTTTAAACAAAATATTTTGACAAGTGTAACATCTACATTTGGCACTTAAAAAACCAAGCAAATGTTATTCTGTTTTTATGCCACATATAAGCAAGCCTTGAAAATGGCTTCAGTGGGCTACACTGAAACAGAACAAAATTATTAATATAAAGGACATGCCTCTGTAAAAAAGAAGGAAAAGAAAGAAAAAGCAAATAACATGAAGCAATATATCATCCCGTTTAGGTATTCTGCCATATGTTTATGATGATTAAGGCACAAAAAAGTTACCCTTGAAGGATTTATTTTTTAACCTCACAGCTTTTCATTAAAAACAAAAATGAAGGTTACTCAGTGCAATTAATTTGCTTTTACTTCTCCACTGCCAAGGATAAGACGCCTACATATGAGCATGAGGTACTAACATTCTGCTAATAAGGAACTAATGGAACCAAACCAGGGCAGGTAAGCTGATATTTTTTGCAGATGATACTAACATACAGATTTTAAACCCAGCAGGGTCTCATACAACAGCTTAACTACTTTTAGTTCTTTTTCATTCTACCTTGAATTTACAATCCTTTACACAATGGGCCTCAAAGGACTAGTGATAGTAGAATCCTATCATGCTGGCAAACAAATATACTAGATAAGGTGTAAGGACTCACACATCTGTCATACCACAGTTCAATTTGGTGTCATTTGACATAGGCACAGGCGCAGTCATTACTGAGAAGCAGCATAATGAAATGCAGCAGAATGGATCACATATAGAGCTCTTCTACAATACTATGAAGTGGAGATGGGCTCTGTTGTCTGACCCTGCATGCCAGCTATGTTTGAGAAGCCCCATGCACACCATTGCTTGCACTCATCCTGATGGGTGGACTTCTGCATTTGCAGCTATAAGCATTAGACGTTCCAGGGTATTTTTAAACCAAAGGTGTTCTGATTACTTACTCAAGCTGATCATAATTCACACACATCAGTGGAACCTCCGTACTACAACGCTGGTGAAATTTATATCCACAAGTCTGACAACGGAATCCCTGGAAAAGCAGCTTTCGACAGAAGTCACAGAATGCTAAAGTGAAGAAGGTTTTTCTCACCTGTGCCATGAAAAGAAGATTTATGAGAAGCCATGCCCTTTTGGACCCATTAATACTGCACCATCACTTCACAAGAAGAGGGCTACTTCCAGTTCTTTTTAGTTAAACTTAATAGGAAACAATTGTTCTAAAAACACAGTGAGGGTAAAGATTACAAGACAACTTTTAAATGCTTGAAGGCACAGAAGAACACTTCAAAGTGCCATTAATAGAATTTAGAGCATATTAGTACAAGTGCCTAAAGAAAGATCCTTAAGTAAATATTTGTGGGGTTTTAGCTCAATTTTCCTCCATGCCAGGAAAACTAAGATTTCTCACACCTCTGCTTGGGAGTTTGCCTTCAGGTAATTGGACCAACATCTTCCTAATTTACATTTCGATTACCACTGCCTGATTCTGCAACTTTCCACATGTTGGAAAGTTCAAGTATACAGCAGGGAGACTATGCTTAGAGCCCCTGTGCGATTTAGAGCTCTCTCTCATCAAACAACATCCTGAGCATTTGAGGGCTCCAGTTTAATAAGATTGAGATGTTTTACGTACACCATCAAACATATTTGTTTGGCATTAAGATGTAACTCTGAGTCCACAGTTATGATAGAAGGGTACCTTTCTAAATACATTTTAATAGCTACTGTGCATTTACAATTAATAACTGCAATAAAGAGCCAGTATACATAAAATTATAGATTCTAATTCATTTCTACTTAATCTATGCTATTCTTTTACAAAATTATCCACTTGGTTTTGAGAACTGTGATTATCCAAAACTAGAGTATCATCACAGTTCTTCCAGCTAAACATGACAAAATTAAGTTGGACATAAAGATTATGTTTTAGAAGCCCTAAGTAAAAGAATTTCATATGACCTCCCAGACTAATTGGCTTCAACTAGATTTCATTTATATTGTTTCCTTTGATCCAGTTGTATCTGAGTGCCTGTATCAATGATGCACAATTTTTGGGAAAGGGCTTATTAACTACCTGCTGCGACACGGTCAGCAGGAGATAACTAATCACATTATTTTATAAGACAGAAACACATGACTAAGGAATTATCTCTGGTGTCTTTAAAAATCTCATATCCCATTGCCATTTGATTAAATCTTCCTATCAGAATGTTACCATCATTCTTCATTGACAAGTAAGCAAGTCACTATTTCCATAATTCTTTGGGTAAATAACATCAGCCTGAAGATTACCATAATGTGGAGACAGGCAACATGAATGTGACAAAAAAGGGAAAGGCAGCTTTTACCTTAAAGCAAGATACTTAGGATAACTGGCATACTGGTTATATAGTTACACCTCCCAATAATTACTCTAAATAAAACCAACCCTTCAGCTGTTGTAAAAGGCAGTGAAGCTCAATAGCAATATGTGCAAATTCAGATTTAGTTAGCTCTCTTGGAAGGTCTGACAGAAAATTAACAAAGCTGTGACTTTTGAAAATATCCCACTTGAATATCTGATAGCATTGTCAAAATCTGGTGTGGTGATAATGTGTTAAAATAAGTCTTTAATCCTATACAATCTTCTTTTTTCCATTCTTCATATTCTATATGAATCAAATTCCAGACCAAACCACTAACTGATTCTTGGACATTTTTAAAAACCTACAAATACAACAAAAATAACAACGTACAAAGTTGTGTGTTGTAAGAGGCACATTCTCCAAAACTTCCACATGTAGTTCTTCTCCTGTCAGCCAGGAAATGTCTGTGTCCCATCCAATTGGTTTCTTCTCCCTGCAATACAAATAAGCTGTTTGTGGTTGAACTACAATTTTTAAACCTACACCGCTTTGGTTTTCCTAAGTTGTCTATAACAATGTATTTATGAAATAAAATGTATTCATTCAATTTCAGATTAAGACCAGAGAAAAATTCAAAAGATACAACAATTTGTAAGTTGCTATTATATAGCACCCACTCTCAGCTACTCTTTAGAAACCATAAGAACAGAAGCAATGGAAAGAGTTTTCCTCTAACTTCCTAAAACATCATAACTATTAGTATATGATATCTAGTGAGGTTTGGACAGCTGTGTCCTGCAAAATCAAGTATTTATAATACAAAGATAAAATTTTCTATGTTCTCTAAACTTTAGCAATCTTTCTCTCATCCAACCCCTGCAACCATGCTGCTCACAAACCATACCCATCCTGTATTCGGTAAACAGCACAGCACTCTGGAATTAGGCCTCTCATCATCAGTGCTTTCTTTAAACTCTCCCGGACCGTTACCCCACATCTTGCTGGAACCTAAAAAATCCAAAGAAAAAACCCCAATTTCAATCTCAGCTTAACACTATGGGAAGCATTTCTAAACCTTTATAAAGCACACTTCTATATTTCAGAAGCTGAGAGATTTTTATTTGTCAGAGAATTCAAAAGAGTCTTGCCAAAAAAGAAAGAGGCTTAGCGGCCCAAGTAGGGAGAGACCGCATTCAACTATGAAGTCTAAGGGCCTCAGATCTCCATATGCTGATATCATCTACAAACTCTTCAAGGTCACAGGCATCAACTTGATTTATAGAAGTTAGTTTCATGCATATATGCGAACAGGTATGCGCAGAAAAGATAATGCTGTATTCAAAGCTTGAGTGTTTTTCTCTTTTTTATTACTGTTGCCCCCTCTCCCCCCAAATAATCTTACCAGCTGTGGCTAAAACTACCAGCTATTTGGAAACTGCCAACATGGGAGGGTAGCTTCCAGTTTCTAGTTGCTTTAGCTTTATTTTTGTTCTCAATTGTCATTATACTTATGCATCCCTTTGTTTTACTTTATTGAGATATAATAAATGTTAAATTATGGTAGAACAACACAGTTTTTCAATCTAGCATTAGTCGTAACTTAGGCCTGCTGTTAAAAAAAATCCAGAAAGGTCCTGAGAGTGTGTGATCTCCAATTTTTAGCACATTTCCCCAGAGCCACCAAATTGAACCCTCACAAAAGGTGATTCTGCTCATTTGAGTGCTGAATTTAAAGCATTCTGTAAAACCAAAAAACAAACAAAACAAAACAAAAACCACACCACACAACAGCGCTGTTTGTAACCTTTTCAAGGCCAATGAAGTGGTAATACATTTTTAAAAGGCATAGTCAGCAGATTGTGCTTTACATATAACTTTGGCTGATGCTGTCATGTTTTCCAGTTTATATTTTCTTTGCCTTGACATTGAATAACAGTAAATTCTATGATGTGAATTTTAAATGGATGGTTGCATTTACTGAAACTGGAACATAACTCAGAAGTTCCCTTAAAAACCAGATGAAAACTGCTTCTATATGGTATGTGCAGATATGGTAGACTGCTTATAGTGAGAGCATGAAAAAAGAGGACTGGATTCATTAATGCTCAGCGCGGTTACTCCATACATTCTTGTGCTTCCAGTCTTTGTATCCCAAAGGAAAGGGAGAAATGGAGGAATGCTATGCAGTAAATATGTGGCTGCTGGATAGGGAAAAGGGATTTTTTCTCCTTTCCTCTCTGATAAATTAGAATTTGTTATGGCAATATGAGCAAAGTAAAATTTCAATGTAATTATAGTTAAAATGTTTCTAAATGTTCCTTTACGATCAGTGTTTTTTAAAGCACACAATATTTATATCCTTTACAATTCAACTTTGTTTTGCAACATCAAAGCACACGTTTTCCTGAATATTTTTGTTAAGAAAACACACGTAAAGCTCTGCTTTCTAGACAAAAAACAAACACACAAACCACTTGTCAAAGTGTTTTTTAAAACAGAATTTAAGGACAGTAATTTCTCACTCAATGCATCAGCCAGCCCTAAAAAAATTTATGTCTACTATACGCAATGCTGAAATATAATCTGTTTTCTTCAGTGACAGTTTTTTCTGCTATATTCTTATTTGCAGAACAATTGGGACAAAACTACGTAAGTGAAAATATCTGCCTTTTGAGTCACTACTGGTAAAATGCCTCCTTCATCCTTCCCTCCTCTGTTGTCTCAACTATCATGAAGCACTAGCAAACTGCCTTGTGGAAACACATTTATGGATTGCAAATTTACTACACAGAGAAGACTCCCATTTGAAGTCATGAGAAGACTACTGAACATACTGTAGGGTGGGGCAAGTTGCATTCAAAATAGTACAAAAATCCATCAAAACACTTTCTTGGAAATTCCAGGCTGACTAAAGTAACTATTTACTACAAATTCTATGTGAACCAAATAGTGAACACATGGCATCAAGATCCCTTTAAAACTGTTTAGAAAACCAATAAGAGGGTTCTAGCATGTAATTAAAAATATCCAATGTAAAATAACACTTCTCTGTGGACAGTGCATTTTAAAGATCAGCTTCTGAGAGGCCATTTTGTGCATACAAGACACAACAATTGAAATATGTGACACTCATGTAACATATATATTAATACAGGTCTAGAGTTATAAGGGGTGTCATAGGCCATCATATCCAACCCACTGCTCAATGTAAGATCTTCTGATAAGGCATCCTCAGGAGGAAGCTGTTTAGCCTCTTTTTTTGGCTATGTCCAAGGAAATCCCACCTCTCTAGGCAATTGGTGCCACTTTACTGTCACGAAGTTCTACTCTTATAACTTCAAACCATTAGATTGGTCCTGCTCTCTGGGGTAGCAGAGAACAGGCCTATCCCCTCCTCTCTGTGAAAGCCCTTAAATATTTCAGGAGTGCAATCTTGTTATTCCTCAGTCTTCCCTTCACAATACCCAGCTTCTTCCATTTTTATTCATATGTTTTGTTCTCTATGCCCCTCATCCTCCTTGCTGCTCTTCTCTGAACCTCCTTCAACTTGTCTATATCCTTTTTAAAATGAGGCAACCAGAATTGAACACTGTACTTCAGATGAGGCATAACCAGCACAGAGTATATGGGGAGTATTACTTCCCTTTACTTTGAAATGAACTATGCTTCTATTAATGCAGATTAAAATAGTATTAATATTCTATGCTCCATATTGCTGGCTCATGTTCAGTTTATATTCCAAAATAATCCCTTAACGCTTTTCATTCATGGTACTGCGAAACAAAATATCCTCAATCCTATGCATTTTAACCTAACATTTAAATACATCTACACAGTAGATTCAATAGTTGAAAAGGAGTGGAAGTTTGAGCACTTGAATCTGACAACATTTTCTGGGTGTGTGTGTTCTGTCAGAGCTATTTATATCCCACACACTCTATTTATGCAAACCCAAACCAGTTTTTAAGGAACCGAGAGGCACTTTTTCTTTTAAAAAAAAAATCTTTATCTTTATCAAAACAGAACATCTTGCAAACTCATAAATATTCTCACAGGCTCATAACCTTTGTGAAATCATTTGCAAGTCTGCATAAAACAAACAGAAAGAGGCAAATGTGTATTCCCTTGCTCCACTTGATGCAGACCAACTTCACTCTCTGCAGGAAGCCCAGATGCAAGGAAGAGCCTTCTTTGGAGTCAACAGAAGCAGAACCACAATAATAAATTAGGGAGCACTACAGGGGGTGCCGCATTTGCATTGCTCCTGTTACCAAAATACTGGATCAACTTCCCAAAAGCAGTTGGAACTTTCTCATGGCATACCTACAGTTTACTATCATCACCCTGTTGCAATTCCTTTGTGATGTGATTGGTTAAAAATTAAGGAGGAGGATACTGCCTCTCCTTGGCAGAAATTATTTTTTCCTTTTGTTGTAAAAGACTATCTCCCAGAATCATAGGGAAATGTGTC
This sequence comes from Anolis carolinensis, assembly GCF_035594765.1. Lineage (NCBI taxonomy): Eukaryota > Metazoa > Chordata > Lepidosauria > Squamata > Anolidae > Anolis > Anolis carolinensis. Next base: position 181,983,683 of record NC_085845.1, read on the forward strand.
ATATTAGTTATATGTCTGAAGAAGAAGGGAAGAGCAAATTTAAATCGTAAGATATAATTACCAAGTTACAAAGAATAAATGAGAAATGCTGGGAAATGCCTCCAGATTCACTGCATTCAACTTTGAAATCAAAAGCCACAGCTCGAATAAGTTATTTTTCAGATTAGAAATTCCCAAATCATCCAAGAAGCATCGATTCCAAGTTTCTAAACAAAACAAAATATTTTAAAAGGCGAGTTTCTACGTTCTAACAATGGCACGTATTCTTTGGATATGAAAATGTTACTAGGAGTTCTAAAACTGAACAGGATGACATCACTTTCTACTTGCAAGAAACAAGATAGAGGTTTAAGGCATCCAAAGAGGAATCCTTATTCACATCCCATTTATAACATTTACTATTTGTCAACAATACATTACATTTAAATGGAATTATTTAAGCAGGAAAATTAAGCAGGTTTCCGATGAATTATCATTTCAAAAAATGATACCCAAACAGAGAAAAGTCAACATATTTCTAACAATGAGATTTTGCAAAGGCTTAATATTAAATTAAACATATTGATAAAAAACTAGGATATGGGTTTAAACATTAAACACCGTATAAAGCACAACAGGTTCAAAGCCAGTCCAAATTAAGTTGCAATATCTTGCATACCTAGAGAAGTATCTTGAACTCATCCAATTAGAGACATCTAGAATTACCCTTTCCAGCTTTGCTGAATTACACTACTCTCTAAGAGAGTTAAGAACAAATTGAAGTATGATATCAACTAGATTTCAATATCCTTCACTTTCACCCAAAATATGGAATTTGCATTTTCTACTGCTGTCCTGTTTAATTTTTTTCTTCTTGTTTCTACTTCGTTCTCTTATGCTTAACCTGCCTCTTACTGTGAGAGGTGTTTAGCAGTGAAACTTTCTGCCCCGGAGTGTGGTGGGGGGTCCTTCTTTGGAAACTTTTAAACAGAGCCTGGAAGGCCATCAGTCGGAGGTGTTTTGAATGCGATTTTCCTGCTTCTTGGAAAGGAGTTGGATTGGATGTCCCACAAGGTCTCTTCCAACCTCTATGATTCTATAAAATGCTACATTTTCCCTCACTCCTATAACATCTGTGCCATTGGTAAATCCTGTTTCAGCATTTGTTACTCCTTCTATGCAGCACCCCCACCCCAGACAAACACACAACCTAAAAAAAGGTATATTTTCTCATTCCTTTCCCTTGTTACTAGTACTCAGGGTCTCCTTGGCTTTAAATTTAAATGGGTGTTAGAAACTTTGTTACCAAAAGTAAATTCCAGTTCATGCACTAGGGGCATTACTGGTTTTGTTAGTGGAGGTCTTGTACTATATAAAATACTTTTAATTTCTCATCTCCTACCAAAAATATCATCCTGGTCAATTTACCCGACTACAAACGTACCATATTTAATTGAGTCTAACACTCACCTTTTTTGGCTAAATCACACTGCTAAAATTGAGGTATGCATTAGATTCAATGGTGTTTTAGAGTCTGCACTGTTGGGCAAAAGATCTCAGTTGCACTGTTGGGCAAAAGATCTGTTAGGGGCAGAGGAGGGAAAGGCAGCGGTGGTCATGAAAAGGCTGGTGGGAAGGCCAGACAGAGGGGCATGTCTTCCCATCAGTTATGTCCACTGCTGACTTCCTACCCGACTTGATGAAGAAGTGCAGCTTCCCACCAGTCTTACCATGGCCATGGCCACTTCACAATTCATTCAATATCAAATCCTTTTCTATAATGCAGACCTTCAAAACTGGGGTGCATGTTACATTCGATGGCATACTACAGGTAGTCCATGAGTTACAAACATTCGACTTACAAATGTCTCATAGTTAAGAACAAGGGTGAGACAACAGGGAGTGAGAGAAATCTGCCCCTCTGAAGGGAAATCCACTCCTGAAAGAGTTATGAAGATGAAAAATTGTCCCCACTGAAGCATTATCACCAGTCCTTTCCCATACAATTCTTACTGCTCTTTATCTTTATTACCATCTTGAATTCACTTAGGAAAAGTAGAAAGTACAAGGATGTTCTTTGCTCCCAGAAGCTTGGCACAGATACTCCAAGGGCTGGGCAGAAGTCACATCCAAGACAATCCATGTTCCAGTAAGAGAAGGTGATCTCGTCTTGCTGTGCTGTAGTGTACTCTCATGCACACAACATAGCTAGAGCCTAATTACCAAGCTTTTTCCACAGCAAATCAGTATCATCATGCAAGCAATCTATACATTCTGTATAAGAATTCAGATGAATCTTGTCCTTTTGACTTTCTAATGTTTCAACAATCCTTTTGCTTTTTGGCAAGGTAACAAAGACTAAACTTTTGGCAGATGTGCGGGCCTTACCACTGTCCTCTGTTTGTTGGGTAGGAAGACTCTAACAGTAGGCTTCTGTGGAGATTTAGGATTATTCCTTGACAAATCTGTAGGGTTCTGATAAACTGAGAGAGATGAAGGTGCTACAGAGAGACTAGATGATGATGATGATGCAACAGTTTCTGTTGAAGCAGAACTGGAGACAGAGAAATCAGTTCCATTCCCCATGGATTCCAATAACTGCTGTTCCCTCTGCTGTAGTGCATCTAGTTTGCTGGTGTATTCTTCATAGGCCTGTACAAAGAGAACAAATCATTTTAAAATGCTATTTAATACTGAGCACACACTTTTGAGATAAATACCCTGAACACAACAGTAAGGACAGTTCTCTGATCTCACTTCAGAATTATTATTTCAATTGTCCTTTTTACAATTCTAGCACTAACTTCCTGAGGGTGAATTGAAAGCTGCTGCTGGTGGTTGATTCTTCGCCAAATCGTTCTGCTACTTCCTGGCCAGTTACCCCAATCAAGACCCCAAGAGGTTCTGAAACTAATTAGTAACAGGTTCAGTTGAACAAATATTTCAGAAGTCGAGCTATTGGCATGAGAAGCAGGCTCAAACTTTAGATTCTGGTGTTTTCTCTTCCTCTTATCCACCAAGGCTGCTACAAATGCTGAAATTTTCCAAGACATAACTTTCTATTTTGTCTGAAGTTGCACAAACCATAATATGGGGATTTGGACGAAGCAAACTAAGATTGGGTATTTCCAATCTAGTAGTAAAAGGACACCAGAGAATATTGCTACCTGAAGTTTGTTCTTATTTGCCAGTATTCCACTGTGTTCCTTCAAAAGCATAATTACACCAGAATACGAAAAGTGAGAAGCAGCAGCAATGTGATGGGACAAAGAAAAATGTCAGCAGCAACATGTCTCGCTTCTAGAATTGAGAAGGCTTGAAGCTAAACACACACTGTGAGGAATAGCTCAGAAAACAACTATTATGGCAAGACAATTCCTTCCAGTTTCTAAGCTATTCCTTCCAGATTGCCTTTCATTCTAAGAACTCATCTGGAAGCCTGACGTTGGAAGCAGGCTTCTCAGCCTGGGCAGCCATATGCTTCTTTCCTACAAGACAGGGTGTCATACTACCATAGTGCATCAAAAGGATTATTGTCATAATGTTCAACTTTGCCCCCAAAACCTGCTCTCGACTTACACATGAAGTAGACTTATACATGAATATATATGGCACGTAATCTGGAAAAAATATTGTATTTTTGGGAAATGTTCCAATTAGGATTTTAGTGCTAAGCACAGAAATCTCGAAACCTGAGGAAAATGAGTACATATATCCACAAAGTAAAATAATAGCACAAAGTAGCTAAACACAAAATTATTTGTATCCAAATTAAGACAGGGCAGTTTCAGATTTTGCCATTACATTTTATACATAATATTTATTTTTGCCATGTGATAATTATCCTTCCACTTATATTTTTTAAAAACAATGGATCAAGGATGACATCTTTGTAAGCAAGCATAAGACTGGATCCAATTTTAAACAAGCCATCAGAAGCAGAATAATATCCCACTGCAGCAATTCCACCCCTACCTCCCCCAAGAAAGTAAGATTAAGGCTTGTTTTGTGGGCTATCTTTGCAGTGGCTATTTAAACCTTAGTTCGACGACATAGCAAATACTTTCCACGATACTCAGACTCTAACAGTAGTTTCTATGGGCTGGAACATTAACCACTGGCCAGACTGAATCCATTTGCAACTCTTTGAATTCCTGCCTCAGAGCCCAGTAGCTGGAGTATCTCATTCAACTGTCAGAAACCAGAGGAGACAGTCCTAAACATTTCAACAATATATGTAGAAGTTTATGACAGTCTCCTCTGGTCCTGGCAACTGAGCTTTACACCAAACCGCAGAACATAGTAGTGACAGGCATAGAAAGTTATGGCAATCATAATCTAATTTAATTACAGAAAGAAACCATCTGCCTTTCATGGGTATAAACAGAATATCAGACAACATGAAAATACAAAAGCAGAATGTCACAAAGCAATGCAAAAAAGTATGTTTAAATTTCATGCAACAAAATTAAATAATTCTTTATCTTTTTCTTGATTATCTATGATTTAAAAAGAAACTCTTTAAGTATTGACTGCGAATTTCAAACACAGATATTTGGCCTGATGGACAAATTCCCACCACCATGCTATTTGATATCACCAAATTCAAGTTAGACGATGCTCCAAACCATGATTCGAAGCAGCATGAATGAGCCATGTGGTTCTTTCCCCCATTTCTCAAACAACTTCTCTCTGTTCTGGCCAGCCAACGTGTGATAAAACATATATACATTAGCAAATTTATGTTAAAAATCAAAACCAGAAACCATGGTTTGGCGGCTATAGATATCACAACACACCATGGTTGGACCTAAGCAATTAAATTCATACAAGATGTGTGTAATTTTATGCATCTGAACTCAGCACTTGCCTCCAAATAAATGGATGGTGGATTGTGTTCTCCTCCAAACTTATCCAGTAGGGCTTCTATGTGTTCCTGTGTTAATTTAATCATCTGTTTGATGTTCCACACCTAGAAATGTAAAAAGCGTGTATTTCAGATCAAACCAATCAAATTAAAACAAGACATGGTATAGCTCAGATATTTATGATGAGTAAAATCACTTGGCTGACACAATTCAAGGATCACATATGTATATGTGATACAATCCTGTCACTACACTACAATGCCACTCACATAATCATCATCTATATCTCATATATTGGATCCAGCAAGCACCTGTAGACAGTTGATAGTGAATGTATCACAAATAATAATAATAATAAACTTTATTTATACCCTGCCACCATCTCCCCACGGGGACTCAGGGCGGCTTACATGGGGCAGAGGCCCAAACAACATAGGGACAAAATAAACAGCAACATAATACAAATCACAATATAAAAAAGATAAAACAGTAATATAATATGAAACAAGAGTATTATAACAGTTAAAGCCATACATAAAGGTCTTCTTCATAATTACTAGAGTTATCAATGTGTAAGCCAGTACAAACAATGACCAAATCTGTGAACTTATCCCAAAGAAAGAAGTAATGTTATAAAATGTTTCTATCATGCCCACATCTATCCCACCTGCTCAGTCAACATGATCAATACTTGTGTATTAAGTAGAGAACAATTATAGAAGACGGGCAAGATGTACTGTAGCAATTAGTCAGAGGAGAACATTTAAGAATTTAAATATTTCTTCCTGTAAAAGACACTACAGTACATTTAGTGATCAGGCAATCACCTCAGAGACTTAGCCATCTGTCAAAACATGGAGAACACAGCTATTCAGCTTTACCCAAGAACCAAGTTGACTGCATAGAAATAATAAAAATGTAAGAAAAGCCATGATCAGATTAGTCTAGCTAAACTGTTCTATTCATATATCAGATGTGTGTAAGAAGCTCCTTTCCCTTCCTCTATAGATCAAAACATTATTTCGTAAACTGCTACATTGTGTTTTTATTGCTAAATGCATATAAATGCATATAAATGGCAAGGTTCCTTAGACAGAGCAGCAAGCACTGATGACATAAAATACTGTATATTAAACTAATATAAAAGTTATATTATATGCTAACTTATATCTGAGTTAATAAAGATTTGTTGTGTGCCTTCCAAATATTTCTAACTTACAGTGACCCCAAGATTAATTTATTACAGTGATTTCTTGACAAGATCTGTTTTTTTTTTTGGAGGGGGGGGGGGTATTGCTACCAGTGTCTTCCTCTGAGACCAAGATAGTGTGACTTCACTAAAATCACCCAATCGGTTTCCATGGCTCAGTGGATTCAAATCTTGGTCCAGAGAGTTAGAAGGGGGGGAGGGGGAGGGGGCAGACTTTCAAACATCACCCAAGTGAAATATTTATCTTTCTTCTCAGCAACTAAATTTTCTCTCTTTTTTTTCTTTTCTTTTTTTTTTTTTTGCAATATGCCATACTTCAGATGGAGTGGAACCTACCAGAATCGTAGTGTAACAGTTTACAAAATCAATTTGTAGTTACTAATATTTTTTGTTAAAATACATATGAAGTAGAGCCTAAATACCCTAAAGGTGCTGAATCCTGTCTGAACTTGGCAGCTAAAGGGAACCAGACCTGGTGAGTATTTGGATGGGAGACTGCCAATGAATACCATAAGTTGTGTGCTATACTTCAGAGGAAACAAAGGAAGAAAACCTTCTGGGTATTTATTGTCTTAAATCTGAACCTGCTGTGTGATAATCAATTTCAGAATTAGCTAGATAATGGACTATATATATATATATATATATCACAGTGAACACTAAGGTAAGTACCATGTTTTAATTGTATGATTCTATTTCATGGTTAGTAAAGATTCTCCAATATTTACATATCTCTGAAAGCTTTAAACGTTATTGGAAGCACTCAATTTTTGAGAGGCCATATCAGTTACCAGCATTTACGTATGAACTATGATGAGGATCATAATTTGTCTGGACAATTATCCTTTTCTTGCAGAAAAAAACATGCACACACATGAACACTGTGAGCAAAATATCAGCTAACAAACAAAACCCAAACTGATAAAGAACAGTATTCTGCCTGATTATTAAAATAACTCCCTCCTCCTTCTAATAACAAACCTAGGGAATCAGTGCTACCACTAAATGCAAAATGATACTATGGAAAAATGAGATATCATAAATGTCTGGCCTCAGCACTCATTAAAATATGAGGACACTTTTCAACTTGGGATTTTGTTATGTTTTTGCAAATCCTACTTACCTGGTACTCATTGAAACTTCCAGAGATTCAAGGAAAAATCATACACAAAACAAACAAATTCATGCATGTAGCACTGTAGCACAGAGCAACTGTGTGTTTTTGGACAAGCTTACATTTTGAGTTCCTCTCAACTAACTTTGTAAATATATTTAGTTTTCTTTTAAGACTCGCAGATGATTTTATTATGTACTTTTTAAAATAAAACAAGCCTTCAATTGATGTGGCGAAACGTCAGGAGAGAATACTTCTGGAACATGGCCACACAGCCCGAAAGACATACAACAACCCTGTGATCCCGGCCATGAAAGCCTTCAACAACACAGCCTTCAGTTGAGTTTCACATATGTTTAGTTAAAATCAAAATGTATGAAGAGAGCAGTAATACATGAAACCATTTTTCTACAGATGTTACTAGAATAAAAGTTCAGCACCAAGCAGTCTAAAGGTCTTCCAAAACAAGAAGGATTTCCATTTCCATAAAAAAGAATGAAGTATTTCCAATGGTTGTGCTAGTGACACATTGGACAATAGTAAGATATGAAGACAATCTTCTGCAGAACACCTGAATGAACAAGCAGGCAGCTGACTAAAGCTTATAAATAAATAAAAGCTATAAACAAAGGTTCAGTCTCATCACAACTGCTGGTAAGTGGACTCTTCCTTCCACAATACACAGCCCCTAGCTTGAAAAGGAGGTAAATTAACCTCTCAAGGTAATCTGGAAAATAACAAAAAGTACCTTCATAATTGTTTCTGTATATTACTGGGAATTAAGATGCTGAGCAAGCAAATTAAATCTTATCTTTCTATCCTTGTTAGTTATGTTATTTGTAACTAATAAAATTGATATAAATCTGGGACAAAATTCATTTGATTGGAGGACTCAAACAAAGATAGCCTTGAATTGTTCATAGGCACTATCCATTTATAGTACAGACAGACCTTCATATCTGTTGCATGAAAAGGTCCATTATAATAAAACATCTTTTCTCTGCAACCCACATGAAATATTCTGGAAAAAAATAATTTCGAACAAATGAATGTGCAGTTTCCCCTAAATCTTGCTTACCAACCTTGCTACAAAATCACCACCTTGCCTTTCTTTCCTGAAAAATCCTATACTTTCTTTCAAGCTGAGTTGGCAAACTACATCACTTTCAACTGACAGCAGTGCTAGATTACTCAGACATTCTTCAGGTGGCATAAACAGCAAGGAATTCTTTCTATTAGATATCTTACCCACCATTCTTGACCCTAAAGTAATTGCCTCTTCAATATCAACCCTCAATTTCCAATTTTGCCCTTTTTAGGCATCAAAAGTGATAACACCATAGGAGGCATGAGCAATTTATGACCCAACAAGTCAAAAGGCAGCCCCTCAGAAAGCTATGGAAGTACCAACTTTGGAATGAAACCAACAGTGTGACAGGCCTGCTGGTTTCACCCCAAAGTTGGGACTATAAAAACATGGGTCTGATAACCAACAGGCAGGCCATATAATACTATTATTACATTAAGCATAGTAGATTATTAGTTATGCAGAGCTATTACACGTATACAATACATACACATAAAATCAGATATATTTTAAAATGCTGAAAAACAATATTTAAATTTAAATTATATATTTTGTCAGCCTTTGCTACCTACCTTATTGATTAAGCAATCCAAATACTACCAGAAGCTCCACATAGTCTTTAACATACATTGAGAAAGGAAAATGAACTGGAGTTATATGCACAATGAAAATCAAGGAACTGCATCCTTATTAACTGTTCAAACAATTCACCCAGAGCTTGCAGACAAAGGCTTAGCTGAATTTTCTTGAACGTCAAAACAAGGGGAAAATTGTAACATTTCAACTCAGTGATCCTAAACTGAAAATGCCAAAGAATAAAATGGCTCACTGTAGCCTGAAAAACATATATGAAAACTTTTCCTGACATCCTCCTAATAGTTCAACATGTGGCAATCAAAAACAGGACTAGCCAAAATCCCTTGCTCAAAAAATGGAAGCACAAACTTCACTTCTGGAAACAAAGAGTACAAAAAGGCAATCTGATGTGGAAAACCCACATGACATCAGTATCTTGAAGTAAACAGAACTGAGGCCAGGGAAACTTGAAAATAAAGTAAGCGATCAACCCTCAAATACCTCATCATTCATCCCTCAACCCACAAAATCTAGCTTTGTCTATCTGTGACCAAACAACAGAAGAAAATTGTGACAATAGAGTGACAGAGCGAGAGAGAAGACAAAAGTAATATTGTCTAAAATGCTAGAATCATGACCATCCAATAAAATCAGCATAGGAGAATTGCATGTTTTTGAGTAGCCATTGTCTTATACAGTTGTAAAATATTTCTAATAAGTTGATGGAAGATGTTATGAAGAGGCACAGACGTGCGTTATATCTCTTGAACAGCATACTTTTATTTGCCCCAACATCTGCACCCATTTATGAAATCCCAATAAGATCCAGTTGGCCATGGTTACAGACAAAATACTAGAAGACCTGTTGGTTTGATCTAATCTTACACAAAAAACTGTTTCTTTTAAACCAGTGGAAGACAATTTGACCATCGGTTTAAACACACTTGAATTAAATATTTGCTAACATCTGCACACTTTATTTATTTATTTATTGTACTGTTTAATTGTATTATGATATGTTGTTTTTATATTTTGCTATATTGTACTGTTCTGGGCATGGCCCCATGTAAGCCGGCCCGAGTCCCCGTTGGGGAGATGGTGGCGGGGTATAAATAAAGTTTTATTATTATTATTATTATTAAGGCACTGAGTGCTATGCTACTCTTGAGGAGCCAGATATCTGTGATTGGTCTCGAAAGCTGTCTTCTCCCAAATGAGATCATAGTTTTATTTTGTTTAGTGCTGTCTACACCAGCAGAAGCTCTTCTGAATTTCACAGAAATCTTTGTTTGTTTGTTTTTTAAAGGAAATAAGCTTTTAGCAAAACTGCTGTGGCAAAAGTTTGTATCATCCAGCAGACTCTTACTTAACGCTTCTTCCTAATCATATTTGGCGCGTGACACTAGATTTGCAATCTAAATCATTACACAAGAAAAACCAAGCAGTTTTTAACATGGGCATTCGTTCTCTGCAGGGAAAGAAAAAGCCCACAGGATTTGGAAAGAATACAAGCTACATTTACTGGCATCTCTTAATCATGTGTTCCTAACAAATACATCCCTCCCTCATTCCAGCGTTTCTAAGCTATTTTAAGACTTACTTATTGAAGACAGTCACATGAATATGGCCTTTACAAGTTTGTATTTAACTGAAAACATCACAGAGCAATGCATTTTTCTGCAATGATGTCTGATTTGGAGGCCACCTTTTCTCCCAATGAACAACAAAATCTGAAGAGTCTAGGAAAGCCCATGGGTACAGTCTGTATGTGCCAAGCTGCTGTTCATAGAATTTGGTTGTAACAATAATATCAATGTAATAATGCTGGTTTAGTAGAGCAGTAATCTAACCTTCATTCTCAGCTCAACAAACTGGACTTGTCACAATGGCAAGCATTTCACTTTCCTCTCCTACTCTCCAAAGAGACATGGAAACCTATCTAAAAAACAAACAGAGGTACTAGAATTGCTTTCTGCAATTAATGAATTCTCCTGGCCTCTCAGGGAAACATACTTGGGACCAAAGGGAGTCACTACACTATTTGTGAGGAGAAGGAAGAAGTTCATGGGAGGGTTGCTCTGGCTACAGTACCCCTTAGAATTTTTTTAAAAAAAACTGTTTACATTTGGAGGGGTGGGGGAGAAGCTAAGGAAAGTGAGTTGAATCCAGGAAACTGCCTCAACAGAAGTGAACCAACAAATCTTGCTATGTTGGAGGGATTAAATGAGAAGGCGGTGGTTAGTGGAGAAGACCATGAATAACTGCTGGGAATCAGTCGAAAGAGACTACAAGAGCCATCCAGTCCAACCATTAACAATGCAGAAACACACAATCAAAGTACTCAACAGATGGTCATTCAGTTTCTGTTTAAAAACCTTCAGGAAAGAGACTCGACTACATTCTGAGACAGTCTATTCCACTGTCTAACAGCTCCACTGCCAAGAGGTGCTTTCTAAAGTTTAGGTGGAATCACTTTTCCTGCAATCTGAATCCACGGCTATGTCCTAGTGTCCGGAGCAGCACAAAACATGCTTTCTCTCTCCTCAATGTGACATTCTTTCAAATATTTAATCATGGCTATCATGTCCTCTTTCAGCCTTCTGTTCTCCAAGCTAAACAGACCCAGTTCCCTAAGCTCTCTTCAGATAGCTTGGTTTCTAGACCTTTGACGCATGTCAAGATCCTTCTTAAACTGCGGTATTTTCCAGAGCCGGACACAGTATTCCACTTGAAGTCTGTCCAAAACAGAATGGAATGGAACTATGACTTCCCTCGATTGAAACACTAGACTCCAATGGATGCAGCCTAGAATTGCATTGGCTTTACGAGCTGCTGCATCACAGGGTTGAGGCTCTCTGTGATTTCCTCCCCCAATTTCACAATAGGGACTATAATCGCATCTCCATCAGAAGACATTGGATGCATCTATACCAGGCATGGGTAAACTGCTGTTAGGAATTCTGGGAGTTGAGGTTCAAAACATCTAGCGGGCCGAAGTTTGCCCATGCCTGATCTATACTGTGGGAGTTGAAGTCCAAACCACCTGGAGGGCTGAAGTTTGCCCATGCCTGATCTATGCTGTGGGAATTGGTTGAAAACACCTGGAGGGCCAATTTGCCCATGCCTGATCTATACTATGGGAGTTGAAGTCCAAAATACCTGGAGGGCTGAAGTTTGCCTATGTCTGATCTATACTGTGGAAGTCCAAAACACCTGAAGGGCTGAAGTTTGCCCATGCCTGATCTATAATGTGGGAATTGGTCGAAAACACCTTGAGGGCCAATTTGCCCATGCCTGATCTATACTGTGGGAGTTGAAGTCCAAAACGCCTGGAGGGCCAAAATTTGCCCATGCCTGATCTATACTGTTGGAGTTGAAGTTCAAAATACCTGGAGGGCTGAAGTTTGCCTATGTCTGATCTATACTGTGGAAGTCCAAAACACCTGTAGGGCTGAGGTTTGCCTATGTCTGATCTATACTGTGGAAGTCCAAAACACCTGGAGAGCTGAGGTTTGCCCGTGCCTGATCTATACTGTGGGAGTTGAAGTCCAAAACACCTGGAGGGCCAAGGTTTGCCCATGCTTGTAGAATGAATGCAGTTTGACAAAACGTTTAATTGCTTTGATGCACTGCAGTTGTGGAATCGTGGGAGCTGTCGTTTTTATGAGGTATTTTACCTTAACTACCAAAGAGAGTTGATGCTTCACTAAACTACAACCCCCAGGATGCCATGGCAGTTAAAGTAGTGTCAACCTGCATTCATTCTACAGTGTAGATCGGGCATGGGCTCACTTGGGCCCTGCAGGTGTTTTGGACTTCAACTCCCACCGTTCCTAACAGCCTCAGGCCCCTTCCTTTCCCCCCTCAGCCGCTTAAGCGGCTTAGGGGGGAAAGGAAAGGGCCTGAGGCTGTTAGGAACGGTGGGAGTTGAAGTCCAAAACACCTGCAGGGCCCAAGTATGCCCATGCCTGCTGTAAATGCCCTTCCAAGCTCCCTTGGCCTGCACCTGAGGGCCCTGCTTCTGCATCCCACCCTCGACATTCAGGGCGCTTCCCTGCCGCAAACAAAGCCGGGGCCTCAATTTGGGCTTCTCCCTCCTCCAGGCAATTCCATCCCTTCGGAGAGTAGAACGAGGAAGGAAGCGGTGATACCAGGCCGGGCGCCCTCCCAGCGGGCCTCACCTCCTCCGGCACGGCGGGGTCTCCTCCTGCGGCGCTTCCCGCTCCTGGGAAGGCCCCCGGCGTCGACGGCAGAGGCGGCAGCTCGGGCTCCATGTCCCCGTTGAAGAGCGAGGCCCCCTCGGCGTCTCCGTCGCTGCTCACCGCCGCCATCTTGGAGCGCGCGGCTGAGGAGGGGGAGGAGGGGGAAGAGCCGGAGGAGAGGGAGGGGGGCGGCGAGAGGGAGCCGCGTCGCCCTTGACGACCCGGCCGCCCCCAACCGCGACCCGTAGTTGGAGAGGGGGGCGGGGCCACCGAGGGGAAAACAGGAGGAGGGCGGCTGAGGAGAAGGACCCAGGCCACCAGCCGCGGCCGCCTGCAGCACGTCACGCCCCCGGCCGTGACGTCACTCAGGATCGCCGCGCATGCGCGAGGGGACGTCAGCGGGAAACACCCTGACATCACGCCGAGAGGGCCCCCTCCCCACCTCTCTCGACGTCACCCAGGGAACCCGGAAGGCGGGGATTTCCTTGGCCACGCCTCCTTCCTTGTCAAGTCTGTTGTGTTGCTATTACAATAGGTCGTTCACCTTAAGTCTCAATTATCCATAGACTTAAGGGCCCTTCCACAACCATACAAACCAAAATATTATTGTAAACACAATGATCTCACAAATCACCTTCGCAGAAGCATACCAGGACCTCAGCCTCTCACTGAACATGGAGAAAACCAAAGTGCTCTTCCAACAGGCACCAGCTAACCCCTCTGCAATGCCAGGAATACAGCTTAATGGTGTAACATTAGAAAACATTGACCATTTCCGCTACCTTGGCAGCCACCTCTCCACAAAGGTCAACATCAACACTGAAATACAACACCGCCTGAGCTCTGCGAGTGCAGCATTTTTCAGAATGAAGCAGAGAGTGTTTGAGGATCGGGACATCCGCAGAGATACCAAGGTGCTTGTTTATAAAGCCATTGTCCTCCCAACCCTGCTCTACGCCTGCGAAACGTGGGCGGTCTACAGACGCCACATTCAACTCCTGGAGCATTGCCATCAGCGTTGCCTCAGAAAAATCCTGCAAATCTCTTGGGAAGACAGGGAAACAAATGTCAGGGTGCTTGAGGAAGCAAAGACCACCAGCATTGAAGCAATGCTCCTACGCCATCAACTCCGCTGGACTGGCCACGTTGTCCGAATGCCTGATCACCGTCTCCCAAAGCAGTTGCTCTACTCCGAACTCAAGAACGGGAAACGGAATGTTGTGGGCAGGGAAAGAGATTTAAAGATGGGCTTAAAGCCAACCTTAAAAACTGTGGCATAGACAGTGAGAACTGGGAAGCCCTGACCCTTGAGTGCTCTAATTGGAGGTCAGCTGTGACCAGCAGTGCTGCGGAGTTCGAAGAGGCACGAATAGAGGGCTTAAGGGAGAAACGTGCCAAGAGGAAGGCCTATCAAGCCAACCCTGACCAGGACCACCTTCCACCTGGAAACCGATGTCCTCACTGCGGGAGAACATGCGGGTCAAGAATAGGTCTCTTCAGCTCTCTACGGACACACACCCAAGATGGAAGATGATCATCCTTGAACTACGAGGGATCGCCTAAGTAAGTAAGATCAGACATCCTGAGGAGTGAGGTTGAATGGGCCTTAAGGAACATTGCTAATAACAAGGCAACAGGAGACGACGGGATCCCAGCTGAACTGTTTAAAATCTTGAAAGATAATGCTGTCAAGATGATGCATGCCATATGCCAGCAAATATGGAAAACACAAGAAAGGCCATCGGATTGGAAAATATCAACTTATATCCCCATACCAAAAAAGGGAAAAGCTAAAGAATGCTCAAACGTTTGTACAGTGGCACTTATTTCACATGCTAGTAAGGTAATGCTCAAGATCCTGCAAGGCAGACTCCAGCAATGCATGGAATGAGAATTTCCAGATGAACAAGCTGGGCTCAGTAAAGGCAGAGGAACAATAGACCAAATTGCCAGTATCCGCTGGATAATGGAGGAAGGCAGGGAGTTTCAGAAAAACGTCTATTACTGTTTTACTGACTATTCTAAAGCCTTTGACTGTGTGGATCATAATAAATTGTGGCAAGTCCTTGGTGGTATGGGGATACCAAGTCACCTTGTCTGTCTCCTGAGGAATCTGTATAGTGACCAAGTAGCAACAGTAAGAACAGACTGGTTCAAGATTGGGGAAGGAGTATGGCAGGGCTGTATACTCTCACCTTACCTATTCAACTTGTATGCAGAACCCATCATGTGACGTGTGGGGCTTGATGAATCCAAGGCCAGAGTTAAAATTGCTGGAAGAAATATCAACAACCTTAGATATGCAATTGATACTACTTTGATGGCTGAAAGCAAGAAGGAGCTGAGGAGCCTATCACCAAGGTTGAAAAAGAAAGTGTAAAAGCTGGGCTGCAGTTAAATATCAAGAAAACCAAGATTTTGGCAACCAGACTGATTGATAACTGGCAAACAGAAGGAGAAAATGTGAAGGCAGTGACAGGCTTTATATTTCTAGGCACAAAGATTATTACAGAAACAGACTGCAGCGATTAAATCAGAAGACGTTTACTTCTTGGGAGAAGAGCAATGACCAGCCTCAATAAAATAGTGAAGAGTAGAGACATCACACTGGCCACAAAGGTCCGCATAGTTAAAGCAATGGTATTTCCCGTAGTAACCTAGGATGCAAGAGCTGGACCATAAGGAAGGCTGAGTGAAGGAAGATAGACACTTTTGAACTTTGGTGTTGGAGGAAAATTCTGAGAATTCGTTGAACTGCAGGAAGATCCAACCAGTCTATACTCATACTCCAGGAAACAATGGCCGGCTGCTCACTGGAGGGAAGGATATTAGAGGCAAAGTTGAAGTATTTTGGCCACATCATGAGAAGACAGGAAAGCTTGGAGAAGATCATGATGCTGGGGAAAATGGAAGGAAAAAGGAAGAGAGGCCGACCAAGGGCGAGATGGATGGACGGTATCCTTGAAGTGACTGGCTTGACCTTTATTTGTAACCTGCCCTATCTCCCCACGGTGACTCAGGGCAATTTCCAGGAATTAAAAACAGCAAATATTCAATGCCAAAGCGAACAACAAAACAAATAAAAACAACAAATAAATACTTTACTTACTTAGGCGATCCCTCGTTGTTCGAGTATGATGGCCTTCCAAGTGTAGTGTTTTGGTGGTAGATATGTAGGTGACTGTGGAGCCTATATTTGACCCACATGTTCTTCCGCATGAGACAGCGGTTTCCAGGTGGGAGGCAGTCCTGGAAAGAGTTGGCTTGATGCGCCTTCCTCTTGGCACATTTTTCCTTTTCATCCTTCATTTGTGCCTCTTCAAATTCCACAGGATTACTGGTCACAGCTGACCTCCAGTTAGAGCGCTCAAGGGCCAGGGTTTCCCAGTTCTCAGTTTCTATGCCACAGTTTTTAAGGTTAGCTTTAAGCCCATCTTTAAATCTCTTTTTCTCTCCACCAAAATTCCGTTTTCCATTCTTGAATTGGGAGTATAGTAACTGCTTTGGGAGACAGTGATCGGGTATTCAAACAACGTGGCCAGTCCAGCAGAGTTGATGGTGTTGGAGCATAATTTCAATGCTGTGGTTTTTGTTTCTTCTTTGTCTGCTTGTCTTCCCAAGAGATTTGCAGGATTTTTCGGAGGCAACCTTAAACACATAAACCTCATCATACACATTTACATCAAAAGGATCTAAATAAATTAAGATGTAATTAAAAGTATAAAATAATGGATTAAGTTATATAAAATAATGTGATGATGATATACACCATCAAACTAAATCTAAAGACCTCTCTCTTCTGGCAGGCCTACCCAGCAAGGTTTAAACATAAATTTTAAACTCATGTCTTGTTTTAATCTGTCCTGTGTATTTAGTATATATTTTATAGAAAATGTTCTAATATGTATTTTTATAGAACTACATTTTAGTATTCCCCTGATGGTGCAGCGGGTTTAACTGCTGAGCTGTTGAACTTGCTGACCGAAAGATTGGCGGTTCGAATCCAGGAAGTTTGAAAACATGCAAATGTGAGTAGATCAATAGATATCTCTCCGGCGGAAAGGTAACGGCACTCCTCCGGCCAAATTCCCGCAAATAAATGTGAAAAGGGTGGAAACGATTACCAAGGCTGCATCTACACTGTAGTATAAATGCAGTTTGACAACACTTGAACTGCCATAACTCAATGCTATGGAATATAAGTAGTTGTGGTTTCCTGAGGCATCAGGGCTCTTTGGCAGAGATGGGTAAAGACCTTGTTAAACTACAACTCCAATTATTCCACAGCCTTGAGCCATGGCAGTTAAAGTGGTGTCAAACCACATTAATTCAACAGTGTAGATGCACCCATAGTTCAGGTTTTGGTTCATACTCTGTGACCTAAAAAAACCAAATTGTTTTGTTTGTATTGAGAAGAAAATAATTTTTCCAACTATACCAACAAGCACCACTGAAGTAATTTGGGGGCTTTGGAAATCTGGTGGTCTTTCTTACCTTTCAGATCTGCTAGGCTACAATGTCATTGTCTCCAACTACCTTGAGCATCAGAAGAGGGGTACATGATGGCATTTGTCACTCAATACATTTAAAGGATGTTAAGTGAAGAAAGGCTAAATTATATGGCTCTATATGCTGTTATTGTGTGTTGCTTCTTTGAGAGTTTCATTTGTTCAAAAGCCCAAATAAAAACAAAAATAACCAGGAGTGGTAACATTAAAATGAACCCCATCAAATATTTACAGCTGGTTTTCAGTGTAGAGGGATTGAGTAAAGTATAGCGGAAGGACCCTAATGGCTATAAACTCGTTTTTAGTCCACCAAGTAGTTTGTTTTATTGCTTCCCAAAAAGATGCCAGGAGGAGAGAGAGAAAATATGGCTCTGAAATCCTATTAGCGCAACTCTAATATAGTGCTCTTTACAGAAACCATATCCAAGGCACTTTGCACATTACTGTGCTTTTTCTAGTACAATTTGGGTACTCCTAGAAATAGGGGGATATTTCATATGGGGATCATGTTCCCCACTTTCGAGTTCTCTTCATTGGTTATTCTTTCTAGGGGTGCATCTCTACATTCACCATGTTAAAACAGTGGATGTGGCTCTTAAGGAGACATGCTGCATTATCACAGGATGTCTACACCCCACACCACTGGATAAATTATACAGTTTAGCCGGTATTGTACCACCTAACATCCGCTGGGAAATAGCAGCCAACAATAAAAGGACCAAGGCAGTGACATCTCCAGCCCATCCTCTGTTCGGCTACCAGCCAGCATGCCAACGCCTTAAATAAAAAAATAGCTTTCTAAGATCTACAGAGATACTCGTAGAAACACCTCAGCAAGCAAGAGTCCAAAAGTGGCAGGCTAAAACCCGGAACCCCAATCCATGGCTGAGACCGGATGAGAGACTACCCCCTGGGCACACAGAAGACTGGGCAACATGGAAGGTACTGGACAGACTGTGCTCTGGCACCACGAGGTGCAGAGCCAATCTTCAGAAATTGGGCTACAAAGTGGGGAAATGCAAATGTGGGGAAGAGCAAACCACAGACTACTTACTTCAATGTGGTCTGAGCCCTGCCACATGCACAATGGGAGATCTTCTCGCACTGACACCAGAGGCACTCCAAGTGGCCAGATTCTGGTCAAAGGACATTTAGTATAATGCCAAGTTTTTAACTTTGTGCTACTAAATTCTTTACAACTGTGACCTCGGTTTTGCTTCTGATATGATAAATAAATCTCTATACTGTACAATTAATGCAATTTGACACCACTTTAATTGCTATGGCTCAATTCTATGGAATCGTGGGAATGCACGATTATATTGGAAACCGCCCTGAGTCCCTTTCGGGAGAGAGGGTGGTATACAAATAAACTTTTACTTACTTATTTACTAATGCAGTTTTACAAGGGCTTTGCCTTCTTTTTTAAAAATCTCAGCTGAAAACGTTTTCTAAAACTTTGATGTCGTTTTGCAATCGTGTATATTTTGATCACATATATTGATTAATTTGATTTGCACTATATTGTTTGTTTTTGCATTTTATCCAAATAATTTGCTTTGCACAACGTTGAGTTTTGTTATCCCTCCTTCCTTCTCTGTTTGTACATGTTCATACACATATATTTTAGATTGGATACCTTGAGCAGCAGGGCCCATTGTTTTTTGTTGTTTTACTGCAAAGCACCATGTACATTGTGTAAATAAATGATAAGGCTAATGCTAATATCTCAGGATATTATGCAATACAATCAGTTAGAACAATCCACCCCTCAAGACATTTTTCTTTCCATTCAGTCCATCTTTACCTCAGTTTTATGATTCCCTGGTGAATGCTAAGAAACCTAAGAGCTAGGAAGATGTAGCTGTATAAAGCACTTTATTTGCCTTTTTGTTGTATTTATATGGCAAACGTGATGTGATCTCCCATTAAGAGGGAAAAGGGTGATTGATATCAGGTCAGAAACTTTTTGTGGTGTCCCCAACTCTGGAATTTGTCACATGGGATATATATATATATTACTCCTTTTTGGTCTCCTTCTAGTGAACCTTAAAACCTTTTCACGTCACACTGATTTAATTGAGTGTGTTATTGGCACGATATGCTGCCTCTAGCAGTTTTCCTTTTTTTTTTCTCCCAGAATTGATCTCTTGGTTTTTTAAATTTTGTATGTTTGCTTTATTCCATTTGTTTCATTAGTCCCTCTATGAGAGTTCTTCCTGAAAAACAGAATATAGATTTACTCAATCAATCAATCAATCAGGTAAGTAATAAGTTATGACAATTTTTCTCAGCCTTTTAGACTGTAAAAATACAGCTATTTGGCTTACCTGGATATGATTGCACAATTGAAGTCTGCTTACTGGAACTGTCTTGGGTTTACTCCAAAAATATAAAGAGGAGGATGTATGCATCCAAACACAATTATTATGAAAGGGATAGGAAAATTCAAGCCCTGATGTTGAATTTGGCATTTGCTATGTCCCAATCCTCCTTCTAGGGTTCTCCAGAGGGTGATATATACCTTCCATATGGCACTACCGCTGGTTTCCCGGTTTCTGTATGCATTTACTCCATTCTATGAGGATGAAAGCCTTCTCCTAGGTGTAGTTACTGCTACAAGGAGGTCAAACAAAAAATTTCTGGTATTACCTTTCCACCTTTTGGTGAGGCATAAGCATTCTTTGGAAAAGTAGGCTAAGAGTACTACTCCCATGATTCCATAGCATGGAGCCACGGCAATTAAAGTGGTATCAAACTGAATTAACTCTAGAATGTAGATCAGTGGTTCTCAACCTGTGGGTCCCCAGGTGTTTTGGGCTATCCCAGCCACTTTACCAGCTGTTAGGATTTCTGAAGGCCAAAACATCTGGAGACCCATAGGTTGAGAACTACTGATGTAGATGGACCCTGAGTATACATGAAAATGATAGACACTTAAGAAGTGTGTTTTCTTCATTTGTTCAGATCAATGGGACTTAATTTAGTCATGATTAACATGACCCATTCATCCCATTGTCTTACATCATTTTCAATGCCTTCTTGTCTTAGGCATATATCTAAAACTCTAAAATGTAGGTGTAGTGAAGAGCTGACCCAAAACAAATACATCATGCAGTTTTTCTTAGAGCAAGGACTTGCTACAACTTGCTCCTATGTTTAACCTGCAGGGGAAAGGCTGGCCTAATTTAGACTACATGTGTCATTTTTTAAAGATGGGAAATAATGTAGAAGAGCATTGTTACAGTAAGTGTGGCCCTTGTTGCTTTGGTCTCTGTTGTTAATGAAAGGAGCAGAGAGAAATGACTTTTCCTTTAAAGCAAGGAGGATGTTTCCTTGAGTCTTGTTTACAAGTGGAATCAGAACCTCTCTTTTAAAGATAACTAACATTCGTCATGATCAAATACTGCCTTTAGAAATATTTACTTTTGGAAACAGCACATACGCACCAAAACCATTTCCCAAATAAGTGAAAAAGAAAAATACATAGAACCCCACCGCCTTGGGTTTGCAATCTGTGTTTAGATGTGCTTTCCAAGATTACAACTCTAAACAAAATCAAAAATTCCTATGGTGTGAGGCAAAACCTCCTTTTGTTGATCATCTTAGGTCATTCACCAGCCCATTATATGGAACTATGAACTTTTCCACTCAGAGAAACTCTGTTGACTTTAGATATCATCCTATCCCTCAAGGACAAAACAGAAGGGAAATAAGAGCTCTTTGTTTTATTTTCATTTATCCATTATTTATCAAATGCCTTGTATTTTCGAGGTATAGCTCCAATATTTTTTCTTTTTAAATACAGTACAGTCTTTCTTCCTAAGGATAGAACCTAATGAGGGGTTGGGATCTAGTGGTTGTTCTCTGGGTGGTAGACAGATGTATTTGTATTATGTGTATCTGATGTATTTCTTTTTTCCCCTTTACATTTTGTATACCACTTTTATGCAATAAATGTTATTTTTTAAAAATAAAAAAAATCTGTTTTCTATTGCTCCCACCCCCAGAAAAAGGGGCTGAGCTGAATCAGGCTGATAGAAAGACAAAAATGTTAAGGTAAGAGGAATGTTGTTGCAAGTACTCCCAGTAACAAGGAAAAGCCTTTTTTAAAAAGGTTCTTACTCTATCTGTAACACAATAGTTTAATGCACTTTTAAGAGAAATAAACATTTCTAATTCCGGCTCTTTATGGCGTATCTTTCTCATTATGTAACAAATTATACATGTATGTATATATTTCAATAAAAAGGCCACGGTGGTGGGTAAATATTGCTCTCTAGCTCTTCGAAGCCTTGTTAAAATGCATGACTTTGGTAGCTGCCTTGATGTCAAGGGCAGGATGGATGAAATGGGAATATTTCAACAGGAACAACCAAAGGGAACATGAATTAGCACAACTAAACAGGGACAAGGATCTGTTTCACACTAGGTAAAGGTTCTCCCCTGGCATTAAGTCGAGTCATGTCCGATTCTGCGGGTTAGTGCTCATCTCCATTTCTAAGCCGAAGAGCCAGCGTTGTCCATAGGTATCTCCTGGTCATGTGGCCGGCATGTCTGCATCAAGCGCCGTTACCTTCCCACTGGAGCGGTATCCATTGATCTACTCACATTTGCATGTTTTCGAATTGCTAGGTTGGCAGAGGCTGAGGCTAACAGCAGGAGCTCACCCTGCTCCCCGGATTCAAACTGCCAACCTATTAGTTAGCAAGTTCAGCACTTTCACACTACTTACTATTATAATGATTATTATTACTATCATCATCACCACCACTATCACCCCTGGAGTTGTAGATATTATTTTTTAGTTTTCTAGTTTTTCTGGATTTTTGTTGCCACTACAACAGTTGTGTGGGCTTATTTTTACTCTTGTAATGAGCTACCTTCACTATTTTGCAGGGGGACGACATGTAAGTGAAACATCAGCCTTACAGGTATACAGTTTTTTTGTTTTATGTAATGTCATAACTGAGGAGTTATTTCTGTTGGGGCAAATATTGGTTTGTGAGGACTCGGGTCACTGGCATCACCCTTGTTTCTGGTATTCACATGAAAAGCTCACTGTATAGGATATGCACCATGGTAGCTAAGCTAGAAATGCATATACATGGGCTCATCTTAGAATGGAAACATTTCCTGTTGAGTTTCTGAGTGGGGCAACCTATCACAAGATCAGCGCCTCAGCTAAAAGAATCACACTGGCTATATATGAGCTCAGGCTTGCCAGGGACATAAAAAACAACAAAAAAGGCTTTTTTGCTTACATTGGTAGAAAAAGGAAGAACAAGGAGGCAATAGGGCCACTGCAAGGAGAAGATGGGGTGATGGTGACAAGGGACAGGGAAAAGGCAGAACTACTTAATGCCTTCTTTGCCTCGGTCTTCTCACAAAAAGAAAGCCATCTTCAACCTCAGCAACCTGGAATGGACGAAGGATTGGGGGAAATCCAACCCCAAATAGGGAAACAAGTTGTCCAGGAACACCTGGCCTCTCTAAACGAATTCAAGTCCCCAGGGCCAGATCAGCTACATCCAAGAGTATTGAAGGAACTAGCGGAAGTTATTTCAGAACCACTGGCAATTATCTTCGTGAGTTCTTGGAGAACGGGAGAAGTCCCAGCAGATTGGAGGAGGGCGAATGTGGTCCCTATCTTCAAGAAGGGAAAAAAGAACGACCCAATTACCATCCAGTCAGCCTCACATCGATACTAGGCAAGATTCTGGAAAAGATAATTAAGGAAGTGGTCTGCGAACACTTAGAAACAAATGCGGTCATTGCTAATAGTCAACACGGATTTACCAAAAACAAGTCATGCCTAATCTGATCTCTTTTTTCGATAGAGTTACGAGTTGGGTCGATACAGGGAATGCTGTGGATGTAGCCTACGTGGATTTCAGTAAGGCCTTCGACAAAGTCCCCCACAACCTTCTGGCAAACAAACCAGTAAAATGTGGGCTAGATAAAACTACGGTTAGGTGGATCTGTAATTGGCTAAGCGAACGAACCCAAAGGGTGCTCACCAATGCGTCTTCATCATGGAAAGAAGTGACAAGTGGAGTGCCGCAGGGCTCCGTCCTGGGCCCAGTTCTGTTCAACATCTTTATTAACGACTTAGACGAAGGGTTAGAAGGCATGATCATCAAGTTTGCAGACAACACCAAACTGGGAGGGATAGCTAACACTCCAGAAGACAGGAGCAGAATTCAAAATGATCTTGACAGACTAGAGAGATGGGCCGAAACTAACAAAATGAAGTTCAACAGGGACAAATGCAAGATACTTCACTTCGGCAGAAAAAACAGAATGCAAAGATACAGAATGGGGGACGCCTGGCTTGACAGCAGTGTGTGTGAAAAAGACCTTGGAGTCCTCGTGGACAACAAGTTAAACATGAGCCAACAATGTGATGCGGCAGCTAAAAAGCCAATGGGATTCTGGCCTGCATCAATAAGGGAATAGCGTCTAGATCCAGGGAAGTCATGCTACCCCTCTATTCTGCCTTGAACAGACCACACCTGGAATACTGTGTCCAATTTTGGGCACCGCAGTTGAAGGGAGATGTTGACAAGCTGGAAAGCGTCCAGAGGAGGGCAACTAAAATGATTAAGGGTCTGGAGAACAAGCCCTATGAGGAGCGGCTTAAAGAGCTGGGCATGTTTAGCCTGCAGAAGAGAAGGCTGAGAGGAGACATGCTAGCCATGTACAAATACGTAAAGGGAAGTCATAGGGAGGAGGGAGCAAGCTTATTTTCTGCTGCCCTGCAGACTAGGACACGGAACAAGGGCTTCAAACTCCAGGAAAGGAAGGAGATTCCACCTGAACATCAGGAAGAACTTCCTCACTGTGAGGGCTGTTCGACAGTGGAACTCTCTCCCCCGGACTGTGGTGGAGGCTCCTTTTTTGGAGGCTTTTAAGCAAAGGCTGGATGGCCATCTGTTGGGGGTGCTTTGAATGCGATTTCCTGCTTCTTAGCGGGAGGTTGGACTAGATGGCCCATGAGGTCTCTTCCAACTCTACTATTCCATGATTCTATGATTCTATATTCGTCATCGGATTTGGTTTAAGACTTCATCCTTACTTTATAAAGCCCTCAAGAACTTGGGATAGGTTACATTTTCCCCTTTATACACCCATTCAGATTTTGAGATTTTCTAGCATACCTATCTGAAAGTGCCATGTGTTTTCAAATTCTCTACTGCAATCATTTGAAGCAGGGCATTTAGTGCAGTGGCATCTAGTACGTATATTGAATGTTTTTTCATTAGAATTTGACATTTTGCATCTATTCATAGTTCAAAAAATATTGTAAAAATATTTATTTAAGCAATCCTTCCCTGTCACCCGACATCTGTTTCTTAGACCTCGTGTAGTCTCTTTGTGTATCTGCTCATATATTAGGTCTAATAGTATAGGAGGGCTTCAGCTTGATATTAGTTCTTTGTCAAATTGAAAAGTTCATGAAAGGCTGCCATTAAGTCCAAGAGATTTTATTAAATAAAACACCAGTGACACTGCAATGCTATTTCTTTTTCATAGCTCTCTTTCCTTCTCCTTTCTTGGGAGGTCCTTTTCCACGGAGCTTCTTCAGACGTTTCATTTCTTCTTTGAAATCTTCATGTTCATCTCTAAAACAAAGAGGACAGAAGTAGAGAGTATGTTAATACACAGAAAAAGGGCCCTTTTCAGATTTGAGTGCCACTTGCCAACTTGAATCAATGTACAAGTTGGCTTAAAGAAGATGAAACAATAGGGTTGGCAACATTCATCCTTCAGATAGTTTGGACTAACTTTAACTTTCACATACACAGGAAACCTGGTTGTTGACACATGTGAAGTTTTGGGCAGAGTTGTACATGATAGAGTCATAGAATAATAGAGTTGGAAGAGACCACATGGACCATCTATTCTAATCCAACCTCCTGCCATGCAGGGAAAATCACAATCAAAGCAACCTTGAAAGATAGCCATCCAGCCTATGTTTAAATGCCTCCAAGGAAGGAGCTTCCACCATAGATCTTTTAACCCCAGGACTGTTCGTCTGAAACTTTAAGCATACAAACCACTGATTCTAACTTTCAAATTATTTGTGCCATCATACTGGAGGCTTTGGTGGAAAGAAATTTAGTAAATGTAAGATTAATTGAAGCCATTACAAAGGCGACTTCTTCATCTTGTTAAAGAAAGTGGGCAACCACAGTGAGTCTAGGAACCCATATTCTGCCCCTATGATCTTCCAAATCTACACAAAACAACAAAAAAGTGGGGGAAATAGAAACTGAGAATGCCCAAGTCCACTTCCAGTTTTGGAAACCACATTTTAAAAAACAGTAAACTAATGAAGGGGAGTAAGCTTTTAAAGCTTACTTT
Source organism: Anolis carolinensis (assembly GCF_035594765.1). Lineage (NCBI taxonomy): Eukaryota > Metazoa > Chordata > Lepidosauria > Squamata > Anolidae > Anolis > Anolis carolinensis. Next base: position 182,009,594 of record NC_085845.1, read on the forward strand.
TAAAATATCGCTACTCCTGGCTAATTTACACTGAAAAGGAATGGTGTAAGGCATATGGCATCTACAATGTGGGGAACCAACATTTTTTCCCCAAATTTGTCAGGGTCAGGTAGCATATTTGTATCCATTACCTACAGTCGCTTCTTTCTTTCCCGGATGCTCTCTGCAGACCAGTAGCTTATTGCTTGTGACTGACACTGGTCCATGGACCACTGCTTTGAATAGTAATGGTGCAATGAAAGGCCACCAAAACTGCCTTGGAAGGTGGACCTAGGGCTGTGCTTTGCGCACTCTGAATTAAAACCTCATTTAACTACCAGTAGCAAAGATGCCAAGTGTACAGAGGAAAAAAACCACCGATTTCTGCTCTCTGTATGTTTTGCAAAGCTTTTCTTTACCTCCTACCAGTCGTCTGTATGTTTTACCGCACCCTGTATTCTTCAAACGTGTAGCTTTCTCATAATGGAATATTATTAAGCCTGTTAGAAATCATGAGCTCATTTTTAAAGGACGTTAATGAGACTCAAGAGAAGCCCCTTCACGCATCCTTTCTGGCTGCAATAAGCATCTGGCTTATGCTAACAAGATCAAACTATGCCTTTTAATAAAGCCAATTCTGATTAAAGAGCAATGCACTGTATTAGAGCCTTAATGTTGATTTACCTTCCCCAGTTGTTCCACTTGTCCATTAGCAAAATAATATCATTTGCCTAAGGCTGCTGAGCTGCTAATACAGTTAAAATGTTCATGAAGTACCTCTCAGGCCTTGACTTTCTTCCACCCCCATAAACTATCTTTAGTGAAATGAATTTCTGAAAAGCCAGCTGTGATCCCTTACAGGCTTTTCTCAGAAAGAAAGCAGCTAAAAACAGAAGCTTGAGAGAGCCAAACCCGTAATTTATATCTGTCACTGCCAAAGGGAAACCCCTCTGTGAAATGGGTAACTGCCATTTTCCTCTAAGCAACAAGGAGAACACCTGGATGGTTATTATGCAGGAGTAGAAAAATAGCAGGAACCATGAGGTCCCCATCTTAGAACAGGTTTTTTTATTCGTGTCAGAAGCGACTTGAGAACATATTGCAAGTTGCTTCTGGTGTGAAAGAATTGGCCGTGTACAGAAACGTTGCCCAGAGGATGCCTGGGTGTGTTACTGGGAGGCCAGCATGCAGCCCACAATGAATACATCTATATTGTAGAATCAATATAATTTGAGACCACTTTAACTATCATGGTTCAATGCTATATAGAAACATGGGAATTGTAGTTTTACAACTTAATCTGCTCTGACAAATAGTACTGGAGCCTCACCAAATTACAAATCCCAGGATCCCAAAGCATTGAGCCATGTCAGTTAGTGACATCAAACTGTAAATTCCACAGTGCAGATGCCCTTTCATCTCTTTTCACAGCTATACACTTTCTCACAGAGGGGTGTGTGTGTGTGTGGGGGGGGGGGGGGAGGAATGGAATGGTGGCCTAATGTTATTATATGGTTCCTTTCTTTTCCCAAATGAAGTGGAATAAATGTTCTTCTTCTTCATTCACAGTCGTTTCTGACTTTGTGACCTCATGGAATAAATGTAGGTTCCTAATATTTCAGTATGTGTATATATGAGAGTGTGTCTCCCTTACTTAATATACTTCCCTACTTCAGCTCTCTCCCCTCTTTGGAAGGACTTTATAAGCCTTAAGAAAGCTCAGAACATTCTTAAGGATTCATCTCACCCAGCATATTCTTTTTTGAATTATTACCATCTGGCTGACAGTATCCTAGAGCTGTAACCATATTGAACTCCATGGTTTCGCAATGAGGTGGCATTGGGGGCTGTGAGGTGGTTGGAGTGTGGTAGGATGGGTGTTGTTTTTGTGATGTGTGATGGTGAAAGCTTTTAGTTTCATTGTACAATGATAATAACATTATTACATTGTATTCTGTTCTACTTAGTTAAGAAACTAGGTTTTGAAATTAGCAAGAAGGAACAATTTGTCTGCCTCTGGGAGATGAAAAAAGATGAAAGAACCACCTGGACCCCTTTTTTGACTTCTAGGGCACAGGTGGGCAAAGTGCAGCACTCCAGATGTTGGGCTGCAGCTTCACAAAGCTTAGCCATGATAGCCAATAGTGAGAAATGCTAGGAGCTGTAGTACAACAGCATCTAGAGGGCTACATATTGTTCTACAGCAGTGGTTCCCAACCTTTGGTTCTCCAGGTGTTTTGGACTTCAACTCCCCAAAATTCCAGCCAGCTTACCAACTGTTAGGAACTGTTGGAGCTGAAATCCAAAACACCTGGAGAACCAAAGATTGGACACCACTGTTCAGCAGGAATAGGGTTAAGGCACACTTTGTCTATGCCTAAGAACTTCTGTGGGACCAGATGAGCTAGACCAAGGGCTGTTTGAAGCAGTAGGGACACAGGATATTGACAACCTGGGTGGATGACAAAAATGGTAAAAGGTCTGGAAAACAAAGCCTAAAAGGAGTGGCTTAAGGAGCTGGAAATGTTTAGTCTGGAGAAGAAAAGGTTAAGAGGGGACATGAAAGCCATATTTAAATATTTGAAAGGACATCATATTGAGGATGGGGCAAGCTTATTTTTTGTTCTAGAGACTAGGACACGGAGCAATGGATTCAAATTGCAATAAAAGGGATTCCACCAAAACATTAGGAAGAACTTGCTGATGGTAGAATACGTTGCCACAGAGAGACCAGGATGGCTCTATCCCTGGTTGCCTTTCACCGGCTGGTGAAGACATACTTCTGCTACCAGGAATTTGGGGGGATGTGTTGTCGAAGGCTTTCATGGCCAGAATCACAGGGTTGTTGTGTGTTTTTCAGGGGGATGTTTAGCTTTTGAATACAATGTTTATTGTCACTTCTGTATGTAATATTTAATTGTTTTTAAAATTGTATTTATATGTACTGTATATGTATTTACCTTGTTTTTAAAATTCTATTGTGTTGTGTTATGTTATTGTTAGCTGCCTCCAGTCTCAATGGGGAGAAAGGTGGGATAAAATAAATAAATGACACCCAATGGAGGAATCTCCTCCTCTGGAGGTTTTAAGATAAAGGTAAAGGTTTCCCCTGACGTTAAGTCCAGTCATGACCGACTCTGAGGGTTGGTGCTCATCTCCATTTCTAAACCGAAGAGCCGGTGTTGTCCATAGACACCTCCAAGGTCATGTGGCCGGCATGACTGCATGGAGTGCTGTTACCTTCCCACCGGAGTGGTACCTATTGATCTACTCACTCGAACTGCTAGGTTGGCAGGAGCTGGGGCTAACAGCGGGCACTCATTCCACTCCCGGGATTTGAACCTGGGATCTTTTGGTCCGCAAGTTCAGCAGCTCAGCGGTTTAACACACTGTGCCACCAGGGGCCCCAGAGGTTTTAAAGCATGCACTAAATGGCCATGTGTTGTGTTGGACATAGCAGCTTTCTAAAAACCTCCCATACTAGTTATTTGTTATGTATATAATTGTGATTGCTTACTATATTTATGTATATGATTTAGTATGCAGTTTTCCCTTAACTCTATGTTGTTTGATGTTGTGTGTGTGTGTGTGGGGCTGCAGACCATGTGACAGATCTGGGCCTATTCAGGCTGAGTCTTCATCAGAGGCAGTGCAGTTTAGAAGTCAGTACAGTATGCAGTTGGTAGTGTCAGTATGCTACTGTGAGTAGTCAGTCTGTATTGAGTAAATGTTCAGTAATGTATTAGATTGAGGAGAGTGTTAGTCTGAATGCACAAAGAAGAGACTAAAATAGAATGCTTTGGAGAACTTACTGTTTAAACTATCAACCAATAAGAAATGTACCTGTATGATGAATACATCAAGTTTGTAAGTAAATCAACTATGTTACTTTTAACGAAGACTTAAAAACCAATATTTTATGGGAGAGTAGATATTTTTGGGCAACTGAAATAAGACTTCTGAACATCTGCTATATATGTTGTACGTTGGTATATCTTTGTTACTAACAGTTCAGAGAGATAACCAGGTAGATCAGTCTAACAACTGAGAAGCCTAATTTGCCTTGCATGAATACTAGTGGATATTTACCACTAAGGAGAAGATTCACTCAAACAAGTATTTAACTCTTCTTAGAAATATCATACTGATTCCGCCCATCTGTTTATTTATCACTGTATTTTTATGAATGTTATTGTAATTAATTTAGGTAATTAATTTTAATTGATTTGTATTGTATTTTATATTTTTATATATGAGTGTTTTATTGTAAGCCGCCCTGAGTCCTCTGTTGGGTGAGAAGGGCAGGATACAAATGTTGTAATAAATAAATAAATACATACATACATACTTTATAATAGGTTATGATTATTCCAAATAGTGTGAATGCCAATTAATCTCCAAAAGTTCCACACTTCCAAAAGGCTATGGAGATTCATGGTTTTCCAAAAGCTTATGGTCTCTAAAAGGTCATGTCTTTCCAAAATTATGGGAGTGCTTTGATTGTGTTTTCCTGCATGGCAGGGGGATGGACTGGTGGCTCTTGTGGTCTCTTCCAACTCTATGACTCTTAAGTAGTCCACTCCTACTTTAATAATAATAAAAAGGTCTGACTGTTGGACTGCCTACATATAAATATGATTATCTACTACAGGCATGGGCAAACTTTGGCCCTCCAAGTGTTTTGGATTTCAACTCTTACAATCCCTAACAGCCAGTAGGCTGTTAGGAATGGTGGGCATTGATGTCCAAAACACCTGGAGGGCCAAAGTTTGCCCATGCCTGATCTACCATGTTACTGAATCCAATCATAACCATTCTTCCAGCCCCTACTGTAGAAGGACTCATCCTCTTTTCAGTCCACAACTTAATCGCAAGCCTGTCTTACCTGTAGAGCCCATAGTAGCGCAGCTTCTTCATGAGGCCATGGTACTCGTTGTGGGGAGGGTACCAGTCGTAAACCTCCTTCCGTTTTGCGTATGGTGGTTCGCTCATCAGCTTCACCACTTTCATTGAGGACGCATCCGTTGGCCGAACGACTTCTCCGAAGATCCGGGCGCTGAGACGCGCCATCCGCAAAGCATAGCTGGAAAGGGAGGACGACATCTCCAAGCGCCGACTCAGTGTGTGGACCTCTGTATGCCTCACTGAAAACAGAACAGATATTGCCACATTATTGATCTAATTTACATACAAACCCAGGGTGCGTCTACACCAGCCTGAGCAAACTTCTGCCCTCCGGGTGTTTTGGACTTCAACTCCCACAATTCCTAACAGCCTACCGGCTGTTAGGAATTGTGGGAGTTGAAGTCCAAAACACCCGGAGGGCAGAAGTTTGCCTATGCCTGGCCTACACTGTAGAATCAATGCAGTTTCACATTATCTCAATTGCCATGGATGCATGCTATGGAGTGTTGGGAGTTTGGTGAGGTACCAGCACTCTTTAGAAGAGAAGGCCTTGTAAAGCTACATCTCCCATATTTCCATAGCATTGAACCATGGCGGCTAAAGTGGTATCAAACCGCATTAATTCTATAATGTAGACGAACCCCTCTCTGTTCTTGATTATTTCTCTTACCATTTCCTAACAGACAAAACTCCAAACGCTGTGTGATTAATGTTATTCTATTTACACACAGACCCACGCTCTCCTGGAATAATTCCTTAACTTTTAACACAACTCCTCTCTTGGGAGTCTTATAAAACGTGCGAGAAAGAAAAAGCAACCCCCTCCTCTCACCTTTTCCATTTTTACTGCCGTACAAGCCTGCCACCTTCAGGAAGCGTGCTTCCTCCTAAAAACTCCGGGTAAAACAGGGAAGCGGAAGTGTAGAAGACTGTTAACGCGCAGGCGCTGATCCCTATTGGATGCTGCCATCTTGGACAAGAATGGGCGTGACGTCAGCGTACGGAAAGCGTCCTTTACCATTGTTCTGCTTGGAGTTGGTTCAGGTCTATTCAGAAGCAAGGTTTATTGAACCCATTGAGGTCTATACATCGGTCCAGAGTCATACGGTCCGGAATACATTTACACTGTATAATTAATACAGTGTTGACGCCACTTTAATAGATGTGGCTGAATGCTATGGAATCCTGGGAGTTGTAGTTTTACAAGGTCTTTAGTTTTCTCTTGCAAAGAATGCTGGTGCATTACCCAATTACAGTTCCCAGCATTCCAGAACATTGAGCAATGGCAGTTAAACCAGTGCATTAATAAAACTACATTAATTCTTTTGGCCAGTGAAGTAATGCAGTGCAAGAAATAAATATGGAATACGTGCAATTGACAATTGGACAATTGTCCCAGGTCAAAGAATTTGGATCATGTGATTATAATGTTTTAAATCGATGTTTTCATATCTAAGTGCTGTTTATATTTTATGTTTAATGGTCTTATTCATTTTAATGCATAGTTACATGTTTTTGTTTAGATTTTATGCTTTAGTTTTATGTGTATGTTAGGCATTGAATTTTGCCATTATTATATTGTAAACCGCTTTGAGAAAAGCAGTGAGAAAAGCAGTATATAAATATGGTAATAAATAAATAAATAATAAATGGATGCAACTTTGGACTGAGGCTGAGAGAGTGTGACTTGTCCAAAGTTACCCAGTAGCATTATGAAGGCTGCTGTCTTTCTGTCTTTTCCTTGGAAGAAAGTGTAGTTGAACTTCATGGGAATCAGTTTTGAATAAATGTGCACCATGCATTCATTTCAATAGGGTTCGGTTGTTTTTTTCCTTACAATCCTGTTTATTTGTTTGCTTATAATATTAATTATTATCACTTTGTTGACAATATTTACAATGTATCCTTTGTCTAAGAATATCAGGGCAGCAATATGGTTAAAACCAATCTAACACTTTTTGAACTGTGCAATAATACTAAAGTTTAAAAGTTAAGAACATATTAAACATATTGTCTGGAGATTTTTGAGCAGAGGTTGGATGGCCATCTGTCAGGAGGGCTTGGAATGTGTCTTCCTGCCTGGCAGAATGGGGTTGGACTGGATGGCCCTTGTGGTCTCTTCCAACCACTGCATCATGCTAAAAGAAGCACAATTAAAGCCCTGGCAGATCGTGCAGAAAGAATCTACAAACCCCACCTCCTCCGGAGGGAACTGAACCACCTAAACTGGGCTCTCCAGTCCAATGGATACTTCACCACAGACAGCAGAAGAGCTGCAAGGCCAAGAACAAGCTGTGAGAGGAAAGACAAAGATCCACCCAGAAGAAAAGTGTTCTTACCATACATCAAGGGAAGCACTGACCACATAGGGAAGTTGATGAAGAAACACAACCTACAAACTATCTACAGACCCACTAAGAAAATCCAACAGTGCTATAATTTCAGTATAATTATTATTTTATGATATTTTATTATAGTCAGATAGTACTATCTTATCACCTTTTATGATTGGATTCCGAATACTTTGCTCTGGTCTTTAGAATCATAGTGCAACCATTACTCCATGCTGTCTCTCAACCCAAATCTTACTCCTTTCCTATTTTCCAAAAACTGAAGACTCAACAGCCATCTTTTTTATTTTCCAAGCAGATGCAAACAAAATACAGACCCAAAAGTTTTATGATACATGATTGAATATTAATAGGTATAACAGTTATTTGTGTCACTAGGGCACATTTTGGGTTAATAGCATTATTATTTGCTTTGGATTATATCAGTTAGCAGTTGTTTGCAATGGAAGCCAACACCGAGGTGCTATATTACGAGCCTGACTTGTAAGGCTGCACCAGTCAGCCAAGAGCTAAGGTTATTTGCACAAGATGCTTGTTTATTTATCAGCTGAACAGAAGCCATCCTGTATAATTTATGAAGCCATAAACGGCATGGGGCCCATTTGTGCTCACTCTGGCTTCCTCACATCGATGAGGAAATGCAAAGCCCATGGTTTCTCAGAAGAATCCCATAAAGCACAAGTGACCACACCCAAAGGGCCACTTTTAGCTGTTTCTGAAACCTGGCTGGCAGAGCTGACAACTGTTTCCCAGAATTTGAAGTGACATACCCATAATTATCAGTCAGTTTTGGGGGCAATTCAAGATCCCCCTCTATTTTAATTAATCAAATAGCAAAACAGGGTTGTTTCCTTATGGGGTTTTTTTTTTTGTTGTGCAATGTGGGGCTTTGGGTAGGATCAAAGTGGGGATCAATGTCAAGCTTTATATGGGATTCTTGAGATCTATATCTGGTGCACAAACTGCAGCATTCCCACTCCAATATAAAGCTGTAACTGTCGCAGCTATATTTATTCAAGAACCAGGCAAAGAAAAATTCAGAAGTAGCCAGTGAACATAACATGACCATAAACATTAGCTAATTGGAACTCATCAGACTCCTAAGAAATAGTTCACAAAGAACCTTGAAAATATGGGTAAGGGTGACTGTTCTCTGGTTTAAGATTGCTTTCATGCTTTGCCATATGAAGACAAAGAAAAATCACTTTTGCAGCCAAATGTATGTATGCAAAATACATGTGCACAATAAAACATTCAGTACAATTTGTCTTTCTAGTCATTCTATTGGAAACCTATTTTTTGGCCTAAACGGGTAAAATTTTTGAATGAGTGAGATTCGTTGCAACTACTAAGCCTGAAATCTTTTCACTTTTTACTTTGAAGATCAGTGATATCATTGATCCTGCCAGTGGATCCTTGCACAGATGCAGTTTATTTATTTGCTTTATGTTTATCCCACCTCTAGGTGGCTAACAATAATATGATGCAATGTAAATGCATTAATATATGTGTGTGTGTAATTGAATATAAAAATATTGAAATACGTTAAAAACTACACAGCCACCTTAAAATCTGAATCACACCATCCCCAGCAATCAACCTCATCATTTCATAAAAGCCCAATGGCAAAGGTATGTTTTCACCTGCCTGCAAAAGGCAAATGGGTGCGGCCATCCTGGTTTTTCTAGTTCACACCTATTCCATTTGTAGTTCCCATGAAGAGATGTTATGGTCATTTTGTAACCAAATGGCCACATTTTGTGGTGAGCAGGCATTCCATATTTTTAGACTGGCTGGTTCTTGTCTGACAATGCAGAATCTGGACATTTATTTATTTATTTACAGTATTTCTATTCCACCCTTCTCACCTCGAAGGGGATTCAGGGCGGATCACAGAACACATATACGGCAAACATACAATGTAGATTATAACAATGGCAAGACAGTAGCATATATAGACTTTCTCATCTTTCAGCATCTTTGGAGGTTGTGCTCAGTTCCAGCCATTGGGGGTGCTGTTGCTCCATCTCTCTGCTGAAAAGTTTTCTTTGTTTGTAAACTTTCTCCTTTGTCTGATTGAAACACGGAGCTTAAGTACCTTCCTGCTTTAATGAAATCCCCATTTATCTTTTCACATTTGTTTTCAAACTGCTAGGTTGGCAGAAGGTGGGTAAAGGTCAGGAGCTCACACTGACCCGGGCTTTGAACTCTCAACCTTCCAGTTGGCAAGATTTTTACAGCTTGGTGATTAGCCTGCTGTGCTAAAGCCTGGCCCAGGCCATGCTCAAAGCCTTCTAGAAGCTGCCTCCATTTCCATAGTAGAGGGTTAATTCCACATCAGGTTGATGCAATAACATAGGACTTTTCTACACTGGTACAATTGGTCCTCCATATCCATGGATTCGATACCCAATCTTCCATGACTTGAAAATATATTTAAAATGATCCCAATAGCAAAATCTGATTTTAGCATTTTATATAAGAGACATAATTTAACTTTGCCATTGTATATAATGGAAACAGTGCATCCAAGGATTTTGGTATCCACAGAGGGGTCCTGGAATCAGACCCAAGTGGATACCAACACCCGTAATCTCATAGTGAAATAAAGCTAGTAGGCATAAAAAGGTCATTGAAAGAAACTGGGGAAAAACAGCTTTATACCAATACAGGGACATAACTGTACTCAGTGAAATTGGTTTCCTGATTATGATAGTTGTAAATTCTTATATGAATTGGCCGTGATATCTTTTGCATTAATGCACAGATTGGAATATAATTAGCCATCAGATGTTGCCCTTCTTGAAATGTGCCAATGCAGTCTTTGATTTTTTTTAAAAAAAGTATTAGAATTATATAAAAATTATATGAGTAAAAGATACATTCCAAGCAATGCATGCTGAATATCACATGTTTGTCTATTTGTTACATTTTATCTACTAAAGAAGTAGTGAAGAGGACAGATAATAAATGCAATTAAAATATAGATCAAGTAATGAAATTATTAAAATAATCACTGCAATCAACAAAAATCACAGTGATTTTGTTGCTTTTGTGCATCTTCAAATTGTTTCTGACATATGGCAAGCATTGTTCATTGATGCTGAGCGAGTGTAGCTTGCGCTAGGCTCACTTTCTTGGCCATGTTTTGATTGTTGTACACTGTTCTGTTTATTTTCTGCAGATTTTTTAATTTTTTAAAATCCATTTAATGCAGAAACAGGACCAAAACAGACTGAGTAGTGAACACACGCAAAAGTGATATGGATCGGTTCTAGTGTAATTCATCCATCCCTAGGCAGAACACATGGCTTTGGGAGCAGGCCTTTGAAAAATAGTGCAGTGCTATAACTTTAAGAGAAAATTGTGCAATTTGATTACAGAATGGCCTTAGACTGATTCTGGATGACGTGTTTTAACATTGGAATGTATTTTAATTGTGCTATTATGTATGTATTTTAATCCAATTTTATCTTAAGTTTATGTTTTTATGCCTTAAGGCACTGTATAAGTGCCGTTTGTAAGTTGCCTTGAGTCCCCCTTGGGGTAGAGAAATCTGGGGTATAAATAAGGTAAATAAAATAAATAAATAATAAATAAACAAGCACATGGTTTGTATGCAGAAGGTGGTAGATTTAGTCCTTCACATGTCCAAGAACTGGTTAGACCTGGGGGCCGGGCTGTGGCGCAGCTGGCTAGTAACCAGCTGCTATAAATCACTACTAACCGAGAGGTCATGAGTTCGAAGCCCAGGTCGGGTTAAACCTCCGACCATTAATAGCCCCGGCTTGCTGTTGACCTATGCAGCCCCGAAAGACAGTTGCATCTGTCAATTAGGGAAATTTAGGGACGCTTTATGCGGGAGGCTAATTTACAACACCATAAAACTGCCAGCAAAACACGAGGAAAGGAATGAGGAAGTACAGCCTCTACTGGACGGTAAAGCAACAGCTCCTCCTGTGGCCGGAATCGTGAAGCTGGAAAAATGTTAAAAATGCCTCTGAGTTTGTCTAATGTATGTTGTTTGTCTGTTGGCATTGAATGTTTGCCATATATGTGTTCATTGTAATCCACCCTGAGTCCCCTTCGGGGTGAGAAAGGCGGAATATAAATACTGTAAATAAATAAATAAATAAATAAATAGACCTGGCTAGACTGGATCGCCCAGGGAAGGAGCCTATAGCAAAGCACACACCAATATTTTTATGTCAGACCGAACTTATAAAGGTGTGTAACATTTAGTAAGGCAGGGTGACAGCTAAACGTGGTATGAACTTCTCAGAGCAAAGTGGGAAATGGTCAGAATGGTCAGGACCTTGGACAGCACATAGCAAAGGTAACTGACTTGATTGTTGAAGCAGAAAGGAAAACTCTTGTTCTCACCAACCAAGGCGTTAAGGATCATGGTAGATCCAGCACTTTCAGAGGCATTACCATCCACTATAAAATATTTTAAAGGTATGTGGTTGCAGGCAAGATATGGCTATGAGATTCTGGGAGTTCTAATCCTCTCAAGTTAAGTTTCCCAAGCTCCTAGTAGTAAACAGAATGGGACTAGCCCAAAGTATAGTCCTCCAGTTGTTTAGAAATCCAAGATGCCTTGTCTGCCTTGGGCAATAATCAGGGATGCTGGAGACTGAAGCCCAAAACACGTGGAAGACAAGTTTGGGAAACACTGGACTAATCCAATTCTGTCTAATATACTAAGAGCTTGAGAAACTTTTCTTGTGTGGACTACAAGCCCCAGAACTTCATAGCCATAACCATAGCAATATCTAGATAGGCAGATACCTACTATGATAGAAAACCATATTCTATCTTCCTGGATAATTAACTACTATTATCAGCCTACAAGTGTCTGGAAAAATGGTATCTATTGCTGCTAAAAGAGTTCAAGGCTTATGCAAATTCTGATTCCCATTCTTAGTCACTGCAGGATAACAACTCATAGATTTATTTTGGGAACTCAAGAACAAACACAACTTGAAATAGACAGCAATCCAGTGGCACTGCTTAAAATGTTTGATGCAATTAACAAGTTGGGCCTGCTTTACATAAACTGATGATGGAAGTAGCTGGAAATACTGCTTCTGCATATTTAAATAATTTCCAGGAGAAGCCACAGGGAAGGCTATACATCTAAATATCAACAGACATATCCATCCATCCTCATCCACATAAAGTGCCAGATTGGTGCACAAGCTAATTAAGTTCCAGGTTAAGGCTTCTGCCTATTACAAACCTCTAAATGGCTCCAAACAAATCTGAAAGTTTTTGTTAGTTGTTGGAATAAATAATACACAACATTATCAAATGCGGCATAGCTCATGGCCTTGGCACATTCAGGAGGTTGGAATTTCCTGAAAAACTTTCAAGGAATGATAAGCCCGTATTCATAATAGGACTATACCAAAATGCAGCTAGAAGCCCTGGAGAACCACTGCCAACCAGGGATGGCAATACTTGACTGGATCTGTGTGGGGTGCATTGTGTAGGCTATGGTGGCACCTGTGGCACTGCAGAAAATCTTTCTCCCTCCTCGATCCACTGGAGTTACCTATTGACAGTAAATAAACATGCACATTTAATATATGGATGGATAACTATGGCCCTCAAAAGTTGATTCCCATCTATTCTAGCTAGCATACTCCATCATGAGGCATGCTGTGAGTTGTAGTCTGAAAGCACTTAGCAGGCCACAAGTTGTTCACCATTGAGATAGAAACCAGCATTGCAGACAGTCACATTGCTTACCCCATAAGGTAGAAAGCAACAGGGAAGCCAGGAAAGGTGGTGAGGGGCTTCAGACCCCAGTGCTAAGCCAAGATATATCAGTTGCAGTAATTACTTCCATTTGTCATCCAGGCCTCTAATGGCCTGGAAGTATAATAAATCATTAGGCGGAGACAGCGACTGATCTAGAGTGTGTTTATATATTAACAATATAATGTATGTGAAACGCTTTAAGCATTTGAAATGTGCTACATCAAAACTAAGTATTATTTTGAGACTGGTAGGATAGCTGAAGTAACTTTAACTCCCATTCTAATATGAATTATCCATCATACCTAGGGTGCCCTAGATAAAGTCATTCATAGAGGTTTTCCAAGAATCCCATTCTCTGATCCATAATATTGAGCTTTCTAATATAGAAACCTAAGGGATTTATATCAATAGACTTAAGATATATGAATACGCATGAATCAGCATATTCCTTAAGGTTTAGGGACTTCCACTTATGTTTTGGATATTAGTTCAGAATCATGGCAATCTTAATCAATAATAACTCAGTAAGTCAACATATCTGTAGATCCTGTTGATTTAGTTTGTGTTGCTAAACCTGGGTTGACTTATACATTGGTCCATGTAAGTACTGTATCTTCACTTGTATCAAAAAAGGGAACATTTATGTTCTCTGAGGCCTCTTCTACACTGCCATATAAAATCCAGATTATCTGCTTTGAACTCGATTATATGGCTGTGTTGACTCATACATAATTTGAATTATACAGCATTGTAGAAGGGGCCTGAGTAGAGTGATAAAAACTGAGAATTTGGGCACCTTCTACACTGCCATTTAATCCAGATTATCAAAGCAGATTACACACATTATCTGCTTTGAAATGGATTATACGAGTTTACACTGCCACATAATCCAGTTCAAAACAGATCATCTGAATTTTATATCGCAGTGTAGAAGGGGCCCAGAGAAGAGAATGATGCTGGGGAAAAAGGAAGGAAAAAGGAAGAGGGACCGACCAAGGGCAAGATGAATGGATGGTATCCTTGAAGTGACTGGCTTGACCTTGAATGAGCTGGGGGTGGTGACAGCTGGCAGGGAGCTCTGGCGTGGGCTGGTCCATGAGATCACAAAGAGTTGGAAGTGACTGAATGAATAAACAACAAGTGGCCTGAGAAAATGGAGGAGGTTGGTGCTTCTTTTAACTTCTCCTAAAATGAAGTAAGCCCTTACCTTTTGCCACTATATCCAGACAAGGGATGTTTCTTTTCTAAAAAAAGAATCAGTACTGCACTTTTCTTCTCTAATCACAGTGGTGAAAAGCCTTCTTGAATGCTAGAGCAGGAAAATGGCGATGGCCAAGAGCAGCTGTCCCTTAATAATAATAATAGTAGTAATGACAACAATAACTTTTTTCTTGCCCATCTCTCCTCATGACTCGAGGTGGGTTACAACACTGTAAGACACACATTCACCTAAAAACATTCTTTAAAATACACATATTAAAACCTATTTCCACAAAACACATATTAACATACACAAAACAAAGCTTAAACATTAGGTGAAATTTTAAAATTCATCATTAAAACAGTCTGGGTAGGCCTTCTGGAAGAGACAGGTCTTAACTTGTTTCTTAAATTGCGACAGCTGATCTAGCTGTTGGAGCAGGTCGTTCCACAGTCTTGGGTGGCCGATGTGAAAGTCCTCTGGTCGCCAGTTGGATTCTGGCAGGCTGGAGCAGATGCCCCCCAGAAGACCTCAGGGTTGAGGGCAAATTGTAGGGAGAAGACAATCTTGTCAGTAACCTGGACTCAAGCCATGTAGGGCTTTAAAGGTCAATACCAACACCTTATACTTTGCCCGGAAACTAATTGGCAGCCAGTGGAGTGACTTTAGGATAAGTGCTCACTCCTGGATGCTCCTGTAACCAATCTGGCTGCCATATTTTGAACCAGCTAGAGTTTCTAAACTTGGTACAAAGGTAGACCAATGTAAATCACATTGCAGAAGTCCAACTTTGAAGTTATCAGCATGTGCACTACCATCTCAAAGTCATCCAAATCTAGGAAGGGGTGCAGCTAGAGGATTAGCCAAAGCTGATAGTAAGCAGTGGCACTTTCCCCTTTCTGCAGAATGACAGTCGACCTATCCTTGGGCCATATCAACATTCATCATTTTGTCCCTCAGAGCTACCGTATACATAAGAGCAACTTATACATGAGTATATAGGGGCCTCAACAAACCATTTGGGCACAGCAACAATAGTTCAGCTGAAAATTGTAAACACATCCCTTCCTCCATCCCTTCCTCCTTTCCTCTTATGCTTTCTTCAACTTGGTGACCTCCAGGTGGTCAGAACTACAGCTCCCATCATCAAGCTGTGGTGCTGAGAGTTGTAGTCTAGTACACTTGGGAGTATTCAAAATTTGGGAAGATCAGTCTTAAGACAACCATTGGGAAGAAGAAGAACCAGATATTCTTCATTTGAGAATTTCTCTCTTATGCTTGTATATTTTTTTGCCACTCCGTTTTATAATGTTTTTGTGATCTAATCATTCCTACAGCAACCCATTATAACACACACAAGAAGTCTTTAGGATTTCAGGTGGGAAAACACAAGCTTCAGGCACAGATGAACTCTGAATAATCAAAGAGTGAATGCATTTTCATGCAAATACCTGGTAATAAAGAATGAAAAGAGAAGAACATAAAGCTTGTAGGAGATTACAGCATACTTGTTTCTAAACATATTTTTTCATCCTTGGTGTCAGCTCTTCTTATAGATATTTTTGTGTTATTGACTGCAGTGACTCAGCTGGGACTCTCTGCCAGAAAAGATACAAAAGAATATTTTCCTTCTCTGTCCTTTTGTGGATACAAAAAACCTGGGAGAAACCCTCCCCATTTGTCTTGATGCCGAGCCTCCTGTAGCAATTTCATAACATTCGCAAATGTGGACTAAAATAATTCTTGGCTTGTATTTTCATTGGATGCCAATATGGAGCAGCACAGCAAGTTGCTAACTGAGGTTGGCATTGTGCACTCATTGTAGATCATACTGCATTCATTCTTGAGAGGCATCATTAAATTCCAGGGAAGTTTCTCAGTCAGTTTATGGGCACAGTTAACATTGCTCTATAGCAAATCTCCCATCAAAATAAACGTTTCTTCAGTTTGTCCAGTGAGTAGAATGACACTGAAATGACATTGTTCAGGCTCATTCTCTGAATATTAAAACTTGAGCTCATCCAATGAAACTAGCATAACCTGGGGATCACAACCAGACACAGTGAAGGCATCTTCCTTTGCGCTTTGCTACACTGCTGCTGAATACACATGCCCAGTGTGGAATACATCTCACTACGTTAACACAGTGGATGTGGCTCTTAATGAGACATGCCGCATTATCACAGGATGTGTACGCCCTACACCACTGGTGAAATTATACTGTTTAGCCGGTATTGCACCACCTGATATCTGTTGGGAAGTAGCAGCCTATAATGAAATTGACATCACCAGTCGATCCTCTCTTTGGGTATCAGCCAGCAAGCCAATGTCTTAAATCAAGAAATAGCTTCCTAAGATCCACAGAGATACTTGCAGGAACACCTCAGAAAGCAAGAGCCCAAAAGTGCCAGGCTAGAACCCGAAACCTCAATCATTGACTGATACCAGATGAGAGACTCCCTCCTGGGTACACAGAGGACTAGACAACTTGGAAGGCACTGAACAGGCTGTGCTCTGGCACCACAGGATGCAGAGCCAACTTTAAGAAATGGGGCTACAAAGTGGAGTCCACAACATGTGAATGCAGAGAAGAGTAAACCACAGACCATTTGCTACAATGCAGTCTGAGCCCTGCCACAGGCACAATGGAGGAACCTTCTCACAGCAACACCAGAGGCACTCGAAGTGGCCAGTTTCTGGTCAAAGGAAATTAAGTATAATGCTAAGTTTTTAACTTTGTTTGTGTTTTTTCTATACATTATATCTGTACCATCAATTCCTTTCTGACACAATAAATAAATCCAATGAAACTGAATCATGAGAGATTCAACACAGAAAAAACGAAGCAAAGTTAACGGTTGATACTAAAATGAAATGAGACAGCCAGTTCAGGCAGCAGCTTAAAAAAGGCAGCATTTAAAAAAAAGTTTGTATTAAAAATTAATTGTAACAATAAATATACTTGAATGGTTATTATCCAATGTTCCATATAGTACAGCAATTTTCTATGTGTGCTCAATGTATTTCTCCAAAAAGACATCAGATCAATCTGATAAGCTATTTACAATATGCAGGATAAATAGAACACAAAGAAAGAAGTTGACCCTTCTGAGCTTGTTGATCGGCTTATGTTTTGCCTAAGCTTTTCTGCTAGAGCAATTATCCATATTCTTTCCATCCAGGATTCTTTGTGGTGGTTTACAATATGTTTCCAAAGACTGGTGTCAAGGGCACTCAATAATAAAGAAATCAAGTCTTTATACTGTAGCATCCCTTTGAAATAAGGGCAATAATAAAAACTCCACTGCTACTGTTGCTTTTGTATTGGTTATTTCATCAGTTCCTTTAACTATTTCATTCCCCAACTTCGAAATTTCTGGCATTCAAGCTATAAATGTATTATAGATCCCTATTCTTAAATCCTATCTAACACTAGGGAGCTTGTTGATCTAGTGAATCAGGTACCACCAACTAGTGGCCTTCAATACATTTTTGCATCATGATGCTGAAATACATTTAAATGAAATAGATGAGCAAATTACCTTCCATCCATTCCCAAGACTGTAATTCCCAATTATCTCACCTAATATTTGGCCCCAACCAAACAAAGTTGTCATTATATTTTTATTGTTGGAGTAAAACAGTAAAGATATAATGACAAATTTTCTGCCTCATGTGCTGTGGCTGCTTCTTGTTCCAATGAACCTTGATTTAGGATGTGTGTGCCATTTTCTGCTGTCTCAGGTGACAACATGTCTGGGGATAACCATGAAGAGATGCAAATCTTCACAGAGAATGAGTATGGTATTTGCTGGCAGCTTTGGCCGCTGGCTTAGATGTCTTGAAAAGAGGATTACAGAAATTCAGGAAGGGCCAAGCTATGTTTGGCTAGTAGTTGTGGTCATTATATGCCATCTCTAAGATTAGAGATACCAGCTGCAACAACAGGAAATAAATATTGACCGCCATGTGGATGGCCAATGTGAGAACCTAAATCATAGACTAGATTGAATTTTTGTCTGACCCAACAGACTATTCTCTTCTTGTGACTGTTCATATTGCATAATAACAAGTATTCAGCTGGGAAACCAAGTATGAATAAGAGGATAAACTGTAGATTATCAATCAAGTATCATTTTGCTGATAGTTTCTCCCAACTCCTGTATTGCATCTTAGATTGCATGGCAGTAGCAAATAACCATACATTAGGAATTGTGTCTTTGTTATTAATTATTAAAAAGGATTTCCCCACTGTCTTTCATGTGCCAAAAGTCTTTTAGCTGATCAAAACTTCCAGGCAGCACCTCTCTTAATATACCTGCTGAGTTCTGACTTTTCCATCTGGATCAAATCCCATTTGCATCTTCTTTTCTTGCATTTTTGTAGATCTGGCACATGCTATTGTTATTTGCAGACCGCTCAAAGCTTTTCCATGCAATGAGGCATACTCTTGGAAAGACACCAACGCATTAGTATATACTGAAGCAACCGTTCTGTTTCTTCCTTATTCCCTTGTCAGATTTCTCTGCTACAGGAACTAATATGCTGTAGATTTTTCATTTAAAATGTGAAGACATTAGGAGCAGGTAAATGTAACCCTGTAGATAGGGATTATTTGGCAGACAGTTTCCATCCATTCTTGTCAGCATAACCAATAGTGTGGTATTATAAGATTTGCTGTGGAAAGATATCTGGAGGGTCAAAGTTGCCACTAATGCTCAGAATTTGGAAAATAATCACAGTGGCTGAAAGATTTTGGGAGCTGCCATATAAAATATGTATTTTTTGCAAATTCTGCCTCTGCTATACACACATCCAGAGATGCATGTTTACCACTATGACAATTATGGCCAGGTGCAAATGAAAACAGGGTTGTTGTTTTTTGCCTTTAACAGTTATAGATAAGAGAGGATTTTAGCAGGTGCAGCTGGCCAGTCTTTGATCAGAGCCAGCTATTAGAGCTTCAAGATCTCTATCTCCTTGTACCCAACTTCCCTAACTGTGAACAATACCAAATGGAAATTATACCATTTCCAACTCAACTAGAAACAGTGCCACTTACTGCAATAGACCATGGCTGCGGGGCAATTTATAATACAAACATTCTCATGTTATTTCAGAAATTATCCTACTGTTTTCAGTACAGACAAAGGGTCTTCAAAATGTTTCTGCACTTTTAAATTTCTGTTGGAAACAGTGAGTGGAGGAGTAGTAGTAATTGGTCATGTCTGAGAGTGTCACGTGGTTAGTCTGTCTGGCAAGCTGGCTGACCTTGCATTTGAGTGTAAGAGTTGTCATGATGTGGTGAAGAGGGCTTCAAAACTTGCAAATTACCTCAAAGAGGAACAGCGTTCTCATATACTTTTCTGTGGGCAGAAGATGTGCCGGAAGCATATGCACTCTGTAGTGGGATAATTCTCTTTTGTTGCATCCCATCTATGAGTGAATTGAAATGTTTGAATACGGCTGTACTAGTGTGATGGAGGCAGAGTGCTCCAGATGTCCAGCTACAGCCACAGCCACGAGGAATGAATAGAACTGGTTCATGATCACAGAAGAATAACAGTAGAAAAGATTGCAGGAAAGATAAGTACAAGTGTTGAATCTGCCTATGCCCTGATTCATGACAGCCTTAAATTCAGTAAAGCCAGGTGGGTGTCTAAGCCACTGATAGAGGAGCATAAGTCATGATTATGTGAAAACAGCAATGCATCAGTGATTGCATGATCAACCCAAAACATTTTTTGCAGATAGCATTTAAAAGTTGGGATGATTCTGGGAAAAATGTATTGCAAAGGAAGGTGACTGCGTAGAAAAGTGATGTGGTGTTGTAGACAGCTTGGTAAGTGTGGATGAGGAGATGCTGGTAGAAGGCTCAGTAGTAGGGATGGAGCCAGCAGCTCTCTCAGACCATCATCTTTGAATCATCATCATCATCATCATCATCATCATTATTTTTCTCTCCGCAAGGAGACTCAAAGAATCACCCATGGAAGAAGCTACTACTTCTCAGCCCGCGGAACAAGTGCAAGCGAGTTCCTCTGCGCACACAGGCTAAAGAAGAGTTAACTGTTCCAGCTTTCATGGATCTGGGAAGAGAGAGGTCTCAGCTACACAGGTACTCAAGAGTAGTTGAGAAGAGAGCCAGTAACAGGTAATACTTGTGGATTTATAATTTAAGGAACGAAAGCCTGGCATTTTGTTGCTTGCTGAAACATCAGTTCTAGAAGCTACGATCTTGGACTCTTGCTATCTCGTTGTGCTGGAATTACATAAGTTCCATTTCCTTTTGTTAGGTTGCCTAACAGTTTCCAAGTAGCCATTTTTTTTTGGTTAGTTTCATGAGGGTGGAGTTTAAGAAAACCTTTCCTGGTTTGTGTCAGTAAATTTTCCCACCCCTTTTGCCTGAGGAAAGGGAGCCATTTTAGATCAGAATTATTATCACCAGGGAATCTTAGGTGCAAGCAGGCCTGTAGCCAAGGGGGGGGGGGGGTAGGGGTTCAAACCACCCCCGAAATTTTTCAGGTTAAAAAAAAAAACCTGGTTTACTCATGAATTTTAACTGGTTAACCAAATCCCCATGCTAAGTCTATGAGACGCAAAAAATTAAGAGTCCCTTCAGGCACTATCTCAAGCAGATATTGACAGGTCTGTAGCGGTGGGGGTGGGGGTGGGGGTGGTTAGGGGTTCAAACCCCCACCCAAATTTTCAAAACCCCCTCTGAAATTTCTTTCTGGCTATGGCCCTGGGTGCAAGATGTGTCTGCAGTTGGTCCCAGTGAGATCCAGGCTTGGACAAGCCATTTCAAGTCAATTTTAAACCAATAATAACCAATTAACATCTTGGTTATTGGGTCTCAGAGGCCCCAATACCAGAGACAGCAAACAAGGAAAATTTTCTTCTATTCTTCACCTCAAGAATCATTCACTACCACAGCTTCCAGAACAATTGGTTACCCTTCAAATTTTAAGTATGAACTTTGTTGTGGGGAAATCAAGTTAGTGCCTGGGTGGAGAAAGACACAAGACCAGTTAATAAATTGTTCTTTAAAGCAATAACGTGGACATTGCTCCTGTGGGGTTCCTTCTTCAAATAGGAAGGTAATCCAGCATCCCCCAAGCTGATAGAAGATTAGGACACGTTAATGCTAAAGACATCTAAAGCAGCTTGGGTGCGACAGCACACTGGTTTTTCCTGAACCCTGGACTTACCTTGGACCTTGGCTACAGATTCTGATTCAACTTTGCACTCTGGACACTCCAGTATTTGGCTTATGGAATGGACATTTGGCTTCTCTATTGTGTTATTCTGTTAATGTTTGACCCTCTGTTGAACTATCGGTTTGACCTTGGTCTGTGGATTATTTGAGGTTGAGGATTTCACATGTAATTTGTTTTTGAAATTCATAATAAATAGAGTTCAAATTGTAGAAACTTTCCCTCACACTTTCATTGCTTTAATTTATTTTCAGAAGAATGTCCGACTTCTATGATTCCATAGCATACTGGTGGGGGGGGGGGGGGGTAGAAGGTGGGTCAGCCTTATCTGCTCCCTCCTCCTTTTTCTGTTTTGCTTTTTCCGTACTGCCAGTAAGGGATTATGGGGGCAGCTGCTGTTTACTTTGTTTGTTGTAGGAAGGCACACACAGTTGCAGTAGGATTAGGCAGTGTGTATCCAATTGTTTCCCAGTATATACTTTTATTGCATTACTGACTGCAGATATGTCACTGACTGCAGATATGACACTGAAAACCTCTGTTTCTCAATCCCTCCTTTCACATCCTCTCAATGCCAATATTTCTTTAAAATTTATTCCAGAGAACGATGAATAAAAGGGGGATTGGGGAGGCATAAAAATACTGTAAAATTCAGGAATGACTATAGTCAGTATGCAGCACACAGATGCCATATAGATCACAGGGGTCAAATGTACTCATAAAAGACATTGTCATCTCTTTGTTCTTCATAGGTTTGTGGGGGTTGTGTGTTCTCTTATCCTGTGTTATTTGACTCTTACTTTTGAGAAACTACCAAGGGAATGGCAAAGCCATAGGCTTTGGATCCCAGGTTAAAAAAAGAAGAAGAAATTGCTTTGAATCTTTCCAACCCCCTCCCCCACTAGATGGCACTGAACTCTTTTTCTTTTTCAGTGGAAAGAAAAACCAGAGGAGGAAAAATGATTGTAATAAAAATACAGTGCAAGTCATTTCAATAAAAGCGGGGAAGCGAAAGACAAGCAAAGTGAAAAAATGCCTCTTGATATGAATGCAACATTCTCAACCACATCTTAACAGCATATTAACATCAATAGAATTGCTTCTAAATTAATGGCTAAAATAATAATGCCACTAAAACTGTGATCATATACTTATTTACTCAGGAGTGAATTTCATTGCATTCCATAGATCTTGCTTCCAGGAGGTTGTCACTGTGAGCATTATCAGGAAGTAAACTCAAGGGATATATACACCTTTCTCTGATGCCAACACACATTTTTGTACCTCAAATATTAGGTCTGTTTCTGGGTATAAGTGACCTGTGGATTCCAAAAATGGCAGCAGTTTCCTCCTATTCACTCTAGTTTTTGAGATATAGAACTTATGTTACATGTTAGTCACTACCTGCTCACCCATAGCAAATTATGATAATTAACCATACCTAAGAAACTAGAGCTGATGCATTCTAGCCAGTGCAGCTATAATCTGAATCAGTGTCCCAAACAACTCCAAGAAGAGCCCAAAAAATGAAGACACCAATACTTTTTTGTTGGCCTGTGTAATTACACAGAAGCAAACCCCAATGATTTCAATGGAGTTTATACTCAAGTAAGTGCATATTAGTCTTGCAGCCATTTCTTTGCAGACTGGACCTTTATACTCATTGCCTGGAAGTCAGCTTCATAGAACTAGGATGTGCTTATTTATAAGTCAAAATCTCCATACCACTCAGAGTTGAATATAGAGAAGGAATAGGATTCTGTGTCCTTCTTTACATGTGTTTATCAGAGAGATGCTGCCAGGTGCTATATTTGCCACCAGCTCAGCCTCCCCAGGTGAGGAGTGAAGAGTTTTCCCTTGAGACTTGAGGAGCAGCTCTCTAACAGTGCATATTCACTGCAGAATTAATGAAGTTTGACACCACTTTAACTGCCATGGCTCACTGCTATGGGGTCATGGGACTTGTAGTTTGGTGAGGCACAGCACCATTAGGCAGAGAAAGCTAAAGACCTTGAAAAATTACAAGTCTCATGGCCCATGGCAGTTAAAGTGGTGTCAAACTGCATTCATTCAATAGTATAATTGCACCCTAAGAGAGCTCCTCCTCCAGTCTTCATGGGATAAAACAAGAGCTGCTTCATGAGGCAGTCGCCTCTCTCTGCCTAAGAGTAGGGTCCACCTGTCTCTGCCTCCCCTCAATTCTTACTTTCACCAAGCTGCTACCAAGAGCCAATTCTGAATATAAAGTCACTTTCTCCTCTCTATTTCAGAAATTGACATTTTTTTTATATCAGGAGAGACTTGAGAAACTGCAAGTCGCTTCTGGTGTGAGAGAATAGGCCATCTCCAAGGACCTTGCCCAGGGGATGCCTGGATGATTGATGTTTTACCAATCTTGTGGAAGGCTTTTCTCATATCCCCGCATGGGGAGCTGGAGCTGATAGAGAGAGCTCAGCTGCTCTTCCCCGGATTCGAACCACCAATCTGTCGGTCAGCCATCCTGCCGACACAAGGGTTTAACCCATTGTGCCACTGGGTGCTCCTATTTCACAATAAAAGACCAGAAAAACTCAACAGAGAGGGGAAGGGGATTTAATAATAGTCTGCGGAGAAATGCTTCTCCCTTGAATAGTATTGACAAGACAACCCCATGAATTTTATAGAGTTTTTTTCCTCATTCAGAGGTTGTTTTGCCAGTTTCTTCCTTTGAAATATAGCCCACAGCACACCAGTATTCATGGATGGTCTCCTACACAAGTGTTAACCAGGGCTGACCCTGCTTAGCTTGCAAGACCAGAAAAGATCTTTTAGGGCAGAGGTGTCAAACTTACTTGCATATCTGTTTATTCAGAGGTGTCAAACTTGTGGCCCTCCAGATGTTTCAGACTCCAACTCCAAGAAGCCCTAGCCAGCTTGTCCAATGACCAGGAATTCTGGGAGCTGAAGCCCAAAACATCACTGTTTTAGAGCATTTAAATTGGGGAAAAGCTAATAAAGGATGATAAAAGTCAGATCTTTCAGGACCCTGGATAGAGCCATGTTTTCTTTAAATTGGGGAATATATACAGTAGAGTCTCACTTATCCAACATAAATGGGCTGGCAGAATGTTGGATAAGCGAATATGTTGGATAATAAGGCGGCATTAAGAAAAAGCCTATTAAACATCAAATTAGGTTATGATTTTACAAATGAACCACCAAAACATCATGATAGACAACAAATTTGGTAGAAAAAGTAGTTCAATACGCAGTAATACTATGTAGTAATTACTGTATTTATGAATTTAGCACCAAAATATCATGATATATTGAAAACATTGACTCCAAAAATGTGTTGGATAATGCAGAACATTGGATAAGCGAGTGTTGGATAAGTGAGACTCTACTGTACCTTGCAGGAATCAAAATTAATAATGCCCTGCCTGTCAGTGTTGAGCCCCCATCTTATAAATCGTTCTAGAGCAAGGGTCCTCAAACTTTTTAAGTAGGGGGCCGGTCCACAATCCTTCAGACTGTTGAGGGGCCAAATTATCATTTGAAAAAGAAATACGAACAAATCCCTATGCACACTGCATTTGTAGTGCAAAACAACTACAACAATGAAAGAACAATAAAATATTTTAAAATGAAAACAATTTTAACCAACATAAACCTATCAGGCCAATGAGATAGTCAAGTTAATTAGGATTGTTGTTGTTGTTGTTGTTGTTGTTGTGTGCCTTCAAGTCAAGTGGGTGAGCCTAAGTCTAAAATTATTTATTTATTCATTTACTACATTTATTTACTACATTTATATCCTGCCCTTCTCACTCTGAAGGGAACTCAGGGCAGCTGTATGTACATACAATATATTATATTATTAGCATAGCACAATATTAGCATTATATATTACTATATTGAACTATACCACTATACTGTAATATTATATGTAATATATAACATGTAATTAATACTATTATATGGTGTTATTATCAGTATTACATTGTATAACATGATAATATTATCAATATCATATGTATATTATTAAAACTGATATAAAATATTATATTATAAATGAGGGTGGGGGCCAGGTAAATGACCTTGGAGGGCCGCATCCGGCCCCCGGGCCTTAGTTTGGGGACCCCTGTTCTAGAGTTCAAGGGGAGGAGGAATCAACTCAGGCCCTATATACACTGCTGTGTGATCCAGTTTCTGAATGCAAATTATCTGCTTTAAACTGGATTATATGGCTGTGAAGACTCATATAATAAAGTTTGGAGCAGATATAACATGCATTCGGAAACTGGATTATATGGTCAGTGTAGATGGGACCTACTTTGGATCCAACCTACATCTACACCAGTCATGGGAAAACTTTGGTCATCCAGGTGTTTTGGACTTCATCTTCCACAATTTCTAACAGCCTGCTGGCTGTTAGGAATTGTGGGAGTTGCAGTCCAAAACACCCGGAGGGGTGAAGTTTGCCCACGTCTGATCTAGCGCAAACTTACCCAACATAACAAACTTTAAGTACTGATGGTGCTTCTTGGGGTTAGTATGGCATGATGCGAGTTGTAGTTAATCCACAACTTTATGCATTTTGTACAATTAACACATTGGCTTTTTCAAATAACGTCGGCAGTGCTGGGTACCCAAGCTAGTTATACCCTAAATCCCATTATTCCATAGCATTGAATCAGGGCATAACGCCAAGCTGCATTAATTTTGCAGTGTATAACTGTATATGCATCCCTAGGGGTTGAAACTAGCTGCATTTTTCCCTGGGAACGAGATGGATGCGATGCGAAGGGGGAAATGTTGCCTTTGGAAAGGGACTTCTGCGAGGGACCAAAACCATATATTTTGGCCACCAGCCTCGGCATGACGTCACAAAGGAAGGCACCTGGCCCCGCCCATTTGGAAGGAGGGGGGGCAAAGATCTCGGAGCGGGTCGGAGCAAAAACCCGGATCTGGAGGTAGATAATGGAGTCAGCCGCCTTTGTCGGGCTTGAGCGTAGAGTCTTTCTTTCCTTCTGGCAAATGAAGCATTTGCAAGCTCTGCGGCGATAGACTGGCTGAGCTACTTACTCCTCCGGAAAATGTAATAATAAGCAGGGACTCCTCGCTTTGTCTAGCAAAGGAATCTTGAAGTCAGGGGATCTTCCCTATTTACATATTTCTTTCCCTTTACCACCTGTTTGTGGGAACAAAGAAAGCAGGAAGAGCGTGGGAATGCTGCTTCCTGGCCAGAAGAGAAGGTGATAGTACAGGCTGAGCATCGCTTATCTAGAATCCCATAATTATCCTTGTGCAGAGAAATAGCGGGGTAAATAATAATAATGATAATAATAATAATAATAATAATAATAATAATAATAATAATTAATAGTAATATAATAATAATAATATGATGATGATGATTATTATTATTATCATTATCATCATCATTATTATTATTATTTGTGTTGTTGAAAGCTTTCATGGCCAGAATGACTGTGTTGTTGAAAATTTTCTGGGCTCTACGGCCATGTTCCAGGAGAATTCTCTCCTGACATTTCACCCACTTCTATAACAGGCATCCTCAGAGGTTGTAAGGTCTGTTGGAAATTAGTCAAGTGGGGTTTATTTATCTTTGAAATGTTGAGGGTGGGAGAGAGAACTCTTGTCTGTTTGAGGCAGGTGTGAATGTTTCAATTGGCCATCTTGATTAGCATTGAATAGCCTTTCAGCTTCAAGCTCTGGCTGCTTACTTCTGGGGGAATCCTTTGTTGGGAGGTGTTAGCTGGCCCTGACTGTTTCCTGTCTGGAATTCCCCTGTCTTCTGAATGTTGTTATTTATTTACTGTCCTGATTTTAGAGCTTGTTAACACTGGTGGCCAGATTTTATTCATTTCTGGGGTTTCCTCCTTTCTGTTGAAATTGTCCACATATATGTGGATTTCAATGGCTTCCCTGTGTAGTCTGACGTGGTGGTTGTTAGATTGTGGGCAAGTCAACACAAATCAAGGAACATGAAAGGCACTGCAGACTGACCCACCTGGGCACAGCATATTATTTGAGTACACAGAAATACTGCTCTAAGAATCACAATGTTAGACTACACCATGTCGAACTACACCATGGCAGACTAGCCATCTCCAATAGTATGTCTACAGTGTAAAGTTAATGGCTTCCATTGCCATGGCTCAATGCAATGGGATCCTGGGAATTGTAGTTTCACAAGATCTTTAGCCTTCTCTGCCAAAGAATGCTGGTACTTTACTGAGCAACAACTTCCATGGTTCCATAGTATTGAGCTATGGCAGTTAAAGTGGTGTTGAGATACATTTACTCTACAGTGCAGATGCACCTCAAGATACGATATTATAGTGCTATACACAAAGGGGTTGGGTTTAGCACAGTGGGCTAAACCGCTGTGCTGCAGAAAAATCCTGCTGATCAAAAGGTCAGCAGTTCAAGCCCGGGTTGGGGAGAGCACCCGCCATCAGCCCCAGCTCACCTGCCCAACTACCAGGTTGAAAGAAGAAGTGTGGGTAGATAAATAGGTACCACTTTTAACGGAGAGGTAATAAAGTCACCCTTAAGGACAACGATCGGGAGGAAAGTTCTTTGGCATGGAAGATGGAGTGACAGCACACCCCCCCCCCCCCCCCCTGGCCAGAGTCGAGCACAGCCTCCAGGATGCCGGAAATAAGATGGGGAAAACCGCCTTTACCTCTGTTTGTGTTGTATGTCCTTGTTAATTGTATAATCAGCACTGAATGTTTGCCATATGTGTGCCCTGTAAGCCACTCTAAGTCCCCTTCAGGGTGAGAACGGCGAGGTATAAATACTGTAAATAAATAAATAAAATACACAAATGCAGGTATATTTCCATTTTTTTAAAAAGCCAAAATCCCACTTCTGGCCCCCATCCATTTTGGATAAGGGATATTCAACTTGAATTTGAAAGCTCACAGGTTTGTCAAGGGAGGTCTTCTTCACGACTCTAATTTTAGAATCATCTTTTTTGGTAATTAATAGCAATGGGAGCTGCATGGATTCATAAGATATCACTTATTTGCCCTGCAAGGAGGTAGAGACAGGGAAAGCTTCACTTGCTGAACTTCTGCAGCTTAGAGAGATTTATAAAACATGCTAAAATTGTCTCTGTGCACAGGGTTATTCATACTCAATGTTGTCCACATTTTGAAGTATCCCCCAACCAGGAAAAATACTTACATTGTGATTCTATGGCAATGAGAAAAGAATATGAAGGTTGCCCTGCTGTTGTTGCCAGGGCTGGGCTGTGAGTCTGAGAGTCTGAGAGGCAGGTTGCCAGGCACCTGTCGCTCCAGAGGGTGAAGGAGGGCTGGCCTGATGACTAAGCCAGCTACTTCAAGAAGCTGAGTTGAGATGTTATTATAACACATACACAGTTATCTGCTATTGTAATATCTTTACTACCCAGGACACAGAGGAATTGTTTTCTATCTCTTCTGACCAAATAATTTCCCTGGCTTGGGTGTACCCAGACTTGGGTGAATTGGAAAGTCCCATTTCCTACCACAGCAAAATGTCTTGGACCTGTCTGACAATAAAGGTGACTGTCAGTACTACAGTCAGTGAGAAGTGAAGGGGTGCATTTACACTGTCTAATGAATACAGATTGGCACCACTTTTATTGCCCTGGCTCAATGTTATGGAATTATAGGGTTGGTAGTTTGGTGAGCACCCATACATTGGCAAAGGAGGCCAAAGACCTTGTAAAATGACAGCTCTTAGGATTAGCATTTAAAATGGTGTCAAACTGCTTTAATTCTGCAGTATAGATACACCCAAGGACCAATTGGAAAGCAGGGCTGAGGAGCAAACCAGGATCAAGAAACAGTCAGAAATCTACATTTTAAAGGAATTATCCAGTGTTCTGAAACTTACCATGAAATAGGGTCTGTGCCCTAACAAGCCCCTTTAAATTTCAGTTCCAATTCCGCTGCCCACTGACATGACAGTTTCCACCCATCATCAGAAGGAGAGCCTAATGTCTGAAGATACTGAGCTAAGCAGGCTATATTTGAAAGTCTTTCGTGTTAGAGATGGAGCATGCCCATTTTCTGCTGATCCACAGGATCCAAACCAATGGATTTCAACAATAGAAAAAGAGATTCCAATTCAACATTAGAGAGAACTTCTTCATGGTTCTACAGGGCCGGTCTGTGATGCAGCTGGTTAGTAGCCAGCTGCAATAAATCACTATTGACTGAAAGGTCATGAATTTGAAGGCAGCCCATGTCGGATTGAGCGCCTGACCATTAAAAATAGCCCAGCTCATTGTTGACCTAAGTAACCCAAAAGATAGTTGCATCTATCAAGTAGGAAATTTAGGTACCATGTATGCGGGGAGGCTAATTTACCTAATTTACAACACCATAAAAAATCGTCTAGCAGCATGCGGAAAGGAATGAGGAAGTAATCCACCAAGGACTCGGTGTCACAGTGGATGTTGAAGCAGCAGCTCCCCCTGTAGCCGGAATTGAGCATACCTTCATGAAGCCTGGAAGCTGGAAAATGTTAAATTGCCTCTGTGTCTCCGTCTCTGTCTCTGTCTGTATGTCGTATGGCATAGAACGTTTGCTATGTATATGTACATTGTGATCCGCCCTGAGTCCCCTTTGGGTGAGAAGGGCTGAATATAAATATTGCAAATAAATAAATAAATAATCGGGGATCAGAATCATGATGTTGTAAGACTGCAACTCCCATCAGTCCTAGTTAGCACAAACAATAGAGAGAAATACTGTGCATTTTGATTCAGCACACAGTTGCAACCCATGTGGCAACAGCATTCAACAGTAGACTGTCTTGGTGGATCGTGGAGTGCATCCACACTGTAGAATTAATGCAGTTTGACATCAGTTTAACGACCATGGCTCAATGCAATGGAATCCTCAAAGTTGAAGTTTTAGAAAATGTTTAGCCTTTTTTTGCCAAAGACTGCAGGTGCCTCATCAAACTATAGCTCCCATGATTCCAAAGCATTGAGCCATGGGAGTTAAAGAGATGTCAATCTGCATTACTTCTACACTGTGGATTCTTCTTTGTTAAAAGGATTTTCAATGGGATGCTTTAGCTGTGAATTCCTACACTGACAGGAGCAAACTAGATGGTCCTGTGATTCTTTGAATTCTTTAAATCTGGCCATGCTCTGTCAGGCTGATGACAGCTATAGATGAAACCATCTGGGTGTCTAAAGATTCTTTTGTTCTCCCATACTCTGTAATAGCAGTGGTTTACCACTTTTTGAGACAGCCGTTTTATTGGACGTGTCAAAAAAATGGGGCAAAACATCCCTTTAGTTGCTAAGCATCCATAAAACCTGAAGTGGCTGCAGAGAGCATTTGGTGGCTTAGCAACCACAAGTCAAGCTGTCCTGCATTGTCTGGGCATGCTGCTGATTACAGCCACACTTTGAGATTCTGGAATCTGCTGGAGCAGAATAATGAATGATTGTGTATTGCAGGAACAGACAACATGGACTATTATTTGATTGCCACTCCCACAATCCCTCAATATTGGCTACTGTTGGATTAGGGGACGTTTCCCAGGGTGCCAATTCCCCTTTGGAAGGATAGATATGGCTCAGTGAAAAGGCAATCTCATTTAGCGGAATTTGCTGAGAAATGTGCTGAATTTCTTGAATACCCCCTCTGGGATTAACTTCTATATATGCAAAGCAAGCAGGCATTATTCAAGTGATATCGCTGAAAAGTTTACTAGTTTCATCCAGTGGGCATATTCTCACAATAACCTCAGAGCAAGCCCTGCATTCTCTTGGGACATACTGCTGTGCTTGTTGCACTTTTCAATCATTTTCTGACTATCATAAGGTTTTCTTGATAAGATTTGTCCAGAGGAGGAGTTGCCCCTGCCTTTCTCTGAGGCTAAGAAAGTGTGACATACCCAATGGGATTCCATGGCCAAGTAAGTATTTGAACCCTGACCTTCAGAGTTATATTCCAATGCTCAAACTATGACACTACACTGACTCTCCTGAGGTATATTGCCCAGTTGTTTCTGGACAGATGTTGCAAGGAGCAGTGTTTTAATATAAAGGTCTTCTATTAAACTGTGGGATGATCACAGTTTTGTCTACACATATTTCTGGAAAATGTTTAGGATTGTGTGCCTGTAGAAATATTCCTTTCCACAGTAATTCAAAATCCTTGTTGATTTGCATGGAGATGCTATGAGTGGTAAGCAACTACAGTAATTCCCTCCTCTTCTTGTAAAATGGGGACATGCCCCATGTTGACTCAGCAGTTGTGGTATCATGCTTTTGTGAGTGTGCATTAACAAAAATATATCAGAATTCAAAGAGATAGCAGTGTTGGTCTGTTTCCGCATACAAAGCCAGGCAGGAATCCTGCAGCACCTTTGAGATGCATCTGATGAAATGGAATGTAGTCCACAAAAACATTTTCCCCATCACTTAGTCCCAAAAGGCACTGCCCAATTATTTTACATAATGTAACAATTTGTGAAAAGGGCTTTGAAGACTTACGATTTGCAGACTTTGGAAGCATATTGTCAACATGTGCTTCTG
The DNA here is from genome assembly GCF_035594765.1 of Anolis carolinensis. Classification (NCBI taxonomy): domain Eukaryota; kingdom Metazoa; phylum Chordata; class Lepidosauria; order Squamata; family Anolidae; genus Anolis; species Anolis carolinensis. The sequence goes on from NC_085845.1 coordinate 182,041,574, forward strand.
AACCCGAGTATGGAGACATTTCTCCAGATTGTGTGCCATTTCCTTCTGATCCATAGTTTCTCCAATGCAAGAATCAAGGCACTGCTTTTATTTTTCTCCACCCCTCCCATTAGATGAATCTACCCCAGGCATGGGCACACTTGAGCACTCCAAGTGTTTTGGACTTCAACTCCTACAATTCCTAACAGCCGCTAGGAGGGCTGACGTTTGCCCATGTCTGATCTGCACTGTAGAATTAATGCAGTTTGACTCCACTTACCTGCCATGACTCAATCCTATGGAATCCTGAGAGTTGTAGTTTGGTGATGAAACAGCCCTCTTTGGCAAAAGAGGCTAAAGAACTTCTAAAATGGGTCCCCAAACTAAGACGTGTGGGCCAGATGTGGTGCAACAAGGTCCTTTACCAGTCTCATGCCTTAACCTTTAGATTTAGGGTTGTCTTCAGTCTGAAAGGATTTGACCCCACCTTAAACTTTAGACTTAGGGTTGCCTTGGAAATGACTTGAGGGCATACAACAAAAACCATCCTAATTAATTTGACTTATCAGCCAAAAGCAGGCCTACACTTCCCATTGACATACTGGTAAGTGAATGTTGGTTAAAATGGTTCTTCATTTTCAATATTCTATTGTTCTTTTATGTTCTTTTTGCACCACAAATAAAATATGTGCAATGTGCATAGGAATTGGTTCATGTTTCTTTCCAAATTATAGTCTGGGCCCCCCAACAGTGGGCTTAAAACCACTTCTTTCCATGGGTTCCTATTGTTCTGCACCAAACCCCATAGGATACAAGAGATAGTGGTCCAGGATAAAACCATTTTTTTCCATGGGATCCTATTGTTCTTGCCCAAACCTCAAAAGATACAAGACATAGTGGTCCAGGTTAAAACCACTTCTTTCCATGGGATCCTATTGTTCTGCATCAAACCTCCTATTGTTCTGCATCAAACCTCATAGGATACAAGTGATAATGCTCCAGGTTAAAACCACTTCTTTCCATGGGATCCTATTGTTCTGCCCCAAAGCTAATAGGATACAAGAGAGAACAATCCAGGTTAAAACCATTGCTTTCCTTAGGATTCATGCTTCCCCATGCTTCAGGACAAAGCCTCATTTATTGTAATCAGAAATAAATATTTCACAATATATAATTAATTACATATTGTTTTTGTGAGCAATCACTATGCTTTCATTGTGTTCATTGTAACAATGAAAATAGATCCTGCATATCAGATATTTACATTATGTTTCATAACAGTTGCAAGATTATAGGGATGAAGTAGCAACGAAAATAATAATATTATGGTTGGGGGTCACCACAACATGAGGAGCTGCATTCAAGAGGCTGTGGCTTTAGGATGGCTGAGAAGCACTGGCTTCAAGCGTTCGAGGTTCTGAAACTCCAGCTCCAGTGATGGCATAGCAAGTGGTGCCAACCTGCCCTGGCTCTCTGGATGTGGAGGAAGGAGTGCAGTTTATCTTTAAGGAGGCGAGGGAAGCATCAGGGATGGGGCTCACGTTGCCCGGGTGACATCACTGCCTTTGGGCTCCGTCTCCGCTTCCCCGCCTGGCTCGGCTTCGGTTTGAGCAAGGCCAGATCCTTCCCCAGGCGGAGGGAAGGAACCGGAGTCACCCCGAATTGGGGAGGTGGTTGATTTCCAAGGAAGCGGGGACTCAACCGGCTGCAGACGCCTTACAAAGAGAGATTGAGAGAGAGAGAGAGAGAGAGAGAGAGAGAAGAGGGCAGGGCCATGCCATCCCTAAGCCTCCCTTTTCGGGGAGCTCGCCTTGCCTTCCTTCCGCCGCGACGTGGGTGAGTTGATTCCCTTCAAAGGCGGGGGAGAAAGGAGAAAGGAGAAAGGAGAGAGAGGAGAAGCGGAGGAGGGAAGATCCATCCAGGTAGCAGCCGAAAGTCGGTCTGGAAACGGCTCTAATTTGGCTGCGGACGGAGGGAGAACGAGGAAAACGGCTCAAGGAGGAAAGATAGATGTAAACAAAGCAAAGGCGAGGAGGAGGAGGAAAGCTTCAGCTCTTGTGTCTGGACGGCTCGGAGGAAGAGGAAAGCGGCTTGGAGGGGAAAAAGACATGCAAATGAACCAAAGGCCAAGAGGAGATAGGCTTGGATTGTGAGTCGGAAAGTATATCTAAGTATCTATCTATCTAAGGTAAAGTAAAGGTAAAGGTTTCCCCCCTGACCTTAAGTCTAGTGGTGTCCGACTCTGGGGGTTGGTGCTCATCTCCATGGCTAAGCCGAAGAGCCGGCGTTGTCCGTAGACACCTCCAAGGTCATGTGGCTGGCATGACTGCATGGCGCGCGTCTATCTATCTCTACATGTAAATAGATCAAAGGCTAAAAGGAGGCAGAACTCAGCCCCGTCTTGGAAGGTGGATCGGGCCTGACTTCAGCGCACTCTTGGACTGTGGAAACGGACTGGAAGGACTGTGGGTCGGGAAAACGGACGGGAGGGTCAGAGCTCTAACTATCCATCTCTATCTACATGTAAATAAATCAAAGGCGAGTAGGAGACAGACCTTGGAAGGTGGATCGGGTTATTGGACTGTGGATCGGAAAAACGGACGGGAGGGAAATAGATCTAACTATCCATCTCAATCTACATGTAAATAAATCAAAGGCTAACAGGAGACAGACCCTGGAAGGTGGATCGGGCGTGATTTCAGAACACGGTTGGGCTGTGCAAACGGACTGGAGGGGGAAAAAATACATACCTATCTGTATAGATAGAGAAAGAAATCAAAGGCGAGGAGGAAACGGGGATTGAGGAGCCCCTTGCTCGGAATAGGACCCCTTTGGCCCCTCCCTGCCCCATTTCCGTCCGCCTGCTCTCCTTCGGCGTGGGATTCTCTCTCTCTCTCTATCTCTAGGCTTCCGCCTGGATAAATAAACAGAGACCCAGAGTCGGGGAAAGCAGCCTTGAATCGGGAACGGAGAGAGAAGCAAGAGAAGGAGAAGAAGCCAGGAGACAGAGGAGGAAGAGGAGGGAAAGGAAAGGAAGGAAAGAAAGGAAAGGAAAGACTCCCTCTCGCCCTTCTTCCTTCTTCCTTCCTCTCTCCCAGGCTCCATCTACCGAGGCCTCCTTCTTGGCTGTGTTTTCCTTGCAGAGGAGAGAAGCGCGATGTTGGGGCTTTGCTGCAAAGCGGCGGGAGGGCTGCTCGGGCTTTTCAGGGAGAGCTAAGAGGAGGAAGGCTCTGCTTCTGGAGGAGGAGGAAGAAGAGGCTACGACAGGGAAGCATCCCTTCCTGCACTTGCTTGTGTTTGGCTGCTTTTTTTAAGGAGAGGGGCGTCCAAATGGCCAGGCGGAAGAAGGAGAGGCGCCTCACCCGCCGCTGAGGCTTTGAGGATCCTCCAAGCCTGAAGGAAGAAGACCTACACTCGCCTTTTCCTTCCTTCCTTCCCTCCCTCGTGGGAGTCTTATTATGCTCCTGGGCCGGCCCTGAAGCCATGGCTGCGGGCAGGCTGCTCCTGTACGCGGGGCTGGCGCTGGCCCTCTGCGCCCTGGGCATGCTGGCCGTGGCGGTCTGCTCGGACCACTGGTACGAGACGGACGCCCGCAAGCACCGCGAGCGCTGCAAGAGCCTCACCACCCGCAGGAACGACCCGGGCTTCATCTACAACTCCAACAACAACCTCCCGCTCCGGGCCAGCCGGCCCAAGCTGGACCGCTGGGAGGGCAAGCTGCTCCTGGCCCGCAACCGGAGGCAGCTCTTCGCCCTCAGCGCCGTGGATGAGTGCAACCGGCAGTACAACTCCACCAACATGGGCCTCTGGAGGAAGTGCCACCGCCTCGGCTTCGACCAGGACCTGGAGGAGCTCATCGCCAAAGGTAGGCACTGGCAGATCTCTCTCTCTCTCTCCTGCCTCACATCAGGCAGGCATGGGCCAACTTGGGCCTTCCAGGTGTTTTGGACTTCCACTCCCACCATTCCTAACAGCCTCAGGCCCTTTCCTTTTCCCCCTCAGCCGCTTAAGCGGCTGAGGGGGAAAAGGAAGGGGCCTGAGGCTGTTAGGAATGGTGGGAGTGGAAGTCCAAAACATCTGGAGAACCCAAGTTGACCCATTCCACCCCCTATATCAAAGGGCGACATCAAGCTTGGAATTCAAAACACATTTCCACATTTATAATTAATGTATGTATTTACAATATTTAGACACCGCCTTTCTCACTCCCAAGGTGGTTTGCAACATATTGATGACAGAAATTCAGTGCCAACATACATACATCATAGGGAAAAAAATCATAATCACTCAACACTAACATATAGCTATGAATTCAAATCATTAAAACCATCAAACGTATGCATACACAACATTTAAACACTAAGACCAACATACATATAATGCGGGAGAAAAAAAAATCATAATAACTACATGCCAACATCTATATATATAAAAGAGTGATGGCATCACGGCAGCAGACAAAACAACAAAAGTAAACACCTCACAACCTCGAAAATCGACATCACAACCCCTCATCCATGCCTCTAGGTTGATACAACAAAAAGAAAAGAAAAATAAAGTCCTAATTAGAGGGAGAGGAATAATTGTTTTTATCCAATTGCTGCCAGTTAGAAGGCTAAGCTCCGCTCATTTGGTCTCCTAGCAACCCACTCAGCCCAGGGGAGCCTTTACCTTAACTACCACCAATTCCTCAATACTTTATTTCCCATACCACCATACTTCGCCACAGCAACGCGTGGCCAGGCATAGCTAGTATAGCTATAAATTAAAATAATTAAAACCATCAAATGTATGCATACGCAACATTTAAACACTAAGACCAACATACATATAATGCGGGAGAAAAAAAATCATAATAACTACATGCCAACATATAGCTATAAATTAAAATGTTTAAAGCCATCAAATGTATGCATACACGACATTTAAACACTAAGACCAACATACATATAATACAGGAGAAAAAAATCATAATAACTAAACTCCAAGATATAGCTATAAATTAAAATAATTAAAACCATCAAATGTATGCATACACAACATTCAAACACTAAGACAAAGCACTGAAACATTATAATATAAATATTAAAGGTAAAGGTAAAGGTTTCCCCTGATGTGACCAACTCTGGGGGTTGGTGCTCATTTCTAAGCTGAAGAGCTGGTGTTGTCCATAGACACCTCCAAGGTCATGTGGCCGGCATGACTGCATGGAGCGCCCTTACCTTCATGCCAGAGCAGTACGTATTGATCTACTCACATTTGCATGTTTTCGAACTGCTAGGTTGGCAGGAGCTAACAGCGGGTGCTCATTCCACTCCCGGGATTTGAACCTGGGACCTTTTGGTCCGCAAGTTCAGCAGCTGAGTGCTTTAACACACTGTGCCACCAGGGGCCCCTAACATATGCATATGCAACATTTAAACACTAAGACCAACATACATATAATACGAGGAAAAATAATAACTAAACGCCAACATATAGCTATAAAGTAAAATAATTAAAACTATCAAACGTATGCATACGCAACATTTAAACACTAAGACCAACATACATATAATGCGGGAGAAAAAATCATAATAACTGAACGCCAACATATAGCTATAAATCAAAATAATTAAAACCATAAAAGGTATGCATACACATGTAAACACTAAGACAAAGTACCGAAACATCTTAATAAAAATATTAAAATCACATTAATATTATTATAATATATACAAGGTGCCACCCAAATCTTCATATATATATATGTGTGTGTGTGTGTGTGTGTGTGTGTGTGTAGTACTATATTTTCATATTATATCTTGTCAATAAAGGGTACATTCAGCTGCAGTTTCCCCACCTATGGTGACTTTTGGGTCGCTCTGTATTTTCACCCTCATAGAATCATAGACTTGGAAGAGACCTTATGGGCCATCCAATCCAACCCCCTGCCAATCCCCTGCCCATTATGTACTCCATGTATACAATTATTTTTTCAGAATTCTCAGTTAACTGGAATTCAGGCAGTCAGGACTCTCAAGCCACTGGCAAATCAAACTGAAAAAATAATACATTAAATAAAAATATGTTTTTATAATACACTGGGTTACCTTCAGTTAAGTTGGTCTCAAATGCCTCAATTTGCTTTTATTTACTATTTCAATATTAATATCAAGTCAATACAGAGTTAGGAGTCATGGTGGTGGTGCAATGGGTTCAACCCTTATGCCAGCTGAACTGCTGACCTAAAGATCTAAAGGTTGTGGGTTCAAATCCGCTAGATGAGGTGAGCTTCCATCTGTCAGCCCCAGCTTCCCATGCAGGGACATGAGAGAAGCCTCTCACAGGATGGTAACACATCCGGGCATCCCCAGGTCAATGTCTCTGTAGACAGCCAATTCTCTCACACTAGAATTGGCTTGCAGTATATTCTCAATTCATCTATGACATGATAAAAATTACAGAGTTTATGACATGGTATAGTATGGGGTATAGTATTAGTTAGGCCTCTCAAGGAACCCAAAAACTACAGTTGTCCAGCATCTACCAGTCTCCATGGGTGCCAATTAACTGAGCGTTATACAATTTGTGTTATGCAAGTTGTAAAATCAGTAATTTTGCAATACATTGCATATACCAACAACACATTCATTCAAAACAACTTTCCCTGCCCCTCTTCCACTTGAAAGCAATCATCATAACATAAAGAAATTTCAAAGTTAAACTTGACTTCCCACCTTAAAGACAATGAAAATATTATCCTCATCCCACTAAGTAAGGCATGGGCAAACTTTGTCTCCCCAAGTGTTTTGGACTTCAACTCCGCTTAAGCGGCTGAGGGGGAAAAGGAAGGGGCCTGAGGCTGTTAGGAATGATGGGAGTTGAAGTCCAAAACACCTGGAAGGCCAAAGTTTGCCCATGCGAGCACTAAGTCCTTATCTTTATTCTACCTTACTATCTCAATATTTCAAAAATATTTTCAAGCCATGCATGGCTGAATCCATGGATGCCGAGTCCATGGATACAAAAGACAAATTGTACCGAGTCTGTTGAATTCAGTACAGTTTATTTTCACAGGCAAATGGAGGATGGGGCAAAATCAAAACATATTTAAGCCTGGTGCAAGCATCTACCCAACAGGTGGGCAAAGTATTGCCCTGTGGATCCCCATGTCTATTTTTCTGGCCCTTTCCCCACCAAAGAAAATAGTATGTGTATTTTGTCCCTTCTAGAAGCCTCTAGGAATAGCAGTTGATCTTATACTCCCAACACTTTTTATGATCCAAAATACCATTTTTTTCAAAGCCAGGACTCCCAAGGTTTTTATTTGTAATCCATGGAGCGTCCCCAAGGCAGAAAAATTGGACCCTTTGCAGCTGCCCATCTCAGTCTAGTCAAAGCATGGTTTTCTTGCTTCGGGTTGTGATGTCCACAATCTTATCCACTTGAGTAATGTTTTTGGCATTATTCTTGAGCCGGGAAAGATGGTTGGTGACAGTGCTCTGAAACGCTCAATCTAAGGATGAGGAAATTCAGTTGAGCTGCGGACTTATAGGAAGGGATTTGTAAGGTCATCAAACCTATCTTCTAATTTGTGTCTTGTTGTTTCCACGAGGCTGCACACATCACAGTGACATCCAGAATTCTGCCTTAATGCACGAACGGCAGAGCAAAGGCACAGAGCCAAGCATTTGGAATTGGACCCTGATTAGCTGAATCTGGCTAATTTTGTGGTCATTGCTAATCTTACACCAGAAAACTAGATTACTTCTGAATTAAACTAATAGGCTTCTATTAGCATCCAGCAGGAAGGAAACAAAGAGAAATGAGAGTGAATGAGTGAGTGAAAGAGAGGCGCTTAGTGGTTACAGGTTATTTACAAATGGATCCTTGAACTGCAATTGGCACCGTTATTGTTGAATGGAAGCAGCAAGAAAGCTCTAGAATGGATTCATTTTTCTTCATTTCCCCTCACAACACACATCTCCTGGCCTCAAACACCAACATATTATTATCTCTCCCCCCCCCCCCCAAAAGCATTTGGCTACCAATGATGGTCAATATGCCTGTACCAAATAACACAAAAAAGGAATTAGCAGTCGTGGAATATTGATCTGAGGGATGTGCATGTATTTACAAGATGTGTAAGGTAGAAGCAAAGTGTTTCTGCATGATTCCTGCCCACATGATTGTATTGCTGTGAAGCAAAAGCTCTTCCGATTGTTCTTGAGGTGCATTAAAGGGATCACCTTGCAAGGTTTTATTTTCTCGACACAGAGAATAGGCTTGTTTGCTTTCTTTTTCATCAAGCTTTTATTTTTGAAACGTTAAGAAGCTGCATCCCTCATTTAGCCAAGTTCTTCATTTCTAATCGTCTTCTGTGTAAATTCAAAGTAAATTTGCATAAATAAATATATAACTTGGCTCCCTTTGCTTTATGCAGTGATTCCAAAGGTCAGTGGTGAGACACAAAACACCCTGTAAAAAAAGCTAGGCATCGGAGTGGAAGCTTGTCATCTCTTTGTTCTGAGTTCAAATGCAATCTTAGGTTTAATAGCCTGGAGGCATTTCAGGCTAGTGGCTGCTTGGTGACTTCATCAAATGCATTCCTGGCTCTGTTCCATTTGGTAATGGGCAACTGTCCCTGATCAAAAGCTGTCATCACGGTTGGCATCCTGATTGGCAGGCTCAGCTGGGAAACTAAGGTTTCTTCCAGGTCAGGGTTTATTGACATGGTACTGAAAGGAATGATGGGAGTCTATCCTGGATGAATCTCTTCCCTCGATAAAGTGTGTAACTTGAGTCTCTACTGCATCTGGGTGGCAATAGCCACTGGCACTTGTATCCCTATGGTAAAAACTGAAAAAGGTGTTGCATTCTACTATGCAAGGCTGACTTACAGCTTGGCTCAGGAAACAAATTATTGGGTAGATCTGAGAAAACCTCGAGTCCTTAGTTTCACCAAGCCATTAGCAAAATAGAAATAGGACAGGCATGGTTATCATGAAGATGAGATTATAGAACCATGATTACTTGCCTGAGGGATAGGATGAGGTGCAAAACAAAACAAAATCCTGTATCAAAAATCCAGCCTGATATAACAAACAGAATATGTGAAACAGTCTGCTCTTCCCTGCTAGAATCCAATTTTAACAATCTATTCTTGCCTCGTGACTGTTGCTTATCATTTACACAATACTTTCAATTTGACAAGCACATTGTTCTTTTTATTTTATTTGCTGTCATTCTGTGTTAGACCTGAAAATTAGATTTTAACAGATACAGAACTAAGGCTGAGAGACAGTAGTATGTCCAAGGCTGCAGAGGGAGTTCAGTGATCAGATTGGCAGACTTGTATATGGGAAGTCATTATTCAAATCCCTGCCTGGAGGTAGAGTTCATTGGTTGACTTTGGGCAAGCAATTCTCTTAGGCAATTTGCCACCCAAGGTGAAGGTGAAATGTCCAAGATGATGAATGGAATCAAAGTCATAGGCTATTCCAATTTCATGGCAGGTGGTCTTTTCCAACTCTGTGATTCTATGATTCTATTCCAATTGAAATGAATGGTGCTTGCTAGTCACCAGTACCTGCATAAATCCTGTTGATCACTCAAAATGAGATTACTGAAAGTGGGACTAACATTGGATTTAGCTCAAATGGCAGATGGGCAGTTTGAGTTTAGGTCACTCCTTGCCCAAGCATTACTTTGGTTGTCAAAATTGCTTTTACTGGCCAGGACTGAAGAGAATTGATGTCCAGTAACTTCTGGAGTGCCATATTTTTCCTTCTGCTCCAATACATGCTATATAGCTCTTGAAAAGACTCCAGGAACCTCAGCTGGTCTAGAATGTAGCATATAGATCTTCAGAGCTGGTTATTGGTGCACATGATTCCTCTTTTCTAACAGTTTAATCAACTTCTGTGAGTTTTTATGTCAGCAAGTATTCAGTTTTTTTCAGTTAAAACCTAATTTATTTAGGACAGGGATGACTATTATGCAGTCTTCCATAATAGATAGAGGTAAAGGTTTTCCCCTGACATTAAGTCCAGTCGTGTCTGACTCTGGGGGTTGGTGCTCATCTCCACTTCTAAGCCAAAGAGTCGGTGTTGTCCGCCGACACCTCCAGAGCGGTATCTATTGATCTACTCACATTTGCATGTTTTCGAACTGCTAGGTTGGCAGAAGCTGGGGCTAACAGCAGGTTCTCACTCCGCTCCCTGGATTCAAACCTGCGACCTTTCGGTCCTCAAGTTTAGCAGCTCAGTGCTGCGCCGCTGGGAGATCTCTTCCAGAGAATAGTTAACTACAATTCCTAGGACTCCCCAGCATTGTTTTAAAAACTCTACATCTTGCAGTCTACTAATATATGAAAAGCCACACGACTTCCACCACCTGTTTAAAACCAAGACCTCAAGAGAAGTGTTTGTTCCATATGAGTTGCTCATTAAGACCAACTGGAGATGACAATATATGGAAGGCCATATGAATCCCACCTTTGGTTTCAGACCAAGATATCAAGAGTACGGTTTGGTCTTATATGAGCTTCTCATTAAAGCCAACCGGAGATGCTCTCTTTTATAACATTTGATATTCCAATTACATTTAGCCAGGGTGTAAGAGAAGAACTTCTGTACTATAAGCCTTGAGCTGGTGAACAAAGATATTTTGCCATTTGATCTAAATCATTAATGTTTAAAATTTCTTGATCTTGAGTTCTTGATTTGTTGATTTTGACATCGTTTTATCTGGTTTCTGTCACAATAAACCGGATAGGCGATATGGCGTTTCCCTATTGTTTTGGATCACAGATCTTGCAATCCCTAAGCATTGTTCTTGTTGTCTGTTTCTTATAGAACATAGTTCAAAATATTTGTTGGGTACCATGTTGCCTACTAGTGGTGTAAGCAATCTTGAGTTCTATGATATGAATGTTTTAAATAAGTTAATAAGATATAGAGAGAACTGAGTTAGAAATAGTGGTAATCTATAATTTTGATAGAAAGCATAATGGCATGTTTATAAAGATAGAGAACATAGGGATATCATCCTAAAACAGAACAAGATTCCTTTTGGATACAACTAAGGGAAAATATAGTTTAGCATTCTAGATCAGTAGTGATCAGCCAGATGCTTGGGAAAAGCCCACAAGCAGGATATCGGTGTAACAGATTTTTGTGGCATGTTATAAATCAGCACATTTATTAGGGAATTAGATTCATTGGATACACAATTATTCAACTATAAAGTGCAGTGCAGCTTTGGTGACAATTGAAGCCACAGACCACATTGAAAGATGAGCCAATGTCTGAAGCTCTGATGGTCTGGGTGGCATGCAACAGAGTAGTTCTATGTAGGTCTATTCTTCATAGGACAAGCACACTCTAGTTTCCATTCAAAATATTACATTGATATACATATAACAACAGATACAACATTATTCGAAAACATCCCAGTATACTTGGTCACTGACCTCAAGATGATTGTCCTTAAGCAAAGGAATTTCAATTCATCCATATCTTTATTTATATTCTACCTTTTTTCCAGGCTTGGGCTCAAGGCAGCTTATGAAAAGACAGTGAATACAATTAAAAACACATAGTTAAAAAGGCAAATGTTAAGATAAAAATAATATTAAAACAACAGAATTTTAGAGAAATACGGTAGTACAGAATGAAACTACCAAATAAGACATTCAAGTCTCTCTCCTCTGTCTTGATCAAGATTAAAAGCCTTTTGTCATCTACATATAATAATTATGTCCTCAGTAAAAGAATGTGTTATTACCGTACTCAACAACTGATTTGTGAATAATCACCATTAAGCCAGTTATCACTGTCTGAACTTTATGCATTTAAGCATGTATGTCTATAGTTCTGTCAGCTGGAGATAATGCCTGTGCATCCAATGAAGTGGATGGGGGTCCATGAAAGTTTATACTGTTTTTAAAATGTTAATTAGTAAGGGGCCATAAGCCTCTGCATCTCTCAAGCCCTAACAGCTGACAGATTTAGGGAGAGTAATAATTCAGGTGATAAAAATGCACAAAGGGAACAAAATTAGGAAGAACTGAAGACAAGGAGGGGATCTGAATAGTTTAGGGGCTATAATGAAGTGTGTGTATAATTAGTATTGCTGATGTTAAACTTCAGGAAAGGAGTATAAATGAGTAAAAAAGAATGAGAATGTGGCCTGAAAAAAAGTGGGGGGAAAAGAATAACAAGGAAAGAGGTATGTGTCACGGACAGCTTGGAAAGTGAGGATGACGAGATGCTGGTGAAAGGCTCAGCAGTCAAGCTGGAGACCAGCAGCTCCCACAGCTTTGAAACAACACCCATGAAAGGATCTACTACTTCTCAGCCTTCAGAACAAGTGTGTTATTCTGAGCAGGCAGAGAAAGAGTGAACTCCCAGCTTTTGTGGACCTGTGAAAAGAGAGGTCTCAGCTGGTCCTTGAGATCAGCTGAGAAGAGTGACAGCAACAGGTAACACCTGTGAATTTAGGACTTAAGGAGCTCACAGGTGGCACCTTGTTGCTGGTTGCAATGTCACTTCTAGAAGTTATGACCTTGGACTCTTGCTACTTTGTGTGTCTGGACTAACCCTTGGACCTTGGCTTACGGATTCTAATTTCAACCTTGTATTCTGGACCCTCTGGTGTTTGGTTTATGATCGGAATGGACATTCGGCTTCTCTATTGTGTTATCCTATTAATGTTTGCACCTCTGTTGGAATATTGGCTTGACCTTGGACTGTGGATTAATACTCTGCTACTATTTGTGGTCAAGGCTCTTAACAGTAGAAGTGAGAAGCACTCCCACCCCATTCTCTCTTCTTGCCCAAACTAGAAAAAGAAAAGCAGCCTCCTCCCCATCCTTGCTTCCTCATCTTTTTTTTTTTTGGCCTGAGGGTCATTCGGAAACAACATGGGGAGCCAAAGAATGTGGGTGCTAGAGGTTCTGTGAAGCAACAATGGTTATTTTTAATAGGGGCTTCCTATAGTCCCTGGGAGGCTTGTAAAGAGACTGCTAATGCCATGCAGTATTACTTATACAATAAGCCCTATAAAATATGGCCAGTACCATTCTGCTCCATTTCAAGTGCTTCAGATGGACGGAGTGCAGAGCATTTTCAGCACTATCCCATGAACAAGTGAAGCTGGTTTTTTAGGGCAAATTTTTAAATAAAGAAACTGACCTATATACAAGCATATATGATAGTATTTCTGGCTGGTTTCATGTTGATTTTTTTTGTTTCTCAACTTTCTCAATCTGTTGAAAAAGGGAACCAGAAAGCAGAGTTCCACCTACCTTAAGTACTGGTATAGCCCTCGTCAGCTTTCTGAGCTGTATTGACAATATTGATTTCAGACAAAAAGCTATTTCAGTGAAAGATACCCATAGAAACCATTGTGAATTCCATTCCTTTTAAATGGTCCTTGACTGCCAACTGTACTTCCAGGTATTCATTGTTCCAGGGAGCTGCACTTTCACAATTAAACTCTTTCGGAGAACCTTTATAAATCTTCCTTTAGATAGAAAGAAAGGAAATCAAGTCCTTATTGTTGGGGAAAAGAACACAGCAGGAGATTCCCATCATTTTCTATATTGACTTAGTTTGGAGATTGCTCTATGCACTTCAGAGAGCTTCTTTGATCTTATCCATTTCAGGGCTGTCTGATTATGCATATATTTGGGTTCAGAGGCAGAAAGCTTGCTGGTGTCCACATCAGTTGGGCAAAAATCTACTCCTAGTTTTAGAAAAACTTTAATGGTGAAATTCAAGGTGTTCAATCATATCCTCTCAAACAGTTTCTTTAAAATACAAACTAAACATGTAGTGGATTTCCTGCCTCTTTGAAGTGGAGGCTACCATTACTTGGATTATGAAGAGCAACACATCTTTGATGTATTATGTACAGATTATGTTATCTCTTGTTTGAACTAAGCTGAGTCTCTGCAATTGGGTCTACACTGGGATTGAATGAAGAGGAAATAGAGCAAATAAAATTTACTGATAGGCAATGCTTATCCTGTGTCCAGGCATCAAGTGTCATAGGAAGCAGGTTGTCAGAATACAAGACCTGTTGTGTGGTTAGTCAAATAATGTCAGTCACAAGGTATCTAGCAGGATAGAGAGCGAAACAAAGAGGGCAGGCATCACCTGATCAAGGAATTCTTCAATAAGTCAGTAGTCCAGATAAACAAAGGCAGCAAGAAATAAAACAGGCTCATAAATCATAACCAGTCCAAGTTCAAGAAAGCACAAAAACCTGAAGAGTACTGATAGTAATCAAGAAGGAGTGTTGAAAACAGCAAAGCTGCCACTGTAGTTGGGAGATGTATAGACAGTGGTCTTCAGACATTACGTGTCTAATTAGGTCAGCATCTCTTACTTAATTTACTGGAAACCATGCAATTTGTCCTTTTCTCTTCCATGCTTGATGAATTACGGTAATTGATCTTCAGCATCTGTAGTCTCCTGCAAGGAGTAAGCCCCTCTTTGCCGCAACTCCTGGCTCCTCAGACTCAGAGAGAACATGAACCTTAGAAGCTTCTCCAGTAAACTTGGTTGGCAACGCCATGGCCGGTAGACGGATTCCGCGTTCCTTCAAACCTTTTATTTCTCCATCCTGGGCATTGAGCTTATCACGGATTCGATCCACCTCATCCTTGTCGATGGTGTAGGTAATCGGCTGGCCGCTCGGCCCAGGTACGGTTCCGGTAGACATTCTGGCCGAGGTTAATTGGTGCTTAGGGCGCGGAGTCAAACTGTCACGACCCAGGCTACAGAGCACCAATAACCATACACAGAGGCCAGATTCTATCTAATATCTTTATTAAGGAAATATATAAGTTTAATAAAAATAAATGTAAAAGTTAGTTCAGAAGCAGACCTTTCAGGAAAGGTCAAAATTAGTCCAAAAAAGCAATGTCCAATATGAAATATTATGTTCCAAAGTTGTAATCCAATAACCGAAACACTCACTTTGCCAGGCAAAGTGAGGGGAGATGACAAGGTCCTTTAGTCCATAAACTTGAGCAAGGCTAGGAAATAACTTGATACTTGAAGCAAGGCTTAAAACGTGGAACAAGGTAACAAGGAACAAGAACAAGGTCCGTGGAATAACTTGGTAAAATCCGTGATACAAGGCAAGGTATGGTCCTGGAAAACAAGCAAGGTCCGTAGGTAAACAAAGGCTGAAACTGGAGCGAAGGCTGGAAAGCAGGGCAAGGCTTGAGCAGGAACGAGGCTTGAAACGGAGCGCGCTGTCCAGACACAACTCGCTCCGGAGGCTGACGAATTGACTCCGCGAAGTTACTACGCGGGTAAAACACCTATATAGAGTCTAACTTTCTCGCCGAAGCAGTTCTCTGGGAACCAGAAACGAAAGCTAAACTCTGGGACCAGATGTTTGACTCCCTAAAGATTCTCACGGAAAGCAGTCTTAATTGGCTACATTCTTAGCTGCTATCCTCGCACTCCTGCGCGAAGCTGCTTCCAAACCCCTCTGTTGTTTACAAAACTCACGGCGCAAGAACACGGGAGATGTGGGCTCTGGGTTTGTTTGACATACTTCTGGGACACAACTTTCTTGCAGGTGCAAGGTTCCCAGATCTGCCTGGGAAAGATCTGGCTGAGAAGATTCCAGTTCTGACTGGGAAGGTAAAAAACCCAAGTTTTCTTCTTCATCAGGGATTACAATGTCCTGAGCAGGACTACAAGGCCCATGGGTCATCACACTATCCCCCTCCTCAAGGCCCCTCCCAAACTGGGACTCTCTCCCCGAGGCGCGAGGTCGCGGCTTGGCGGGATAGGTCTGATGAAAGCGACGGGTTAGATCAGGAGCATGGACTGTGGAGGCGTCTTCCCAAGAGCGTTCCTCAGGGCCAAAACCCACCCAGTCAATGAGATATTGTAGGCGGCGGCGGTGAAAGCGAGAATCCAAAATGTCCTCAACCTCGAACTCCTCCTCCCCATTCATCAAAACAGGAGGGGGGGCCGGTTGGTCTGTATCAGGACGCACACCATCCGCCGGAAGGAGCAGGGAACGGTGAAACACTGGGTGGATGCGCATTGAACGCGGAAGTTGGAGTTTGAAAGTCACGGGGTTTAATTGCGCCACCACTGGATAGGGGCCAATGAAACGGGCATCTAACTTCCGGCAAGGGCGGTGGGAGGGCAGAAAGCGAGTGGACAGAAAAACCCGATCTCCTACCTTGATTTCGGGGCCCGGCTGGCGATGTTTGTCAGCGTGGCGTTTATAGTCCTCCTTGGCTTGGTCTAGTTGCTGGAGCAAAAGTTGTTGTACCGCTGTGAGTTCCTGCAGCCAATCCTCTGCTGCGGGAACTTCTGAAGTTTCAATGACAGGGGGAAAGAAACGTGGATGGAAGCCGTAGTTTGCAAAGAACGGCGTTTCTTTTGTAGAAGCTTGAACTCCATTGTTATAGGCAAACTCCGACAGTGGTAACAGAGAAGCCCAATTGTCCTGTTGGTAGTTTACATAACAGCGAAGATACTGCTCCAAAGTGGCATTGGTGCGCTCCGTTTGCCCATCTGTTTGGGGATGATGAGCTGAAGATAAGCGAGAGTCTATGCCCAATAGTTTTTGTAGTGCCTTCCAAAAACGAGAGGTGAACTGAGATCCACGGTCTGTGACTAAACTCTTGGGCAATCCATGTAGTCTGAAAACATGTTGAAGGAATAGATCTGCAGTCTCTTTGGCCGTGGGAAGACCTTCACAGGGAATGAAATGGGCTAACTTGGTGAAAAGGTCCACCACCACTAGGATCGTGGTGAATCCACAGGAAGGTGGTAGGTCAGTGATGAAATCCGCAGAAATTATTTCCCATGGCCGAGATGGGTTAGGAAGGGGATGCAGAAGCCCTGAGGGCTTCTCCCTTCTTATCTTGGAGCGCTGGCATACTGGGCAGGTGTTGACATATTTTTCCACATCTTTGCGGATCTTGGGCCACCAAAAATCCCTTAGGATCAGATGCATGGTTTTAAATAGTCCGAAATGCCCTGCTGGTTTGCAGTCATGACACAGACGAAGCGCTTTCTCCCTGCCCGGTCCGGGTGGGATATAAACATGATTTCTATAGCATAGCAGTCCATCTTTAAGCGAAAAGGGAAAATGCAGACCTTGGCGAAGTTGGTCCTGCGCCCAGGCATCTGCTTGCTGACTAGCCCTGATTTCTTGAGCACAGATGGGTCCTGGAGTAGAGGAAGTTGAACCAATGGGAGTGGATTTGGTGTTCCCCACTGTGAGCGTGGCAAAGTTCTCGGGTTGTAGTAATTGGGATTCAAAGGTCTCCTTGCGTCCTGCAGCGTATTCCGGTTTACGTGACAGGGCGTCTGCTTGCTTGGTTTGGGCTGGGGTCACATAATGAATCTGGAAGTTAAAACGTTCAAAGAACAAAGCCCAACGTTGCTGCCTCTGATTTAGTTTGCGGGCAGTTCTTAGATGTTCTAGATTTCGATGATCAGTGTGGACTTCAATGGGAAATTTGGCCCCTTCTAGCCAATGTCTCCAAGTTTCAAAAGCTGCCTTTATGGCCAGTAGTTCCTTTTCCCAAATGGTGTAATTTCTCTCTGGTGTGGTTAGTTGACGGGAGTAAAAGGCACAGTCATAAGGTCTATGTGGGGGTAACTTCTCGGCTTCCTTTTCATTGAATACATCCCAATACTCGGAGTACTTCTTGGGCAGGGTGATGATGGGCTCGGTGTCTGTGGCATGGCAGACCTTGGCTACAAGGCAATGGTTTTGGCAGTACTGTGAAGCAAACTGCAGTTCTCTGTTGGACCAGGAGATGCTTGGGTCGTGGAGAGTCAGCCATGGAATTCCCAAAATCACAGGGAAATGGGGAACCTCGGTAACAAAGAAGGAAATCTCTTCCATATGTTCCCTTATCCACATCCTGGTGGGTTCCGACCACTGACTTACGGGGCCCGTCTTGAGGGGGCGGCCGTCTATGGCTTGCACCACACGGGCATTCTTGAAATCATGATATTGTAATCCCAGAGAGTCGGCATACTCTCTATCAATGAAATTGTTGGTGGCTCCGGAGTCTATCATGGCGTGGATCATGACGGGTCCCCTTTTTGCCGACCATAAGGTGACCACGAGAAGGAACAGGACCCCGGTTGGCGGCTCTTGAACGGGTTTTTTGACCGGGTTGGCGAGCCTCTCTACGCCCGGTCGTTGGCTTCCCCCGCCGGCTGTGTGCCAGCCGGCTCAGACGCCTTCGTCTCCGTGGAGGACGCCGCCGCAAGACGGGCGGCGGGCTTCCCTTTGGCTGGGCACTCTCTGGCGAAGTGGCCCCCGTTCCCGCAGTACCAACAGAGGTTTAAGCGTTGACGACGGGCCTTCTCGGCGGCATCTAATCTGGGACGCACGTTGCCCAACTGCATCGGCACCTCCTCGCTTCCTCTGGGGTATGGGGTTGGTGGTGGGGGTCTCCACACTGGACGTGGCTGAACGCTGGCGGGAGCGGGGGGTTTTGCCCCAGCTCTACCGCTCTGGCCTCGAACCCACTGTTTCCTGTTGGCAATCATGACTTCAGCCCGTAAACATTGATCAATGAGTGCTTCGAGGGTCTGGGGAGGATCCACCTTGGAGATTTCCTCCAGCATTTCGATGTTGAGACCCTCCCGGAATTGTCCTCTGAGGGCTACATCATTCCAGCCGGTATTGTGGGCCAGCACTCGGAACTCGGCTATGTACTGAGACATAGGTCTGTCTCCTTGGAAGAGGCGACGGAGTTTGTGACCGGCTGCCTCCAAATTGTCCTCGATTCCCCAAGTCTCTTTAAGGTGGTCCAAGAAGCGTTGCGCGGATCTTAGGTGTGGAGAGGCTTGGTCGAACAGTGCCGTCGCCCAGTTGGCCGCTGGCCCGTCTAGAAGACTGTAAACCCATGCCACCTTGATGTCTTCTTGGGGAAATTCGGCAGCACGGGCCTCTAGATAAGCTTGGCATTGGCGACGGAAAACATGAACCTTAGAAGCTTCTCCAGTAAACTTGGTTGGCAACGCCATGGCCGGTAGACGGATTCCGCGTTCCTTCAAACCTTTTATTTCTCCATCCTGGGCATTGAGCTTATCACGGATTCGATCCACCTCATCCTTGTCGATGGTGTAGGTAATCGGCTGGCCGCTCGGCCCAGGTACGGTTCCGGTAGACATTCTGGCCGAGGTTAATTGGTGCTTAGGGCGCGGAGTCAAACTGTCACGACCCAGGCTACAGAGCACCAATAACCATACACAGAGGCCAGATTCTATCTAATATCTTTATTAAGGAAATATATAAGTTTAATAAAAATAAATGTAAAAGTTAGTTCAGAAGCAGACCTTTCAGGAAAGGTCAAAATTAGTCCAAAAAAGCAATGTCCAATATGAAATATTATGTTCCAAAGTTGTAATCCAATAACCGAAACACTCACTTTGCCAGGCAAAGTGAGGGGAGATGACAAGGTCCTTTAGTCCATAAACTTGAGCAAGGCTAGGAAATAACTTGATACTTGAAGCAAGGCTTAAAACGTGGAACAAGGTAACAAGGAACAAGAACAAGGTCCGTGGAATAACTTGGTAAAATCCGTGATACAAGGCAAGGTATGGTCCTGGAAAACAAGCAAGGTCCGTAGGTAAACAAAGGCTGAAACTGGAGCGAAGGCTGGAAAGCAGGGCAAGGCTTGAGCAGGAACGAGGCTTGAAACGGAGCGCGCTGTCCAGACACAACTCGCTCCGGAGGCTGACGAATTGACTCCGCGAAGTTACTACGCGGGTAAAACACCTATATAGAGTCTAACTTTCTCGCCGAAGCAGTTCTCTGGGAACCAGAAACGAAAGCTAAACTCTGGGACCAGATGTTTGACTCCCTAAAGATTCTCACGGAAAGCAGTCTTAATTGGCTACATTCTTAGCTGCTATCCTCGCACTCCTGCGCGAAGCTGCTTCCAAACCCCTCTGTTGTTTACAAAACTCACGGCGCAAGAACACGGGAGATGTGGGCTCTGGGTTTGTTTGACATACTTCTGGGACACAACTTTCTTGCAGGTGCAAGGTTCCCAGATCTGCCTGGGAAAGATCTGGCTGAGAAGATTCCAGTTCTGACTGGGAAGGTAAAAAACCCAAGTTTTCTTCTTCATCAGGGATTACAATGTCCTGAGCAGGACTACAAGGCCCATGGGTCATCACAGTTAAATATCTGTGCGTATCAAATAATATAGAGGAAGAAATTGTAGTGGATATTTCATTATGGTAATCTGGCAAGATTTATATATCTGTGTTGGTTAGTTGTAGGTGTATTTAGCTGTTAAATTATTACGTATGTTGTGTTGTTTTATTATTTTTGTTATATGCACCTTATCTTATATATAGTTTTATGATATCAATTGGATTCCAGCAAAAATATTTTTTAGAAAAACATTTCATTTTCTTTGTCTCAATTATATTTCATCTCTTTTTGATTGTTTAGGAGACTCAATAGTCACTTGACACAGCATAATTTGTATTGTGATTTCAATGCTTTTATCAGCTATTTTTCTCATTTCAAAATGCTTCTGTCCATTTTATCAGATTTTAAGTACTTTGAAGGACATGTGATGCCTCATTTTTAGAAAAAAGAAGACATGTAACTATTCTATTTAAAACAACCAGCAGATGCAGTTATCATCTCTAGTAGTGAATAGGAATCTCAACAACTGTCTGAAGAACCTAACATTAAATAAGGTAGTGAAAGGTGAAATAAACTACTTGTGGGAGATGTACAGTAATATGAGAGCTCTCTGCCTAGACCTTTAGACCCTGGAGGAACATCACTATCTTGCTTTTTGGAAAGCTGCCACTGACAATGTTCCACCTGACCCTATTGCTGGCTTCTACCATAACTGGATTATTTTGTTAAAAATAGATATAGCCACATTTTTTCCAATAGATCTGCTCCTGCCAGTTTATATTTCGTTTTGTGGAAACTGGATTTAATTAGAGAAGGGGGAAGGGGAGGGAGAAGGAGGACGGCACTATAGTCTAACATCAGTATGGCCAAGCCTTTCTTAATCAGGTCAACTACAAGTATATTTCAAATCATTTAATTTTTGTTTAGAATAGCTGGAAACAATGAGAAGGAAAGGCATGATAACAACACATTTATTTCCTATAAAGTTTAGGAGACAGAACTTGTGACATTTCCCCCTGTGAGGAAAAGGTCATAAGAACATTTCTGAGTGAAAAAGAATTGGTTATATCTGAACGAGTGCTGTACAGCACCCCCAGGATTGGGTACTTGAATTAAATTAATTGGAGCCAATTGGGAATATACACCATTGCATTTGCTAGTGCAAGTGCCTCCAAAATTTATCAACTCTGTATGTTACAGGAGGTGCAAAGACAGAACAATCCTTTCCCCTTTATTGCTAGAAGAAGCAACAGGAAGGGAAGGGAATGCCCCCCACAATTTTGCTGGAACATATGTTAACGGTACTGTGGAGTGTTTTCCCAAAGGGGTGCAAGGGTTCCTGGGAATCCTGCGATGACAAGATATGAGGATAAAGTCATTCATATTACCTTCTAACCTTCATGACATTATTGATTCACCTCATACAGGTATGTCCAGGGTACTATCTTGTTCGATTATATAAGATTAACTTTAGTCAATGCAGCCAGAAGTGCTTGGAGAGGTTCACATAGTCACATATGTGTGCTTGATCCTTGCTCATTTTAGTTACTTATCATTTAGCTGTGGTTCACTGTGTGGGTTCAGGGGATTATGAATACCTTTGTAAGAAAGGAATGGCCTGGGCCAATTTGAAAGTAAGGCCGTTTCTTAAGAAACCCTTGTTAGGCCCTGATGAGTGGCTTATCTATGAACCAGGTAGAGATATTCATAGTGGAAGACCATAGCATCTAGCATCTTATTTTTTGGAAGGTGATGATGGCTTCAGCTTCAATTAGTCTGTGCTGAACTGGCTCATTTAGACCAATTTCAGTCTTTTTTAAAGCCAGAGTTTAGCACTGAAGCAGCTTTGGACTTTCGGGTAGACTATTTTTGTCAGGTGAAAGATGGAGGAGTGCAACCCTATTAATTTAGTTGCCATAAGTTGGACTTTACTTGAAGGCATACAACAACAACAAAGCCTAGGTTAAACTGTTGGTGCATACCTTTAATGTCCTAAACATCTTGAAACTTAACCCAAAGAGGCCCCTCTCCTCTACTGTTTGGCTAGTTTATTATAGTTTTCACATAAGGATCGTCTTTGAGTTGTTGAACTTCATTTCATTTTGTGAAGTTCAATATAATTATAGAAAGTACCAGATATTTTCTGTGATGTCATGCCAAATTGGAAACATCCTTTCAAAGTTAGTCCAGTTATATAGGTGCCAGGTTAGAACATTGTCGTTTGCTCAAATATTTAATTTTTTAAATTGCTTTTGTCTGCGGTTCTGTGTTCCCACCCCCCACCATCCACCCTCCACTCTTCAGTTTTATGAAAGAAAATGTGTTGTTTTTACTATAATATATACTGCTCTGGAACATGTAAGGATGAAGAGGAGTCTGGAATTTTTAAAATAGCCAACTGCATCTATTTTGGCAGGAAGATATGTGTGGGGGGAATTAATGAGACATTACTCTTCCATTTGCTGAGGAATTGCTTCCAGTTCTTGCCTTGCTAATATGGAACTAAGTACTGTAGTTGACTTTGGTTTCATTGCTGCAGCCTCCCAGAAGTCCCCTTCCCGCACACTCTGCTCATGGAAGCAAGAGAAAATTGATCTTTGCATGGAGTGTCCTGCCATGATTGTGAACGGCAGCCCAAGGGGCAACGATAGTCCTTCAGCAGTGGGACTGACCCAGCTGCACTCAGTCAATACCTAGTCGAGAAAGAATCTCAGGATTTTGGACAGCTCCAAATAGACAACTTGTTGCGATGACAGCTGAAACCCAATGGAATTAATATAATCCTGCTATAGCTGCTGAAGATTTAACTGTGTTAATAACCTCATAGTCTGGGCTCTTTAATAGTTCTTGTCAGGCATGATGCCGGTATTGGGCAGTTTGGAATGAGATGCTGTTGTGGACAGGATAGTGATACTGCCAGGCTGGAGAATGCAGGTCAGGAACAATAATCTCTGGCTTTCCTGCTTTGGGAAACTTTTGTTTTGGATGTCTATGATCCTGTTTGGGCCTGGTTTTAATACATCTGCAGGTTGTACCTGTGACCCACCTAACATAACAGCTACTTTGGTTTCTCTGTATTTTTAGGTTAGTGACTGGAGTTGAGGTCTGGACAATTTGTCAGCAGTACTTAGCTAGTGTTTCATCAATTTTCATATCCTCTAGTCCACCCTTAGAGAAAATCAGACTATATCTTGTAACATACTCTTCAGTCCATTCCTATACAATCTATTTTGCTCCTTTTCTGAGATTTTATTTAGCACTAGAGTAATGCTTAGAAAAGCTACTTTTTTAGACTACAACTCTATGTCCCTTTTTCAGCATGTCCATGACCAGTGTCAAGGGGATTCTGGGGGTTGTTATATGAGGAAGGGCATTTTATAAGTTCTGCAGCATCTCTTTCAGGATGACATTTTAGAGTCCAGAAGATGATGGAAAGTAGCATTGTGAGCAAACATAGGTAAGTCTTCTTATTTTAAGAATAGCACCAAGACCCCCCCCCCCAACTAAATTTCTTTGTTTTATTTCTCTCTGCCCCCTCAGTGACCTAGATTAAAAGGAAGCCAGGAGAAACTCCCAGCAGCAAAAGTAACAGCTCTTGCCTAGAATACCATAGATGGAACTAGGACCTTGTTTCTGATTCTTTCCCTATTCTACTTTTACGTCCTCTGAATCTGGTCCTAATTTCTGACAGCCTATTTGCTTTCACTTTGATTCTTCTTTACCATCCATCTCCTGTCTTGGTGCTGACATCTCTAGCTATAGCATTGGTTGAAAATAGGCTGCCTTACTTGTTCACTACAACCCCCCTATTAAAAGAGCTCCACTGGCTGCCGATCAGTTTCCGGTCCCAATTCAAGGTGCAGGTGATTACCTATAAAGTCCTAAATGGCTCAGGACCTGCCTATCTTTGTGAACACATCTTCCCCTATGAACCCACACAGGCTCTAAGATCTGCTGGGGAGGCCCTCCTCTCGATCCCACCCACTTTTGTAAGATGTGTTATTATATTGTGATTTTATTGTGTTACTGTTTTTATTGATGTAATACTGTTTTAGGCTTGTCCCAGTGTAAGCCACCCCAAGTCCTTCAGGAGATGGAGCGGGGTATAAATAAAGTTTTATTACAGTAGAGTCTCATTTATCCAACCTTCGCTTATCCAACATTCTGTATTATCCAACTCAGTCAGCCCTTTAGTAGTCAGAGTTTTTGTAGTCAATGCTTTAAATACATTGCGATGTTTTGGTGTAAATTTGTAAATACAGTCATTACTACATAACATTATCTTGTATTGAACTGCTTTTTCTGTCATTTTGTTGTAAAACATGATGTTTTATTGCTTAATTTGTAAAATCATAACCTAATTTGATGTTTAATAGGCTTTTCCTTAATCCCTCCTTATTATCCAACATTTTAGCTTATCCAACATTCTTCCACCCCGTTTATGTTGGATAAGCGAGACTCTACTGTATTATTATGAACTAAACCCTTGCACTGTAGTGCTAATCTTTTCCATGTGAGTGAGTGACATTCTGCTTGTAGGGTACTTTGTGACATTCCATTGAGAATAGTCAGAACCAATAAAAGCTGATGTTCAGCAGGAATCAGTCTATGAATAAAGATGTTGAAGGGCAAAGGGGCAGACAGAAGAAATAATGGGTTTGTGTCCCAATACTAAACCCAGCAATCCTTCTACTCAAGACCAAGTTAGTTCACCTTCCAGCATATGAACTCTCACCACAGGGCTTCTTGACAAAGACTTTGCACTTCTCAGAAATTAGGCAGAACCTAGTAGTATAAAAGCTAAGCCTAGACCAATGTTTCTCAACCTGTGGGTCCCCAGGTGTTTTGGCCTATAACTCCCAGAAATCCCAGCCAGTTTACCAGCTGTTAGGATTTCTGGGAGTTGAAGACCAAAACATCTGGGGACCCAAAGGTTGAGAACCACGGGCCTAGACCCTTATGGTCTGTACCCTAGGCTCTGTCCAGGGTCTTGAAAGATCTGGCTGTCATTATCATTTATTAGATAATTTCCAACTTAAACACCCATAAGGCACCAAATCCTATCTGATCTTGGAATCTAAGTAGGGTCATTTGTGGTTAGTACTTGGATGGAGGACTGCCAAGGAATATCAGGTGCTGTATTTCAGGGGAAGGAGCTAGTAAGGTCGTCTCTTAGTATTCCTTGCTCTGTGAAATTAATGGAGTTGCCATAAGTCAACAGATAACTTGAAGACATACACACACGCAATCACGTAATATTTGCCTAGAGACCTGTCCATCTATTTCCTTCCTGTCTTCACCCTCTGTTCTACACTGTTTTCTGAATCTGCATCATCTTCCCTCTCTCGCAGGCTTTGACAGCCCAGAACCAGATCATGCTAAACAATACCATTGATGCAGAGAATAGTGGTAATGCTGCTTGTTCTGGAATAATGCTGCCTTTGAGAGAGAAGAGGGGAAGAAAGGTGGAGGGAGAAGGAAGAAACATTTTCAAATGTATGTACTATCATAAAGAGCCAGCATGGTACAATGGTTTAAGTACTGGACTAGTCCACTAGAGTTTGAATCCCTGCTCAGCCATGGAAACCCACCTTGGACAAGTCATATTCTTTCAGACTCAAAGGGGTGTAATGACAACCCCTCTCAGAACAAATATTACAAGAAAATCCCATGGTTGCCAAAAGTCAGAAATGATACGAAGTGCACACAGCAACAAAATTCAAGATACAGGACCAATTTTGGAGAATAAAGTTCAGCACTGTGAACTCCTTTCAAGTTCATTGCATGGTCTGACCTGTTACAGAGCAAATTTCTACATTTACACCATGTGGGAAATCCATAGTTGCATCTCTTGCCTCTAAACAGCATGACTTTTGCTCCTTCCAAGTACAAGACACATTTCACTGACCTTTTCTCTGTATGATGAAAGCATTTCATACTCACAAAAGAAAAAGGGGGAAAAGTCACACAGATACCCTCCAAACTGACAGAACATTGCATTGCACTCAGTCTTACCTTGGGGAGAAGATGAGAGAGTGAGTGAACAACATGTGACAGATGTTAGATCCATCACTTAACGCTTGATAGGAAAATACCATGGCAATGACAGTCATGTAACAACTTGTATAGGAGGAAACAGAGAACTCCCACCAGTGCCCTTGTTTCTTCCCCGGGGTTCATATTCATCCAGGTAAAGAAGTGGGTCTCCAAGAAAAACTCTTTCTTGCCCCAAAGAGCATTGCAAAAGAAATCTGATAGCTTCATTGTTCATCAGAGAATAGAAGTTCTATGCCACGAATATGGTGTAGATTCAGGAGAAAAGGTTCCAAGACAGACATATGGAAATGGGTTGTGAGAATCAGGTTGTGAGAGTCATGCAAAGAATTTAGAGTGCAGTTATGAGGAAACAAAACACGGGACAATTCAAAAGTGAAGTACTCTTCATGTGTAGCGGTAGGTGAATGGTATCTAGGTTTGTCCCTCACTTAAATGGCTACTGGTTCACAATGGCAGAATATGTGGGCATTTTCTAGCTCCCATTACATGGCCAAATGAGAAAAAATACAATGGTGAAGCTTTACTTTTTATCTGTATCAAACAGGATCTTGGCCTATGGCTCTAGACTTCACAGATATTGCCTTGGCTATGTCTGATAGTTGCTTCATTCAAGAGTATCATCTCAAATAAATACAATGAACAGCTTCAATGATATAGTCCTATGCTAGGGTTGAGAGCCTCTGCCTCCAGCTATCCTTATGTTTTCCTTCAAGAGTTTGGCCAATAGGTTGATATTTTTCTCCCAAAGAAGGTAAGCCCCCACATAAGCAACATAATTGTGTTGCAGCTAAATATATTTTTTGGCCATAAAGTCCCATTTCTTGTCCTCCTTATAGAAAGAGCAATATGGGTCTTTTGTGTGTATTTGGCTTGGGCAACTTTTACAATTATGGAAATTGTCTTCAGATGATGTAGAAGCCAATCCAAACATGACTCCACTTGCTCAATACAGTCAATTAATTTTCTTAGACCTGGGCTATATAGTAGATGGAATAGCTCAAGACCTGTGTGCAACTTTTAGGATGGGTAGCATTGAAGCTGGCATTGTCATCCTAGTATGAATCTGACCACAGATCAGGTCCACATGTTCAGCCTCCTATTTAATGTCTAAGTAAGACTCCTAGGCTAAGGTTGGGAATTTTGCAATCCTTCAGAGGAACTCCCAGTATTAATTATCACAGGCTATTGTTCTTGGGGTGCTGTCCCTTGAAGTCAAACAGCATCTGAAAGGCCTCTTATGTCCACTGTTGTTCTGTATCATAGTGTTTAAACCAGGTTTCACTTACCTGATGCCCTCTAGATGTTTTGGACCTGAACTCCGATCACTCCATTAGCATGCTTATGGGCTGAAGCTACGGTACATATTCCACTTTAATGCAAGAGAGGAAGGAGGAAATTAGACAAGGTTTCAAGATTTGTGATAGGGAAGAGTTCTTTCTCCTCATGACCCTTCAGGGAGTGGAATGGTTCTTCTGATGGATCACAGGACCAAGAGTGGGGTATTTCCTCCCCTAGTCTAGGGAATGGTGCTCTTTCAGTAAAGGATTAATGGTACATTGAGATGGCTTTCCTTTACATCACAGATTGTTCCCTTCCTTGAGCTTTTTCCTTCCTGGGATCCACTTCCCATTTTACTCTCCTTCCTTGTGGTATCCATATTTACCCTATGCCTAAGATGAATATGAGGCTTTTCTAACATCAGAATCAACTTTCTACTTCTCCCACTGTAGCTGCACTGTCACTGATCTTTGCCTTTCAGCACATAAAATATTATGTGACATCTTCACAAGAGAGATGGCAATTGCAGACGTTAATGCTTGTTGAGGGTAAGAGAAGAAGAATGGCTGTCAGACAGTGTCAGCTTTCATGTCAGGCTGACTACTGGTGTTGCCAGTGGGTGAGAGTTCAGGAGAACTAGGTTGTCACAAAATGAATACACTCACATATTTACTATATGTTGGCCACTTCAGATACGATAACTTTTAGACCCATGCCAAAACCCAGTACTTATTTTAAGCAAAATAATGAAAACACTTCTAAAATCTCCAGGGGCCCTTTTAATAATAATAATAATAATAATAATAATAATAATAATAATAATAAGAATTTTATTCTTGTATCCCACCCCATCTCCCCGTAGGGACTCGGGGCGGCTCACATGGGGCCTTGCCCAACATCACAATATAAAAACAAATCAAAACACATAAATTTACAACAATAAATCAACAATATCAGTAAAACCATCATAAAAACAATATTGCAGAAAAAAGCGTTAGAAACAGATATAAAACACAAGTCTAGGCCAAAGGGCGAATGTGTCAAATCAGGGGGAGGTAGTTACGTAATTGACATAGTCATTAAAGTACTAGAAATGACAATAATGACAATAAGAAGGCGAATCAGTGGGTCTATTATTATGTAGGCAGACAACTTGAACCAACAGAATTCACTCATCAAAGGCTTTCCGGAAAAGCCAGGTTTTCAGGAGAGGAGGGTGGGGGCCAGCCTAATCTCCCTAGGGAGCAAGTTCCAAAGCTGGGGGGCCACGACAGAGAAGGCCCTCTCTCTCGTCCCCACCAACATCACCTGCAAGGGTGGTGGAAGCGAGAGAAGGGCCTCTCCCGACGAGCGAAGAGATCGTGCGGGTTCGTAGGTGGAAATGCGGTCTCTAAGGTAGCTGGGTCCCAAACCGTTCAGGGCTTTGTAGGTAAGAACCTGCACCTTGAATTGGGCTCGGAAAGTAAGCGGCAGCCAGTCGAGCTCCTTAAACAGAGGCGTTGAACGTGCCCTGTAATTTGCTCCAGTTAGAAACCTGGCTGCTGTCACGACCCAGGCTGCAGAGCACCAATAACCATACACAGAGGCCAGAATCTATCTAATATCTTTATTAAGGAAATATGTAAAGTCAATAAAAATAAGTGTAGAATATAGTTCAGAAGAAGACCTTTCAGGAAAGGTCAATTATAGTCCAGGAAAACAATGTCCAATATAAAATATTAAGGTCCAAAGTTGTAATCCAATAACCGAAACACTCACTTTGCCAAGCAAAGTGAGGGGAGATGACAAGGTTCTTAGTCCAAGGAACTTGATGCAAGGCTAGGAAGTAAACTTGATTCTTGAAACACAAGGCTTGATACAAGGCAACAAGGAACGAGGAACAGGGACAAAATCCGTGGTAAATACTTGGCAAGGTCCTGGAAAGCAAGGCTGAGTCCTAGGAAGCAAGGCAAGGTCCATGGAGCAAAACAAGGCTGGAAACAGGAACGAAGGCTTGGAAGCGGGAACGAAGGCTTGGAAGCGGGAGTAGCGCTGTCCACACACAACCTACTCCAGTAGCTGACGAATTGACTCCGCAAGATTCCTACAGGGCAAAGAACCTAAATAGGGTCTCGTTTTCCCACCAAAGAACACTTCTCTGGGGAAACAGAACCGAAAGTCAATCTCTGTGTCCAGATGCATGACTCCCTAAAGTTTCTCATGAAAGCAGGCTTAATCAGCTGAATGCCTGGCTGCGATTCTCAGGCTTCTGCGATTAGCCTGTTGAACTCCTTTTTGTTGTTGATAATAATTACGGCGAGAAAATGGGGGAGATTTTGACTCAGGGCTTGTTTGGCAGATTTCTGGAAGACAAACCTCCTGCAGGTGCAAAGGCTCCAATTCTGGCTGGGAAAGTTCCAATTCTGGCTGAAACGGTGGAAAACCCAAGTTTTCCTCTTCATCTGTCACAACAGCGCTAGGAACGGGACTACATGGCCCATGAGTCATCACACTATCCCCCTCCTCAAGCCCCCTCTCAAAATAGGGCTCTCTCCCCGAGGCACGAGGCCGCGGCTTGGTGGGGTAGGTCTGATGGAAGCGGCGGGTTAAATCGGGGGCATGGACTGTGGAAGCGTCTTCCCAAGAGCGTTCTTCGGGGCCAAAACCCACCCAGTCAATGTGTCACGACCCAGGCTGCAGAGCACCAATAACCATACACAGAGGCCAGAATCTATCTAATATCTTTATTGAAGGAATATATAAAGTTAATAAAAGCAAGTGTATGAAATAGTCCAGAATTAGTCCTTTCAGGAAAGGTCAAAATTAGTCCCAAGAGACAATGTCCAATATGAAATATTAAGGTCCCAAGTTGTAATCCAATAACCGAAACACTCACTTGCCAAGCAAAGTGAGGGGAGATGACAAGGTCCTTTAGTCCATGAACTTGAGCAAGGCTAGAAGGTAACTTGATTCTTGGAACACAAAGCTTGATTCAAGGCAACAAGGAAACGAGGAGCAAGAACAAGATCCGTGGTAATTACTTGGCGAGGTCCGGGAAACAAGGCAAGATCTGGGGAGAAAAACAAGGCTGGGAACGAAGGCTTGGAACAGGAACAAAGGCTTGAGAGCAGGAGTAGCTGTCCACACACGCTGCTCCGGTAGCTGACGAATTGACTCTGCAAGATTCCTCCGGGAGCAAGGAACCTAAATAGGCCTCGTTTTCCCACCAGAGAACACTTCTCTGGGGAATCAGAAACGAAAGTCAACCTCTGTGTCCAGATGTATGACTCCCTAAAATCTCTCACGGAAGCAGGCTTAATCATCTGAATGCTTTGCTGCAATTCTCAAGCTCCTGCGATTAGCCTGCTGCACTCCTTTTTGCTGGAGATTATAATTACGGCGAGAAAAAGGGGGAGATTTTGACTCAGGGCTTGTTTGGCAGATTTCTGGAAGACAAACCTCCTGCAGGTGCAAGGGCTCCATTTCTGGCTGGGAAAGTTCCTTTTCTGGCTGAAATGGTGGGAAACCCAAGTTTTCCTCTTCATCTGTCACAACAGCACTAGGAACGGGACTACATGGCCCATGAGTCATCACACTATCCCCCTCCTCAAGCCCCCTCTCAAACTGGGACTCTCTCCCCGAGGCGCGAGGCCGCGGCTTGGCGGGATAGGTCTGATGGAAGCGGCGGGTTAAATCGGGGGCATGGACTGTGGAAGCGTCTTCCCAAGAGCGTTCCTCAGGGCCAAAACCCACCCAGTCAATGAGATATTGTAGGCGGCGGCGGTGAAAGCGAGAATCCAAAATGTCCTGAACCTCGAATTCCTCCTCCCCATCCACCAAAACAGGAGTGGGGGCCGGCCGGTCTGCATCAGGGCGCACACCATCCGCCGGAAGGAGCAGGGAGCGATGAAACACTGGATGAATGCGCATTGAGCGCGGAAGTTGGAGTTTGAAAGTCACGGGGTTAAGTTGCGCCACCACTGGATAGGGACCAATGAAACGGGCATCTAACTTCCGGCAAGGGCGATGGGAGGGCAAAAAGCGAGTGGACAGAAGAACCCGGTCTCCTACCTTGATTTCGGGGCCCGGCTGGCGATGTTTGTCAGCGTGGCGTTTATAGTCCTCCTTGGCTTGGTCCAGTTGCTGGAGTAAAAGTTGTTGCACCGCTGTGAGTTCCTGCAGCCAGTCCTCCGCTGCGGGAACTTCTGAGGTTTCAATGACAGGAGGAAAGAAACGTGGATGGAAGCCGTAGTTTGCAAAGAACGGGGTTTCTTTAGTTGAAGCCTGGACCCCATTGTTGTAGGCAAACTCTGACAGCGGTAACAGGGAAGCCCAATTGTCCTGCTGGTAGTTCACATAACAGCGAAGGTATTGTTCCAAAGTGGCATTGGTACGCTCAGTTTGCCCATCCGTTTGGGGATGGTGAGCCGAAGATAAACGAGAGTCTATGCCCAATAGTTTTTGTAGTGCTTTCCAGAAACGAGAGGTGAATTGGGACCCACGGTCTGTAACCAAACTCTTGGGCAATCCATGCAATCTGAAGACATGTTGAAGGAATAAATCTGCAGTCTCTTTGGCCGTGGGAAGGCCATCGCAGGGAATGAAATGGGCTAACTTGGTAAAAAGGTCCACCACCACTAGGATCGTGGTGAATCCACAGGAAGGTGGTAGATCAGTGATAAAATCCGCAGAGATTATTTCCCATGGGCGAGATGGGGTAGGGAGGGGATGCAGAAGCCCTGAGGGCTTCTCCCTTCTTGTCTTGGAGCGCTGGCATACTGGGCAGGTGTTGACATATTTTTCCACATCCTTGCGGGCCACCAGAAATCTCTTAGGATCAAATGCATGGTTTTGAATAGTCCGAAATGCCCTGCTGGCTTGCAGTCATGACACAGACGAAGTGCTTTTTCCCTGCCCGGTCCTGGAGGGATGTAAACATGATTTCTATAGCAAAGTAGCCCATCCTTAAGCGAAAAGGGGAAATGTAGTCCTTGGCGAAGTTGGTCCTGTGCCCAGGCATCTGCTTGCTGACTAGCCCTGATTTCCTGAGCACAAAGGGGCCCTGGAGTAGAGGGAGTTGATTCAATGGGAGTGGATTTGGTGTTTCCCACTGTGAGCGTGGCAAAGTTCTCGGGCTGTAGCAGCTGGGACTCAAAGGTCTCTTTGCGCCCTGCAGCATATTCCGGTTTCCGTGACAGAGCATCTGCTTGCTTGGTCTGGGCTGGGGTTACATAATGGATTTGGAAGTTAAAACGTTCAAAGAATAAAGCCCAGCGTTGTTGCCTCTGATTTAGCTTGCGGGCAGTTCTTAGATGCTCTAGATTCCGATGATCAGTATGGACTTCAATGGGAAATTTGGCCCCTTCTAACCAATGTCTCCAAGTTTCAAAGGCTGCCTTTATGGCTAAAAGTTCCTTTTCCCAAATAGTGTAATTTCTCTCTGGTGCGGTCAATTGACGGGAATAAAAGGCACAAGGGTGAAGATGATCTCCCACTGGTTGTAGGAGTACAGCCCCAATCGCCACATCGGAGGCGTCCGCCTGCACGACAAAAGGGGTTTCAGGATCTGGGTGCTGAAGGATTGGCTGGGACGTGAATAATTTCTTTAGTTGCTGAAATCCTTTCTCTGCTTGTTCCGTCCAGCGGAAAGGCTGTTTCCCACGGATGCAGCTGGTGATTGGGTCAGACCAGCGGGCAAAGTCTGGAATGAACTTGCGGTAGTAGTTCGCGAACCCCAAGAAGCGTTGCACCTCTTTCTTGTTGGTTGGCGCCCGCCATTCCAATACTGCCGCTACCTTGGCCGGGTCCATGGTGAGCCCTAGTGGCGAGACACGATAACCCAGGAAATCTACCTCTTGTAGATCAAAAGCGCATTTTTCCAGCTTGGCATAAAGTCCATGATCCCGCAATCATTGTAACACCATTCTGACGTGGTTCTCATGTTCTGATTGCGATCTAGAAAACACCAAAAAATCGTCCAGGTAGATGATCAAGAACCGGTCTAGATAATCCTGAAAGATATCGTTGACAAAATGTTGAAACGTTGCGGGAGCTCCACATAAACCGAAATTCATGACCAGGGTTTCGAATAAACCGAATTTAGTCTGGAAGGCAGTCTTCCACTCGTCCCCTTCCCTGATGCGGACTAGATTATAAGCTCCTCGAAGATCCAGTTTGGTGTAAACCTTAGCCCCTCGAAGCCGGTCTAAGAGGTCCGAGATCAAAGGCAGGGGATACCGGTTTCGCTTAGTGATATTGTTCAATGCTCTATAGTCCACCACCAAGCGTAGGTCCCCTGACTTCTTTTTCACGAACATCACTGGGGAAGCGGCTGGGGATTGAGAGGGTCTAATAAACCCCTTGCGGAGGTTTGTCTCTAAGAACTCCCTGAGAGCTTCTTGTTCTGGTTCAGTCAGGGAGTAGAGGTGTCCTCGCGGGATCGGGGCCCCCTCCACCAAGTCAATGGCACAGTCATAAGGTCTATGAGGGGGTAGTCTCTCGGCTTCTTTTTCATTGAATACATCCCAATATTCTGAGTACTTCTTGGGCAAGGTGATGATGGGTTCAGCGTCTGTGGCATGGCAGACCTTGGCTACAAGGCAATGGTTTTGGCAATATTTTGAAGCAAACTGCAGTTCTCTGTTGGACCAGGAGATGCTTGGGTCGTGGAGTGTCAGCCATGGAATTCCCAAAATCACAGGGAAGTGGGGTACCTCGGTAACAAAGAAGGAAATCTCTTCCATGTGTTCCCTTATCCACATTCTGGTGGGTTCCGACCACTGGCTTACTGGACCTGTCTTGAGGGGGCGGCCATCGATGGCTTGCACCACACGGGCGTTCTTGAAATCATGATATTGTAATCCCAGAGAGTCGGCATACTCTCTATCAATGAAATTGTTTGTGGCTCCTGAGTCTATCATGGCATGGACCATGACGGGTCCTTTTTTCACCGACCACAAGGTGACCACTAGGAGAAATAGGACCCCGGTTGGCGGCTCTTGAGTGGGGTTTTTGACCAGGTTGGCGAGCCTCTCTACGCCCGGTCGCTGGCTTCCCCCGCCGGCTGCGCGCCAGCCGCCTCAGATGTCTTTGTCTCCGTGGAGGACGCCGCCGCCAGACGGGCGGCGGGCTTCCCTTTGGCTGGACACTCTCTGGCAAAGTGGCCCCCGTTTCCGCAGTACCAACAGAGATTTAGGCGTTGGCGGCGGGCCTTCTCGGCGGCATCTAGTCTGGGACGCACGTTGCCCAACTGCATTGGCACCTCCTCGCTTCCTCTGGGGTATGGGGCTGGTGGCGGGGGTCTCCACACAGGACGCGGCTGGACGCCGGTGGGGGCGGGAGGTTTCGCTCCAGCCCTACCGCTCTGGCCTCGGATCCATTGCTTTCTGTTGGCAAGCATGACTTCAGCTCGTAAACATTGATCAATGAGTGCTTCAAGAGAGTGTGGAGGATCCACCTTGGAGATTTCTTCCAGCATCTCAATGTTGAGACCCTCCCGAAATTGTCCTCTGAGGGCTATATCGTTCCAGCCGGTGTTATGGGCCAGCACTCGGAACTCGGCTATGTACTGGGACAAGGGTCTGTCTCCTTGGGAGAGGCGCCGGAGTTTGTGGCCGGCCGCCTCCAAATTGTCCTCGATCCCCCAAGTCGCCTTAAGGTGGTCCAAGAAGTGTTGCGCTGATCTTAGATGTGGGGAGGCTTGGTCGAACAGTGCCGTCGCCCAGTTGGCCGCTGGCCCGTCTAGGAGACTGTAAATCCACGCCACCTTGATGTCTTCTTGGGGAAACTCGGCAGCACGGGCCTCTAGATAAGCCTGGCATTGGCGACGGAAAACATGAACCTTAGAAGCTTCTCCAGAAAACTTGGTTGGCAACGCCATGGCCGGGAGACGGATTCCGCGCTCCTTCAAACCCCTTATTTCCCCATCCTGCGCATTGAGCTTGTCACGGATGCGGTCCACTTCTTCCTTGTCGATGGTGTAGCTGAGTGGCTGGCCACCCGGCACGGTTCCGGTAGACATTCTGGCCTAGGTTAATTGGTGCTTAGGGTGGCGGAGTCAAACTGTCACGACCCAGGCTGCAGAGCACCAATAACCATACACAGAGGCCAGAATCTATCTAATATCTTTATTGAAGGAATATATAAAGTTAATAAAAGCAAGTGTATGAAATAGTCCAGAATTAGTCCTTTCAGGAAAGGTCAAAATTAGTCCCAAGAGACAATGTTCAATATGAAATATTAAGGTCCAAAGTTGTAATCCAATAACCGAAACACTCACTTTGCCAAGCAAAGTGAGGGGAGATGACAAGGTTCTTAGTCCAAGGAACTTGATGCAAGGCTAGAAGGTAACTTGATTCTTGGAACACAAAGCTTGATACAAAGCAACAAGGAAACGAGGAGCAAGAACAAGATCCGTGGTAATTACTTGGCGAGGTCCGGGAAACAAGGCAAGATCTGGGGAGAAAAACAAGGCTGGGAACGAAGGCTTGGAACAGGAACAAAGGCTTGAGAGCAGGAGTTGCTGTCCACACACGCTGCTCCGGTAGCTGACGAATCGACTCCGCAAGATTCCTCCGGGAGCAAGGAACCTAAATAGGCCTCGTTTTCCCACCAGAGAACACTTCTCTGGGGAATCAGAAATGAAAGTCAACCTCTGTGTCCAGATGTATGACTCCCTAAAATCTCTCACGGAAGCAGGCTTAATCATCTGAATGCTTTGCTGCAATTCTCAAGCTCCTGCGATTAGCCTGCTGCACTCCTTTTTGCTGGAGATAATAATTACGGCGAGAAAAAGGGGGAGATTTTGACTCAGGGCTTGTTTGGCAGATTTCTGGAAGACAAACCTCCTGCAGGTGCAAGGGCTCCATTTCTGGCTGGGAAAGTTCCTTTTCTGGCTGAAATGGTGGGAAACCCAAGTTTTCCTCTTCATCTGTCACA
The DNA here is from genome assembly GCF_035594765.1 of Anolis carolinensis. NCBI lineage: Eukaryota > Metazoa > Chordata > Lepidosauria > Squamata > Anolidae > Anolis > Anolis carolinensis. Next base: position 182,077,961 of record NC_085845.1, read on the forward strand.
ACAGCACTAGGAACGGGACTACATGGCCCATGAGTCATCACACAATGAGATATTGAAGGCGGCGGCGGTGAAAGCGAGAATCCAAAATGTCCTGAACCTCGAATTCCTCCTCCCCATCCACCAAAACAGGAGTGGGGGCCGGCCGGTCTACATCAGGGCGCACACCATCCGCCGGAAGGAGCAGGGAGCGATGAAACACTGGATGGATGCGCATAGAGCGCGGAAGTTGGAGTTTGAAAGTCACGGGGTTTAGTTGTGCCACCACTGGATAGGGACCAATGAAACGGGCATCTAGCTTCCGGCAGGGACGGTGGGAGGGCAAGAAACGAGTGGACAGGAAAACCCGGTCTCCTACCTTGATTTCGGGGCCCGGCTGGCGATGACTGTCAGCGTGGCGTTTATAGTCCTCCTTGGCTTGATCTAGTTGCTGGAGCAAAAGTTGTTGCACCGCTGTGAGTTCTTGCAGCCAGTCCTCTGCTGCAGGGACTTCTGAGGTTTCAATGACTGAAGGAAAGAAACGTGGATGGAAGCCGTAGTTTGCAAAGAACGGGGTTTCTTTAGTTGAAGCCTGGACACCATTGTTGTAGGCAAACTCCGACAGCGGCAACAGGGAAGCCCAATTGTCCTGCTGATAGTTTACATAACAGCGAAGGTATTGTTCCAAAGTGGCATTGGTGCGCTCAGTTTGCCCATCCGTTTGGGGATGGTGAGCCGAAGATAAACGAGAGTCTATGCCCAATAGTTTTTGTAGTGCTTTCCAGAAACGAGAGGTGAATTGAGACCCACGGTCTGTGACCAAACTCTTGGGCAATCCATGTAATCTGAAAACATGCTGAAGGAATAAATCTGCAGTCTCTTTGGCCATGGGGAGGCCATTGCAGGGAATGAAATGGGCTAATTTGGTAAAAAGGTCCACCACCACTAGGATCGTGGTGAATCCAAAGGAAGGTGGTAGGTCGGTGATAAAATCCGCAGAAATTATCTCCCATGGACGGGATGGTGTAGGAAGGGGATGCAGTAGCCCTGAGGGCTTCTCCCTTCTTGTCTTGGAACGCTGGCATACCGGGCAGGTATTGACATATTTTTCCACATCCCTGCGGATCTTGGGCCACCAGAAATCTCTTAGGATCAAATGCATGGTTTTAAATAGTCCGAAATGTCCTCCTGGCTTGCAGTCATGACTCAGACGAAGTGTCCTTTCCCTGCCCGGTCCTGGAGGGATGTAGACACGATTTCTATAGCAAAGTAACCCATCCTTAAGTGAGAAGGGAAAATGTAGTCCTTGGCGAAGTTGGTCCTGAGCCCAGGCATCTGCTTGTTGACTGGCCCTGATTTCCTGAGCACAAAGGGGCCCTGGAATATAGGGAGTTGATTCAATTAGAGTGGATTTGGTGTTTCCCACTGTGAGCGTGGCAAAGTTCTCGGGCTGCAGCAGTTGGGACTCAAAGGTCTCTTTGCGCCCTGCTGCATATTCCGGTTTCCGTGACAGAGCATCTGCTTGCTTGGTCTGGGCTGGGGTTACATAATGGATTTGGAAGTTAAAACGCTCAAAGAATAAAGCCCAGCGTTGTTGCCTCTGATTTAGCTTGCGGGCAGTTCTTAGATGCTCTAGATTCCGATGATCAGTATGGACCTCAATGGGAAATTTGGCCCCTTCTAACCAATGTCTCCAAGTTTCAAAGGCTGCCTTTATGGCCAAAAGTTCCTTTTCCCAAATAGTGTAATTTCTCTCTGGTGCGGTCAGTTGACGGGAGTAAAAGGCACAAGGGTGAAGATGATCTCCCACTGGTTGTAAGAGTACAGCCCCAATTGCCACATCGGAGGCATCCGCCTGCACGGCAAAAGGGGTTTCAGGATCTGGGTGCTGGAGGATTGGCTGGGACGTGAATAATTTCTTTAGTTGCTGGAAACCTTTCTCTGCTTGCTCTGTCCAGCGGAAAGGCTGTTTCCCACGGATGCAGCTGGTGATTGGATCAGACCAGCGGGCAAAGTCTGGAATGAACTTGCGGTAGTAGTTCACGAACCCCAAGAAACGTTGCACCTCTTTCTTGTTGGTTGGCGCCCGCCATTCCAATACTGCTGAAACCTTTGCCGGGTCCATGGTGAGCCCTAGTGGCGAGACACGGTATCCCAGGAAATCTACCTCTTGTAGATCAAAAGCGCATTTTTCCAGCTTGGCATAAAGTCCATGATCCCGCAATCGTTGTAACACCATTCTGACGTGGTTCTCATGCTCTGATTGTGATCTAGAAAACACCAAAAAGTCGTCCAAGTAGATAATCAAGAACCGGTCTAGATAATCCTGAAAGATATCGTTGACAAAATGCTGGACCGTTGCGGGAGCTCCACTTAAACCGAAATTCATGACCAGGGACTCGAATAAACCGAATTTAGTCTGGAAAGCAGTCTTCCACTCGTCCCCTTCCCTGATGCGAACTAGATTATAAGCTCCTCGAAGATCCAGTTTGGTGTAAACCTTGGCCCCTCGAAGCCGGTCTAAGAGGACCGAGATCAAAGGCAGTGGATATCGGTTTCACTTAGTGATATTGTTCAATGCCCTATAGTCCACCACCAAGCGTAGGTCCCCTGACTTCTTTTTCACAAACATCACTGGGGAAGCAGCTGGGGATTGAGAGGGTCTGATAAACCCCTTGCGGAGGTTTGTCTCTAAGAACTCCCTGAGAGCTTCTTGCTCCGGTTCAGTCAGGGAGTAGAGGTGCCCTCGCGGGATCGGGGCCCCCTCCACCAAGTCAATGGCACAGTCATAAGGTCTATGCGGGGGTAGTTTCTCGGCTTCTTTTTCATTGAATACATCCCAAAAGTCTGACTATTTCTTGGGCAAGGTGATGATGGGTTCAGCGTCTGTGGCATGGCAGACCTTGGCTACCAGACAATGGTTTTGGCAGTATTTTGAAGCAAACTGCAGTTCTCTGTTGGACCAGGAGATGTTTGGGTCGTGGAGTGTCAGCCACGGAATTCCCAAAATCACAGGGAAGTGGGGAACCTCTGTAACAAAGAAGGAAATCTCTTCCATGTGTTCCCTTATCCACATTCTGGTGGGTTCTGACCATTGGCTTACTGGACCTGTCTTGAGGGGGCGGCCATCTATGGCCTGCACCACACGGGCGTTCTTGAAATCGTGATATTGTAATCCCAGAGAGTCGGCATACTCTCTATCAATGACATTGTTTGTGGCTCCTGAGTCTATCATGGCATGGATCATGACGGGTCCTTTTTTCGCTGACCACAAGGTGACCACTAGGAGAAATAGGACCCCGGTTGGCGGCTCTTGAGTGGGGTTTTTGACCGGGTTGGCGAGCCTCTCTACGCCCGGTCGCTGGCTTCCCCCGCCGGCTTCACGCCAGCCGCCTCAGACGCCTTCGTCTCCATGGAGGACGCCGCCGCCAGACGGGCGGCGGGCTTCCCTTTGGCTGGACACTCTCTGGCAAAGTGGCCCCCGTTTCCGCAGTACCAACAGAGATTTAGGCGTTGGCGGCGGGCCTTCTCGGCAGTATCTAACCTGGGACGCACATTGCCCAGCTGCATCGGCACCTCCTCGCTTCCTCTGGGGTATGGGGCTGGTGGCGGGGGTCTCCACACTGGACGCGGCTGGATGCCGGTGGGAGCGGGAGGTTTCGCTCCAGCCCTACCGCTCTGGCCTCGGATCCATTGCTTTCTGTTGGCAAGCATGACTTCAGCTCGTAAACATTGATCAATGAGTGCTTCAAGAGAGTGTGGAGGATCCACCTTGGAGATTTCCTCCAGCATCTCGATGTTGAGACCCTCCCGAAATTGTCCTCTGAGGGCTATGTCGTTCCAGCCGGTGTTATGGGCCAGCACTCGGAACTCGGCTATGTACTGGGACAAGGGTCTGTCCCCTTGGGAGAGGCGCCGGAGTTTGTGGCCGGCCGCCTCCAAATTGTCCTCGATCCCCCAAGTCGCCTTAAGGTGATCCAAGAAATGTTGCGCTGATCTCAGATGTGGGGAGACTTGATCGAACAGTGCCGTCGCCCAGTTGGCCGCTGGCCCGTCTAGGAGACTGTAAATCCACGCCACCTTGATGTCTTCTTGGGGAAACTCGGCATTTCGGGCCTCTAGATAAGCCTGGCATTGGCGACGGAAAACATGAACCTTAGAAGCTTCTCCAGAAAACTTGGTTGGCAACGCCAGGGCCGGGAGACGGATTCCGCGTTCCTTCAATCCCCTTATTTCTCCCTCCTGCGCATTGAGCTTATCATGGATGCGGTCCACTTCATCCTTGTCGATGGTGTAGCTGAGTGGCTGGGCCCCCGGTCCGGCTCCGGTAGACATTCTGGCCTAGGTTAATTGGTGCTTAGGGTGGCGGAGTCAAACTGTCACGACCCAGGCTGCAGAGCACCAATAACCATACACAGAGGCCAGAATCTATGTAATATCTTTATTAAGGAAATATGTAAAGTCAATAAAAATAAGTGTAGAATATAGTTCAGAAGAAGACCTTTCAGGAAAGGTCAATTATAGTCCAGGAAAACAATGTCCAATATAAAATATTAAGGTCCAAAGTTGTAATCCAATAACCGAAACACTCACTTTGCCAAGCAAAGTGAGGGGAGATGACAAGGTTCTTAGTCCAAGGAACTTGATGCAAGGCTAGGAAGTAAACTTGATTCTTGAAACACAAGGCTTGATACAAGGCAACAAGGAACGAGGAACAGGGACAAAATCCGTGGTAAATACTTGGCAAGGTCCTGGAAAGCAAGGCTGAGTCCTAGGAAGCAAGGCAAGGTCCGTGGAGCAAAACAAGGCTGGAAACAGGAACGAAGGCTTGGAAGCGGGAACGAAGGCTTGGAAGCGGGAGTAGCGCTGTCCACACACAACCTACTCCAGTAGCTGACGAATTGACTCCGCAAGATTCCTACAGGGCAAAGAACCTAAATAGGGTCTCGTTTTCCCACCAAAGAACACTTCTCTGGGGAAACAGAACCGAAAGTCAATCTCTGTGTCCAGATGCATGACTCCCTAAAGTTTCTCATGAAAGCAGGCTTAATCAGCTGAATGCCTGGCTGCGATTCTCAGGCTTCTGCGATTAGCCTGTTGAACTCCTTTTTGTTGTTGATAATAATTACGGCGAGAAAATGGGGGAGATTTTGACTCAGGGCTTGTTTGGCAGATTTCTGGAAGACAAACCTCCTGCAGGTGCAAAGGCTCCAATTCTGGCTGGGAAAGTTCCAATTCTGGCTGAAACGGTGGAAAACCCAAGTTTTCCTCTTCATCTGTCACAACAGCGCTAGGAATGGGACTACATGGCCCATGAGTCATCACAGCTGCCGAGCGTTGTACTAGTTGCAATTTCCGAGCCGTCTTCAAAGGCAGCCCCATGTAGAGCGCATTGCAATAGTCCAGTCTAGAGGTAACTAAGGCATGGACCACCATGGTCAGATCAGACTTCTCGAGGTATGGTCGCAGCTGGTGCACAAGTTTTAATTGTGCAAAGGCCCTCCCGGCCACGGCCGACACCTGAGCCTCAAGAGTCAGCCTCGAATCCAGGAGGGCTCCCAATCACACAATTATAGCACTAATGCCATAGCACTTGCCATCCAATGGAATCCTGGGATTTGTAATTCAGGGCAGGCATTCAGAACTCTCAACCAGAGAGTTCTAGTGTCCCTCAAATTACAAACCCCAAGATTTCCCAAATGATTTTAATGGCAGTTAAAGTGGAATCATAGTACTATAATTGTGTAGTGTGAAAAGGCCCAGGTCTGTTCAAAAAAGCAGCCCTGGGCTGTAAGTCATAACAAGTAACTTTGCTTGTCTTTTACTCAATAGGTAAAATCCTGTGGTCTGTATCCTTCCTGAATTTCCACGATTTATCAGAGCCTAGCATCTCAAAATAAATGGAGCCCAACTTGGAGCTCTCTTATCTTCTGTGTCACCAGAACATCTGCTTATATCTGAATAAAATGACAAGTTACGTTTGCATAGATGCCTTTATCTTGTATTGATTTTTAACTTTAAAAAACAACTGGCAGAATGGATTCAATCAGTTTTAAAGTGACTCTCATCAGTATAGAGAGGGCTGGTTAACTTCTCAGATGCATTGCAATCCAAGTGAAAATCCTCATTCCAAGCCTTTGTTTCCTCTGGAAAGGAAGCTGAATTTGGTGTTACTAGCGGTTTGTTTCCAAGTTAACCAGCCATGGGTATGTGTGTTTTGAAAAGAACACGATGCAAGAGATATGAGAGATCTTTGTGTTTCCTGATGTTTTTGGCCTAAAACCTGTAGAAGTCCTACCAAGCAGGACTAATGCTAAGCGATTGCGGGAGTAATAATTCAAACTATTGAGCAGGGCTAAGATTCCTCACTTTCTATATAGTAGGAAAGGTCCATTCCTTCTTTTAGAGGTGTTATAATTCTGATTTTGGCATGTGTTTGTGAAATACTGGATTGGGTTGAGAATATATTCTGTCTTAGCTTTTACACACCTAGAATAGTCATTTGTGTAGAATTCATGGCAGCTGTTGGTTCCTATTTCAGAGGGGCAGTGAACCGGCTGCAGGTTCCATCTGAACTTTAAAGAAACTATCCAAGACACTGACATATTTTGAGGCTACAGTTCAGAACCTTGGATATCTCCTCTAAAGTTGAAACTGAAACCTAGAATGCATTCATTGCCTTGCTGATGTGGGAACCACTGCTGATTAGAATGTGGTAATAATATAACAGATATGGAAACAGTCTCTTTATCCATTGAATCCAGACTGTGATAAATAGAAACCTTTTTGTCTGGAAGTTTTCAAGTGATTATGCCGAATGCTTTCCTGTTTCTGATAGCCTTTTTTGCTGCAAGGGTGACTCCTTTGACATTTCAGGATAATGATGTTCGAAACATGGATATATTTTCCTGTGGTTTTCGTAGGAGACACAGGGGAGCCGGCTGATACCTGTCACTGTTTTTGTTTTGTTTTTGCCAGTCTAGTTTCAGAGGGCTTTGAGAGATCATATCCTTCAGCCAAGTGTCTATTTGATGCCCTCGATTACTGATGTTTCTCTTGTGTGACCTTTCCCTTCCTCAAAGTTTGTCTCAAAGTATGAACTCATCTTTTTTTTTTAACCCCAAATGACTGTTTCAAAGTAGTTAACTATCCTTAGGAGAGAATCTCTGGAATGCTGAAATTATCATTTTTTTTATTTTGGTCAAAGACGGAAGGAAAATATTGGAAGTGTTGCCTGTAATCCATGCTTGGACCTTTTCAACTTGTTTTAAATCAGGCTCTCAGATGGCAACCCACTCTAACCCTCTGCAATATATTATGGAAATATATTTGAGAAAGATATCACTATATTCCATTCTTCCTCAGCAAAATGTATGTTCCTCCTTGCTAAAGGCAATGTAAAATTATAGGAACAAACAGACTGATACAACCTAGTCTTTGGAAATGCTGGAGAAAATAAAAACATCTTTTTTGTGTAAACTGTTTATTATAGGTATGGTACATAACAAAACAACAAATCATAGCAGATATAGTCAGGTAATAATAATTTTGATATATACATGCCTATCTACGTTAGTCAATTAACCAGTTAATTCTGTCATTGAGTACATATTATTATCAGTGACTTAACTTAAAACATATAGACTAACTATTTCTGCATGTTATCCTTTTAAACACCTCTTAACCTGGTATGAGGAATCCTGTAATGTTGGTTCCTGTTGTGCTTTTTTTAAGAAGTGGTTTTAGAGTTGGGGCAACACAGCAGAATAGGTTATCTCCTTAATATACAAAACACACCTCTGCTCACTAAGGCCCTTGGATGGGAGCCTCAGCTGAGGATCTTAAAATAAACTAGATGATTTGGGAGGTAGCACAGGTTATATAGGGCTTCACATACTAAATACACTGAATCAGGATTGGAAGCACAGAGGTAATTGGGGGAGTTCTTTCAAACTTGCAACAACATCTTTCCATTTGCTGACAAATTCTGCCGACCAAGTTCTGTTCTGAGTAATCTTCATGGGCACCCCACATAGAACACATTACAGTAACCCAGCTGAGAAGTTATGAGGGCCTGGATCATTGTGACCGAATTACTTCTATCTCTATAGTCTTAGCTATTAGAGCTGGGGTGGAGAAATTCTGCCTGCCACCCACAACATAATGGGTTGTGTTAATGAAAATGCACTGCTACTGCTGAGGTTCTACCATATTCAGCAAGAACAGCAAGAACTCTCTACAACATAGAGAACTATTTTACAACGATCATGCCAGAAAGTTGCAATCTGTTTCTAGCTGTGACAGTAGCATATGGGGGGCAAAGGGAACTTCAAAAACAACTAAGGGGGTACATGTGACTTGGAGGATGTGTGTTGCCCAGAAATGGCTGCATCTAGCAAATCATACAGAAATTGCAAAAGTATTCATTTCTCAAGGATGGACCTCCCACAAGATGGAAGGATCATGCTGGAAAAGAAAGTGATCTCTAATACCACTTGGAAATGACTAACTGCATCCTTGACCTTCACTTGCAGACCCATGGTTTCTCATTTGATTTGGTCAAAAAAACGAATGGTCTCAATTTATCACTCAATAGTCACCAGCAATGTTTTAAGGCTGAGCTGTATAGCAAGTCCAGTCTTGAAAGTTTCATCAGTGAAATGCTTCAAGTCTATCATAGCAGCAGTGCCGTAGTCACACATTTTGAAGTTCAGGTTCTCCTTGATAGTTCCTCTACCACAGTGTTTCTCAAACTGTGCTCTCTTCCAGGTGTTTTGGACTTCAGCTCCCAGAAATCCCAGACAGTTTATCAGCTGTTAGGAATTGTGGGAGCCGAACTCCAGAACATCTGGAGGAACACAATTTGAGAAACTCTGTTCTAGCAACACTCACAGGAAAAGTCCAAACATGCAGAAGGCTGTGCAGTTTTCATGCTAGAAACAGGCCTATTATAAAGCTAATGAGTCTTGTCTATTCAAGACTAAGGCTGGATCTACATTGCCATATAATGCAGTGTAGACACACAGAATACAGTTTAACTGCAGTGATTGCCTTATATGTGTCTACATCAGTAGTTCTCAACCTGTGGGTCCTCAGATGTTTTGGCCTACAACTCCCAGAAATCCCAGCCAGTTCACCAGCTGTTAGGATTTCTGGGAGTTGAAAACATCTGGGGATGTTCACAGGTTGAGAACCACTGGTCTAGACTGACCATATAATACAATTGCAGTTTTTAGAGGGATTAGGACATCTTTATCACTTTTGTAATGCAAAAGTGTAGGAACTTAATTTCTTTTATAGTAGATGAAACCTTACAGTAAAAGTGTAACCAAAACTGCATTTAATTAAAGTACATTAATAGTAAATTGAGAATGAGCAGGATTTATATTCTGTTTATGTGAAGGGAGTATTCATTTAAATTTGTAGATATACAGTAGAGTCTCAGTTATCCAAGCTTCGCTTATCCAAGCTTCTGGATTATCCAAGCCATTTTTGTAGTCAATGTTTTCAATATATCGTGATATTTTGGTGCTAAATTCATAAATACAGTAATTACAACATAACATTACTGCATATTGAACTACATTTTCTGTCAAATTTGTTGTATAACATGATGCTTTGGTGCTTAATTTGTAAAATCATAACCTAATTTGATGTTTAATAGGCTTTTCCTTAATCCCTCCTTATTATCCAAGATATTCGCTTATCCAAGGCCCATTTAGCTTGGATACTGTACTTCCTTCTAGCCACTGTGGTGATTGTAGTTAAATTCAGGTTGAAATATCTATCTTTCTCAGCAAGCCAATGATGGGAGTTGTAGTCCAGCACTGATGAAAGATACACAGTTGGTTTAAGCTATTTCAGTTGGAATCCTGCTGGGAAAAAGCACCAGGGTTTCAGCACAGGAAGAAAGCTATCTTGTTTTGCATCTGTATGAAAGAAAACCTTTGAAATCTCACATCTCTTCTTTTTCATAATTTAAAAAAGAAAAGGAAGTGGAGTGACAGTGGAAAGCCCTGCATATAAATATCTTGTTTAGTTAGTCTAATAAAGGTATTACTAACAGCCCTGCTTTGAGGATTTATTGGAGGATTTCAGTAAGACAGTTTTAGTAGTGGAATTACATTCATTCCTGGGTAAGACCTTCCCATGCAAGAGAAAATAATGTTGATCCAATCAGAGATATTTTACAGGATCAATATAATATTCTCCTGCATAATCACAACCAAGAAGATTACTGCCTCTGTTCTGGGATGACAAAGGATCACTTGGCAGATCACGGCCTTATTCGTTCCTATTGTTTTAACTCTTCAAATAGAAAAGCAATTTTTTTTGGTACTGGAGAGAAAATTACATTTATATCATGTTAATACACTGACAAACACACGTGCCAATGTTTCTCGATAAGCGGAAATACTTGAATGTAATACTTTGTAAAACAACACCAAGACGGAAATGAATGCACATAAAATAACTTTTGCTGTATGACCTTGATATTACTTTTCTATTACTATCCTGAGATGGATTTCATGAATCAGAGCAGGTCTTTATAGGACCAAAAGAAGAGCTAATAGATAGTCTGCATTCCACCTACAGCTGGGCCATAACAGAGGCATGATGCCTATTGGGTTGGCTAATCCAGATATTTTATTAGGGATGGACAGGTCGGTCTATCTTTAATAACAAGGGACCGGGCTGTGGCGCAGCTGTTGAGCAGCTGCCTTAAATCACTCTGACCATGAGGTCATGAGTTCGAGGCCAGCCCGTGGCGGGGTGAGCACCCGTCAATTAAAAATAAAAAATAGCCCCTGCTCGTTGCTGACCTAGCAACCCGAAAGATAGTTGCATCTATCAAGTAGGAGATAAGGTACCACTAAAGTGGGGAGGCAAGATTAACTAATTTACGACCTGGAATGAGGAAGTGCCGTCAGTGTGGATGATGAAGCAGCTGCTCCCCCCTGTGGCCAGAATTGAACATCCCCTCAGAAGAAGGTTAACTTGCCTCTGCGTGTGTCTCTCAGTCTCTGTTTGATGTGTTTATGGGCATTGAATGTTTGCCCTATGTGTGTTATAATGTGATCCGCCCTGAGTCCCCTTCAGGGTGAGAAGGGCGGAATATAAATACTGTAAATAAATAAATAAATAAATAAATAAATAAATAAATAAATAACAACTGGAGAGCATATTTGGCTCCATAAAATGTAGAACCATCAGTTCCTCATTGCAATACCATTGGTTATGTTAATTTTAACATCTATTTTCTGTTTAGAATGAATTTCCGGCCATTTTATGATTGGTTGTGTGAATCTGAAACCAGTTGGGTAATAATGTTTCCTTTATATTGCTGGGAGAACACCTCCTAATGCAGCGGGAGCAGATGGCACATGGATATTCTTTTAACCCCATTGAAAGGAGTAGCAATCATGGAGTTATAATCATAACCTAATTTGATGTTTAGTAGGCTTTTCCTTAATGCCTCCTTATTATCCAACATATTCGCTTATCCAACATTCTGCCGGCCCGTTTATGTTGGATAAGTGAGACTCTACTGTATATCTTATCTTTTCCTTCTTCCCCCTTTTGTACTGTTTATTTGAGTTATTATTTTTTCTTTCTTTTGAAAACAAAATAAAACTTAATTATTTCAGAATATATATATAAAAAACTTCCAATATAGAAGAGGAACAAGAGCTTTGTGGTTATAAGCTGTTTTGCCAGAAAATAAATCCCCTGGAAAGTTTACCAGATTGTGCCATCCCGAATCCCATGCTGGCTAAGGGACTTTATGCTCTATAGTCAAAACATTAACCTTTCCAAATTCTACTAGTAAGATATTATTTCTCTTTGCTTTTCATTCATCTACCTTTCTGGTTTCTCTAAATATTCAATACTGACCTTTTCTTTTCTGCCCTGGGACTTTGCAAGGGCCTCACAAACTGGGGTGGAGAAAAACTAATGGTTTTTTTTTTAAAAGGTTAATAGTGTGTGTGAGAGAAAGATGGTGCAGGGGTGTGAGCGCTATAGCCTCCTTAAAAAGGAATCACTGAAGCCAAGTTTTGCCTATTCTAACTTGGGTTGGTGTGAGTTTTCTGGGCTGTATGGCCATGTTCCTGACTCTTCACCTGCATCTATGGCAGGCATCCTCAGAGGTTGTGGGGTCTATTGAAAACTAGGCAAGTGGGGTTTATATATCTGTGGAATGTTCAGGGTGGGAGAAAGAATTGTCTGTTTGAGGTGTGGATGTTGTAATTGGCCAACTTGATTAGCACTGAATAGCCTTTCAGCTTCAAGGCCTGGCAGTTTACTGCCTGGGGGAATCCTTTGTTAGGCAGTGTTAGCTGGCCCTGATTGTTTTCAGACTGGAATTCTCCTGTTTTCTGAGTGTTGTTTTTTATTTACTGTTCTGATTTTAGAGCCTTTTTAATACCGGTAGCCAGATTTTGTTCATTTTCATAGTTTCCTCCTTTCTGTTGAAATTGTCCACATGTTTGTGGATTTCAATGGCTTCTCTGTGTAGTCTGACATGATAGTTGTTAGAGCGGACCAGCATTTCTGTGTTCTAACTTGGTTTCAGGTTCCCAATGTTTCTGATTTTAGTTTTCATGAAGACATTTCCATTGTCTAGGAATGATGTCTCACTGCCAGTTTATGTTTTGACCAAAAAAGATTCTCAATTGAGTTAAATATGGTTTGAAAGAGCAATCATTGCTCAAAGTCTGTTCCTCCATACCATTTTCCTAGCATGTAAACAGAAAATTAATGCGCCCAAGAGCTAATCAAGCCTAATTTGTCATTAGAAGCCAAAATGTCTAAATTGAGGATATTGTCCTTTGGACACATCATGAGAGGGCATGATTCATTAGAAAAGACAATAATACTTGGTAAAGTGGAGAGAGATAGAAAAAAGAGGAAGATACGTTATATTGTAGATGGATTGACTCAATAAAGGAAGCAACCATAGCCCTATGTTTATGAGCCTTTAGCAAGGCTGTTGATGGCCGAGTTCTTGGATGTTTTTAATTCATAGGATTGCTATATAGTGAAACTGACTTGATGGCAAATAACATCAACAAAAAATAGATTGACAGGTTTTCACATTCTTGGCCAGAAACAATTTGGGTCAATAGAAGTAGTTACGTTTTTACCATGTGAATCAGTGTCTCTGTCTTCCATCCCAGTTTGTTTTTATTTTCTTAAAAGCTACCAGTTGTACAAGATAAAATACATAGAATTGTTTTTTTTTAAAAAAACAAATAAAGGGAAGCTAAATATGTAGTTTTTCTCCCACCCACATTTTAGTCAGTTATGGAGATCAGATATTTCAAAAAGGGGATGTTGTGCTGAGCATTAATCTCTTAGAGTAATCATTTAGTATATCAGCACAGCCCTGGCTGCAGAAAAAAACACCACAAGGTATTTATAACCCTGTAATTTGCAGTTGCCTGTCAGTCATTCTGTTAGTGTCTGTAGGAAAATCCACATTAAAAGAACATTAGGGGTTCAGGCTTAAGCCCACAAAAGCAAAGAAAATCATTGCAAATCCATGTTGATACTCTTGACCTCTGTTGCATAAGTTCACGAAGGGCTATTATTATAGATTTGTCCTCTTAACTCTCGGTTTTCTGGCTTTCTTTGTGTTTCATTCTGCTGTTACAAATCAGTCGTCTTACAAAGACTTGGTACATGAGAAAAATAAGTGAAAGGTGGAGAAGGGTGTGTGGTCTGGTTCTGAGACAGGCAAACCAAGGTCTAAAGGTCCCAGAGGGTAGATGACATAGTCAAAGGAAGCCCGGGTAGTTGGGTCACATAGGTCAAGCCAAATGTGTTCAGAAGCTTCTCACAAAAAACAACTTGCTCAGACTGAGGAAAAGTCTAACACAGGACTTTGTGAGACCATGATTGGCCTGGGGAGAATCAGCTGACAGTGTTCAGCCTGGTATTGCGATATACCATAGTAAGACTCTGTATCCATGGGGAATATGTTCTTAGCTGGACTGCAATTACCTGAAACCGCAGATACAACCCAACACCATTAAGTGATCTCTCTTCCAGTCTCAGCATACCAGAGAGTCGAGCTGGAGGATATAAAGATTCACAGAGAGGTATCCTCACTAGAAATTTGCTACATCCTGTAGCACAGCTCTATAGAAATCTCTGGGAGAAGCATACTATAATATTCCTAGAGAGGTCATTTCCTGCAGGCACGAGTAAGTGATGCTGAAGACATGGGTTCCACTATTATGGACATCTTACTGTATGTGGTTTGGTGAAGAATATGAGCATCAATAGTGCCTAAATAGAACCTAAAGTTCTGGAACATGGCCACGCAGCCCGAAAGACATACAACAACCCTGTGATCCCGGCCATGAAAGCCTTCGACAACACACAGAACCTAAAGTGTTACAGTACCTGGTTTATCTTGATCTACAACTACTATCATCCCCAAAGAGCATGGCTCTGGAAGGTTAGTTCTGTAGTACAACACATTGCCTTTGCTTCCTGTTGATTCTCATGAACTCTGACCTGGTTTTAATTCAGCATTGAGATACAGATACAGGAACAAAGGGGAATATTTGAATGGCACAAAGATGCAATTCCCAGCAAGACAGTAACTTGGAGGGAAGACAGTAACTTAGATGGACTGTTTAAAGAATTCCTATGATCCAGTCTTTTGTGATGTGAAGATACTGCATAGTTATTTTAGGAACACAGGAATTAGCATGGCCATTGATCCAGCTCTGTCACTATTGTCAATCACTTATCTTTAGCCTTTACAGAACTGGGATTGACATGATCACCTTAACATGATTTTAAGGAACTACTTTTTTATAGGGACATAAGAATACCCTAACTAGATCACCCCAAAGGACTTTCCACACAGTCATCTGTGTGATACCCATGCATAACTGCAATGGCTTTAATTTTACCTTTATTCTTGTGCAGATATAGGAATCCATAGCATCTCTGATTCAGGAGAGTGTATAATTCCATCATGTCTGTAGGCCTTTCCCCCATGAATTTGCCTGATCTCAAATTCTGGCTTGGGAATTCTGTGAGCAGGAGTCTCTAAAAGTAATGTTTCCATGGGAATCTAAAACACTGGACATGATTCCCCATGATCAATTTAGGCTAGTGGATAATGGACAATTATGGAGAATTCTTGGAGTTGCAATCCAAAAAGCAACTGTGGATCTGGATTAAATGGTAATTTTGATTTTAGTACACAAAAATATGCTTCCACAATCAGAAGTTAAGAAAATTGGAATTATGTTTTAAGAAACCGTCTTTCTCACCAGGCTTTACAAAATGGAAGGCACTAGATTTCTTAATAGCCAGCATAGCTGAAAACCCTCCAATCAATCTCTTAAATAAACACTCACAGGGTTGAGTATAGGTGAAGCAACAATTAAAATTACATCTTTGAGCTACACAATGAATCAAAGAAACTGGCAACTGCTTAGATCTGCAGGGTATTCTCCTGAGAGGCAAAACACTAAGGAAAACAGCTGGAGGATTGAAATGCTGGTAAGGGCTGGTAAGCACAAAACATCGACCACATGGGCGACACTTTCAATCTATTCTCTTTGATGGAAGTCTTTATATGAAGCAAAGTATTTCTGTGTAACCCTTCACTGCTATAAAGATTTGGTGGCATCCCCATCCCTGACAAAGCCTCCAAAGGCAATGTTTCCAAGGGGAAATTGTTTAATTTGAGTAATAATAATAATAATAATAATAATAATAATAATAATAAAGCTTTATTTATACCCCACCACCATCTCCCCATGGGGACTCGGGGCTGCTCACATGGGGCAAAGCCCGATCAGTATAATTTACAAAAACAACAGCGTAAATACATTGCACAATATACAAAAGATAAAACACAATAAGGCAATAAAACAAGAGTTAATATAACAGTAATAATATCAATCAACCACCAAGTACAATGCAGTTGACTTCATAGATGAAGGAACAAAGGCAGCTACTGCTATAGGGAAAGGTCAGCCACTGTTTTCTGTGGCTACAAGATTAGAAAGGGCACATGCTTATTCCAAAGGATTCTAACGTGGCTGTAATAATGGTATCAAGGAAAAAAGGAAATATGAAAGAGAATTTGCTGAAATGTGCAAGATTAAGAAATATTTTGGACTATGCTGTAATCATTCACTGGGAGAGGAGAGAAAATGCATGGATAATTAGCAGTCCAGCGGTCAAGATAGGTGAAAAATAATAGTCAAGATTCAGTTCCAAATGTCCAGAAAACTGCCCTGGATGTCTTTTATACAGAGTAGTGGAACAAGTACCCACAGTGACTGATAAGTTCTTGCTGCCTGCCTTATCTAGGTAGACTGATGGTTCAATGAAAATAGGTGGAACAGCACCAACTGAGCTTTAGATGTGTGGAAACCCTCTCCAAATACACTTGAGCTGGTGCTATCTGAGAAGGAGGCACAACAAACACATGTAACTTAGACATACAGTCAGCAGTGGAGGAATTTGAATAAGAAGAGCTAAAGCCACAGTGGGGAACCTCTGGTGCATGACCCATATCTGTCCTGACACACCTTCCCATTTATCTTGCCACATTTCTTGCCAGGTGATTCCTCCTGCTCCTGTACCCAACACATTGCCCACAGTGATCTGACAGTCTTTGCACAAGAAGGAAAGCTGAGAGGTTGGGGAAGAACACAGAAAGGGCAAGGAACTCTTTGTAACACCATGTGGGAATTACATTCTTGAAGACTGGGCCTGAAGATGCCTGGTTGTTGAAATATTATGTGTATGTGCGCACTAAAAATGGAACGTTGCATTGCAAGAGGCCACCAGAAGACATAGCTCTTCAAGTACTTCCTCTCCCCTCCTTTTCTGCAGCTGGAAAGGCAATCAAACAAGGGCGAGGGCGGAGGGGGGGGCTCTGATGAATGCCTGAATTGGAAAGTTTATTTAAAGCAATGGATTACTAGGAAATAAGTTACTCATATTTTTGGAGCAAGGAGGCTGATTGATATGTATGTATGTGTTTATTTGTGTGTATTCCAAATCATTCACGTATATAAGATGAGGGAGAGAAAGAGAGGGAGAGAAGGAGAAAGTAAGACCAATTCCATATTCCATATTCAGATTACAAAATTAAATTAGATTTGCACTTCTTCGCGAAATGTATTTTTGTTGTTCTGGTCATACATCCTTGTTTTCTCACCCAGCTGAAATAAGAATTAAATCAACCACTATCTACACCCTTGTTTGCACATTATGCCTATGCCCATAAGAGAATATTTAACAAATTGAAGTTCATTTGGGAGACTTTACAAAACCAGGCCTTCTGAATCAGCATCATAGTTTGTGGCCCATGTAGATGTGCCCTAAGAAACAATGTTCCAGGGAGTTGGACTAAAATTATGTCTTAAAGAACTGGGAAAAAACAGTAAGAATCAGTTTGGTGTAGCTGGTTGAGCATTGATTCTTCTAGGACAGCATTTCTCAACCTGGGGGTCAGGCCCCTGGGGGGTCACAAGGGGGGTTTCAGAGGGGTTGCCAAAGACCAGCAGAAAACACATATTTCTGATGGTCTTAGGAATCCAGATCCCGCCAGTATTTTCTGTTGGTCATGGGGGGTTCTGTGTGGGAAGTTTGGTCCAATTCTTTTGTTGGTGGGGTTGAAGAGGCTCTTTGATGTAGGTGAACTATAAATCCCAGCAACTCCCAAATATCATGGTTTATTTTCTCCAAACTCCACCAGTGTTCAAATTTGGGTATATTGAGTATGCGGACCAAGTTTGGTCCAGATTCATTATTGTTTGGAGTCCTCAGTGCTCTCTGGATGTAGGTGAACTACAACTCCAAAACTCAAGGCCCATCAAACCCTTTCAGTATTTTCTGTTGGTCATGTGAGTTCTGTGTGCCAAGTTTGGTTCAATTTCATCGTTGGTGGAGTTCAGAATGCTCTTTGATTGTAGGTGAATTATAAATCCCAGCAACTACAACTCCCAAATGACAAAATCACCCCCCCCCCCAGCCCCACCAGTATTCAAATTTGGGCGTATTGGGTATTGGTGCCAAATTTGATACAGTGAATGAAAATACATCCTGCATATTAGATATTTACATTACGATTCATAATAGTAGCAAAATTAAAGTTATGAAGTAGCAACAAAAATAACGTTATGGTTGGGGGTCACCACAGCATGAGGAACTGTATTAAGAGGTTGCAGCATTAGGAAGGTTGAGAACCATTGTTCTAGGATGTTCTAATCCTTGCTCACTGTGGAAACTCACTGGGCAAGTTGTTCTTTCTTATTCTTAGAAAAAGGTAATGACAAATCTTCTCTGAATGCATCTGGCCATAAATTGGAGCCAAAGGCACATAACAACAACTTTCACTAGTACACATTTCAGAACAAGTACTAACCAACAGACCTCTCTGTGTAAGCATTCCATAAGAAAGGTGTTACCACTGAGAATGCTCTTTCTCTGATAGCTACCTGCCTTCCTTAGATTTGCAAGCTTCCCCACTCCAAAAGTTCCACAAGGGCTGTGTCTACACGAGCTGCTTAATTTGGAGCCAGTCCAAAACATTATGCATCAGACTGTCTCTGGAAGAATTGTGATGGTGATCACTTCAACTGGGCCAAGTCTTCTGCAAAACTAAAGCAGTGTTCAGCCAACCCACTAGGCCTGTCCTCTTGTCTTCTCTGTCTTCTCTGTCACTTCTGTTCTTTATAAATCACGAAGCTCCCTGCAAAAGCCTGGCCATTGCAGTTGCATCTACTAAAGTCATAACTAGGTCCCTCTGCCAGCAAGTAGGAGGTAGAGTGATCTGTCCTCTTTACTGCACGCACCAGCATAGGGAAAGGGGAATGAGGATGGCGTGAGTGTAGATAAAATGAACCTGATCCACATGGCCATGAACCCAAATGACAGTAACAACAATGGGACTACATGACCGATTCAAATGCAAATTTGGTATGGGCAGGTCATGGTCTGCTACCATGTTGGATGGGGATTCTAAGAACTGTAGTGAAAATAGTAGCTTCTTCCAAGTTCTGGGTCAAACCCAGTGATATACAACCAATAAACATATTCAAGATCAATTGATACCTAAAAAGAGTGAAGGCCAGAAATAATCCTTGCACTCAAGGATTCAGATTGAAGGACAGTGTGCTTGTTTCCACCAGTTAAATACGTGCAAGTTAAACTTATTCCTTTCTAAATAATATGAAGTTCATTTAAAATATACTATAAGCCTTCTCCTCCAAAGTGAACTTAACTTGGCAGAGATTGCTCTCAGTGTCCCACAGCTGGGAGGGAAAAATGAATCACCCGGATTTTTTTGGCTTATGCATATTGCTCTTGATCCGATGATTCAGCATATAATGACTGAAAAAAAATAGACTGAAAAGGTGTGCATCGCATTTAAAAACCAAATGACAGTGAGCATATTCCCTCTCCCCCAATGTATCTCACATGAAATTTGGGCATGCATATGTACTGTGAGATATTAATTTTGCATTAGTCCTTGACATTTTTAGATGCTTATGTACCTTTCAATTATTTTTCTTTGAATATAACCAATGGTCATTTTTTTCATGTCAGAAGCGACTTTGAAATGCTTTCAAAGTAATCTGCTTTGAGTCTCCTTGTGGAGAAAAAAGCATGGTATAAATAAACAAGAACAACAACAACAATAATAGCAGCCCTCCAAACATGTTTAGGCTGCACTTGTTAGCAGAGCCATTGGTGACATATGGTGGAAGCTGCAGTACAGCAACATCTGGAGGATTATAAATGTTGAACTTCCCATGCCCTTTCAACTTGAACAGATGAAAACCGGGATAGATGCTGTTGTCCAGAAGCATGAAAGAGTGATAAAGATGGCAAATTTTATTAATGAGAAAGAGCATGCAAATTAGGAGAGTCTGTAGCAGTTTGCTTTTGGATGAGCCTACAGGGAAGGGCAAATTCAGTCTCTTCCTCTGCACTCTGCTGGGATAAGTACAAAGTAATTCTATATCCTGTGTTCATCTTGTACCAATAGAAGTAAACTGAGGACAGAGGGGAAGACAAGTGGAAGAAGGAGAGAAAAATTGATAAATAGGTAAAACAGAAGATTAATTGGGAATGCCTCTCCCAAATAGTTGAAGGATATGAAATGCTCCTATCATAGAATCATAGAAACATAGAATAACAGAGTTGGAAGAGACCTCCTGGGCCATCCAGTCCAACCCCCTGTCAAGAAGCAGGAAAATTGCATTCAAAGCACCCCTGACAGATTGCCATCCAGCCTCTGTTTAAAAGTCCCCAAAGAAAGAGCCTCCACCACAGTCCAGGGAAGAGAGTTCCACTGCTGAACAGCTCTCACAGTTAGGAAGTTAGAATTGCCTTTCCTGTAATTTGAAACCATTATTCTGTGTCCTAGTCTCCAGAGAGCAGAAAACAAGCTTGCACCCTCCTCCCTATGACTTCCTCTCACATCTTGATACATGGCCCTCATCATGTCTCCTCTTAGCCTTCTCTTCTGCAGGCTAAAAATGCCCATCTCTTCAAGCCGCTCCTCATAGAGCTTGTTCTCCAGATCCTTGATCTCCCTCCTGTCTTTCCGAAAGAGGACAAAAACGTGGTTATGGGACCAGGCATTTGAGCATGAGTAGCAGCAAAAATGAAATAAGAATATATGACCTACTGACAGACCCCACATGAACATGGAAAGCGCCTTAAATGTATATTTAAATGTATAATTATGTATATTTTAATGGATATTCTTAATTTTATTGTAATTTTTAATCTTGATGGATTTTTAAATTTGATGATAACTGTTTTTAATGTGTATGTTTATATTGTAAGCCGCCCTGAGTCCCCTGATGGGTGAGAAGGGTGGGGTAGAAGTGATGTAATAAATAAATAAATAAATAAATTTCAGTCGCCCTCCTCTAGACACATTCCAGCTTGTCAACATCTTCCTTAAATCACAGCACCCAGAATTTGACACAGTTCAATTCCTGGTGGTCTACAGCCCCCCACTCCCAACTGAAAATTGGAACATATGGTTAAAGAATCTGGAAATCTTTAGTTGCCCACTTGTCTTTTCTTCCCACTGGTGTCAGTCTGCTGCTTTTTTGCTGTTGGAATCCACCTCTATATCATACCCAGCCTTTTTAATATGCCAGGATTCTTGGGGAAGGACTGGATGAGCCGTGGAAATCTTAAACTACCCACTTTGCCTGCTTTTCATTCCATTCATTGGTCCTCTAGCTATTGCATTTAAATCCAATTGTTTTTAAAAAGTGTTTTTCAAAAGGGAAACATCACAAGCCCCGACTTTAGCTTTGTGTCTCCTGCTTTCCCTGAGCAGTTCTGACATCTTTTTGGAATGGGCAATTTGTGGATGTCACTTTGCTTCCTTTCATCTCCAGGGATCCCTCCATTTTTGGTTTTGTTTGCTGGGGTTTGGAGGAGACACCAAGATAAAGGTCACTTGGCATTTTAGAAGTGCCTTTTCACCCTTCTTATTCCCTCTAAAAATAAAATGAAATGAAATATCTAAAGGGGTGACCCCTTTTGTTCTGGTTTAGGACTTTATTTCTTTTTCTTTTAATAATATACTATTCATATTGACTGAGTAAATTGATCCAAATCCTTATTTTATATCTGCCCATCCTTATTTATTTATAAGACTAATCTTGAAATGTATTCATTCAAGTGTTATTAGATAGGAATTTTGGCTGTCATTCATTTTGATGCAGAGTTCCTCCCATCATCAGCAGTCAGCATGACCTTTACTATTGTCTGTTAGTAAATGGATAACTGAATAGCCCACCTTTTTCCAGTATTTCTGTATTTCATGTCACATTGTTTACCAGTTGTTAATAGTGAGCTTGAGAATTCAAATTCCTTTGCTTAATCCACATCTGAATTGTCAAACAAGCAATCTCTATAGTCTGTCCTATACTTCATAGGAACCTTGCTGGGGATAATGGGTTTTATTCCAACCCATCTGAAAGACACTAGATTCAAGAAAACTGCCCTTAACCATGATGGAGCATCAGTCTAAAAAATACAGAATGGTTTCACATGGCTGTTTTCTATGAAATATCACATTTCTTGAGGACTTAAGTCTCAGGTGCCAGGCTGGAATTCAGATTCTGGACTTCGGAGTCCCTTTCCATATTCATACGAGGCTGAGTGTGATTTTTCAGTGAATAGGAAGCAAAATACCCAGCAACTGTTCAGACACCCAGAGTTTTTTTTTTTACACTGGCCCATTATTTGGAGCCAATCCATAGCAGTGTCTGCTGTTGTTCCATAGTTGAGTAAATTTTCTCAGACACTAGAGTGCTCTGCCTGTTATTTTGGGATACTGAGGTCCTGAATGGGAAATTATTGTATATACTCGAGTATAAGCCGACCCAAATATAAGGCGAGGTGCCTAATTTTACCACAAAAAACCGGGCAAAGGTATTGATTCAAGTATAAAATGAGGGTGGGAAATGCAGCAGCTACTGGTAAATTTCAAAAATAAAAATAAAAATAGATACCAATAAAATTACATTAATTGAGGCATCAATAGGTTACATTTTTTTTTAATATTTACATAAGCCTGTAATTTAAGATAATAATTAGACTTTGATAAGATAAAACTGTCCAACTCTGATTACCTTTATACTCGAGTATAAGCCGACCCAAATATAAGCCTGCCAGGATCCTTACTTGAGTATATGCTGAGGGGGGCTTTTTCAGCCCAAGAAAAGGGCTGAA
Organism: Anolis carolinensis; assembly: GCF_035594765.1. Lineage (NCBI taxonomy): Eukaryota > Metazoa > Chordata > Lepidosauria > Squamata > Anolidae > Anolis > Anolis carolinensis. The sequence goes on from NC_085845.1 coordinate 182,100,689, forward strand.
AAACTCTGCTTATACTCGGGTATATACAGTAATAACCATTAGTGTTACAAAAATCTACTCCTGCTAGAAATGGACATCAATAGAGCTTATTTGTTGCTATGAATCAATACAATGTAGTTTTAGATTCAGGTGTATTTGACTAAAGAGATTATCATAGAGACTGGAGTATTTGGCAAAAGGGATTGCCATAGTGAATGCCTGTACTCCAAAATTTACTGCTACTAAACTGCTGTAGCAGGAGTAGCCACTAGAAGCTTTGTGATATTAAACCAAAGGAAAAGTCCTGCTTGTTATTGTTCATAGTAACTGGCAAGAGGTCTTCAGATTCTTAGGCAGAGGACTTTTCAGAGCCTCACAAAGTAACTTTTGAGGTCACTGTCTTTCCGAGTTCTTTTCTGGACCTTCTAGTACAGACATGGGCAAACTTTGGCCCTCCAGGTTTTTTGGACTTCAACTCCCACAATTCCTAACAGCCTACAGGGAGTGTCAGAAAGCGAACCTGGGATCTTCTGCATGCAATACATCTATCCTGTTGGGTTGTGGCTCATCCATTGTACATTATGTGCAAAGATACATTGCTACAGCCTACCCCCATCTTGAGAAAAGGGCCCCTTTTTTCCCTAATCAGTTTTAATTTTGTGTTGAATCAACGACAAAACCAAATGCCTCTTTTTCTTTAAAAAAATGCTATGGTTGCTTCAAAACATAATTAACGGTTTTGCAAGTTTCAGAAGATTTGTACTTACCGTAAGTTCTTCTGTGAGCTGCAGATTGCATGCTCCATTGTCATGTGCACAGTTTTAAATGTTTTTCAGGCTAAGAATTATTCATTGTGAAAGAAATTATGAATCATTTTTGAATACTGAATAAATGTGAAGCTTCTTGCAATCTGTCGAGAGACAATAAATGAACAGGGAAAAGGGCAAAATATGTTGAATTGGTTCTACTTGGCATTATTCACTCGGTTCACTGACATGAGATGTCCAAATTGATGTGGCAAATGTGACAAGACTGTAGCTCTATTTCATATTCCCAAGGTTTTTTTTTGTATTTTGGAGCAGTTGTCTCTTTTAAAAAAAAGATTTCAGCATGAAAAAGGCATGTATATGAACTCATGACCCACATAATGATGTCTGTTCCTTGCTTTTGGGGGATTCTTGAAGTCATAATCCAAAAAAGAAGCTTTCCAAAGCTCCGTACCATGAAACAATAAAAGGTTAACAGTGGCATACAGCATACACCCCATGCTAGTGATTACACACCATTGTAGACAGGCATGTGATTATTAAACAAGTGCAGAAAAGTTATACTTGTAAATGATTATAAATATAATAATCATAATATAATATATATTATAAATATAATAATAAACATAACAATAAATATAGTAATCCCCAGGGAGATTAGGCAAGCACTCACTCTGGCAGCCTTTAGGAAAAGTTTAAAAAATGGCTTTTCCGGTGTGCTTTTGAAGAATGAATAACTAATTCCCAAGTCAGGTTCCGTCCCAGTGTCAATTGTTTTTTCTGATGCACTTTATCTCATCCTTCAGTTGAGAATAACCTCATTGTTTATCCCACGCGAGTTTCCCACTAAACGCAGCACTTTATCTATGGGCTCGGGCTGTGGCGCAGGCTGGAGAGCAGCTGCAATGAATCACTGCAATGAATCACTCTGACCAGGAGGTCATGAGTTCGAGGCCCGCTCGGAGCCTATATTTGTCTTGTCTTTGTTCTATGTTAAAAGGCATTGAATGTTTGCCTATATGTGTAATGTGATCCGCCCTGAGTCCCCTTCGGGGTGAGAAGGGCGGAATATAAATGCTGTAAATAAATAAATAAATAAATAAATAATAATCTACTTCACCCACGGGTTTTACAATTTTCACACCTCCCACCTTAGCCCAGCTTGCCCTCGTTTAATTTTTGTACTGTTTTCATACTCTGTTTTATTATGTTACTGTTATTATGTTTTGTTTCACTATGTTATTGTGTAAGCATATTTGTTGGATGTTGATGCGTGTCTTGTATGTATTTTATCTTGTTTTATTATAATTGTTTGGGCTTGGGCCCATGTTAGCCGCCCCGAGTACCTTTGGGGAGATAGAGGCGGGGTACAAAAATAAAGTTGTTGCTGTTATTATAATTATAATTACTATTAAAAATAGCAACATTGAACTCATACACAAATGTAGAGACAATCAGATTTCCTATATGCATACCATATGTACAAGTACAATACAGTACAATACAGACACATACAGGCAGTCCCCGAGTTACTGTTATCTGACTTACATCCAACTCATAGTTACAAATGGGGGTGACATAACAGGAAGTGAGAGAAATCTACTCCTAGGAAGGGAAATTCACTCCTGAAAGAGTAATTATCATGGGGAAAAGATGGCTCCACTGAAGCTTTAGCACCAGTCCTTGTTTCCGCAGCAAGCCAATTTTTTCCAAATACAATAATCACAGGCACAGAAAGTTGGGTGAAATCTTCTTATCAGTGGCACAGACAGCAAAACAAACACCAGAGGGGTGTTAACCCTTCCCTATGTTATCCAAAGCTTTAAAATACCATATATATATTTGGTTGGAGTTAAAAAATTGTACTGGTTTTGACTTAAATATAAATTCAACTTAAGAGCAAACCTACAGAACCTATTTTGTTCATAATTTGGGGACTGCCTGTATATCAGCATGATGTTCTAGTCTATGTGCAGTGTTAACAACAATTTTACCAAAAAAGTCTTAACACTAAACCCCTTGGAGAGTACTGGATGTGTACGGTGATTGATGCACAACAGGCTTCCAGGCAATGTCCTAATGCCTGTACAAATTTCTCCAGGTGCCAATCTGCCCAAGTAGAATCAGAGATACAAACTATGTGAACAGTTGAATACACTGTTACATAAAAAACCCCATAGACTCAACTTCTGTTTCTTCCTTTGATATTTATTTATATCCTGCCCTTTCTGTAATCTGGGACTCAAGACATATCGCAGGAATAAAAGCAGATACAGCTGAAAAATGCACATCACACAAAAGTTTAAAATACAATCAAACCATCAATAGGATTAAAAGCAGTTAAAAGCATGATCATTAAAAAGAAAAAAAAATAGAGCATATTATAAAAGGCCTCTTCTTCCTGTGCAATCCAGACTGAAACAATACAAAGTTTTTAGCTGCCTGTATAACAGGCATGGGCAAACTTTGGCCCTCCAGGTGTTTTGGACTTCAACTCCCACCATTCCTAACAGCCGGTAGGCTGTTAGGAATGGTGGGAGTTGAAGTCCAAAACACCTGGAGGGCCGAAGTTTGCCCATCCTTGCTGTAGAAGAAGAATATCTCTTTGGGAAGGGAGTTCCAAAGCCTTTGGTGTTACTACCACTGAGGAGGCCCTTCTCCATGCTCCCACCAGATGTACCTCTGTGTGTGGTGGGACGAAGAGAAGGGCCTCCCTAGAAGAAACCAAAACCCAGGTAGGCTCATATTGGAGATCACTAGGAGTTCATCTACATAGCAGAATTAATGCAGTTTGATACTACCCTCTTTGAGCCATGGCAGTTAAAGCTATGGCAGGTAAAGTCACAAGAGCTGTTGTTTTACATGCCTTGTCTGCCAAATAGTGCTGGTGCCTCATCAAACTACAACTCCCAAACTTTTATAGCATTGACTTTATAGCATTAACTTTTATGGCAGTTAAGATGATGTCAAATAGCATTAATTCTGCAATGGGACTTAATAAACCATAATCAGCCCTTTCCTCTATGCCCAGAAACTGGAAAACAATGGAACAGTCACAACAAGGGTGTTGCATGCACCTTCTTACCATGTCCAGTTAAAAATATAGCTCCAGCTTCTGATATCAAACATGTGTTACATCTAGGCTGGCTTTATTAATTCATAGCAACATTGCTAACATTATATGGGTTGTTGACTATGGTAGCAAATATATGTACAGTAACCTCATGTACTTCTGGCATAAGTTGACCATGGAATTGCTTTGCAAGCCTGGAGAGAACATTTCTTTAGGCATTGTTAAATTATCCTAAGTGATTCTATGGTATAAGCACAATTGTGTTGAATGAGCTCACATAAGTAGGCCAACTATATGCTTACTAGAGCTTGGAGAGGTTAGTTTTTTTTACTAGTACTCCCATTATCTTTCATGCTGGCCTCTCTGGCTAGGGAAATGATGAGAATAGTATTTTAAAAACAAACCCCAAAGAACCTTTCCAAGCTGTGGTCATATTGGAGCCTCCGGTGGCCTAGAGGATAAAAGCCTCATGACTTGAAGGTTGGGTTGCTGACCTGAAAGCTGCTAGGTTTGAATCCCACCCGGGGAGAGCGCGGATGAGCTCCCTCTATCAGCTCCAGCTCCATGCGGGGACATGAGAGAAGCCTCCACAAGGATGGTAAAACATCAAAACATCCGGGCGTCCCCTGGGCAACGTCCTTGCAGACGACCAATTCTCTCACTCCAGAAGCAACTCCGGTTGCTCCTGACACACAAAAAAAAAAAAGCTGTGGTCATGGCTTAAATTATTATCTTATCAGCATTACTTTCAAACTCAGCCCTGTTTCCTCAAGGTTCTGCTGAAATTTTGTTGGTGTTAATGTCATTGGCTTCATTGCATATGCTTTCTCTTTTTGTTTCATCTTGCTTTGGATTGTTTTTAATCTATTTGACGTGAGATGCCTTGGAGGCTAACATTTGATAGAAGGGCAGGAAATAAATTCTTATCCTTTAATTTCTGAATTTCTGATGCTATTTCAGTCAAAGACTCTTTAAGTGAATAGGGTATTCTTGGATATTATCACAGAAATTCGAAGCATAATTCAACGTTACCACTCTTAAAGGTAAACCCCACTGAGTCCAGGGAGTGACACATACCCGCTCCACCAACATGGCTCTACATAATTGTTGCACAAATCAGCCTGTACTTTTGGAGGGTGAGTGAAATTTTAAGTTAGTGGTTGAAAGGCAATCATGGTTATTTTTACACATGCTTTGGACTAAACAAAAAAAATTTTTCTACCTAAACTGATCTTGAAAGCCAAGCAGGGTCAGCCTTGTTTGGTATCATCGATGGAAGACTGCCAGTGAATACAGGTATTATAGACTGTATTTCAGAGGAAGGAACTAGCAAAACCATCACTGAGTAGTTGCCTAAGAAAACTGTATGAAATTCATGAGATCACACATACGCACACACTTACAAACACACACAGATAACCCATTAAAATAGGTATGGAATATTAACTCTTCTATATGTTGTTGGACTCAAGACCCATATCCTCCAACACAGAGAAATATTAAGGCACTTGTGGCAAAGCTCTCATCCTAAAATCTCCCTTTCTATGAACTGGAGAAGTCATACCCTTCCAACATTTTATGGATAAAAATTGGGGCATTTGTGGCCAAGTAATATCAGAGTGTGATCAAGATGGTGAAAATTATGAATGGGGAAGAACACACAAGCTAGAAGAGGCTGAAGCACAGTGGTTCTCAAGCTTTGGGTCCCCAGGTGTTTTTGCCTGCAACTCCCAGAAATCCTAGCCAGTTTACCAGCTGTTAGGATTTCTGGGAGTTGTAGGCCAACACATCTGGGGACCCACAGGTTGAGAACCACTGTGTAGCAGTTTGCATTTCCCTGACCTCGTTGGAAAGAGTAAATCTTCCTTCCTTCCTTCCTTCCTTCCTTCCTTCCTTCCTTCCTTCCTTCCTTCCTTCCTTCCTTCCTCCCTCCCTCCCTCCCTCCCTCCCTCCCTCCCTCCCTCCCTTCCTTCCTTTTGAATTAATTTTGTCCAAATTACTTTTACACTTTGAACTCTATTTGCAGAAACTGAAGTAAGCTGAGGACAAAGGGGGAATGTAAGAAGAAAAGAGAGAAGCTAGAACATTTTAAAAACAGTTGAAGAAGTGAGATGACAGAGGATTAACAGTTGGAGGACTTGTGTTTCCCTGTCTATACAGGCTAGCACAGCTGGGACTTGCAATCTTGTGCAGAAGAGGGTCCTAGTGAGGCTCATAGGACCCTCTTCTGCTCTAAAATGAAAGCTATTTGTTAGGCAGAACTAGCATAAGCCTCATTGTTTTCAGTGGATTGACTGTAGGTTGAGACTAAAATTGAAAGGTTATCTTTTTTTGGATTGTGACTTTCGGGATTTGGAAGCTATAGTTCAGAAATAAAAGTAGTGTTCCTAAGCCCTTCATTCTAGTAGCACATAAAATTGGACTCAGTTGAGATATTTGGAGAATCTCATAGCAGAGAGATGATGTCATTAGATAATCTCAAAGTAGGCTTCCATCACGTCCACTTTGAGGCCCTGATAGACAGTATATGTAGAGAAATACACTTTCCCTTAACTACTGGGCAAACTTTCAATAACAGCATATGGAAATTACACACAGACAGCATCCGTCAGTGCAATTAATGGACTTTTCTCTATAGTTTAACAGCAACATTTGGGAAACATATGGCTGACCTGGCAGAGAAATGGCCTCTCCCATTGCATAAAACAGAGGAAAGCTTCCTAGTCTCCCGCCCCCAGTAAATATGACAGTGCTAGTGAAGAACAACTACTTCAGTTTCCAAATAGGGCTGCTAGATTTTAGGATCCCTTCAATAGTCCTGATTTGGCAAGCACAGTTATAAACAATATTGGTTGTCCCATTTCTTCACCTGCTTTTAAAACATTCCAGTTTCTCTTTCCTCCTCCCAGCATGTCCTCTGCTTACTTCAGTATTTGGAAACTGAGTTCAAATTGCAAAAATAGTGTGTTCTCAATTAACTGAGCAATAGGGAGAGAACAGGGAGCAGAATTCTAACTTTCCCATAAGGCTCAGGCAAAAATAAACTTCTTAAATCTTTCCTGTATGGTGTGTTTTTCCTCATCAATAATGTTCACCATCTTTTATTTATTTATTTATGTATTTATTTATTTATTTACAGCATTTATATTCCGCCCTTTTCACCCCGAAGGGGACTCAGGGCAGATCACATTGCACACATAAAGGCAAACATTCAATGCCATAACATAGAACAGAGACAGAGACAAGACGCAGGCACGGGCTGGCCTCGAACTCATGACCTCTTGGTCAGAGTGATTTGTTGCAGCTGGCTTGCTATCCAGCCTGCGCCACAGCCCGGCCTTAAGCACACTCTGATGTTGCTTGGCCAGAAATGTTTCATCTGTGAAATTTTATGACTTGTCCACTCCTCTGGAAGAAGGGATCTTAGGATTCGAGCGCTGCCTTGCAAAGTATGTGTGTCCTCATTTGTTGCATTTGAAGTTATCATTTGAAGTTTACATTTTCATTTTTTATTTGATTGCCACATTGTGGCTGATGCTTAATGTTTCATGCCTAATGTCACCACCTTTGAAGTATGTCCAGGGCCCTCTATCTGTGATGTTAGAAGAAATCATCACTAGGTCTCAGAGTTTGAACTGAAATTTAGGATAGTTCTGTCCTGAAAATCCTAGAATTGTGTTACCAACTATTAAATATTGCTCTGGTTCCTGTGCTTCAAAGGGCCCTTCCACACTGCCCTTTATCCCAGGATCTGATCTCAGGTTATCTGCTTTAAACTGGAATATATGAGTCCTCACTGCCAGATAACCTGAGTAAACAGATAATCTGGGATCAGTTGCTGGGATATAGGGGTAGTGTGTGTCATGGTTTGTAAAGATACTATATGTGTGTTAACTGGAAAAACAAATGCATGAAGCAGATTGGCTTAGTTTGCAAGGACCTGGGGAATTAGTTTGCAACTGTTCCTGTCCTGCTGCTGGAGAACTGGTTTGAACACATTTCTCTCTCTCTCGCTCTGTGAGTCCTCTGAGTACTGGCTGAAAAGAAGATGGCTCTGTATTATTTCTGAGGCTTTGTTTGCCGTTGATCTTCACTTAAACAGATTTATGGACTAAAAAAGGACTGCTTATGACTACTGATTTCTGTAAGCAATCAGAGGGACTATTGTAAATACCATTGTTCTGTTGATCTCTTGGATTTAGTAAAAGTTCCTGTGTTAGTAAAAGGCTGCGTGGTGCATCATTCTGCAGAGTGACTCTGGGCTCATGGGCACACGCAAGAGCTTCCTTCTATCATCCCCAATCCCCAACAGTGTGAAAGGGTCCAAGGAACTGCCTACCACACAGACATTAAGCAATTAGTTATAGAGGAGTTTTTCTCTATAGTTCTATTTTGCTAGGCAGATCCATGTGACCATCCAGACATTATCAGACTACAGCTCCCATTGGTTACAGATGGCACAGACTACAGTGGGGATGATAGGTACTGGAGGGCTGCAGCACTTCAAGATGCACTTGGTATTCCTCTGCATGTTACAGGACAAGAGTGGTCAGAAACCTCTCTTCCTGGGTGTTTTTTCCTCATGTTTCTAATTTTGTTAGGAAATATCCATGAGAAAACTCAGGCAAAGCCCAGTGAGTCACTGAGACCAGTGGGAAGAGAAGAACTTGGATCGGAGAATACAGGAAGGGTCTGCAAGCATTCTCCTCACTAATTTACCACCTCTTCAGGCCAGCACATGACTTTCCCTGCTTTTAAAATTTTATTTAGAGAATGTATAAACTGACCTTCATCCATTGTTTTGATTTGAAACAATTATGTAAAAAGCCCACAATGCGATGAAGGTCAATAAAAGAATAATACAAAGGCTGGCAGCCATAGGGCCACTGAAATCAATGAAACTATACTATAAGAAATCTCTAGAAGTAAATATTAAAGCATGCAAGGATGCCTAAGGGAAATAAGCATGATTACTTTTCTGACCCGGTGCCCAGAAAATAATAAAAGCTGGCACCAGGTGAACTTCTCTGAGAAAGGCATTCCTAGAGCATTACAAACTTATTTCTTTTTTTGGGCTACAATTCTCCTCAAGCATCACTTTTCGGAGGTTTCCTTCTTACAAGAGTCCCACAAACAACAAGGTAACCTAACCTCAGATGGTAGTGATGAGGAATCACAGCAAGGCTTCTAGTGATTAATAAAGAGTTCAGACAGGGCCATTTGGTGGAAGATATGATGAATAAAATCCAGATACTAAATCTTAAAATGTTTCTGGCATGGTAGGGGAATTATGTGAGTAGACTGCATTTGCATGAACACATCCCATCTTTGAAATAAATACTTTCTGCCCACTCCTTGAGAGTTCTTTAGTACATTCAGATCCTTAGCAAATTTGCTTGGCTCTGCACGCCTTCTTTTTCTACTCGTTTGTTTCCCTGTCCTTGCCTTCATTCTGACTAATTTGCTATTGCTCTGATCAAGAAAATCTCAATTTCCTTCTCTGCTGGAGCCCACCTTTTCCCTTCTCACAATGTTATATTACTTGTCTAGCTTTTTGCCACTGATGGGATAACAAAACCATTTGAAAAACCAATGCGTTAAATTGATTGCAGTGTACATACCTGGAGCAACTGCCTTCATGAAAGGAGATTACGATTCATTATCAGGCAAAGACATTTTAGGCCAATACTTCCTTAGAAAAAATCTCTCACATATCTGTAGTACATTCCTTGTGAAATCTTTTCTTTTGGTACCCCAAGTCCACAATTAAAAAGGGGAGTAGGAACATAAATATCTGCATGTTTCACTCTTGCAAGCATTTGGCTTCTTCAGGTATCAATATTTTCTTATCCTGAATGAAAATAAGTATTGGATTCTTTGGTAAATTCCTCAAAGAGTCCCACAAACAGCAAGGTAACCTAACAAAACAGGAGCCGCGGTGGCACAATGGGTTAAAACCTTGTGCTGGCTGAACCGCAGACCTGAAGGCTGGGTTACTGACCTGAAGGTTGCCGGTTTGAATGTGTGAGATGGGGTGAGCTCCTGTCTGTCAGCTCTAGCTTGCGGGGACATGAGAGAAGCCTCCCAGCAGGATGGTAACACATCCAGGATGGGCAATGTCTCTGTAGACAGACAGTTCTCTCACACCAGAAGCAACTTGCAGTATGTTCTCAAGTTGCTTCTGACACAATAAAAAAACCTCACAAAATTCCTTGCATTTTTCATTGTTGTTCAGTACTTTCAAGTTGTTTCCAACTTATGGCCATTCTAAGGCGAACGTATAAGAGTGATTTCTTGATGGGATTGTTTCCAACAAAATTTGCCATTGTCTTTTTCTGAGGCTGAAAGAGAAAGTGGCTTGCCCAAAGTCACCAAATGGGTTTTTGTGGCTGATCATGGGTTTAAAGCCTGGTCTCCAGGGGCCTAATCCAAAACCCAACCCACTACACCACACTTCATCTATAGTAAGGTAAAGGTTTGTCCAGTCATGTCTGACTCTGGGGGTTGGTGCTCATCTGCATTTCTAAGCCAAAGAGCCGGCGTTGTCCGTAGACACCTCCAAGGTCATGTTGCCGGCATGACTGCATGGAGCGCGTTACCTTCCCGCCGGAGCGGTACCTATTGATTTACTCACATTCGCATGTTTTCAAACTGCTAGGTTGGCAGAAGCTGGAGCTAACAGTGGCCGTTCACGCCACTCCCGGGGTTTGAACCTGGGGCCTTTCGGTCTGCAAGTTCAGCAGCTCAGTGCTTTAACACAGTTCGCCACCGGGGTTCCTATACAGGGCTTTAAAGGGCACACCCAGCAACTGATTTTCAGTGAAGCAGCTTCAGCAAGGCAATTATGTGCTCCTGTAATCAACCTGGGACCAGCAGTCTGGTTGCAGCATTTTAGATCTGCTAAAGGTTCTGAATGGTTTCCAAAGTCCGCCCCATGTAGAGTGTGCTACAGTAATCCAAACAGAATACAAAGCTGTTATCAAAAGCTGATATTTCAAGGAATAAGCACAGCCAGAGCTCCAGTTTTATGAAATACACATATAAATTACATATTTGTTCTTACTTTGAAACTGTTGGAGTTTGGGTTGGAATAACAGATGTAGGGAATAGGAGGAAAGAGGATTCTGTGTTGCCTTCTCCTTAAATTAAGGGTGGTTGATGTGTGGTATGGAGCCTAAATGCTACCTCCTTTTTATTGCTTCTTCGAAGGGTCCAAATTATCTTACCACCAAAATCCAGTCATGAGACAAGAAACAAAAAATAATTATGGATTGTCCCCTTTAATTTTCCTGCCATGCTACCACATTTGAGAAATATGTCAGATTTCTTCCTCCCTCCCCAAACCTAATGTATTCAAAGTATATTATCATATATCAAGTGCAGTGGTTCCCAACCTTTGTTCCTCCAGGTGTTTTGGACTTCAATTCCCAGAAATCCCAGCACTCTTACTAGCTTCTTGGAATTGTGGGACCTGAAGTCCAAAACACCTGGAGGAACAAAGGTTGGGAACTAATGATTCTAGGGTTTTAGTAAGGCATTGTTTCCAGGTATTGGGCAGGGGGGCAAGGATGAACCATAACCATACATTGGTCCTGACTGGTTTCTTTTCTCTTCTGGGCGGAGCTGAAAACCAAGGATGTCAACTCTGTAGAATCTAGCAGAGGAAATACCACTTCTTTATCAACCAACCCTTTCTATTTCAAGAACTAATTGTTTTTTTTCACTTTTTTTCTTTTATTTTTACTTTTTGAAACATCATAACAATTAACTATTTTTGCCATACATAACTTATTTCAGTATACATTGTTCCAAAGGTAACTATTTCTTAAATGACATTTTAAACAATCCTTAGAAATGTATCACCCTCCACCCCCACCCTCCCCCCATACCCCCCACCCCCCTGGAACAGCCATTCAAAATTGTCAATACATCAGTTTAATCGTGTGGAACGCCTGGTTCAAGGTGCGGTATCTTTCGTCTCCGTCTATTTTGTCGATTAGAACAGTTCATTTCCTTAACCAGTCTTGATCTTTTAGGCTATTTGTATATATTTTTTTCTTTTGAATGATGAAATCGTTAATTATATATTCTGATATATAAGCCCACCAGGTTTCTACATCCCATTTTGTATCATCCCTCTATCCTCTGGCTATCGTGGCTTGTATTGCGGCTGTCATATATTTTAGAATCTCTGTCCAATTATTGTTATCTTCCCTTACCTTTACTGTGAGAGACATGTATCTAGCTTTGTCCCATATTAATTCTTTCCCTATTATTTCTTCCATTATTTTTCTTATTTTTCTATAGAAGTTCTGAATTTTTCTACAGTCCCACCACATGTGGGAAAATGTACCTATTTCCCCACAGTTATGCCAACACTTATTTGAAGTATTTCCTGTTATATGTGCTACTTGGAGTGGGGTTCTATACCATTTAGATATTATTTTCCTTTGGGTTTCTTTAATCCTTATATGTTTAATTTTATGAATATTGTCAATCCAAGTCCCAATTAATTTCTCAGTGAAGTTTTTTTCCTGTTTCCAATTATCTATAATGGTTATTTTTGTATTGTAAGTTAATGTGATTAGTACATCATACAATGGCCCAGTTATTCCTTTATCTATTTCTATTTTCCTTTTAATTATTCTATCCAGTGGGGTTTCAACTACTTCTCTTCTTTTCATGGCCTGAGCTTTACTGGACAGATCTAAATTTCAAGAACTAATTGTGAGGAGGAAACAATAATAGAAGAGACCACAAAGGTATCCCAGTCAAGGAGAGGCAAAAGGAGTGCAAAGGTATCAGACATCAGAGAGAAAATAATGCAAAACTCCCTCCCAGAAACTAAGTCCCATGAGGAACAGAGCTGCCATCTTGCATCTTTTTGGGAATGGATTGTCTTTGTGGTTTACTCTCTCTATTATGTTTTTAAATTCACATTGAATTTTGCTAAGGTCAAAGGGTTCTGTTTGGATTCACACAATAAACAGAATAAACACACAAGTGGTTTGGAATACAAGATTTTATTGAAAAACCAGCAAAACATCAAAGTAAGGATATAATCCTGGTAAATCTATCCCTCAGTCAGGTGCTCTAGGATTAACTCTGAGAAATGCCATTATGGGCAAACATAAAGCACTGATCTCAGTCTCTAGTAAAATACAGTCATAAAGCTAACTTCTCTTGATTTATATAGATGCCTCAGTTGCTGAAGTACTTTGCCTTATTGAAGTGTTAATTCTAATATACCAATCATGCTTCTGACTTTAATCAAACTACTCAAAACATCAAACAAGTGGACACTGGCCAGGCTACCCAATCATAGGAATGAAGGACTACTTGAAACATTAAACAAGTAGACCCTGCCCAGACTACTCAATTGGGTGAATGATGGTCAACCTTGATGATCAGGGCAACCTCTTCGGTCCAAGGCTTTCCACATTCAAGGCCATACTTTCCCAACGAAATTTGACTCAAGTTCACATACTCAAGTGAAAGAAATCTACTCTATTTCCTAGGAAGGGAAATTCACTCCTGAAAGAGTTATCATGGGGAAAAGGTGTCTCAGCTGAAGCTTTCTCACCAATCCTTGTTTCCACAACAAGCCATTTCCCCCCCAAAATCCAATTATCACACAGACAGAAAGTGAGGCGAAATCTTCTGAACAGGGGCACAGACAGCAAAGCAAACACCACAGGGGTGTTAACAATTTCCTATGCTATCCAAAGCTAAAAGATATATATTGACTGAAGTTACATTTTAAACTTACGTACAAGTTCAGCTTAAGAACAAACCTACAGAACCAATTTTGTTCGTAGCTTGGAGACTGCCTGTACGTACAATAGTCTTCTGCAATATTTCCACTACACTTTGGAGGACACAGGACAAGAAAACTAGAACCATGTAGGACTTGTAAATCATGGAGGGTGAAACTGACACCTTGTTATTTTAATGGATTTATTATATTTATTGTTGTGTGTTTTTCAAGTAGTTTCCAACCCAATGCAACTCTCTCACAGGATCTTCTTGGCAGGATTTGTTGAGGAAAAGTTTACCTTCCTCTGAGGCTGAGACAGAGTGACTTGCACAAATTTACCCAGTGGTTTTATGTATTATATATTTATATTTTCTATTACTTTTACTTTTCGGTTGTATTTTTATTTGGTTGAAATTTATATACCCATTCATACAGGAATAAAACCTTCAAAAGCACCAAGTGATTAAGTGAAACTGTGGACTTCCTGAAAGACAGGGCTTTTGTGTATGTGTATGTGTGCATGTGTCTTTTATGACATTTTCACTCCTATCACTCATCCACTGTTGTCGCTGCCAGCTGACTGCCTCAATGCCTTCAGCTGCATTTTCACAATTGTGGACTGGAATCTTTAAGTAGCTCTTAAGGAGAAAAAAAGTAAGATTAAATAACCAGCTGGTGTAGAAGCTAGGGAAAGGGCAGGAGAGATATGGGTGAGAAAAGACATTAAGAATGTATAATCCAAATGCTCTGCTCGTGGCTGTGTGTGAGAGAGAACAAGAGAGGGAGAGAAAAAGAAAGAAAGAGATTGACATCCAGCCACCTTGAAATGAAAATTTGATTTTGTCCCCAAAAGTCTCTGGGAACATGAGCTGGATAAATGATGTGCACTCACATGCATACACACGCACACTTATTCAGTTGTGCTCTGATGTGCAATGCTTTGTAGTGTAAAATCATTGCCATTTTGATTCTTGTGGCCATGTTGTTTCATGCTTAGATTTTCATGGGAGCCGAAGCATTTGTTTGATTTGGAAGAAATACGGAATACCTTACTGTCTAGGAAATAATAGTTATTTCTGCTTCAAGAAGGTGCTGCTTAAAAATAGCAGATTGAAATGGAAAATGGAGGCATAAGAAGAGAGAGCTGCTTTCCCCCTACCATTTTGAAAATATCAGCTTCAGCTCTTAAGACAAAACAACTCACATGATTGTTCCAGTTGATTCATGTCTTTTGCTCATTAAGGAATCCACTTTGCCTTCTTTTGAGGACACAAGTTCAGCAGCGTTGGTGGAGCCAGGAAAGAAACTCATTTTAATGGTAATTTACACCCCAGATTCATACATTCATTCTTTTCTTTTTAAAGGAGTTGTTGTGAATCTCTTTTATGGCTGTTTTTTCTCTGATATTCACAACATCAACACTTTTGTTGTTGTTGTTGTTGTTTATTCGTTCAGTTGCTTCCGACTCTTAGTGACCTCAAGGACCTGCCCACGCCAGAGCTCTCTGTCAGCTGTTGCCACCCTCAACTCCTTCAAGGTCAAGCCAGTCACTTCAAGGATACCATCCATCCGTCTTGCTCTTGGTTGGCTCCTCTTCCTTTTTCCTTCCATTTTCCTCAGCATCATTGTCTTCTCCAAGCTTTCCTGTCTTCTCATTATGTGGCCAAAGTACTTCAGCTTTGCTTCTAATATCCTTCCCTCCAGTGAGCAGTCGGGTATTATTTCCTGGAGGATGGACTGATTGGATCTTCTTGCAGTCCAAGGCACTTTAAGAATTTTCCTCCAACACCACAGTTCAAAAGCATCTGTCTTCCTTCGCTCAGCCTTCCTTATGGTCCAACTCTCATATCCATAGGTTACTATGGGGAATACCATTGCTTTAACTATGCGGACCTTCGTTGCCAGTGTGATGTCTCTGCTCTTCACAATTTTATTGAGCTTGGTCATTGCTCTCCTCTTAAGAAGCAAATGTCTTCAGATTTCCTGGCTGTAGTCTGCACCTGCAGTAATCCTTGTGCCTAGAAATACAAAGTCTTTTACTGCCTCCACATTTTCTCCCTCTATTTGCCAGTTATCAGTCAGCCTGGTTGCCATAATCTTGGTTTTTTTAAATGTTTAACTGCAATCCAGCTTGTTCACTTTCTTCTACACTAGGATTATTAAAAGAAAATTGAGCCAGTCCAAGAAAAAATATTTCTCCTAGAATATGAAAGTGGCATGAATTATTGACACAATCAGTTCCAGTCACTTTCTATTACATTTGTGGAACCAAACAACTTTGTGGTTTATTGAGTAACTGAGTGATTAACTGACAGCAAGATATGAAATATCCAAAGAATGGTGACAGACTTTGAATCCTACTAACCCACTGCTGAAATCTAGTGGCTACTGCAAGGTTTCCACCACCATCATTGGTTTATCACTCATGGCTGAGTATTATTGTCTTCCAAGAATAAATTCTTGGCGGTGGGTCCGTAAGTTACTATTCAGGATCTGCATGGTTTCCAGTGCTGTCATAGTAGGAATCGCAATGCTCTCCTTGGTAGCCATTCCAAGAAGAGAGCTAATATACGTAGTCTAGGTACTCATGCTTCGATATTAGGGAGCCACAGGCCCATTTAGTTATGCTTATTGGCACTTTCATCTTACAAGCTTAGCATCCTTTGCCCAGAATCCCAAAATTTGAAATACTTCAAAATCCAAAACTGTACGCATGGGTGATGTGATAGTGGTGCCACCTTTATTTTCTGATGGTCCAATGTACAAACTTTGTTTCATTTTAAAATTATTTTAAATGTCACATATAGAATTACCGTTTAGGCTATCTCTTTAAGGTGAATATGAAACATATATGAATTTCCTGTTTAGACTTGGGTCCCATCTCCAGGATAACTCATTATATATGTATATGCAAACATAGATATTCCAAAATCCAGAATACCCCAAAAACAAATCCAAAATCTAAGGCACTTCTGGTACCAGGCATTTTGGATAAAGAATAGTCAACCTGCACTTATATTTGCTATGAAATTTGAGGTATCAATAGCATTTGCTTGTCGTTTTTCCAAGTAATACTCAATACTTGCTCAATGGTCTTCATGATATCCCTGGAAAAATATGGCCAAACACTTTTTCTTGCCATCTTAATGAAGACCGCATGCTACTGAAAGGGCATTCCTTTGAAAGACAGATTTAATTCTTAGCATTAAGGAGAAACTCTGATGTTCTGTGCTGAAAGGCATCTTTTGTAAGCCGACACATAGCTACAACTATGCAGCTTTCTGGTATCATGGTCTGAAATAAGACACAGTAATGTTGACTGATGCTCAAATAATTTTGGTAAGATCAGTGGCACTATATCAGAGTAAATTTGGAGCACACGGCTGTTCTGGAAGACAGAAGAGGTTTTCTGCTTGCTAAACGGCAATGAATGGAGGATCTGTCCAGTGCTGATCTCCTTTTTTCATCAGTAATCTATTGCAATGCATTCCTTTATAGCAAAGTTGGGAGTCATGTTCCTGCCCAGACATTGTTGCACTGGAGCTTCTCTATCTGGTGAATCTGGCTAAGCCTGCTGTGATGTGCAGTCCAAAAACACCTAAAGGGCTGCATGATTCCCATGTCTATCCTATTGACTACACTTTGCTTTCTGATGCTACAGGGATAAGGATGAAGTTTTTTTAAAAAGCAAGCAACTCTATAAAAAATGTATATGTCACACTCAGAAGAACATATATATTTTTTAAAAAGCTAACATCCCAAGGAAAAGGTAATCAGGAGTTAATCACTTAGGCATGAATATTTTAGAATCAGTACGTAACATTTCAATAGCAACATAGCTTAGAAAACCTCAAAGTACTATACAGTCTCAGAGGATAGCCAAACAGTTTTTAATGAATGTTATAGGCACTCAAGTTGGTCATAGGAAGGTTGTAGGAGGTTGAGTCCTGTTGAAACAGCTCTACATAGTTTCTGGCTTTTTTGTCACTTAACTGAGATCTGAATCAATTTTTAAAAACCTTCTTCTATTCCTCTCTTTCTAAGCTTCGGTTTCCTCAAAATGTGCTGCAGTGCCACTGTATGATGAAGTCATTTATGTCTGATGCTGTTATAGGACAATGCTGCATTATGTGTGATGGATTGAGAAAGGATCAGTGGAAGTGCTTACAGTATAAAAAGTGAAAAGCATCAATAGCAATGAAGCAAGGAGCCAAAAGCTTCAGTAACAGCTGCAATAGAAGCAGAAGTTTCAGGATTTTGGTGGACAGAAAACAGAGGAAGTTGGTGTCTAGGTTTGATCAAACTATGGTGAAATTTGGGGATTTTGGGTGGATTATTATATTTGTTTCATAGGGTGCATCTACACTGTAGAATTAAAGCAGTTTGACACCACTTTAATTGCCAGGGCTCAATGCTCTGATATTATGGGAACTTGGTGAAGCACAAGCACAATTTGGCAGCTCCCGTGATTCCATGCCAGTTAAAGTGGTGTCAAACTACATGAAATCTACAGTGTAGATGCACCCTCAGAGATAAATCCCGTTGAATTATATAGTTGATGGCCAGATGAGTCGGTTCAGAATTATAGCCAAAGGTGAACACTGTCCAAAATTTCATTTCACACCGGTGACTTGCGGTGGGCGATCTGTATACTTGTTGGCATTTTTTCCAAAAGTGGAAGTGATTAGAATTTGATTTGCAGCTTCAACGATCCCTACACCTTTCTGTTCCCTCCCCAATAAACATCTTACAAAACAACCCTTACCAGCATCTTGCTGCTCCTACAGGTTTCCAGAAATACAATTGCCCTCTTTCCTCTAATTCTTTTCAACTGGGGTTTGTGGGAAGCTTGTAGGTGCCTAAAAAGATAGGCAAAGGCAGCACATGAATTGTAGGCCATGAGTTTCCCATCCCAAGAGAAAGAGCAATTAGCCTTATCTGTCATTCCATGAAGCCACTTAAATTTATCATGATTTAATCTGGATTTTGCTACCAAGATTAATTACTCATTTCTGTGGAAACTATTATGTTCAGAAACTATATGTCCAATTCTAAAGAATAGACTCACAAATTCTAACTCAAGTGTATCAATCTGTGGGGGTGAAACCCTTCCTCCCTTCCTGCATTTTCTCTTTACTATTCTGTTTGGAAAAATCTTTGCCTTGTTACTGAGTATCAGGGGATTCCTTTCCATCCCTTCCCTTCCTTTTCTGTTTGTTCACTCATTTGTATTGGAAGAGCCATTAGACATTCTTTGGGGTTTCATATTGCTGAGCTTTCTTTTTTATATCTAATAAATTATGAAGAGCTGACCTGCAGGCTCATACTCTCCGCAAGCTTGTCCTGAGGGGACAATTTTTGCTAACTCCTAGTCACATTAATAAGGCTTGAGCCAGAGGAGTTATTGGTAGATTGTGCCCTAAGATTCAAAGGGAGGAAATGAAATACACTGCTTACACATGTGTGTACACTTGTTTGAGTCCTTTTATTGGGAGACCTGACTTATATCTGCTTTGGAGTAGATGCTAACTGTAAACTATTCTTTTTGTGCCTTGTGCGCATTACACATTACATTAATCTTTATAAGAACAGCTAAATTTGCAAGCTATAGACTTTGTTCAAGGTAGAGGTTGCAGCGGTATTGATAGAATAATGGGAGGATTTGAAAGGTTTGTTCAGAAATTATGCTGGATGCTATTCAGCATTTGTGCATGTGTTTTGACTATCTTACCCCACCTTGATCTGTGAGAAGAGGCAGGTAACAAATAAAATGTTGTTGTTGTTGTTGTTGTTGTTGTTGTTGTTGTTGTTGTTGTTGTTGTGTTTCTACAACCTTGGACTTGCCCAAGATCACCCAGTAGAATTCCATAGTTGAGCTGAAATCCCTGCCCGCTTGGAGTCCTAGTTGAACACTCAGATCATTGCATCACACTGCCCCATAAATATTTAAAGACATGTAAATGTCAGTGTGCTTTAGTTGCCTGAGCATTGAATCATGACTTTGGAGACCAGGGTTTGATCCCTCATTTGTCCATGGAAAACTGTTGGGTGACCTTTGGTGAATCATACACTCTCAGCCATAGAAAACCCCATGTTAGATTCACCTTAGGGTCACTATAAGTTGTAAAAGAATGGATCTGGTTTCAGCCAGGAAAGGACAGACTAAAAGGTAAAGGTTTTCCCCTAAGTCTAGTCATGTCCGACTCTGGGTGTTGGTGCTCATCGCCATTTCTAAGCCGAAGAGCCAGCGTTGTCCGTAGACACCTATAAGGTCATGTGGCTGGCATGATTGCATGGAGCACCATTATCTTCACACTGGAGCGGTATCTATTGATCTACTCACATATGCATGTTTTCGAACTGCTAGGTTGGCGGAAGCTGGGGCTAACAGGGGGAGCTCATCCCGCTCCCCGTATTCGAACCGCTGACCTTTTGGTCAGCAAGTTCTGCAGCGCAGTGGTTTAATCTGCTGCACCACTGGGGACAGACTGATTGCTGGTAATTGACTTCTGTGTCAATGGGGTGATTATATGTCATGTGTTTTATATTGAACTTGAAAGGAGTTGTCTAAGGTGCTGAACTTTATTCCCTCAAAAAGATACCTTGAATGTTGTTGTCCACGTTCTCATCAATTCTGATGTATGAAAACCTGTATGAAAACCAACATGGGGTTTTCTTGGCAAGATTTGCTTAGAGGGGCAGGGCAGGGGTGGGGGTGTTTTTGTCTTCCATTGTGGTTTTCCATGGCTGAGTGAGGACTGGAAACCTAGACTCTAGAATCATATTCAAACCACTACACCACACTGACTTATGTGCAGTACCTTGAATATTTTTTTAAATTCAGACTAAAACCTTTAAAGTTCAGACTAAAACCATTGTTCCCATGGTGTGGAAGCCACCTTTCACTACTGTAGGTACTTAAAGCTTTTCTGTCTTCACCTTGAAGCATTTCAGCAACAGCCATTCCAATTATTGTCTCCTTAAAGGTAAAGGTAAAGGTTTCCCTGACATTAAGTCCAGTTGTGTCTGACTCTGGGGGTTGGTGCTCATCTCCATTTCTAAGCCGAAGAGCCGGTGTTGCCTGTAGACACCACCAAGGTCATGTGGCCAGCATGACTGCATGGAACCCGTTACCTTCCCACCGGAGCAGTACCTATTGATCTACTCACATTGGCATGTTTTCGAACTGCTAGGTTGGCAGAAGCTGGAGCTAACAGCGGGTGCTCACTCTGCTCCCCGGGTTTGAACCTGGGACCTTTCGGTCTGCAAGTTCAGCAGCTCAGTGCTTTTACACACTGAGCCACTGGACACTCCTTACACTGTTATATTTCTTACATCTTTTTCCAGCTATCCATTGCCAAGTTGTAGGGGACTGAAAAGTAGCACTGATGCTTTGTTTGTTTTTGAAATATTTTAATGCTTTTTAAGTACTGTATTGGGTTCATTTCAAGAGACCGACATGTCCTCATTGTAAGTTCTATTAAAAATGCTGAGTAGTTATCTGTCGGAGATATGGTAGGAATTTTCTGAGATTTCTCTTGGACCTAAAACATGCCAGTGGACATTACAATTGTACTAAAACCAATATATATTAGCAGGCACAGATAACATAAATGCTTACTAGTATCTAATGGTAAACCCCACTTACAGCCAACTGGTGAGCTGTGTGGCACTTGGGGCCCTTTGAAGGCCCCCATGAATGAGGCTTGGGTCCATGGTGGTGCTGGCTGTTTTTATTTTATTTTATGTGAGGGTGGCAGGCCATTGGAGGCTATTTAAGGCTGGTCCACCATTCTTTTTTTAGTCTTTTGACTGGCATGTGACCCACCCTCCCACCCTAAGGATAGTATGAGTGCAAACCAATTGCATAAAGACCTGGTAGGAATCTTTTCCCCTCAAGAGGCTCTTGGGCAGGGGCTACCTTCCCAATACCATTACTGTTGGGTCTGGTAATTGGCTCAGAGTGTCATCACCTTAATGACATGTTAAAAGGTCAATCAGATCCAGTGGGCTCCATGGCACGCCCTTTGTGGATGAAAGGCAGGCTTCTATAACAGTCTCTCTGGGTTTCATGGCTTGGGGTGCTGTGAGGTAGTGTCCACAGGATAGCCTTCCACTTAAGACAGGCCAGGGGACCAACCGAGATAGTCTGGATTGCATTTGAGGTTCAGATAATCAAGGATTGACATCTGGCCCGTGAACTAGAACCAATGGTGGCTTTCAACCCTTATTATGTTTCCTTATAGGTTGGCAGGAGTTCACCTAATAAATAAATAAATACATATACAGGTCAATAAATGAACCTTTAGTTCCATATCTTCTTTGGCCTCTTTATTTCACGTAGGAACTCAATAGGACTTAGGATACAGTATTTAGGCCTGGAAAGACCTAATAAAGGATGTCAATAGCCTGATCTTTCAGGATCCTATACAAAGCCCAGGAAGTGGTCAACTGGTATCCAGGCATGGCTTTTATCCCATCAGATTTTGGAAGCTAAGCAGGGTCAAACCTTGGATGCTAGACCACTAATGAATCCTAGGTCTTGTAGGTTCTATTTCAGAGGATAGAATTGGCTTCTGAGTGATCCTTGCCCAAGGAAACCTTATGAAATGTATGGGGTTACCGTAAGTCAACAGGAGTCTTTGAAGTATTACCTTGTAGTCAATGCTTTATAGTTTGTGCCACAGGGTAACAAAGGTTGTGGTCAAGTACAATGTATTCATGTACAGTTTCAAAATTTGGGGGAAAAACTGGCACAGCTCTGTGAAATATGATTGGAAATACAGTTTTATTGATAAAGGGAAGACAATCAATAACTAGGCAGGAGACACCTAGCAATGACTTGGCATACCTTTGAGTAGCATCCCTCTTTGGATTGATATAGTCACAGTCCTAGTCTTTGCCACACGTTTCAACTAAATGTAGAGTGAGTAGGATATCCTACATTTTTTACTTGTTTGCTTCCATCTGATCTTGAAAGCTAAGCAAAGTCAACCCAGTTAGTACTTAGATGGGAGATCACCAAGGAATTCCAGATGCTGTTGCCAATATTTCATGGGACAGAACCAGAAAAAACTAGAAAAAAAATTCATGAGGTCACCGTATGTTGCTATGTGACTTGAAGGCAGACAAACAGTTACATGCAACTGCTCCTAGAATATGAATACAAAGTTTCATAAGCCTTCCAACAACCTTGTAAAACAGATCATTCTTGCCTCGCTCGTATTGATAGAACCCTCACTGAACATTTACATGTGCATACAGAAGTGCTGTCTCAAATTTAAGGCACATTTTTAGTCTAGTAATGCAATGTGGTTCAGAGGAATTAAATTTCCATATTGTAGATGGATTGCTTTACAGATCACAGACATCAAATTCTGGCCAATTAGGAGCTTGGGATTCATTTCTAATTAACTGGTTCAATAATGTGAATTCTGCAACAAAGCATCAGCATGCATTCACCCTGATCCAATTAGGCTGTCGCTGTAGAACAATGTTCTCATGAAAACTACAGTTTCTCAAAAGCTTTGCAAGGCTTCTTAAAATTGCCACCAATTTTCCTTGGCAATACAAGCAGAGGGTGCTTTAGAATTGTAGAACCATGGAGTTGGAAGAGACCACAAGGGCCATACAGTTCGATTCAAAACCCAAAGTTCAGAAAATGAATTTGGCATCCTTGCAGTGCCCATCTGAAATGAACACTGCAATTTTTTTCTTTACTACAATGTTGCCTTTCTATCATACTGAAAATGCTGGAATACTAAAACCCACTGTGCCATGGCACTTAAGAAACGGGTACATCAGCCAAATTGAGAGGCATGGGATTTGCCCATCATTGAGTTAGATTGCATTGTTGGTTCATGCACTGTCTTGTGTGCAGTAAAATATTCTTAACACATCTCTGCAACACGAGTGTCATCATGGTTCCTCAATAGGCAACTGTTGCAAAGCCACTGCAATGAAATATATGAATATTTGTAGGGCCAGTTAGTGTAAAGAACTGAGTATCAGACAATCACGTTGGAGACTAAGGTTTGAATCCCTTTTCAGCCATGAAAATCCACTGGGTGACTTTGGGCAAGTCACACTCTCTCAACCTCAGAATAAGGCAAAGGAAATCCCCATGAGCAAATTTTGACAAGAAAACTTGGTGAAAGGGTTGTCTTAAGGCAGGGGTGTCAAACCCATTTTTATTGAGGGCCACATCAGCCTTGTGGTCATCTTTAAAGGGCGTTTGAATCTATGGATGGAGAATCTATGGATACAGAGGGCCACTTATAAAAAAAATTCATAGTGGTCGATGCTCTTTAGTTTTTACCCAGTTTGGCTCCTCAGATGTTATTGAACAACAGCTCCCATCATTTTTGATTATCTGCCATATGAACTGGGGAAAATGGGGACTGCATCCCAATAGCACTTGTGGCTCTGAGGATGGGGAAAGGTTAAAGGACATTTTAACATCAAACATCAGATCCACTTGCCTTGTATCAAAATTCAACTCTCATTATTATGACTAAACAAAGTGCAGCTTTCCAGATTTTCCACAACTTCCATCATCTGTAGTCATGATGTCTAATAACGAGGAGTACAGAAGTTATAGTCTAGCATCTGAAGGGCCACATGAAATGACATGGAAGGCCAGATTCAGCCTGCGGTTCTTGAGTTGGACACATGTGCCTTAAGGTCTTCATAAGTCAGAGTAGAGAAGCATTTTGTCTGGTCTAAGATCCCTTAATTTATGTTCTTCCTAGAATCTTGGTCAGAGCCACAAGAGTTTGAAAAAGTAACTTTTCCTATTACAGCTGGAGATTCTGGATAATATGCCCCCAAAAGTGACTATTTGGTGAGTTCTGCCTCTGACTGAATGTAAGGGTCAAACCTGACATCTTCTGCATTCAAAGGCCCTCTCCCTTGTTTCCTTGTGAGTGAAAATGCCATGATATTTATAAAGATAAATGGGACATGCATTATTTGCAGTGGCTACAGGTACCATATGTGTGCATGGGTATCTGATATTCTTATATGTCCATGTCTGTTATTAAGTAATTTATATCCTTTGACCCAGTACAGGGTCAGTTAAAACAAAATACAACTAAAATCCAATTGTGCGATTAAATAGGTTATTATATGAAAACCAAACATTAATGTAAAAGGGTTGAAAATAGCAAAAGGTGTGTGGGTGGGTGAGTGTCTGGGTGGGGGATCTCACTTAACATGAAAGACCCTCCTGCAGCAATCAGTTCATGGTCTCACTTCATTGCCTCTATACACTTATATCTACATATTGATATAAAATAAATTACATTGCAGTAAAATAATGTATTATATTATAATTGGCAGATAGGTTCCTCATTCAACAGGCTGTTGGATCATCACTAAATCATTAACAGTAATTGATGCCTCAGTAACTCTGATCATTTAATTTCAGGAATAAACGATTTTCAGCCTTATAAATTGCATTGCCCATAGCAGCAGACATGGCTAGGAAAGAGAGCAGATGCCTCTGCCTGCAAACTCCTCCTTGCCACTTTCTCCTGGCCTGGAGACCACTCAGAGGCAGGTGACATTTGTGCTTCGTAACTTTACATTGTGCCTGCATCTGTTCTGCAAGTCCTTTTTTTTTTTGGTTTCAGAAAAGAAGCAACGAGCTTGTCTTTCTCCAGTGGGAATTGAGTGCTTGGGTGTCTTCAGAGTTGGAGTATTTATCTTTCCCACCAGCTGCTATATTTATCCAGCTGTGTGCATCTGGAGCATCATTAGTCTGTAATCCACATGTTGCAATTTAACTCTTATTCTGAAGTTGCTGATTTAGTTTGATTTTTGATCCTACTGGTCATGTTAAGATGTTATCAAACCCTGATATTAGGTTTAGGAAGGGAAATTGTTAGAAAATATATTGGGAAAGTAAGAGCTGCGATTTCCAAAATCCTCCAGCTAACATGTGCATCCAGAAGCAAAACATAAAGATTTTTTTTAGTTTCAAGGAGGAAATTTCTGAGTGTTCCAATTTCAAACTAACCATTGTTGTCATCATCATGGTTTACATATAGTGTCATCACTGTGTATGGGAATGGCAGTATGGGAAGGGATTTAGTGATGCAGATGTTTCTTCCTCTTTTGAGAGGTTCCTTTCATCTGTTCTGGGGCCTAGGCATGATGATGCTATGCCTGCCTCTTCTAACAATACAAATACTCAAAATTTCTGCATGATGCGCAAGTATCTCAGTGCAAGCCTCCATGGCCTGGAGCCTTCCAAATATGTTGGACTACAGTTCGGTCCACTGTATCCTAACTAGCATGGAATTTAGATTTTGAAGCAGATCTGGGGAAGACAAATGAGGAGAATCTCAGATATGGCAACTAGTTTTGACTAGGATTGGGGGTAAGAGATGATTTATGACTACATTTTGGTTAACTGGAAGTGGTTTTCCAGGAACAGTATATCATTTCTGAGAGATTTGGGAGTGATTTTCTGATGGTTTAGGATCTCTCTCTTGCTCTCAGGCTTTAGCAAAAAGTTAAATGTTTAGCTTAATTGAGAGCTGATAGATGTTGGTGGGGAAACCAAAGACCAGTTGTGACCATAGGTAAAGGTAAAGGTTTCCCATGACGTTAAGTCCAGTCATGTCTGACTCTGGGGGTTGGTACTCATCTCCATTTCTAAGCCGAAGAGCCGGCGTTGTCCGTAGACACCTCCAATGTCATGTGGCTGGCATGACTGCATGGAGCGCCGTTACCTTCCCGCCGGAGTGGTACCTATTAATCTACTCACATTTGCATGTTTTTGAACTGCTAGGTTGGCAGGAGCTGGGGCTAACAGCAGGTGCTCATTCCGCTCCTGGTACCTTTTGGTCCGCAAGTTCAACAGCTCAGTGCTTTAACATACTTCACCATTGGGGCTCCGGTGGCCATAGGAGACTCAATTCTCACACGATCTTAGTCCCAGTTGGTGCCATCTTGTTGCTGAGCTAGATAGACTGCTTACTTGTAAGCCAGTCCTTGCAAGTGATCATCTACCTCCTCTTGCCTTAAAAACTATAATGTCCTTAATATGCTTTCAGACCTAGGGATAGATCTCATTGTTGTTTTGGTTCTGAACTGAACACTTAAGGAAATGAAACAACACTTTCAAAGACTGTGATAAAATTTCACATTGAAGCAAATGTGGGAGAAATCACAAAATATGACAACACACCTTCCAAACAAGCTGCAGGCTGAAATCTGTTCATATTTTAAATATTTATCAAATCAGCTCAAATGGTGCATTTGTAAAAATCAAAGCCAGAACAAAGAATAGCATTTGAATTAATTATCTACTCTGAAAAGATTCATCTGAAGACATGAAAGGAAATGCTCTTGGAGATGATTATGACGACATAAAGCTTCCTGAACCTACACCAATAATTCCATGTGTACAAAATGAATAGAAATCACTTAGATTTCATTTTTATTTTTATTGTATGATATTATATTTGGGAGTTTAAGAATGGAAGGGAGGGGGGAGGACCATTAAATAAAGAAAGGTAGACTGTAGCAGAAGAGAACATTTGCCATAAGGATTTCTGGTTCATAGATTTCTGGAACCAGTAAGGATTTTTATATTGCTTGCTCAACATGTAGACTCTACAATGGAGGATACAGCTTTAGCTTTTTAGACAAAGGAATGTCCAAATATCCAGTGAAGAGGAGTCCGTTATCATCTAGGGCAGTTTGTTCCACTTCTATTACCTTTGCCATTACATACCAAGTTTCCTATAATGCCTAGCATGAATCTGGGCCCTGACCTTGAAAAAGCTCCCATTCTCTTACTTGCCTTACCTTAATGCTTGAAATATATCAGGTTTTAGAAATCATAAAGGAGCAGATGGAACTTACAACAGCTCTGTTCCAAAAAGAGATCTTCCAGTTAACCTTTTGATAAAGTGTTCTGGCATTCCATGAAAAACATTTGGCTTATTTATTTCTATTGCTCTGGCACCCCCTTTCGCTTAATGACTTCATTATGTTGTCAAATCAGATTGATTGACATAGTTTTGGGACTTGGTCCTGTTTGCTAAAGAAATCGCCCAATTCACAAACCTAATTCAGTGAACTCAGTTCCAGCAACGTTGAGAGAAGGCGCGGGTAAAACACTCATGTTAGTTACAGAAATATATCCATCTGTTCATTTTATTTTCTCCCCACTCCTCATTTTGCAGCATTAATGAAACAGGACAGAACATTTGCACTAAGTATTGGAGACAAGAGGGAACATGCTGAGGTCAAAAGCTCTTTTCAATTATAGCAGGGATGGAGGACTTCTGGACTACAAGCCAGATACCACCCATGATGTTTCCCATCCAACCCCCAAGCTTCTTGTACTCTCATTTTTGATCATGGATTAGAAAGAAGAAGATTTTAAACATAGAAACATATTGCATATAAATGTGTTTGCACCTCAGAAAGCTGTTGCAATGGTGGCTTACTCCAGAACAGACATGTACAGAATTTATCTATGATTGTTATGCATGTAAGCCGATCTCCAAAACCTTTAATAATTTGGAATTTGGCCTCTGTCCTGAAAAGGTTTCTCCATCACTCAGTTATAGAAAAGTCACAAAGTATGATGAGATGCACAGTATTCTTAGTATAGGCTGTGTTGTTGCTACACCATGGAACTGACATAAGAATTGATACTGGTTGTGTGCAATTTGCATGTGTACACAGAAATGATACTGGTTGTGTGCAGTTTGCATGTGTACACAGTAGTTGTGTCCAAAATATTTGTATATATGGCACATATCCCATAAAACAGGACAGGCTTCATATCTCCCAAGCAAGAAATGACCAAGCAATTTCACCTCTCCCAGCCGCTGTTAATCCACATTTAGGGTACAGTTAGTGGTAATACATTTTGCTGTTGTCTGCACTGTGACATCTAGGAACTGTGACATTCAGTCAGGAAACTCACTAACTCACTAACAGGGTTCTTGTAAAGATAAAGGGATGGAGAACTATTCAGGACTCCTGGACTTAAGAGAAAGGGTGGGATATGATTGCAATAATTCAGGATTCCTGTTTTGCAAATCTTGTATGGTGCTGATGGTAATTTCCATAAACCTTTATAAGTTCTTTTTTGCCTTTTTGTCTGCATTCTTGTGGCTATGGCTTTGTATACTTTGTTGCCTTTCTAGAGAAGAGCTTCCTTTCAACTGATATGAATACTGAATAAGCATTTTGCAAATGCCTACCCTGGTCTCTCTCTGTACTGTAAATATAACAGAGCTAATTGGCAGGCTGGGAGGTGAAAAGTTTGGTTTCACATCTTCCAAACTGTTGTCACAGTATTGAATAGCTCATTGCATAGAAGGCAGCAAGGGCAGTCAACAAAAGAGATTGCATTTTACATGTACAGTTTTTTGTTGTTGTTGGAAACTTTTGTTCTGGGTGTGCATTTGGTGCCCAGATGGTGGAGGCACATGCCGGAGCCCATCGCGCTGTCAGGGCAGACGGGTACATATGTAAATATTTTGCTTTCTTCCCTATAATATTTAGCTGTGTCTAATCTAATTGCTATCAAAGGGAGAATTTTAGGCACACGCAAGTAAAGCAAACAATGATCACCTCTGGTAACTTGGGAAGATGCTAACCCACCTATGTTGAAGCAACTAACAATTTGGTTGCATAATGCCTTGTCCACTATTTGATTTTCTAGTTATTCATGGCAAATAAAGTTTTGGGACTGAATGTGTTTGAAAAGTTTGTTTGATAAAGGGGAGAAAAAAGTCTACTCTGATGGATATTGAATTTATACTTAAACTTAGTGATAATCGGTGTAAGAATGGCTGAGATAATGTGTGAAAAGTGATTTTGCCTGATTGCCCAAGGGACTGTATAAATACTACACATGAGTGCTGCAATTTAACCTTGTCCCCAGTAAAATTACATAGGCAACAGAATTTGGATATTGTATTTTATTTATGCATTGGACAGCATTGTTATGGTTCCAATGGGTCTGATCAGAAATCATATCGATCAAGTTTCCTGCATTTGCATCCCATAATGTTCTAGAAACAGGTAAATTGTAGAAAAAGATTGGGGAACTTTTCAACCTAGTATTGTCCTAGCTGGACTAGATTAACTTCTTAAAAGTCAATCCTCTTCTTTATGTATTTTGGATGGCAAAATACTTTCAGTGGCACATAAATGAAATCGAGTAGGTTCTCAAATATTGCGTAAGAATATTGTCTTTGCCCCTCTGTCTTAGCATGCCCGCTAGTGATTTGCATGTTTTCCTTCAGATAAGGAGGTAAAGGTTTTCTCCTGACATTGTCTAGTTGTGTCCGACTCTGGGGGTTGGTGCTCATCTCTATTTCTAAGCCAAAGAGCCAGCGTTGTCCGTAGACACCTCCAATGGTATGTGGCTGGCATGACTGCATGGAGTGCCATTATCATCCCGTCATGGCGGTACCTATTGATCATTTGCATGTTTTCAAACTGCTAGGTTGGCAGAAGCTGGGGCAAACAGCGGGAGCTCACCCCACTCTCCGGATTTGAACTGCCGACCTTTCAGTCAGCATGTTCAGCAGCTCAGCGGTTTAATCCGGTGCACCACTGGATGGCTCTCCATTTTTTTTCTTATCCCTAAAGTGCTTCTTTCTGTTGCCTGTTTATTGTAACACGTTCTGTAAATTCTTGTCCTACTGCCCTTGTGAAAAAACAAGGTCAGCTCAAGGCTTATTGCTGCCTGAGGCTGAAGAGCAGCTGATATTTTTCTCCATGAAGTTTTGCTACATTGTACTCAAGGCCAACCAAGCTGCAATCACTTTGCTGGTGTCCCACACCCATTTGTGACATATGGTTTTAATAGAAGAGAGTTATATTTTTGCATAACTAACTTTGCTTTATATATCTTCTTTCTTGCCTCTCCCAGGAGCAATTGAACAGTGTTCGTACATCAAGTACCACTACTCCTCAGCAACGATTCCCAAGAATCTCACCTACAATATTACTAAGACCATCCGTCAGGATGAATGGCATGCCTTGCGTAAGTTCTTTGTCTCCTTCCTTCTCTCAAGATAGTTGCTTCAACTGTGTTAGGTTGAAGAGGGAGAATAGGTCGACCTTCTTGATCCTCTATATAGCTGTGTTAATTTCTTGCTTATGCACCAGAAAAGATCCTGTTGGTCAAACAGCATAGCATTTTATTGTCGGTTGCTGTTTAATTATATTTGGGAATTATGGACGGAATCATTGCAGTCATTTTGGATTCACACTCAAACTTCCACCATGTTAATGATTGTGTTTGTGATGCTATTGAAGAATTTAAAGAATTCAAATGTTAATATAAAAGAGGGAAACTTCAGGGCTGTTCACATGAATAATAATTCACTGAAGTTGTTATTTTGTGAGGGAGACTTTCTGGTGTAGTCCTTCTCATTATCCAGCATGCAGCAAATGGTCCCAGTCATTTTGAGTAACTCTGAGGTAGTTGCACATTCTCATAGTTTGAATGTGTCTTTCTCTCTTGGGTTTCTGCTAGTTACTAGGGAGAGTTATAAAGGGGACTTTTGCTAAATATGGATTTGTATTCATGCAGACCCTAGAAAAGATTTTTGGACTGTAATTGCCAGAATCCCACAGCCAGCATTACCATCGACCACAATGGCTAGGGAGTTCCAGGGAAATGGAATCCAAAGACTACTTTCCCATGTTCTGCTTGAGGAAAAGCATCGCCCAGGGCCCTCTCTTTTCAGGGCTCATGCACCATCTTAACTACCTTCACTCAAGACATTTCCCCCCATTGGTTTGCTCAAGGCAAGACTCAGCAGGCCACCAGAAGTCTTGGCTGATGATCATTATGTCCCATGGACATTGAACACTCTCTGAAGCAACTGTATGTGACAGAGAAAAGTTGCCTTAAGATATATGGCTGATATTAGAGAGTCTCCCTGTGGCACTTGGAGAAGAGCAGAGAAGGGCATTTCATATCAGAGTCAGGAAGCATTTTTTCTTGTGGTTTCATGGTGGCACAACAATATAAGACCCTTTCTGTTGATGTGCCCAAATCATGCTTGGTTGGGTTTTCCTCCCTCCAGCAGTTCTTCAAATGAAGACTATTCATGTGGTATCTTAGCAGCTTTGAATAAATGGTAGGAATGACACACAAGCAATCCCTTTAAGAACAAATTATCATTGAAAAAAGAATAGCTGTTTATTACTGATGTTGATGCCATATATGCATTGGTGTGGTGTTTTTTCAAAAAAGAGTAGAATTTGGGAAATCTTTCCTGCATTACAACAGTGAGCAGAAATCCTATAGACCAGAGTTTCTCAAACTGTGCTCCTCCAGATGTTTTGGACTTCAACTCCCATGATCCGTAACAGCTGCTATACTGGCTGTGATTTCTGAGAGTTGAGGTCCAAATCACATGAAGGAGAACAGTTTGGGAAACACTTCTATAGACTATTGTGATATTCCCATTCTAGACTTAGGTTTACATCAGGGTTGGGAATCAAGTGGCTCACCAAATTTAGCTGGAAACCAACACCCTGCACTTCTCATAACTGACTATGCTGATAGAGGCATTGAATCAGTAATGTCTGAAGTGCTTCATGATTTCCACATGTAGTTTATGTGGATTGTAAATTCTGTATTAATGTTAAGGAATCAGTTTCAGAGATGTTCTCAAGTACTGCATTACAGGGATGGGCAGATGAAAGGTAAAATAGTGAGATCGAAAGTGCAAGCATGTTTTAGCTTATGTCTCTTTGTACTAGTTCCCAAGCCTCAGGGGAAGCACTTCAACCACTGAAATAAGGAAAAAATACACAAAAACTTGGAAAACATCAAATAACAGTATCACATGAAAGGAAATATGGGCCATCTGGATAAGCATAGAGGACCGGATTGGAAATTGAAAAGTGCTAGACTTTGTCCCAGTGCCTAAAATTATCTGCTCCTGGTATATATAACTTCTCTATTCCCAGCAAATATCTATGTAGGCTCAATTTTCCAAAAGGTTTGTATAAGTGTGGGATACCTTGTAGGTTATATTAGCACCCTGAACCTTCTAGGACAACAACTGAGGAAAGCCATGGAGGTTTCCTTTTAAAATAAGGCACACATTTCTTATACACCTTTTTTAAACATAAAGTCATGCTTCCAACAAGCTTGTATCATGATCACTACTTTTCCTATATTTTATGTTGCTCCCAAGGAAGAATAGTACCATATTGAAACATCTATTTCCACAACAAATGTTGGCAATTTTCCTCCCCCTCTTCCTTTAACAGTATCTTGGAATGCCACAAACAGCCAGCTGTTGCAAAATGTAGTATTTGTAGCTTGATGAAACATTAGATTTCTCTGTCTAAGCATTTCTCCTCTCTAAACTGCAAATCCACAGGATGGAATCAGAGTGCTATAAGTACATAGTGTGAAAGGGGCCCAGGAGAGTGGAGGCAGCAAATGTGCATTGATTTGATGTTATGCTTTGGAGCTGATAGCTGACCCAAGCAGGTAATTTAGAGCAGGCAGATCTCTACAGTGAATAAAAATCTGTAAAGTCAATAAAATATTCAGTGAGATTTTAATTCAAACTTTGAATAGTAAATTTGTTCTTGGGTAGGTTTGATGCACATTTCTGGTTTGTTGTTTATTATTTGTTCCTAGTTCTGTCAGTTATAGCCAGCTTGGGTATGAAATTTGCAAAGTTTACAATGAAGTTAACACTTCATATGCAAAAAGATAGTCCTTCAGTTCTTTTCTTACACTTTAACTCATGGAAATTCAGTGTTAAACCCAACCCTCCGCAACACACACACTTACTCAAGCAAATGGAAATGTGCAGGCTGCAACTATAGGTAAGTCCAAAACCTTGTGAAGATGGATACCTCTACTAACAAATTTATGTTACTCCAAGGGTTTCTTAGCAATATTTATTAATAGGAAGTTGCTCTTGCCTTCTTAGGCTGAGAATTACCTGCCCAACCTCACTGAATGGGTTTCCATTAGGCTTGGGTGTCTCCCAGTCCAACATTTCAAACCACAATAGTACTACAAATAAAGGAGCTATCCAAGGTGCTAAATTTATTTGTGGCACAGGGTTCAGCACCTTGGAATGAACTTTTAAAATCTGGACTTAGATTCGCCACTCCAGTGAAATTGAAAACACCAGCTGCCTTTCCTTTTGGTCCCTTTTGGCTTTGAAAAATATAGTATGACTTGGCTCTCAGAGGACCCAGGATGGTAGTAGAAAATTAGGCAGATTTGGCCCCCAGATCCTCCATAGTTACACATTCTGGTCTCACCTAAAAAGTTTATGAGCATAGTCCCATCTTTTAGGGATTTCCTGACTAGTTTTAGGATTCCCTATTAATTAGTCCATAATCATTACTCCCCAAGTTGGCATCTTTTTAGCATAAGGTGAGAAATTAAAATGATGTTCAGATCCAAATGATGTCTGTTACTACTTAGAGAGGTGTTGCTTCCTTTACGTGAACCTGCCAACCCCTCCTCAGCCACTTCCAAAAACCCTAAAGCCATTTCCAGCTAAATAAGTCTCCCTCGAAATCTGTTGCTTCCAGTTGCCTGCAGGAAGGTTAAGATGAGAAGACAGAGGGTTGATTTTTCATATGGGAAAAAGAAAACAGAAAAGGAAGATGAGATGGTAGCTCAACGTGATCTTAGAAACAAACAAATTCCTACCATATGTTCCTGGGTAATAAGATTTTGTTCTTACTCTTTCACGGAAAGCAAGAGCCAAACCCCCAGCGATGGAAAGAACCATGAGTAAGTCAATATATGATGCTCAGGCTGTTTGTTATCCAAAGTACAAAAGTGTTTTGCTTCAGGGCTCCTGCTCCAACACGTGCAGGCATCCAAAATGAAAACACAGAAGGGAGGATGTTTCATTTTTTCTTTTTGCCAAAAATACCTTCTCTGCTTTCTTGAAAAGGTTTAGAAGTAGAAATCCCTCTCTTTCTTTGACAAGAAAGCACCCAGTCTTTGATCTGAAGGGGAAAAAATTAGGGATCTTAGAAAATGCATAGATATTCTGCCTTTAAAAATACAGATATTGTATTCTTTTTTCAAGATTGAAAGTTTTGGAAAGATGATCGCTTTCTTAAAGACAGAGTAGTAGTGTGCCTCTTTCCATGACAATAACACTCTGTTTCATACGAGGAAAAAAGCCTGCAGCTCAAAAAATGCATTGATCTTTTCAGTCTTTTGAAATGTTCATTTGTTTCTTTGGAATACCAATTTTATGGCTTTTCTCTGGGGACTATGTAGCTCAGAGGGATTAGAAAAGCTGCTTTAGGTAGAGTTCTGGGAGTTCTGATCCAAAAAAGCAACTTTTCTAAGCCCTGTGAGCTACATAGTCTGTAGAGACAGGGCACAAAATGGATTTGTAGTCCCCCTACTTGGAAAAAACTTTGACAAGCTCTGGTACCTCATTGCTTCACCTTTAGAAAAATCACCAAATTCAATCCCTAGCATCTCTAGTTTAAAAGATTAAATGGTAAGTGTATTCATGAAAAATATCTCTGCCTGAGGTATCTTAGAGGGTGACGTTTTCTTAGAAATTGTGGGAGGAAAGTTGTATCTGTGCTGTAGCAAAAACTATTGAGAAAAGATTAGAGAGACAATTTTAGGACATAACATACAAAACTAGCTACAGTGTTTTCTCTCTCGACTACTAGCATATCTTATCTTTTTAACAGAGATAAAGGGACAGACGCAAAGAGAAGGATGGGCGTTCTTCTACATCTCTTGACTAATCAAGAGCGATGTGCTGCACATTTTCTGGGTGACTGTGCGGCAGTGGGTTTTTGTGTTGTTTTTTTAAAAACCAGTTTGATCTAAATGGGCCTTTTCCATCTCTGACTCCTATAATTTTTGATTTATATAGCAATTTAATGCCTGGCTTGTAATTATTTATCTCCCAGATTATTTATACTCCAGCCCTACAATCACACTCCATGTTATTTTGCAAGATGCAGAATAACCGTTTAAATATTTCGAAGTGATTACATATAACATTTTCCTTCTGCCTTTTTTTCTCAAAATGAAACAAAACAGGGTTATAAGTATAACACAAATGTTCCCTTTCTCTTGCACAGTTGCAGTTAAGCAAAAGACTTTAGCGAAACTATTCATTTTGAAAAAAGAATATAAAACAATTTGGAGAAGATGCCTTTGCTAGCCCTAAGCAGACCAGGTCTCCTTGGCTGCAGGCCTGAATCCCTGGAACTGAGTATTACATTTATTTAAGTCTTTTATGATGATGTGCCAATGAGTCATAGATATGCTTAGATTTCCAAGCTGCATTTGCTATTTTGAAAATTTGAGGCACTTCTATAGAAACTCAAATCTAAATTTAATCCACTATAGTGCTATAAAAATCAATGGTTTTTATGCCATCATGTCTCTCATTGATGTGGCTCTTATCCTGAACACAGGTTGTAGGTCACAGGATGGAAGGACGATCTAAATGAGGGGCAATGAAACAGCCATAGGCAGTCAAAAGGATGGCAGGCATAAGCCAGGCAGACAGAGATGCACCATGGACAGCTCCAACTGACTAACTTGTTCCAGCAAAATCTGGAACCCACCTCCAAAGATGCAATATCAGGATCAATCAACATTTGGTCTTCTAAATATTTCTAGACTACAGTTTTGGATATCTTTATCTCAAAGTGTGTGCTTTTAAGACTGTTTTTAAAATGTTTTGCTAGCTTGTAAATCTCTTTTAAAATGAATGTGTCTGAACCTGAGATTCTTGGATCAAAGTTAACAGCTCCACGAATGTCACCTTTGGAGATCTTTGCTCAGGGGGGACCTATCTTAAAGGAACTCCATGTGACCATTTACTGACATGGCATTAGGATCTGTATTAGGGACCTCCGCAGTCAGCATCTCCAGATAACAGGGTTCAAAGACAGGTTATGATATAGCAATGTTCACCAAATGCTCCTTTTATAGTTCAAAGTGGAGCCCCTGGTGGGGGAGTGGGTTAAACCCTTGAGCCGGGAGGACTGTTGACTCAAAGGTTGGGTTGCTGACCTGAAGGTTGCCGGTAAAAATCCAACCCCGGGAGAGCACGAATGAGCTCCCACTATCAGCTCCAGCTCCATATGGGGATATGAGAGAAGCCTCCCACATGGATGATAAAAACATCAAAACATCTGGGCATCCCTTGGGCAATGTCCTTGCAGACGGCTAATTCTCTCACACCAGAAGCAACTTGCAGTTTCTCAAGTCACTTCTGATATGAAAAAAGCGCTCTCTTAGTATCAACATACCTAGATCTCTCCAGTTTGTCCAAATCCAACATTGTATTTCATCATACTTATAGAACTCCACCTGACTACTTCCTACGGTATGCTCCATTATATTTTTGAAGGCTAAATAAGATTACCTTTTGGAAGCTACCATTTGGATAGAAGGACAGAACTACATGTTTAAAAGACATCTGGATGGCTACCAAGTTTATTACAAACCTACACTGTAAGCTTTATGACCACAGAAAGATGGAATGCCAGGAAGGAGTGGACTAGGTTAGTATTCCAGTAGGTTTTCACATGCTGATTTTTTTGTTTTTGTTTTGGAGAACATACAAATTCCCATTACTAATAGAAAGCAATAAAGTTGTAGCTGAGTTGTAATTTAAAAGGCTTCTCAAGTATTCTGTATAAGTCACAATTTTTAAATTAGGACATGTAAGTGGCATGGATGGCAGTTAATGTATTGCTGTTATATGCCTTCTAGTCAACTTTGACATGTGACAACCCTATAATAGGGGTTTCTTGGTAAGACTTACTCAGAAGGGTTGGCCACTGTCTTCCTCTTAGACTAAAAGGGTATGATTTGTCCAAGTTCATGCAGTGAGTTTCCAATGGTGGCCAAATCCTTGTCTACTATATTCCTAGTTCAATATTAAATCACCCTGGCTCTCTAGGATTTTCTGATATAACAAAAAAAAAACTGAAACAAAATTTTGCAGAGCATTTTTGCAGCATTACAACCAACCAGCTATACCATCTTGCATATTATTCCATTTTCCACCCTGACTTCACCATTCATTCCTCCAGCACACTGTCAGCAATCTGTGCCATATGATTAGTCCTTCTTGGACTTAGAGGTTTATTTTCTAATATGGAAATTGCTTATTTTACCAGCCTTGGTGATTCCCAAGTCTGCTGCTATCTCCTGTGGATGATTTTGACCACACTGTAACTTGCCTTTCAGAAATAAGAACATAAAAATATGCCGTATGCTGGATCTTTCTAGCTTAGTATTGTTACTACTGACTGGCAGTTGAATCCTAGAGTTTCAGGGTGATTTCTTTTCTAGATTGGTCTGGAATTGTGTGGGATCGAATTCATAATCTTCTACAAACAAGTCATGTACTCTTTCACTGAGTTACGTCCCCCTTGAATCTATATGACATCAGCATACAGAATCCTTCCCAAAACTGGTATCCTTAAGATCTGCTGGACTACAACAGTTTGGCCAATGAAGTTGTAGTCTAGCACATCTTAAAGACACAATTTAAGGAAGGTTGCAGTATAAGATGGAGCTTCAGCATATGGACATTAACATTCTGATCCTTGTATGTAATAAGATCTGACCTCTGGTGGCTATGTATATGTATGCCAAGTTTTCAGTATTCTTATTAGAACTGAAATGAGTTTCAGTAAGTAAACCTTACCTTTTCAAATTCATGTTGCAATATAAACCTTCAGATCTGCACTTTGACATTTGAAACGACACATTTTCAATTTACGTAGAGTGTTGTTTGAACTATATCTGCTCTGGCAAAAGAGCACAGACTGTTTTTATAAGCTCTTTAGACTTTATAAGGTTACTTGGTAAAACCTCTAAAAAAACCTGTAACATATAAACTTTATGTAAGTTATTTTAAATTTATTGAAAACAAATGGGGTTTTGATATAAGATTTTGAGAAGTGAATCTTTCAGTCTAAATTGTCTTCTACTTTAATACTAATTGAACTGGAATGGTTCTGATGTATTCATGTTTCCCTTCCCTAGCTCATTTTGAAATTGTAAATATCCTTCCAATTTTAGCTCTCTATCTCTTAAAGTCTGAGCCCTTTTCCAGGTGGATGAGATGAAAACAAAGAGGAATAATGAAAAAGCCTTTTTTCTGGAAGCATCCAGTTTGGTTTAGTGGTTTGTATGTTGGACTGTGACTCTGGAGACTAGGGTTTGATCACTGGGTGGCCTTGGGTGAGTTACACACTTTTGGCTCCAGAAAACTATTTAATAGGTTCATCTTGTAATCCCGATGAGTGGCAAATAACTTGAAGGCACAATAATAACACATCTTCCCTCTCACGTGTGCTCTTGTTCCTCTACTCATATTAGTAAAATAGGAAAAATAGGGGGGGGGGATCTGTTCTCTTCCATTGTTCTTCTGTCGGTAAGGCATGTTGGCCCAATTGGTAAATGTAAATGTTTGTTAAATTAAATAGCTATCTCCAATGGAGGTTGGGCATGTAAGGATGACAGCTAATCATCATTTGGGTGGAAGAGATAATTGATTTTCTTTTTATGTGGGTGTGTTCAGACTCATGCAGGCACATGGCATTCTTGTATGTATATAAAATCGACGTTTTCTCGTTTAAGTTATTACTACTGACTGTACTCAAATTCCCCTTAGTGTCTCTGTTTACTATTTGAATTTTAAACTCAATTCTCACTTAGGGACTGTGAGGAGGAGAAATCAATGGAAGCCTATCTCTTACTGACATGAGAGGGACTCCTCTGCCGTACACAACAAAGCCTATGAATTATTCAGAAGGGTCTCAGTCTCCTATTGCCTCTCTCAAGGTTGGGCTGATTAAAGTTGCATAAGAGGGCTCACAGAGGGTTGAGGATCCATTTGGTCGGCTGTCTCTGGAAGAAAGAGCACACAGCCTCCCCAGGTTATGCCATTACCAATTTTGACCACTCTGCATGATGGGCTTTCATGTTGACACAGGGCTGATCTATCTTTGTGTGAAACAAGTGGAACCTGTTTCTAGAGCATGAAAAAAAATCTTTTTTGGGATAACAACATCCAAAATCTCAGTTGTGGCTCCAAAGTCCAAAAGTGACTTTTCTGAGCTCTGGTATGAAGTTGTGATGCTTCAACACTCAGCTTTTGAGGATTTTTACCTATCCAAGGAACTGAACCTTGCCCCCCAAATAGAGTCAACACATTTCAGGTTTCGACTCCAACCTATTACATCCTCATGTTCTATTGACATGCAGCCTTCAACAGTTGCTGTTTATGTTTCAGCCAGTCATAGAATCATAGAATCATAGAATAGTAGAGTTGGAAGAGACCTCATGGGCCATCCAGTCCAACCCCCTGCCAAGAAGCAGGAAATCGCTTTCAAAGCACCCCCGACAGATGTCCATCCAGCCTCTGCTTAAAAGCCTCCAAAGAAGGAGTCTCCACCACAGTCTGGGGCAGAGAGTTCCACTGCCGAACAGCCCTCACAGTGAGGAAGTTCTTCCTAATGTTCAGGTGGAATCTCCTTTCCTGTAGTTTGAAGCCATTGTTCCGTGTCCTAGTCTGCAGGGCAGCAGAAAATAAGCTTGCTCCCTCCTCCCTATGAATTCCCCTCACGTATTTGTACATGGCTATCATGTCTCCTCTCAGCCTTCTCTTCTGCAGGCTAAACATGCCCAGTTCTTTAAGCCACTCCTCATAGGGCTTGTTCTCCAGTCCCTTGATCATTTTAGTTGCCCTCCTCTGGACAGCTTGTCAACATCTCCCTTCATCTGCGGTGCCCAAAATTGGATGCAGTATTCCAGGTGTGGTCTGACCAAGGCAGAATAGAGGGGGAGCATGACTTCCCTGGATCTAGACGCTATTCCCCTATTGATGCAGGCCAAAATCACATTGGCTTTTTTAGCTGCCACATCACATTGTAGGCTCATGTTTAACTTGTTGTCCACGAGGACTCCAAGGTCTTTTTCGCACACACTGCTGTCAAGCCAGGCGTCCCCCATTCTGTATCTTTGATTTCCATTTTTTCTGCCGAAGTGAAGTATCTTGCATTTGTCCCTGTTGAACTTCATTTTGTTAGTTTCGGCCCATCTCTCTAGTCTGTCAAGATCATTTTGAATTCTGCTCCTGTCTTCTGGAGTGTTAGCTATCCCTCCCAGTTTGGTGTCGTCTGCAAACTTGATGATCGTGCCTTCTAACCCTTCGTCTAAGTCGTTAATAAAGATGTTGAACAGAACCGGGCCCAGGACGGAGTCAGCCTTGCCTTCTTTCTGAGACTTCATCCCATTGCCCTTTCCTCCCATTTTCAATCTCAACCCACAACAGTTGTTTTGCAATCTGTGGTCAGTGTGCCTGCTCAGTCCTCAGTGGCCTGTTTTAGACAACATTGCTCTTACAGAATCTTCACACTAAGGATTTTTTTTTTGGCTGTGAATCCCAAGGCTCCACCAGCTATGCCTTCTCTCATTAGCTTTGTTTGGATGTATAACTGTCGTAGTTCAACACTGAGATTGCTCTTACTTTTATGTAGTTCTTTGAGTTTCTTTTCCTGCTGTCTACTGAAAGTTTCTTCCAAGGCATTTTGCTGTTTTGAGATATGAAGCAAAATCAAGCCCTTGCCCTTTGCACATATCGAAGTCTCTTTGAGCCTACGACCCAAAGGCAACTCCAGAGAAATTCTTGGGGGATCCACAGTTCCTTTATTCCAATTTTTAGCAAGAAAGTTGCCAAAAATGACTGGACTCATCAAATAATAATTAGTTTAGGAAGGATGCTCTGTCAAAGCAATACTAGGTCTAGTTTACTACAATTTGCTATTTCCCCTCCTATCTACTTCTACTTTTTTGGATGGTCATTTGAGGGTCCTCTAGACTGCAGAATCCAGGATATCCTACCACTGTTCAGTTATGTTTGCCTTCAGCATGCCATTATATCCAGCCATATTAATCAGGATAGGCAACATATGAACCACAGATCTCATGTATTCCTGATTGGACTACTGGGCCAAAAAGGCATTGAGGGGTAGAGGGCAAAGTACTCTCTTGAACATTTTTGGATTAATGATTTGTTACTATTGGTGGTACTTATATGAGGTGGGATGGGTGGGTTGCAGAGACTTTACTTTTCCCACCTCTGATTAAGAAGAATTAATATAATGAGATAGTGGTAGGATGATGCTGTGAAACTCACTGCTCAGTGGTGAAGGTTTTCCAGATCTCACATTCATTCTCTTTCAAAATAACTTTCCAATATCTGCTTGGAAGCCTTTAACACTGAAAGGTAAAGCAGAAGTGCTTAAAATAAATTAATAAATAAGTGACACATATTGTATATAATCTGTTCTTGTTGGTGACACCTAATAAGTCCACCGCAGAATCTATTTTGGCTGGTTGGACACATCTTTTATCATTTGTCAAAGCAAAAGGAAGTCATCCGCTAAGAGTACTGTAAGCAATTTTTATTTACATCAGTGTCTGGAGAATGAATAATTGGTTAAAGACAGCAGGATTCTGCTAATTTAGGGATGCAAATTTTGTGTGAAGGTGAAATCCGGAGATAAGGAGGATACCACAAATGGGAGAGCCCTGATGCTGTTTTTTAATTGATATGATTGTCCAATTTATTACCTGGTTTTGGGGTGGGATTCAGTTACTGAAAATCAGATCTCTCAAACTGCGATCCTTTGTCATTTGTTGAATGGAATTTCATTCTCTGCCCAAGTATGTGCTTATGTACATCTGTTTATATAGTCCCATAAACTCCAAATGTCAGACAGTACTGACTAATTCTCTGCCATCCCACTTTTCAGTGGCTTTTAAAATGTCCCAGTTTATTTCCCTTTTTCCTTACATTCCGCCTTTGTCCGCAATTTATTTGAATTGCTGCAAAACTATGTTCAAAACACAAAAGTTGTTTGCACTTAATTAACTCAGCAAGATGGAGGAGAGAGGAGGAGTCAGAATCTTGTCCTTCCCAATAGATGCAGACAGAAGAAACTGCTGCAGTTTCCCTTAGTTTTTGTGTCCTTCTTTATTATTCACTTTGGGCATCATAACAACATTCTGACATTACGTGACCACACATGCCCTAGTTTTCACCTGTGAAATGTTGGAGAGCGTGCATTCATTTTAATGGCACCGGTTGGCTAGCACCTATGACATTTCTACTGGTGAGAATCAGAATGTATCCCACTTCTGGTCATGTTTTTTCATCACTTTCCAAGTGTCCATACAACCCCAAACAGAACAGGCACAAATCTTCCAGCAATTGCCTGCTTATTGCACTGTTATTGCTACCTCCAGGAAAAAAAGCATTTGGAGACAGCAACATAGTGCAAGGGGCTGGTAAATCACCAGCAGTAATAAGATCTACCAACCAAAAGGTGGAAAGTTTGAAGCCCAGTCGGGATGAGCACCTGACTGTCAAGCGCAGTTCACTGTTTACCTAAGCAGTTCGAAAACAACTTAGAGCTGTAATTAGAGAAATTAGGTATTACAAATAAGCAGGGGAGGTATTTTATGGCATCATAAAAGGAAAATACCAGAAATGCAGGTGACCAAAAGGAAGGGGGAAGTCCTGATGGCTCTTCGTCATAGAGAATGGAGCAACAGCACCCCCTTGTGGATGAATCCCAGCACAATCTCCAAGGTACTGAAGCGGGACTTCGACACAACATGCCTTCTTTCTGTCTGTTCTGTCCTGTTTGTCCAAATTGGTATTGAATGTTTGCTATGTTTGTGTACTGTGATCTGTCCTGAGTCCCCTTGTGGAGAT
Source organism: Anolis carolinensis (assembly GCF_035594765.1). Taxonomy (NCBI): domain Eukaryota; kingdom Metazoa; phylum Chordata; class Lepidosauria; order Squamata; family Anolidae; genus Anolis; species Anolis carolinensis. Next base: position 182,144,042 of record NC_085845.1, read on the forward strand.
AGGGTAGTGTGATGACTCATGGGCCATGTAGTCCCGTTCCTAGTGCTGCTGTGAATGATGAAGAGGAAAACTTGGGTTTTCCACCATTTCAGCCAGAAAAGGAACTATCCCAGCCAGAAATTGAGCCTTTGCACCTGCAGGAGGCTTGTCTTCCAGAAATCTGCCAAACAAGCCCTGAGTCGAGTTCTCCCCCTTTTTCGCGCCGTAATTATTATCTCCAGCAAAAAGGAGTGCAACAAGCTAATCGCAGGAGTTTGAGAATTGCAGCAAAGCATTCAGATGATTAAGCCTGCTGCCATGAGAAATTTTAGGGAGTCATACATCTGGACACAGAGATTGACTTTCGTTTCTGATTCCCCAGAGAAGTGTTCTCTGGTGGGAAAACGAGGCCTATTTAGGTTCCTTGCTCCCGAAGGAATCTTGCGGAGTCAATTCGTCAGCTACCGGAGCAGCGTGTGTGGACAGCTACTCCTGCTTTCAAGCCTTTGTTCCTGTTCCAAGCCTTCATTCTCAGCCTTGTTTTCTCCCCGGATCTTGCCTTGTTTCCCGGACCTCGCCAAGTAATTACCACGGATCTTGTTCTTGCTCCTCGTTTCCTTGTTGCCTTGAATCAAGCTTTGTGTGCCAAGAATCAAGTTATTTCCTAGCCTTGCTCAAGTTCATGGACTAAAGGACCTTGTCATCTCCCCTCACTTGCTTGGCAAGTGAGTGTTTCGGTTGTTGGATTACAACTTTGGACCTTAATATTTCATATTGGACATTGCTTTTTTGGACTAATTTTGACCTTTCCTGAAAGGTCTACTTCTGGACTATTTCCTATACTTGTTTTTATTAACTTTATATATTTCCTTAATAAAGATATTAGATAGAATCTGGCCTCTGTGTATGGTTATTGGTGCTCTGCAGCCTGGGTCGTGACAGTTTGACTCCGCGCCCCCCTAAGCACCAATTAACCTAGGCCAGAATGTCTACCGGAGCCGGACCGGGGGCCCAACCACTCAGTTACACCATCGACAAGGATGAAGTGGACTGCATCCGTGATAAGCTCAATGCGCAGGAGGGAGAAATAAGGGGATTGAAGGAACGGGGAATCCGTCTCCCGGCCCTGGCGCTGCCAACCAAGTTTACTGGAGAAGCTTCTAAGGTTCATGTTTTCCGTCGCCAATGCCAGGCTTATCTAGAGGCCCGTAATGCCGAGTTTCCCCAAGAAGACATCAAGGTGGCGTGGATCTACAGTCTCCTAGACGGGCCAGCGGCCAACTGGGCGACGGCACTGTTCGACCAAGACTCCCCACATCTAAGATCAGCGCAACAATTCTTGGATCACATTAAGGCGACTTGGGGGATTGAGGACAATTTGGAGGCAGCCGGCCACAAACTCCGGCGCCTCTCCCAAGGGGACAGACCCATGTCCCAGTACATAGCCGAGTTCCGAGTGTTGGCCCATAACACCGGATGGAACGATATAGCCCTCAGAGGACAATTTCGGGAGGGTCTCAACATCGAGATGCTGGAGGAAATCTCCAAGGTGGATCCTCCACACTCTCTTGAAGCACTCATTGATCAATGTTTACGAGCTGAAGTCATGATTGCCAACAGAAGACAATGGATCCGAGGCCAGAGCGGTAGGACCGGAGCGAGACCTCCCGCTCCCACCGGCGTCCAGCCGCGCCCAGTGTGGAGACCCCCGCCACCAGCCCCATACCCCAGAGGAAGCGAGGAGGTGCCGATGCAGTTGGGCAATGTGCGTCCCAGATTAGATGCCGCCGAGAAGGCCCGTCGCCAACGCCTAAATCTCTGCTGGTACTGCGGAAACGGGGGCCACTTTGCCAGAGAGTGTCCAGCCAAAGGGAAGCCCGCCGCTCGTCTGGCGGCGGCGTCCTCCACGGAGACGAAGACGTCTGAGGCGGCTGGCGCACAGCCGGCGGGGGAAGCCAGCGACCGGGCGTAGAGAGGCTCGCCAACCCGGTCAAAAAACCCACTCAAGAGCCGCCAACCGGGGTCCTATTTCTTCTAGTGGTCACCTTGTGGTCAGTAAAAAAAGGACCCGTCATGGTCCATGCCATGATAGACTCAGGAGCCACAAACAACTTCATTGACAGAGAGTATGCCGACTCTCTGGGATTACAATATCACGACTTCAAGAACGCCCGTGTGGTGCAAGCCATCGATGGCCGCCCCCTCAAGACAGGTCCAGTAAGCCAGTGGTTGGAACCCACCAGAATGTGGATAAGGGAACACATGGAAGAGATTTCCTTCTTTGTTACCGAGGTTCCCCACTTCCCTGTGATTTTGGGAATTCCATGGCTGACACTCCACGACCCAAGCATCTCCTGGTCCAACAGAGAACTGCAGTTTGCTTCAAAATATTGCCAAAACCATTGCCTTGTAGCCAAGGTATGCCATGCCACAGACGCTGAACCCATCATCACCTTGCCCAAGAAGTACTCAGAATATTGGGATGTATTCAATGAAAAAGAAGCCGAGAGACTACCCCCACATAGACCTTATGACTGTGCCATTGACTTGGTGGAGGGGGCCCCGATTCCGCGAGGACACCTCTACTCCCTGACTGAACCAGAGCAAGAAGCTCTCAGGGAGTTCTTAGAGACAAACCTCCGCAAGGGGTTTATCAGACCCTCTCAATCCCCAGCCGCTTCCCCAGTGATGTTTGTGAAAAAGAAGTCAGGGGACCTACGCTTGGTGGTGGACTATAGAGCATTGAACAATATCACTAAACGAAACCGGTATCCCCTGCCTTTGATCTCAGACCTCTTAGACCGGCTTCGAGGGGCTAAAGTTTACACCAAACTGGATCTTCGAGGAGCTTATAATCTAGTTCGCATCAGGGAAGGGGACGAGTGGAAGACTGCCTTCCAGACAAAATTCGGTTTATTCGAAACCCTGGTTATGAATTTCGGTTTATGTGGAGCTCCCGCAACGTTCCAGCATTTTGTCAACGATATCTTTCAGGATTATCTAGATCGGTTCCTGATTATCTACCTGGACGATTTTTTGGTGTTTTCTAGATCACAATCAGAACATGAGAATCACGTCAGAATGGTGTTACAACGATTGCGGGACCACGGACTTTATGCCAAGTTGGAAAAATGCGCTTTTGATCTGCAAGAGGTAGATTTCCTGGGATATCGTGTCTCGCCACTAGGGCTCACCATGGACCCGGCAAAGGTCACAGCAGTATTGGAATGGCGGGCGCCAACCAACAAGAAAGAGGTGCAACGATTCTTGGGGTTCGCGAACTACTACCGCAAGTTCATTCCAGACTTTGCCCGCTGGTCTGACCCAATCACCAGCTGCATCCGTGGGAAACAGCCTTTCCGCTGGACAGATCAAGCAGAGAAAGGGTTCCAGCAACTAAAGAAATTATTCACGTCCCAGCCAATCCTTCAGCATCCAGACCCTGAAACCCCTTTCGTCGTGCAGGCGGACGCCTCCGATGTGGCGATTGGGGCTGTACTCCTACAACCAGTGGGAGATCATCTCCATCCTTGTGCCTTTTATTCCCGTCAATTGACCGCACCAGAGAGAAATTACACTATTTGGGAAAAGGAACTTTTGGCCATAAAGGCAGCCTTTGAAACTTGGAGACATTGGTTAGAAGGGGCCAAATTTCCCATTGAAGTACATACTGATCATCGGAATCTAGAGCATCTAAGAACTGCCCGCAAGCTAAATCAGAGGCAACAACGCTGGGCTTTATTCTTTGAACGTTTTAACTTCCAAATTCATTATGTAACCCCAGCCCAGACCAAGCAAGCAGATGCCCTGTCACGGAAACCGGAATAGGCTGCAGGGCGCAAGGAGACCTTTGAATCCCAGCTGCTACAACCCGAGAACTTTGCCACGCTCACAGTGGGAAACACCAAATCCACTCCCATTGAATCAACTCCCTCTACTCCAGGGCCCCTTTGTGCTCAGGAAATCAGGGCTAGTCAGCAAGCAGATGCTTGGGCACAAGACCAACTTCGCCAAGGGCTACGTTTTCCCTTTTCGCTCAAGGATGGGCTACTTTGCTATAGAAATCATGTTTACATCCCCCCAGGACCGGGCAGGGAAAAAGCACTTCGTCTGTGTCATGACTGCAAGCCAGCAGGGCATTTCGGACTATTCAAAACCATGCATTTGATCCTAAGAGACTTCTGGTGGCCCAAGATCCGCAAGGATGTGGAGAAATATGCCCAGTATGCCAGCGCTCCAAGACAAGAAGGGAAAGACCCTCAGGGCTTCTACATCCCCTCCCTACCCCATCCCACCCATGGGAAATAATCTCTGCGGATTTTATCACTGATCTACCACCTTCCTGTGGATTCACCACGATCCTAGTGGTGGTGGACCTTTTTACCAAGTTAGCCCATTTCATTCCCTGTGATGGCCTTCCCACGGCCAAAGAGACTGCAGATCTATTCCTTCAACATGTTTTCAGATTGCATGGATTGCCCAAGAGTTTGGTCACAGACCGTGGGTCCCAATTCACCTCTCGTTTCTGGAAAGCACTACAAAAACTATTGGGCATAGACTCTCGTTTATCTTCGGCTCACCATCCCCAAACGGATGGGCAAACTGAGCGCACCAATGCCACTTTGGAACAATACCTTCGCTGTTATGTGAACTACCAGCAGGACAATTGGGTTTCCCTGTTACCGCTGTCAGAGTTTGCCTACAACAATGGGGTCCAGGCTTCAACTAAAGAAACCCCGTTCTTTGCAAACTACGGCTTCCATCCACGTTTCTTTCCTCCTGTCATTGAAACCTCAGAAGTTCCCGCAGCAGAGGACTGGCTGCAGGAACTCACAGCGGTGCAACAACTTTTGCTCCAGCAACTGGACCAAGCCAAGGAGGACTATAAACGCCACGCTGACAAACATCGCCAGCCGGGCCCCGAAATCAAGGTAGGAGACCGGGTTCTTCTGTCCACTCGCTTTTTGCCCTCCCATCGCCCTTGCCGGAAATTAGATGCCCGTTTCATTGGGCCCTACCCAGTGGTGGCGCAACTTAACCCCGTGACTTTCAAACTCCAACTTCCGCGCTCTATGCGCATTCATCCAGTGTTTCATCGCTCTCTGCTCCTTCCGGCGGAAGGTGTGCGCCCTGATGCAGACCGGCCGGCCCCCACTCCTGTTTTGGTGGATGGGGAGGAGGAATTCGAGGTTCAGGACATTTTGGATTCTCGCTTTCACCGCCGCCGTCTACAATATCTCATTGACTGGGTGGGTTTTGGCCCCGAGGAACGTTCTTGGGAAGACGCTTCCACAGTCCATGCCCCCGATTTAACCCGCCGCTTCCATCTGACCTATCCCGCCAAGCCGCGGCCTCGCGCCTCGGGGAGAGAGCCCTATTTTGAGAGGGGGCTTGAGGAGGGGGATAGTGTGATGACTCATGGGCCATGTAGTCCCGTTCCTAGTGCTGTTGTGAATGATGAAGAGGAAAACTTGGGTTTTCCACCATTTCAGCCAGAAAAGGAACTATCCCAGCCAGAAATTGAGCCTTTGCACCTGCAGGAGGCTTGTCTTCCAGAAATCTGCCAAACAAGCCCTGAGTCGAGTTCTCCCCCTTTTTCGCGCCGTAATTATTATCTCCAGCAAAAAGGAGTGCAACAAGCTAATCGCAGGAGTTTGAGAATTGCAGCAAAGCATTCAGATGATTAAGCCTGCTGCCATGAGAAATTTTAGGGAGTCATACATCTGGACACAGAGATTGACTTTCGTTTCTGATTCCCCAGAGAAGTGTTCTCTGGTGGGAAAACGAGGCCTATTTAGGTTCCTTGCTCCCGAAGGAATCTTGCGGAGTCAATTCGTCAGCTACCGGAGCAGCGTGTGTGGACAGCTACTCCTGCTTTCAAGCCTTTGTTCCTGTTCCAAGCCTTCGTTCTCAGCCTTGTTTTCTCCCCGGATCTTGCCTTGTTTCCCGGACCTCGCCAAGTAATTACCACGGATCTTGTTCTTGCTCCTCGTTTCCTTGTTGCCTTGAATCAAGCTTTGTGTGCCAAGAATCAAGTTATTTCCTAGCCTTGCTCAAGTTCATGGACTAAAGGACCTTGTCATCTCCCCTCACTTGCTTGGCAAGTGAGTGTTTCGGTTGTTGGATTACAACTTTGGACCTTAATATTTCATATTGGACATTGCTTTTTTGGACTAATTTTGACCTTTCCTGAAAGGTCTACTTCTGGACTATTTCCTATACTTGTTTTTATTAACTTTATATATTTCCTTAATAAAGATATTAGATAGAATCTGGCCTCTGTGTATGGTTATTGGTGCTCTGCAGCCTGGGTCGTGACAGGTAGAATTTAAATAAAATATTATTATTATCATTATTCTGTTGACATGTTGCTCCAGGTATAAAGACAAGATCTTTTGGACATAATATGAATTAAAGAGTTTAGAAGAGTTCCTTTTTTTGGTCTGCAACACCCAGTTAGAATGGCGAAGTTCCTCAATACCTAGCTAGTTTTCCAAAACAGTAATCCCCTGAATTAATTTTTTCTAGCTCTGATAGAATGTATGTAAGCTTTTAATAGCACCTCTAGTGGTGCAGCGGGTTAAACTGCTGAGCTGCTGAACTTGCTTACCGAAAGGTTGGCGGTTCGAATCCGGGGAGCAGGGTAAGCTCCCACTGTTAAGCCCAGCTTCTGCCAACCTAGCAGTTTGAAAACTTGCAAATGTGAGTAGATCAATAGGTACCACTTCTGTGGGAAGATAACAATGCTCCATGCAGTCATGCTGGCCACTTGACCTAGGAGGCATCTACAGACAACTCTGGCTCTTCAGCTTAGAAATGGAAATGAGCACCAACCCCCAGAGTTGGACCCGACTAGACTTAATGTCAGGAGAAACCTTTACCTTACTTTAAGATTTTAATAGTACAGGTGTCTTGTACGTGTGATGTGTAAAGCAGCTTGAGAACTAACAGCAAAAGGAAAGGCAGGCAAATACCCGGGCAGTTCTCATTTCCACAGAAAGACAATGCTGTCATCTTTAACAGCCTAGGATTTATGGGATCTGTCTTTGGGGAAAGCCATCATTTACCTCACTCTATCAAGGTGAGCAAGTTGGCTGGAGATGTTCTGAAGTAGCAGCCAATTGCAAATGAAAGATTACTGCCCCACAGTCCGTATATTACAAAGTTGAATTTCTGAAGCGTATAAGGGACATGGTAATGTGAAATGATGGAAGCAATGTTTTGAAGTTAGAAGTTTGGGTATTTGTATAGTGCAGGCATTGGCAAACCTTGGGCCTCCAGGGGTTTTGGACTTCAACTCCCACCATTCCTAACAGCCTCAGGCCCTTTCCTTTTCACCCTCAGGGTGAAAAGGAAAGGGCCTGAGGCTGTTAGGAATGGTGGGAGTTGAAGTCCAAAACATCTGGAGGGCCAAGGTTTGCCCATGCCTGGTGTAGTGCCTTGCAAGCAAAAAATGTTTAAAGATACAAACTGGATTGTTTTGCGAACACGGATTTGTTTTGGCTGGCAGGGATAGCTCACCGAAACCGATTAGAATAAAAAACAGAGTCTATGTGCAAGGTTGGAGGAGGCACTGAAGAGACAGATGTGTTGACTTCGAGGAGCACAAATGGATGCAAAATGATTTTGACAACTTTAGAGTGAATTTTAGATTGAAATTTGGAGTAGCTGAGGAGCAGGAAGATGAAGATGAAGCAAGAGATGTGGAGGGAGCTGTGGGACTTGGTATGGAAGAAAAAGACAAAAGGAGTTGGTTTGAAGTCCGACATTTGCTGATGGAGCTTTGTGCCTCGACTGAGAAGATTTTGAAGTCCAGGAGGATTTTGGAGCTCCTGATTTAAAGCAGGGGGAAGAGAACTGGAAATACACAATGCTGATTATTAATGTTTAATTTTGCATACGTATTAATAATGGATGGACTTTCTGTAGGGAATACGGGTATGAGGGTATAAGATTTGATCTGGATTACCAATAATTGTATTTTACAGAAAGGAGCTAAGGAATCATTGTGTGAGAGAGGCATTGATGGATGTTAGAGTTTGTTTGGTTTAACCACCGAAGAATAGATTGCGAATCACTTTAATCTTTCTTTTCCCTTTCTTTCTCATTTTTATCTGTTTCTCTTCTCTTTTCTTCGTAGTTTTTCCTTTTCTTATTATTCATTGTTGTTGTTCTATTTTGTATAAAGAAAATTAGTAAAAACATACAGGCAGAAAAGAAGTTGTGTAGTTCAGTGTTTAATGCACTTAGAGCATTCCCTCATCTTTAGACAGCAATGTTGCTCTCTCTGGGTAATTCACTTGTTCATTCATTCCCAGTTTAAATTAAATGCAACAGTGTTATATTTTGAATTTCAGGTACTCATCATGACAGTCTTAGAATCATAGAGTTGGAAGAGACTTCATGGGCCATCCAGTCCAACCCCCTGCCAAGAAGCAGGAAAATCACATTCAAAGCACCCCTGACAAATGGCCATCCAGCCTCTGCTTAAAAGCCTCCAAAGAAGGAGCCTCCACCACACTCCGGGGCAGAGAGTATTAGTCGCCCTCATCTGGACACATTCCAGCTTTTCAACATTTCCCTTCAATTGCAGTGCCCAGTATTCCAGGTGTGGTCTGACCAAGGCAGAATAGAGGGGTAGCATGACTTCCCCGGATCTGGACACTATACTCCTATTTATGCAGGCCAAAATCCCATTGGCTTTTTTTGCCGCTACATCACATTGCTGGCTCATGTTTAACTTGTTGTCCACGAGTACTCTTCTAAACCATCTAGCTATATTGATCAATCAAAAACCAAATAAAAAGACTTCTCTCCTAAAATCAAAGCAAACATAGTTCTAGCATGTGCTCCAGGACTTTTGAAAACTCAATGGCTCTTAGTGCCATGTTCAAGATCAAAGCAAACCCAGCCTCACTTTACAGGCATAGCTCACAGCAATATATGGTTGCTGAGAAAATCCACTTTCCCCCTATCTTAACTGTTGTGAGGATTGCAGTGAGGTTGATGGGTTTGTGAAGATATACTACTCAAAAAGCCCTTCCGTTTCTACCATATGAGCCATGGCTCCATTAAACCACTATCCAAATTGGCCTACTATTATCATCCTCCATTCTTTTCTCTAACAGGGCTATTAGGACCTTTGGTGGGTTCAGAAAAGGTAGAGCAATTTGAAGCTAAGAATAAAGTGAGACCTCAGGTGGCTGCCCCAAAGTCCTACCATGCTGGTTTTTCTGCTAGGAAAGCCACCTGTTTTTCCACCAAGACGCAATGGAGAAGAAGATTGGCGCCAGCTGGCCACATTTCTTTTCTTTTAATTTACTTTTCAGCTTCTGTGTTTTTCAGTGTCACCGCGCAGCTTAAGGGAGCAGCAGGAAAGACCGAGCAAAATAAAACTCTCTCGCCTTTGATTTCCCAGGATCAACAGACATCAGTCTCTTCATTTGGCCAGAATGATAAAACAATAACAGAGGGAGTTAAAAGAATATGGGATGCATCTTGTGAATGGGCAGTTTCAGAAAGTAGGTGACAGCAGTTACTCGTTTTTTTTTCCTCCAGAATGCTATCTTCTTAGGGATATTGTTGGAGAGGGGAGGCTGGAAGCTGCTAAAAAAATGCAGAACACATGTCTCCAAGCATGTAACTAGTACAAGGAAGAACTCCAGTTAATTTCCTCACACCTGAAATTACATTGCCTGGATTCCAAAGATGTGGAAGAGGAAGCAGGAATTGTGTCCCTGAAACCTCTACATATTTATGACAGATTGGCAGACTGTCTAAAGCAGGCATAGGCAAAGTTCGGCCCTCCAGATGTTTTGGACTTCAACTTCTACAATTCGTAACAGCTGGTAATTTACAATGACAATAAAGTTATTCCATATTGCTCTATAGTTCTACCAAAATGCAACTGCTAGATTCAATCCCTATATGTTTCCTCCAGCATCAAAGGCAATATGCCTCTGTGTATCATTTGCTGGGAAATATAAGAAGAAAGGCACCACTGTTTTTGTCTCTTGCTATGGGTTTCCTATAGTGTTTGGGCACTATGTAAAAAGAATACAGGATTAGATAGCTCTTTGGTTTTATTAACTTTTATTATGAACTCAGGAGTAGTACCTTCTACTTGCTGCTCTCTTAGTCTTTTTTAGTAGTGGCATCACAATTGTGAAATATTGATCCCAGAGATGCTTAGCTGGCCATACCTTCTTATATCTTTACAAGTCAGAAGTAGGGGTGGGTGGTGATGGACATATCTTTAGGACAGCAGTGTTGGGAAACAGGTAAACAACCCACCCTGGTGTCATTTCGCCAGTTTAAATCATTGGTTTAGTGATACATTTTGGATTTCAGGTATTCATGAAGGCCTCCTCCAAAAAAAACCCCATTGGTTCATTTAAAAACACACACAGGGTCTCTAGTAGTTTTCATCGTCTTCAGAAGCAGATATATCCCAAACCTAGTATCTTTTAATGGCACATTCAAGACCAAAGCAACCCTCCTCACACAATAATGTGTATTGCAACAGGATAGCTCACAAAAATAAAGGATTCTTTGGAGAATGCATTCTCTCCTTCTCCCTCCGCTGCTGTGTTGATTGTAGCTACATTGATGGGAATATGGAAGTCTGATGGGAGGGTATGGATGTAGCATCAGCCCTTCTAATCAAAAATTCTTGGCTCCAATAGAAATACCTTGTTCCTAAGAGCTTTCCTGAAATAGTGGCAGAAGAAGAAAACATGGGCAAATTCCTAACAGAATCATGAGAAGCTTTGGGTTCCACAAAAGTGAAGCAACGCAAATCTAAGAATCCTAAGAACTAAGGAAGTGACGTGAAGGAGAAGTTTAAACAACACCTCCATTTGGGCCCATACCACAAAGCTAATCTCCTGTTCCACCAATCTTGAGTTTAGTTTACCTTTAAACCTAAAGAACAGCTTGAGAAAACTTTGCACAATTAAACACCTGTTCTTTCTGTATTGGCAAGAGTTCAGAAGGCAGTTCTTCCTGGTGCTTTTTTGGCATGGTCAGTTACCTTGCTGGCATCCGGGAAGGCTGAGCAGCCTGTGTTTGCTTTGTCTGTTAAGATTTGATGACCCAGTAGGGTAGAAATGAAACAGGTTTTGCACATGAATCCATGGAGTCCTTAGCTTTCAGCAGAGACTCGGTAAAACTTAGTGTGAGCCCACACAGTAATAAAAATAATAATGATGGTAATGAATAATCATTATTTAGCTGCTTGGATACTGCTGAGAATTCAGCAAGAGGGAAAGAGGAAGCAAACAATGGCTTCTCCTGCCCTCTCATGCCAATGACTTTGAGCACACTGCGGAGACAGAAGCAGGAAGGACAGAAAAGATAAGAGTCTCTATATGAGATTCTTTTTCCATATGCAGAATGGGCATAATGCTGCCTGCTCCGGGGCAATGATTATTATTATTGTAATTGAAGTTTGAGGGTGGTATTTTTAGGTTTCTAAATCTGTACTTGGAAATTATCTTTAAATACTCCAGTATTCAGTCAGTGTGGAGCTGGATTTTTTTTTAAACCAACCCTCACAGCTGGGGTAGCATGCAGCATAGTAATTTTGTGATTGTGTCTCTGTATCTCCGGCATTTCAAAATCATAAAAGCTCATCTACCTCCCTGCCCCATTCTCCTTCAAAACTGGCAGGCAGACCTCATTGCCTCAACCTGTCAGTGTCTTGCTGTGACAGATGCCTTGAGTCCAAAGCTGCCTGGGAATGGGGCAGGCCGGAAACCAGAAATCATGTCATGGGGGGGGGGGGTATGCTTGTAACACTTCTGGGAGGAATTGGCATGAATGCCTGAGTGTTCACAGGTATTATGCCACAGCGTGCAATGGGCTTGTGAGGATTACATTAACCAGTAGACAGGATATAGACCTAGGAGAGTAGAGCTAAACTCTACCCTGATTCTAGAGATGAAAATGAATTTCCAACTTAACTGGTTTGTTGCAAGATAATTGGACCCAGAACTTAGCAAGGTGCTTACTCCTGCTGTATCCATTGATCCCCTATTATATTTAGTAAAACAATCTTCTTTCACACAAGTGGCTTAAGCTAATCTTGACTACCTGAAAATCTGACTGATAAACATTAAGTCGACCCAGCTACTGACTGCACTAAAAGACTTTCTGAAGTTGAGAGGAACAAAGTGCAGAGGGCGGCAGCTAGAACCAAATACATTTAAAGCTATTTGTTTGTGGAAATATTTTCATTTTATATTTATTTTAATTATAGATGAAATACTGTTTTCTGCACAGAAATATTATTTTTTGCGTTCTCATTCTGCAGTTGGAGAAATTTTGTTTTCTATAGTATTTTCTGCACAAAAAAATCTATATGGTTTTGTGTGTGTGTAAAGCATCGTCTTTGAAAACTGCAGTTTTGGATTATTTTCTTCCAGCGAAGAGTAAAAAATAAAATCATTTATTCTTTCCTGCAGCAGTGAAATGTATGAAGATCTCAACTGGATAATGTTTCAAAATGAGGAGACCATACATCAGTAGTTCTCAATCTGAGGTTCCCAGATGTTTTTGGCCTTCAACTCCCAGAAATCCTAACAGCTGGTAAACTGGCTGGGATTTCTGGGAATTGTAGGCCAAAAACATCTGGGGACCCCAAGTTGAGAACCACTGCCATACATGGTCATGTAAAGATAAATGCACACAAAGACATAGGGTTGAGTTGAATGTGGCCAATCTGGTTAGAAGATTCTGGGACCCAAAGCAGGAACATTTTCAAGCCCTGCCATACCAACAGGCAAATCTCAAACAATACCTGGAATATTCTTGAAAAAGCCAAGGTATATTCTTGTCAAAAGGTTATAACCTTTGAGGGATGTGATGTGGATATATTTGACAGTGCTGTACGTGTCTTCACTGCACTCACTCTAGAGATATACAGTCGATATTCCGACACTCTGTGACCGCTTTACATTTTAATGACAATTCAGCATCTTCGTTTCAGCTTGCTGCCTAAAGGCTGATAAATCATCCAAGCAAATCCTAAGGAAGTGGGCAACAAGATTTTATTGGCACCCTGCTGCAGCTCATTGCAGACTCCTTGATCCATAATGAAAAATATTATGAAACTGGCTTCTATCTGCTTTTAACTGAGACTTTTTCTCATGGAAAATTGAAGGTGGGAGGCATCTTATGGGTTACTGAATCCAACTTCTGAATCAAATCCTGCGGCAAGGCTTCTTCTTGCTAAATCCTTTGCAATAGATGCACAGTTGGTTCCCACTTGGAACATCCTGGGAAGCCAATAAAAATGCTTTCCTTGAAAATATCATCTTTAAAGGAATTTGATGATTTGTCCCACCTAAATTGCCTTACCATTCACTTAAAAATCTAATAGAGGTACTATACCATGAAATTTTGTGGCTCTATAATCCACTTCATTAGATGCCTGGAGAGATAATATTTCATGCATGTGCAGAAATGGGCTATAGCTTCGCAAAACTCAAGCTACAATAATCTTGATAAGGTAGTGTTTGGAAAAACATGAGACTTTGTTGTAGCTTGCCACCCGCCTCCCTCTAGTGAACCACACACTAGGCTTTTGTATTAGTCTCTTTTGCTGTTTGTCCATATTTGGAAAATATGTTTTATAAAGGAGCTCTGATGGTAAGCTGAGATCAGCACCGAAAAAGCCAATGTATTATATTTATTAGTTTTTTAAAAACTTTATTAACTTTTAATATGGTAGGACTATGTGGGGGATGTATTCCAGGATCATTCATGTACCTAGAACCTTATCTTTCCTACTTGAAATGAATTATGTCTTGGGTTTCTAGCTGTAAGTTACCATAAAATCACTCCGGAGGATCAAACAGATGCCTAGAGAAGCCTACAGTATGACTCTATGGCCAACTTCCAATGGAACTTCTGCCAGAAATTGCCCATAGAATCATGCCGGAGTCCTATCAAAACAGGCATGTTCTCGATACTCCAGTAACTAAAACATTTGTTATTATGGCAAGAAGCTAGAAGTGTCTCATTTGTTGCTATTTCTTTTGAAAGGTCGTATCCTTACATCCTCATTACATTCCCAAAACAGGAAAAAAAGTGTTGATTCTGTGCTTTGGCAAAATGTTAGCGATGGTACAACAGAGCCCTTTTTTGTCAAAATACCTTTTATGTGCTTCCAGTTGCCTGCTTGACTTTTTCAAAAGGAAAGGAAATGATTATGGGAAAGCAGCCAAAAGACAGGCGAATGGCTTGCTTCTTTATAAAGCCATAAGGGTCAGACACAAAGCCAGGTCTGTCGCTGTGCAAAATTCACTTGCCCATTCCTGGTGTGTAGATCTGCAAGGGCTACCTGTCTGCTTCGCTTTTGCACCTGTGATCATTTCCTACTTGTATTCTTACAAGGCAAGCAACATATTTGTTTGCGGATTTTGTTGTCTTCTTTCCTCCCAGTGATTCTCGAGGTGGATGCAATGCAAATATAAAGACATTAAAATATGTGAGAGATTCAAAAACACAACAACAAAATATGTTTTAAAAGCCTGAAGTCATGATCATTATGGCTTTGTATAGGGTTAGCACCAACTAATACAGATCTATCAGTGGCTATCAGCTATGACAAGTGGGATCCGCAACATGAGGCCGAAGTGTGGAAAGTTATTGTTTAGTATTTCAGCCACTTCATTCCACTTGTCCTGGTTCTGTTACTCCAAGCCTCTTCTGAACAAATCTTGCTAAGAGAACCTATGACAGGTTCATCTTAGGGTCACTAAAGATCAGAAACTAATTGAAGACACACAACAGCAAGCTGCAACTGATACTCAGACTTCTGAGTCATTACATGGTGGACCTATTGGGGTTCTCACTCTGGTTTGAGTCTCTCTACTCCACACAAGGACACAAGTGGTGACATATAGCAACCTGAGGGTGCTATTAGAATATATATGGCTCAGATCTAGGCTGTTGAAGAACTTTGCTTGTGCACCTGCCTGTGTTCTAATCCAGTAGATTTTCCCTGTCCCCTCACCTTCACAGACACAATTGTTGGGAACATGGGACAAGGCCTTCTCAGTGGCTGCTCCCACATTAGGGATGTTAGGATGCCTCTTCCTCAGCAAGCCTTTGGAAATCAATTTTTAACAAGAAAAGAGCTTCTTAGGTATGATATTGTTTTAATCTTAATTTTAAAATAAGATTTTAAATTATTGCAATTCCTCTGCTGTTCATTATTGTTTTGACCATAATGTATATATTGTTAACCATAGGTGTTTTTGTTGTGTTTTCTGCCTTTTTGTAAGCTGCTTTCAGTTGCATTCTGGGAGAAAGGCAGAATATAAATGAAGGAATGCATAGATGAATAGATACAAAGACCAACTAAATCAAGACTTTTATAGAAACCATCTATTTCAAAATACCAGATGCTGAGCATGGGCTATGCTGTTCTGTTTGTATTCTATTTGTGCATTTCTTGTAAGTATCTTGATGGCCTATGTTGAAAACTACACAGGCCTTTGGAAAAGCCATTTTTGGGACTAAAATCTGTGTAGAAAAGTAACTTTCTTGTACTACATCTTGCAGTATAATCTAGTTACTTTGGCTGTTGTGAATTCTGGGACTGGTAATCGAAAATGTAACTTGTATAAGCTCTGACCTTGGTCCAATTCAGCAGAATTGCTCTTTGGAAAAATTAAAGTAGCAATGACAATCACTGTGCAGTTTATTTTCTAGTGATTTGTTTTGCATGCCGTGGCTATGGCTGGAGTCCTATTGGTGCATTACTCTAATGTAATTTTCCTTTTTTTAATATGTGGGGTGAATATTTTCATGGTGTGGGTGATTGAATCCATTAATACAGAATCTGTGGATACTGGATAGAGAGGCTGTCTAGCTATATATTTACATATCCAGGAGCTTTTTCTTCTATGTTTCTTAACATATTCTTTTCACACTTTTTTAATCAAAAGACATGCATTTGACTTAAATGGATGCATTTAATTTAGATACATTTTGTAAAGTGAGAAGCATCTTGCAAAACCTGAGAGAAGTGCAAAATGCCAACCGTATATCTGTGTTCCAAACCATGTGTTCATCCGAGAGATGCAGATCAGCTCACTCTGCATCCAAATATAGATATCACGTAACTCAAGTTTCCCTTCATCTGTATGGCACCATCATCGCCATACTGGTGAGGAAATAACTGTTCTTAGAGGGGAAATTGCCACAAAGCATCCAACTTTGCCACACCAAACTTTGGCATGGTAGAATGGCAGGATGGCGGAATGCTTTGTGGCTGTGTCTTCCATAAGAAAAGGGTTTTTTCCCCCTTTGCCAGTGTGGCCTGTCAGACTGTTTGCTCCTTCTTTGTTATTTCGAATCCCTATCTGTCAGAAGGCTCTTGTAACCCAAGATGAAAATGTCTCGTTCTGTCTCAGGCATGTCAGTGTCTTTAGACTGACAGTTGCTCATTGCTTTTCATTGCTGGAGGGATCCATTTGTGCCTGGCCCCAGGGAAATGTTGTCAAGCAGAAATCTTTTCAGCTGAAAAATGGCTTGTAGTACGGTAACCCTCACTCTTCAGTTCTAACCTCAAAACGTGGTATTAGTGTGGCCTTGTTTGGTTGTGGCAATATAAAGAAAATGCTGGAGTTTGATTAGCTTTCTGTAGCAGCTCTCTTGTTCTTTAAAAGCAAATGAGTGGGGTTCAGTAGAAGGGTAACTGTGGCACATGACCTGCATTTAGACGCTTGCCGAGGGTCCTTTAATCTTTAATGCATCTGCTTGAGGATGGGGTAGAGAAAACCCAGAAAAATAAAGAAACACACAAAAAATGTTTTACTCTGGGAAAATCAGTAAGAAATATGTAATTTTAAGTTATATATATATATAAACTAGCTGTGCCCGGCCACACGTTGCTGTGGCATAGTTTGGTGGTATTGGTTAAAAATTGGTTAAAATTTTTTAATTGGTTTTATTTTATTTTATTGTATTATTTTTATTTATTATATTTTATTATTTTATTATATTATTTTTGGTTATTTTATTTTATTACAGTATTTTATTGTATTAATTTCATTTTATTATTTTTAGTTTTTTCATTATTTTATTGTATTATTTATATTTATTGTATTGTTTTTGTTATTCTTTTTTTATTATTTGGTTTTTGTATTTTTTTATTTTACTATTTGTATGTATTTTATTTTATTTTTTATTTTATTTTTTATTTATGTTTTTAAATTTTATTTTTTTATTTTATTATTTTATTTTATGTATTTGTATTTATTTTATTATTTTTGTTTCTCTTTGTATTGGGTTGCTCTGAGTTTTCCTGGTCATGTTCCAAATGTATTCTCTCCTGATGTTTCGCCTGCGTGTATGGCAGGCATCCTCAGAGGTTGTGAAATGTGTTGTAACGTAAGCAAGTGGGGTTTATATTTCTGTGGAATGACCAGGGTGGAAGAAAGAACTGTTGTTTGCTTTAGGCAAGTGTGAATGTTGGCATTGGCACTGAATAGCCTTTTAGCTTCAAAGGCTGGATGCTTCCTGCCTGCCTGGAATGAACAAAATGTGGTTCCCAGTATTTAAAAAAATCTGTGAAATCAGGACAGTTAAATAAAGAATAGCAGCGAGGAATCAGGGAATTCCAGACATGAGGGCCAGTGAACATCTCCGAACAAAGGATTCCCCCTCCCAAGCAGGAAGTAGCCA
Source organism: Anolis carolinensis (assembly GCF_035594765.1). Lineage (NCBI taxonomy): Eukaryota > Metazoa > Chordata > Lepidosauria > Squamata > Anolidae > Anolis > Anolis carolinensis. The sequence goes on from NC_085845.1 coordinate 182,161,718, forward strand.
GGCCTTGAAGGTGCAAGGCCATTCAATGCTAATCAAGGTGGCCAAGTGGAACATTCAGAGTCGCCTCAGACAGATAAGAGTTGTCCTATCCTGGATATCATTGCTGAGATAGATAGAAATAAATATCCCACTTGTCTCTTTTTAAACTGATGTCATAATCTCTGAGGATGGCTGGCATAGACATGTATAGCAGTTTGGCAGTGGATAGGGTCGTGAGAGCCGCAGTTTCGAGGATGGTGCGTCCGTCGGCACCATTTTTAGTCCCTCGCATGGGTGCGGGCTTTTGTCTCCTGAGAGGCACCCGGCCACCCCCTTTCCTCCCTCCCTCCCCTCCCCACACAGGGTCCACCTTGCTGAGCTGCAATCACTGCTTTCGCCACCCTTGCTATCTTCCCGGGCGATGTGTCCTTCCCTCCGCCATCCAAAGGATGCGGTGGTTTTGGCGAAATGGCGAAGAAAAGCGCTGAAAGCGCCAAAGAAATGGTGAGCCCGGAAGAGTAACCCACCTCTTTCTTCGCCCTCTCTATTTCCTTGCGCGGGTTGTGAAGATGGCTGTGGCGGCAGGAATAGGCGAGCACACGAGCGATTGTTGAGGGGGGGGGGTGGCACGTGATGGTCATGCACCGCGGCAGTGCAGCCGCAGATGGCTTTTTCCTGTTTTTGGGATTTTTGGGGTCCTGGTTCCGTCCCAGATGTTGGGTTTTGTTGTAGGAACCTAACGGCAAGATTGTTGTGTTGTGTTGCGGAGTTTCGTGGTTCTGGGTCATGTAGTTTTGTTGCCTACTTCTAGGCCAAAAGTCCATAACATTTATATACAGTAGAGTCTCACTTATCCAACATAAACGGGCCGGCAGAAAGTTGGATAAGCGAATATGTTGGATAATAAGGAGAGATTAAGGAGAAACCTATTAAATATCAAATTAGGTTATGATTTTACAAATTAAGCACCAAAACATCATGTTATACAACATATTTGACAGAAAAAGTAGTTCAATACGCAGTAATGCTACGTAGTAATTACTGTATTTACGAGTTTAGCACCAAAATATCACGATGTATTGAAAACATTGACTACAAAAATGCGTTGGATAATCCAGAATGTTGGATAAGCGAATGTTGGATAAGTGAAACTCTGTGTATATGTATGTATGTGTGTATATATATATATATATATATTGTATCACTTAAAATTACACTTAAAATTATCACTTAAAATTATATATATATGTGTGTGTGTGTGTGTGTGTGTGTGTGTGTGTGTATCTATATCTATATCTATATCTATATCTATATCTATATCTATATCTATATCTATATCTATATATATATATATATATATATATATATAAAATTGATTTCAAATAATGAGATGTTGGCTCTATTTATGTCTACTTAGAAGTACGTCAACCCTCCACATTTGCTGGGGTTAGGGCACAGGACCCCCAGGAAAGTGAAAAACTGCAAATAAAGATAAATGCTATTTTTTTTAAATCTGAGAGAACACATCCCTAGGAATCTCTAGGTTTTCCAGCACGATTTTATGGTCAAGCTCTCTAGGAAACACTGTATCTTCCAGCATGAATCTGCAGTCAGCTTTTGGCAGAGGTTTACCATAAAGTCACTCTGGAAGGTCTCAGGATTTTTAGAGACAATATTAAAAAATGAAATCTGTGAATAATGAAATCTGCAAAAGTCAAACCCTCAAATGTGAGCCACTGTTAAGTCCTGCTGTGTGGCTTACTCCTGATTAAATATATTCTTGATCACACGTGGGCAAACTTCGGTCCTCCAGGTGTTTTGGACTTTAACTCCCACCTGTAGGCTGTTAGGAATGGTGGGAGTTGAAGTCCTAAATACCTAGAGGGCCAAAGTTTGCCCCTGCCTATTCTAGATGCAACTTGAATTCGATGAGTAAAGTACCCTTGTTTTCTCCTTTCTCCACATTATATCCAAGGCTCTTGAAAAACTGGAAGAAATGTAATCCAATGCATATCTCAATTTGTATTCTCTTTGACAGGTGTAATGATAAAGCTCCAAATCACCATGCACACTCTAGGTTTTATTTACTTACTTTATCAGTTATCCAATAATGGTCCTTTTTCTGGGTGGCTCACAAAACATAACAAAGCAATTCAAAAGCTTAGAATGAACACAAATGCCATTCTATAAAAAAAATATTAAAGCAGTAATAAAAGAAAAACTCCTAAATCATATGAAGCAGGAGAATACAAGCTAGAGAACATTTTTTTTTGAGAGCCTCAGAATAAGACATTAAATACACCACAATACTGGCTCTTCTTGACTATGCTTCTCTTCCTCATACTGATGGCTTCCATGTAATCATTCTTCCCTGGATTTTAGTCTGACCTTTAAAGGAGTTATCCATTGTGCTAAACCTCTTTTGGGACAGGATGTAGCATCTGGGATAGCTATTAAAATGGGACTAGGAAACTGCATGGGAACCAGAGATCAATTTCCTCCAAGATTTTGCAGGATGCATCCTTCCCAGCAAACTAAACAAGTTCAATTTTTCTTCATCTCTTCGCAGAATGGTAGCCAGATGTGCTGTGCACAAGACTTTGTTTTACCGTTTTTAGAAGGACACTGATGAAAATCAGGAGGTGGCAGGGGATTTCTGTTTTTCGTGGAGTAAGATGAGAGGTGCTTTGTGTATTTTCACATATTTGATTACTTTCTATGGGCTTTTCAAATTCAAGTGGTTCCAAAGTCATGCTGAAATATTTTTTTAGGAAACTGAGGGGTGAGTTTGGTGCCTTCAGAGGATTGGAAGAGGTTACAAAAGGGGTGCCCATGGGTGCAAGCTTGTGGGCTGGGCTGTAGCAAAGCTGTTAAATTACCAGCAGTAATAAGATCTACCAACCGAAAGGTGGCCAGTTCAAAGCTCGGTCGTGGTGAGAGCTCGACCTCAAGCCCAGCTCACTGTTTACTTAAGCAGTTCGAAACAGCTTATAAGCTGTAAGTAGAGAAATTAGGTACCACAAATTGTGGAGGAGGTATTTTACGACACCATAAATAATAAGACTAGAAATGCGGTGACTGAGAGGAAGGTGGAAGGAGGAAGTCCTGATGGCTTTTCATAATAGAGAATGAAGCAACAGCACCCCCTGTGACTGAATCGGAGCGCAACCTCAACCTCCAAGGCACCAAAAAACTGGACTTCAAGACTACATACCTCCTTCTGTTTGTCTTATTCTGTCCTGTCCTGTCTCCAAACGGCATTGAATATTTGCCGTGTATGTGTACGGTGATCCGCCATGAGTCCCCTTGGGGAGATAGGGAGGAATATAAATAAAATGTTATTATTATGTTATATTGTGGGCTGTACATTCCCCATCCAGGGACTAAATCTCAGATTGGACATGGAAATCCTCAACCACCCTCCCCATCTCCACATTCTCCTACTCCAGTCATCTCTTCATTTAGTATGGGCAACCAGTATAGTAGTGATATATGGGGTGAGTGTGTATGCAACTAGCAATTCATACTTTGGGTACACTTGGCTTTAAAAAAATGTGGGGAAATCTGTGCAGTTACTTAATGCCTGCTTTGAGAAAACCACCTGCTGAGTTAGAGAAGACTGTCCTATATGCAGTTGGCAATGCTCTGATTTGTAAATTAGATCAGAAGCCAAAGGCAATAAAGATGCTGTTATTTTACTTCAAGCTAGTTTATTGTAATTTAAAAAAAGAATGGAGTGAACCTCTCTTAGACCTCAACAGTGAAGTGCTGAGATCTGAATTCCCTTTCAAATATTCACATGACCTCTTCCTCCATGGATGCACTTGACATTTACATTCAACCTCCTGGGCGTTAAGTGGGTAATCTGTCTTGTAGGCCCTGCCATGACCATTTCAATCAAGTTTTGCTAGTGTGTGATTATGTGTGTACAAACACAGATACACATATGTGCAAACAGACATATCTTCATACAGGACTGTGTGTGTTTTTCTCTGCTCTAAGGAAAGCTCTGTTTCAGAGTAGACGTCATTCACTTTGATGCAGAAACTAAACAGTCTCATCCATTCATTCTATGATATAGCCATAGCAAAATTGTAATTATGCAAAAGATATGCAGAGAGAATGATCATTTTTAGAGTCTATCAGAACACTACCAATCCAAAACTGCTACTGGAAATTCAGGATCATAATGAGCCGGGATCTACTGAATTTTGATTGCCACCTTAACTGACAAATCTGAATTACCTCACTAGAGGCTGGCTTGACTGAGATGGTCCTAATCGTAAAATGCTGATGAAAGAAAAGAATTTTATCTTCAAGCTAAACCAGTCCAAAAATAGAATAACTAGACTACCCAGATGTTACAAGACAACAGACAACAAAGATAAAATAACGAGACAGTATAGATGTTTTTGGACTACAATACATTTGGCCCTCCTTATTCATGGATTCCGTATCCATAGATTCTACCAACAATGGCTTGAAAATATTCAAAAGAAAGTTCCAAAAATGAACCTTGATTTTGCCATTTTATAAATGAGAAACCATTTTACTATATCCTGGAACCTAACTCCAGGATACCTGGATACCTAGAACCCACTATACCCAGAATTCAATTTGTGAGCATTTCCTTTTGGGTTGGCTTTGACAGCATCATCTAATGCAACGTTTCTCAACCTAGGGGTCGGGATCAGGAGGGTCAGGAGGGAATGTCAGAGGGGTCGCCAAAAACCATTAGAAAACACTTATTAATTCACAGTGCTTTCTAGAGGTAGGTGAACTACATCTCCCCGAAATCACTATCAATTCCTTCCAAATCCCTCCAGTATTTTCTGTTGTAATGGGGGTTCTATGTGGGAAATTTGGCCTAATTCTTTTGTTGGTGGGGTTCAAGGGGCTCTTTGATTGGAGGTGAACTGGAGGTAAAGGTAAAGGTGAATTGGAGGTAAAGGTAAAGGTTTCCCCTGACGTTAAGTCCAGTTGTGCCCAACTCTGGGGGTTGGTGCTCATCTCCATTTTTAAGCCGAAGAGCCAGCATTGTCCGTTGACACCTCCAAGGTCATGTGGCCGGCATGACTGCATGGAACCCCATTACTTTCCCGCCAGAATGGTACCTATTGATCTACTCATATTTGCATTTTTTCGAACTGCTAGGTTGGCAGAAGCTAGAGCTAACAGCGGGCGCTCACTCCGCTCCCCGGGTTTGAACCTGGGACCTTTCGGTCTGCAAGTTCAGCAGCTCAGTGCTTTAACACACTGAGCCACCGGAGGCTCCGAACTAACTCAGCAATTACAACTCCCAAATGTCAAGGTCTATTTTCCCCAAACTCCACCAGTGTTCACATTTGGGCATATTGAGTATTTGTGCCAAGTTTTATCCAGATCCATCATTATTTGAGTCCACAGTGATCTCTGGATGTAGGTGAACTACAACTCCAAAACTCAAGTATTTTCTGCTGGTCATGGGTATTCTGTGTGCAAAGTTTGGTTCAATTCCATCATTAGTGGAGTTCAAAATGTTCTTTGATTTTAGGAGAATAATAAATCCCAGGAATTACAAATCCCAAATAACAAAATCAATCCCCCCCAACACCACCAGTATTCAAATTTGGCATATCAGGTATTTGTGCCAAAATTGGTCCAGTGAAAATGTTTGATAATAAGGAGGGATTAAGGAAAAGCCTATTAAACATCAAATTTCATTAAGATTTTACAAATTAAGCACTAAAACATCATGTTTTACAACAAATCAACAGAAAAAGCAGTTCAATACCTTGCGGAGGCAGGCCGCAGGAAACAGGAGTTGCCTCGATGGCGCCCCCAACAAGATGGCGCAACAGGCAACTGCCTAGTTGGCCTGGTGGTTGAACCGCCTCTGGTCGCAGCATTAGGAAGGTTGAGAACCCACTGATCTAATGTGTTTTTAAAATTACCTTAAGAGTTCATTGGATCAAAATGTCACTTTAGGAGGATAGGAAAATGTCACCTCCATTTTTCTAGAGATCTAATCATCTCTAGTAATATCTGTATTACTTTTTTGGTGTTAATTCATCTATTGCTCTTAATTCTCACCAATGACTAGAATTTGGAATGTTATTTCTAAAAGTATAATCATTGTTCACATTTTGTTTGTGTGTTTGTAAAGTGTGAGGAACATTTTACTTTTCGCATTGTTGTTGCTGTTGCTAAAATGGTAAAATGCCCCTAAAGCACTCTCCTAAAGCACCCCAAACAATATTTTAAAGGTAATGAGTGAATGTTACTTATTAAATTAAAATGGTCACAGTGATGCAGTCCATTGTTTTATGTTGCAGACATCATGTTTGCCTGCCTTATCCTAAAACAGTAATGCATTACAAAGAACTGCCAGACACTGTTGTTTTGGTAATCAAAGGTTTAATACTTTGCATTGGACATCAGCCACCTGTCTATTTTCAAAGAGAAAAATAAACTATAAATAATGAAATGAAAGAGACGAAAGAAAGAATGCAGTGCTTACAACCTGCTCTCTATCAGGCATAATTAATGGAGTGTGTTATTTCTCATTTTAAAAATCCCTCCACCCTGCCCCTAGACACAGGGCTCATAGTGTCGTATCGGTATAACCAGGTCTGAAGCAATTACTAGACTGCAAAATGAATTAAAATAAACTGCTGACAGCTCTGAAGTGCAGTGGCCCTCTCAAAGTGCTGGAACATCAAATGAAACAGCCATGGCATTTGAACAATAACGGGGAAGTAATTCAAAAGGGGAATTGCGTGAGTGCTTGAAGAATGTAACATGATGCAAGCATAATGGGGAAATCAGGAGTGTTTTTCAGCAGTAAGAAAGCATAGTATCTCTACAATGCAGTGTACTGTTTTTGTAGAGTTAGGGGTTACCAAACCAGAGATTTTTTGATTATTTTGGCAGTATATCCTCATACATTAGATCAATAGCTCTCAAGGAAAGAATGTTGTGTTAAAATAATTTGGAATTATTTGGAATGTCATGTGAAAGCAATTTGGTAAGAAGCTCATTTATGTACTACATTATCATTGCTACTGCAGCAATTGTCACATAAAACATTATGTTGCATATTAGAACAGGGATTTTCAACCTGAGGTCCATTGATGAACTTCAAAGGTTCTATGAAGATGTTTTGTTTTTCTTATTTGAGCAAGTTATTATTTCGCTTTGATTTTGCTTCTTGTTGGTTTGAATGAAAGAAAAAAATAGTTCAAAAAGACATACATGGAACTTCAGTTTTCAGTCATACCAATGAGACAAGTCCATGGGTTATGGCAAACTTGAATTTCACATACTAATATGCAGAATTTGGGGAAATAGGTTTTGGATTATAACTCCCAGAATCCCCTGGCCATGTTGGCAGGAAGTTTTACAATCCAATGATCTCTTTTTTCGATAGAGTTACGAGTTGGGTCGATACAGGGAATGCTGTGGATGTAGCGTACCTGGATTTCAGTAAGGCCTTCGACAAAGTCCCCCACGACCTTCTGGCAAACAAACTAGTAAAATGTGGGCTAGACAAAACTACGGTTAGGTGGATCTGTAATTGGCTAAGCGAACGAACCCAAAGGGTGCTCACCAATGCGTCGTCTTCATCATGGAAAGAAGTGACAAGTGGAGTGCCGCAGGGCTCCGTCCTGGGCCCGGTTCTGTTCAACATCTTTATTAATGACTTAGACGAAGGGTTAGAAGGCACGATCATCAAGTTTGCAGACAACACAAAACTGGGAGGGATAGCTAACACTCCAGAAGACAGGAGCAGAATTCAAAACGATCTTGACAGACTAGAGAGATGGGCCGAAACTAACAAAATGAAGTTCAACAGGGACAAATGCAAGATACTTCACTTTGGCAGAAAAAATGGAAATCAAAGATACAGAATGGGGGACGCCTGGCTTGACAGCAGTGTGTGCGAAAAAGACCTTGGAGTCCTCGTGGACAACAAGTTAAACATGAGCCAACAATGTGATGCGGCTGCTAAAAAAGCCAATGGGATTCTGGCCTGCATCAGTAGGGGAATAGCGTCTAGATCCAGGGAAGTTATGCTCCCCCTCTATTCTGCCTTGGTCAGACCACACCTGGAATACTGTGTCCAATTTTGGGCACCACAGTTGAAGGGAGATGTTGACAAGCTGGAAAGCGTCCAGAGGAGGGCGACTAAAATGATTAAGGGTCTGGAGAACAAGCCCTATGAGGAGCGGCTTAAAGAGCTGGGCATGTTTAGCCTGCAGAAGAGAAGGCTGAGAGGAGACATGATAGCCATGTACAAATACGTGAAGGGAAGTCATAGGGAAGAGGGAGCAAGCTTGTTTTCTGCTGCCCTGCAGACTAGGACACGGAACAATGGCTTCAAACTACAGGAAAGGAGATTCCACCTGAACATCAGGAAGAACTTCCTCACAGTGAGGGCTGTTCGACAGTGGAACTCTCTCCCCGGGGCTGTGGTGGAGGCTCCTTCCTTGGAGGCTTTTAAGCAGAGGCTGGATGGCCATCTGTCGGGGGTGCTTTGAATGCGATTTCCTGCTTCTTAGCAGGGGGTTGGACTAGATGGCCCATGTGGTCTCTTCCAACTCTACTATTCTATGATTCTATGATTCTATGATTCTATGAAGTCTGAAAGAAAGGCAAGACTAAGGCATGGACTGTATAGTGCTGAGTTGGTCTCTTCCCTCCATAATGTTTTCATTTGTCATATGTGAGCTTTGGATGGACTTTCACATATGAAGTCAGAGTGTGCATGTCCTTAAACTAAACTATGGGTGTGATAAAAAAATTGCAAAAATATGCTCACCTAAGAGTCAGGTTTGCCTTTGGCTTTGTGTTGAAGTGACAGTCCTGGGTTTCTTCCTATGTGCCCTGCATGAAGGAGGAAGTGTTTGGAAAGTGAAGATGAGGGGAGGTTTACAAGATCTCAGATATTCCAAATTCATTCACAGGAAACAGGCAGAGAAAAAGAACAAAACAAAGGAAGTAGCAGGACAAGTTGGATACCTTATAGTCAGTCATACAAGGCGGTCCATCAGTTGCTTGCAATAACAACATTGTTGTTGGTAGATTTAAAGCTGCTTGACCTGACATATGGTATTTAAGTCAGTGTACAAGGCACTGAAACTGTTTTAGCTTTTAGTTGGCTTGTCATTGTTGTATGAAAAGTTTTCTTCTCAACATCCATCTGCAGTGGCTGATATGTTGGCTTCTCATCCACAGATGACTGTATTGCCTGTGTCTGCTATATTGTTCAGGCTCTACAGAGCTGTTGTCTTCTGGAACCGTAAACCATTCCTAGTCTTACTCTTTTGAGTTGGAGTCTTCATATAGAATAAGTTAGAACACTATGTACTTTGAGGCTAACCCCATTAGCATTCAAGAAATAACACATGCAGTGTTTTACTTTTGTGTTAAACCTTTTCTACAATATAAATCAAGGTGACATACATAGATTTCAGTGGTGGCTTCCCAATAGACATGAATAAGATACAGACCAGCTTGACTATTATTTGTTTGATTTGATAACATTTCTATATGATTCTATCTTCCATGAAATCATACCATGCCATTTCAATATGATTTGAGGGTGTCCATACTACTGGGAAATAGCTGCAGTCCAAAAAAGTAACATTTCCAACTGTGGTAGTAACCAACTGAGTACTTTAATTATTATGTCATGATTGTAGTTCACAAATGAAAAGCAAGTTGTGCACCTTTCTGAAGAATTTTTTTTCCTTCTACCTTTCATGGGATTTATGCAGGGATATTGAATTGACACGAGCCCTGACAGATGCTCTGGGTACTAAAGAATGTCTTTTGTAGCCTGTGAGCTGGACTGTGAAGAAAGCCAAGAAGAAATCTTAGTGGGCCAGATTGTATCTTGTCTGAAGAGTACAGAAGGCGAGAAGCTTCCATGGCTGATTTAATTTCCATGGTAATTAGTTTCTTGCTCTGCCATCTAAGCGGGCTATCTCCTGCCAGCGGAGAGATCTATTTGTACTTTCCCCTAGTTGTAAGGAACTTTTAGCTCTTGCTCAGTAATATCAAATGGTGCTGAGAGAGATTTCTTCTGAATGAGAGAAAATGAGAAAAGCAGACAGGAATTCTGTATTACAGACCCATGCAATGTGTAACCTAAAATGAAGTCCATCAGTGATGTTTGTTGGCAGTGGTGGCTCCCATGTTGGTGAGATGGTGAATAAATGCTGGGTTTGCATCTGAATGTCACTGTAATTTAGATCCCTCCTCCTCTCTCTGGAAATATTTTCATGGGGATAGTTAAAACATCTTCCTTCCATATGATTCAAACTATTGTAGTCCTTTTACTCACCACTTGGTTTTGCTGCCTATGTTAAGCTCTTTGACCCTATTTTTTGCATATTGAAGGTTCAAAAAGAGGGGAGAAATACTATGATGAGAAATGATGACACAGGAGCCTAATTGTAAACAAGCCTCCACAATTTGTCACCAACTGTGCCAAATAAGGCCACTGGGCATCTATCATGGCTTGTCAGCTACTTGGCAACTCTCTAGGTGGGGGAGAGGGGGGATTGCTTTTCCCAGGACCTTGTGGGTCACCATACTTGGCTATTGTGCTGCATTTTTGATGCTGTGAAGATCTAGGGCAAGGCCAGTTTAGATGGCTCAAATAGCTGACTTGGTAGAAGGTAACCTTTTTTGGTCCTAGTTCTCTAGCCATGTGCAGTAGGAGGTTAAGATGAACTGTCATTTTTCACTTGTTTTCCAGCACGTTTGTCAAGAACACACACACGCATAGGGAGCTAGATTGCATGGTTTCCAATACTAGAATGATAGTTTGTATTGGATGGTGAACCACAAGATGTGTTGTTTTACATTCATGTTCATGCACAGGATTTCTTCTGCAGTGATCTGGGGTTGGGCAGCAAGCAAGAACACAATCCTTCAGAGATCAGATTTGGACTATGAAAATGAATTTGCAAGTCTGCAGGAGAGCATTCCAGCGCATCTTTGAATTGTCTTTTATTCTGAAAGAGAAATGGACTTGATATTTACCAGACTCTGCACTAGGGAGCTCCTTATTGCTGTTAAATTAATTACAGGAGCTTTCCAGTTAACCCCTTCATGCCAGGAGGCACATTTTCTCTTTCAGACCAACTAATTAATTCATAAGCAGTGAGAAGCAATAAGTCTTGTCTGGGGAAGGACTCCAGAGAATTCATTTGTATTTTAGGAGCTTTTTGGTTTAAATATCAGATGGCTTGCACACAATATCAAGGGCATTGTCTGCTGTGCCACAGCTAATCAGCTAGAGTAAATGAAGCACTTGCTTTGGTTGATGGATGTGAGGAATGGCAAAGGGAGTCTTCTAGAGAGATCCTAGAAAATTTCCTTTTAAAAGTACAACCTCTAAATTCCTCAGTCAGCATGGCTACTAGCAGTTAGAACTGAGAATCTTGGAAGCTGTCGTCCAAAAAAGTAGTTTTTCCAAGGTTTACTTCAACAGCATCATGCAGAGGATGTCAGATCAGTTTCTTTCATGACTTCACTTTCCCTCTATTTGACTTATGTATTCTTTGCCATATCAATGGCTTAAAGATATATGCTCAAATTACAGTATATGACTGACTGACTAGCACTTCTCAGGGATTGATCAGAGTTTCATGATAGGTTTCCCATGAGCCATATTGCCACAGAAAGCCCTTCTCCACCCGCAAGGCATTGCCAGAGGTTTTGGTGAGGCTGCCAAATTTCCAAACAAATTGTTCTTCAAATTATGCACTCCTTTCCTTTGTGGTCATAAAATTACTCCAAGGAAGAAGGTGTATTGGATCAGCCAAAGTAAATGTATGAGAGGCCAATGTGATATGCGGTTTTGGTCTACACCCTCTAGATATGTTGGACTACAACTGCCCATCCAAACCATGTTAAATGAATGAAAAGAGCAATAAGTCAGAAAGGTCTGAAAGATGTCATTATGGGCAAAGCAAGCTTATAATGCTGAACTAGGATTGTTTATCACCACTGGAGCAGGCATGTTGACAAAACCTGCCATGTCTCTAATTTCAAGGGGTATTTGAGAATCAGCTGATGTGATTAAAGTGCTGCACTATAACCAGAGATACTCAGCTTTAGATCCTGTGTCCAGTGATGAAGATGTGCACTATGGTGTTGTCCAAGACTCATCCCTTTCTTTTAAATATTTCATGAGTATTTCACCATCTCACTGGGCATAATGATCCAAGCAGCTAGCTAGAAACACTCACCAAAATAATACTTACCTTAGTAGCAAATCAGTTCTACCACTAAAAGCCACCCTACCTCATACTGTTTTTGTGAGGATGAAGTAGGAGAGAAAAAGAGTTCCATACATTACCCTGATCTACTGGAGGAAGTGTGAGATAAAAGAAGATATAGCTAGCTGCCTGTCTAGACAGAAATGACTAGCATCTATCTTCATGTTTATAGTTTGATCACATTTTTATCCAACCCTTCCTCCAAAGCACTCAAAGTAATAGACACTGGTCTATCACAACATTTTTTTCTGGCAGGTTAAGTTGAGAGGAATTGGTTTGTTGAGGCTGTTCAGTGCATTTTATGGACAAGAAAATGGACCTAGGTTTGCTTAGTTCAGTCTTTTCTACATCACAGTATGCTGCCTATCCTAAGTAATCCCCTTTCTCTCTGTGTTTGAATGTATATGTGTATCTGTTTCTTGTCAGTCTGGAATTTATTTCTGAGAAGAATGACTATAATGACTTTTTGGAACTACGTATCTGTAACTAAAGAGTGGTAGTATGATATTGGTAGGTGCTGATTTTCACTTTTAAAGCCATGAAAGTTTAGTGCCTGACAAAGATGCTCCCTGTCTCATTGTGGACATGAAGATCAGAATGTTTAATGACCAACCTTAAAATGTAGGATTCTTTCAAAACCTCTACCAGAGTTTAGCAACATCTTGCTCTACCATTCAAAACGATGTAACTGAGTGGTCAAATTGGATCCCAGATAGTGAGGTTCATAATAGACAAAACTGTTGAGCTTTCTAGGGGAGCCCCTCCCAAGAATATGATTTCCTTTGGAGGTTCATTTGATGGGGATAGAAAGGAAAATGTCCTTCCAGGAATGCCCAATGCATTTGAGGTGGTGGGAATGCCAAAATCGTTTTTGGTTTTATAATCAGTCTTCATATAGTTCCTCCCGGCTATATAGGAACTCTCCTAGTGCTGATCTTCTGTTTGGCATGGCATCCACCACTTTGATTGCTACCATACAAGACAAAATTAGTGCGGAAGGAATGCCATAAAACAAACAGTGAATTCTCTGTCCCATTAGTCCTGTTTCTCTTGTGTTGCTCCCAGATTGTGGATTGTCCCCCATTCACAGTTGTGATTGCTTCTTATAGAAAGGCAGTAAAAATACATCACTTCAATAGAAGAAGGGGTCATAAGACTCCTCGAGAGTCAGACTCTTTCGAGGAGCGTGAAAGAAAACGGCTCCGGGATTTGTTTACAGACCCGACAGATGAGGAATCATTTGAGGGTTTTTCTCAGGGTTTGGAGGAAGAGATGGCCAGCTCGGAGGAGGATGACATGGAATGGACTCGCGTGAGGGAGGATTTGGGTGTTGGGGAAACAGGCAATGGAAGCATGGGAGGTGATTGGCGGGTTACAGGATCAGACCCATGGACTGGCTGGAGGGATGGAGCGGGATCCACAGCTGGGGATGCTGTGGGGCGTAGTCAAAGGTGCTTAAGCTCTGATGAGGATGATGATGTTGGGGCGTCTGGAATTGGGATGGCAGCTGACAGCGATGATGAGCTTGAACTGGGATAAAATGGGGTTTGGGATCAATGTCTAATTGCGTTGGGCAAGGTAATCTGGACGGACGCTTGGGCTCTTGTTGGGGAACTTCCTGAAGACGGGTGTGATTCGTTGCTGGATACGTAAGTTTACCAAGGACACTGGGCATCGACGGCGGGAGGAACTGTGCGGGGTTTTTCTCTGTGCAACTTGTGTTTAATCTCAATAGCTTGGACCTCCGTCGTCTTTTTGACGGGCAATACGTACTTACTGGATTGACGCTGGACTGATTGACTTCGATTCCGGATTATCCCTTCTGCTGGCTATCGGTGAGACCCTTGGATTTCTGGACGACTACGCTTGGCTATAGACCTCTGGACCAGATTGGGACCCTGCTGACTGCCGTTACCCTGACCGCTGTGCCTGGACCTGGATTTCGTTGGCCGCTGAACCTTAACCTGAATCCTGACTACGACCACGCTTTCGTCCGCTGCAGGAAGGAATAAACAAGCCTGGTTTATTCCCCTGCTGTTTCTGAGTAGCAGAGAGGAATCTGCCACCAGTCTGTTGTTTACATTCTGACTCCTGTTGATCCTCTTTTGTTTGCATTGTTTGCCAGGCTGAAGTAAGCACTTTGATTTAATCCGGATTATACTTCTGTTTAACCCGGTTTATTCCTTTGAACCGTTTAAGCTCAAACTGAGCTGTTTTTTGTTATTTATCACACTGAAGTCAAGTGTTTGCCCTGTTCTTTGTTTCCTACGGGCGTTTTTAGTGCTGTAACCTCAATAAACTGAGTTTTGTTTTACTTGCTGGCGTTCTGTCTGTGACATTGGTGTGGTAATTTTGAAGGTTTTTAAACGTGGCGGTGATTTTATTGGGTTTATTTATTTATTTACAGTATTTATATTCCGCCCTTCTCACCCCGAAGGGGACTCTGGGCAGGTCACGTTGCACATATGAGGCAAACATTCAATGCCATAACACAGAACAGAGACAGACAGATGCTGGCACGGGCGGGCCTCCAACTCATGACCTCTTGGTCAGAGTGATTTGATGCAGCTGGCTGCTAACTAGCCTGTGCCACAGCCTGACAGTGTCTGACAGTGGTCCTGTCTGAGGAGTGCATTTTAGAGACCATATGAGAGTGCAGCAGGGGATTATTCTTTGCTCATTTAGAAGTACTGTTTTTGACCTTGTGGAGATTTAAATGACTTGGAGTCAGAATATCTGAAAGATTTCCCATTTGAGCTTCCCTAAAGTTTGAGATCTCTGGGATCTTCAATGGCGGCTCTGTTGCATATTCCACCAACTGACACAGTCCTTCAGGATGGTTGGATAGACAAGACCTTCTCTGTAGTAGCGCACAATTGTGAAATTCCCTTCCAAAGTAAGCCAGCCTAGCTCCATCCCTTTTAAATTTCCAGTGGGCAGCAAAAACCATCTTTGGGTTGTTTTGAGGTTTCCGAGCTGTATGGCGATGTTCCAGAAGCACTCTCTCCTGATGTTTCACCCACATCTATGGCAGGCATCCTCAGAGGTTTTGAGGTCTGTTGGAAACTAGGCAAGTGGGGTTTATATATCTGTGGAATGTCCAGGGTGGGAAGAAGAATGTTGCAAGACCATCTTGTTTCATGTAGCCTTTAGTTCTTAAAACCAGTTAAACGCTCTCACACTTTTAACTTTGGTTTTAATATTTATAGAATGCTTTTAGTTTGTAACATATGTAATGTTTGAGGTCTTTTTATCCACTGTACTTCACCTGAGAGAGCCCTAGTACTAGAGGATAGATACAAGCTTAAAAATAAACACAGAAAAAGAATTTATTTTAATTTCTTTTTAAATATCTATGCTTCATCCCTATGTGATTTTCTTTAGCAGAAAGGAAGGGAAAAATGTATATCATACAGTTCCTGTACTGGTGGGACCAATACATGCGGTTTTACCTACCCAGAGCTGACAAAATCAGGAAAGTTCTAGGTTCTCTGGATAATTCTATGGTATGCTTCTGCCATATGTTAACATAAAGTCACACTGGAAGACCTGACATTTTTTCAATTTTCAAAATTCACCAGGCTGACTCTGTAATTTCTGGTGGCAGTTGTTTATTTCAGCAGGTTTCAGTATTATCCTGTTTTCATGGTAAGTTCAGGAACATATCGTATCCTCTGTGGAATTGAAGATTGTACTGGAACAAACGAATAAGGCTTTGTTTAGAGCAGTAGTCCCCAACCTTTTTTTCACCAGGACCCATGTTGAACAAGAACCACTTGACCAGGGTTCACATTAACCAGGGACCACTCTCCAGCATTAGTACCAAAAGAGTTACAAATCAGTTTTTTGGTCAACTTCAGATTCGGTTTGGTTATTTGCGGTGCTGATTCAGAAAATTGCATTTGATAGACCACATCAGCTGGTCAGCTCTGCAGAAAGAAGTGGAAATAAAATAAAATAAAATAAAATAAAATAAAGAGGAAGGGGGTTCGCGGATCGGATTTTCATTCTTGTGGGAACCACTGGTCTAGAGCATCATCCTATGACTAGTCAGTTAGAGGTGGAATCAACAGCTCGTTGTATTCATTCTTCTTAAACACAATTTCCTAAGTTTTTCTTCTTACTGATCACGTATTTTGTCTTTAGCAGCCAACTGGGAGTCCACCCATTAGGACTTTAATACTTCCCATTGTGATTTTCTCAGCCAGAGCTAATGTTCTGTTTTTGAGTTGTCAGCAGCAGCTTTTTTATCAAAGAGGGAGAATGAGTGAATTGGGAGAAAATTCAGGTTGCTTATAGGATAAATTTTCATGTTGAGTCAGGTATGTTTTGCGCAGATGTCTGCAGTGAAAGCATCACAATTAACCCCCTTTCTCTGTTTAATGCGGGGGTGGGACTTGTATGGCCCTCCGGATGCAGTTGAATCAAAACTCTCAGCATTCTTCACCTGTGGAGGGATGCAGCATTCCCAGATCTCTTTCAAAGAAACTGTGCAGCATTTGGGAAGCCATCCTCCCTCACAGTGCAGTATGCGCTGGGTGTGTGCTTGCTTTTTATTTTTTGTGTCTTCTGGAGTATCTTTCTAGGACCTTGCAAGTTTGGTTATGGTACCTGAGGCATTCAGAGAAAGGTAGTTCAAACAAGTAGGAGCCACGGTGGCGTTGCTTGTGTAAGCTGAACTGCTGACCTGAAGGTTGCTGGTTTGAATCCACAAGATGGGGTGAGCTCCCATCTGTCAGCTCTAGCTTTCAGGGACATGAGAGAAGCCTCTCAGCTTCCCTGGGCAGCATCTCTGCACTTGGCCAGCTTTCTCACACCAGAAGCAACTTTCAGTATGTTCTCATCTAGCTTCTGACACGATAAAAAAAGTTCAAACAAGTAACTTTTTATAGCTCCATGAGAAACAAACTGGTACGGGTTAAGTATTCATTGTCTTAAAGCAGAAATATTTTGGGATTTTGGAAAATGTGAATTTGTATAACAACAACAACTTTATTTGTATTCCAAAGGGATTCAGGGCACATATAATGTATGTACAAAATGAAAGATCTTGGTGATGGGACCCAAGCCTAAACATCAATACTTCCCAATCCCACAATGTTCCCATCACTTACCCTGGTGTGATGGGTCTCTCCGGCTTCTATGCCAACGATCAAGTGACATCAGAGGGAGGGATTGTCCTCCCCTCCCCCTTGCTATTCCCAAGCTTTCTGTTTTCCATTTATTTTATATTTTGGGTTATGTCTCTCCCCCCTTTTAAAGCTGAGATTGTTCAATTGCTCTCAAAATAAAAATAAAAAAGCAAAACAGTGATATTGCAGAAATGTGGGTTTATGAGGGCATGCAGAAGTATGATCACGAGACCACAAATTGGCAAATCAGCACAACTGCATGATTGAAGACAGGAGCAGTACTGAAGATCTTCAACCCGGTATATATCTGCTATGAAAGATAAGAGCGATCGTAGTGGAAAAGTAGCTGTCTTGTAATATGTGCTTATGTGAATGTTTTAGTAAATAATATTAGAATTGAAAGTCATGCATTGAAGCTGAATAGTGGAATGATGTAGACCAGACAACAGCTGAGAGGTTCCGCACTTGATGACATGAGTAACCTCTTAATCTGAAGCAAAGTGAATTTCACTCAATTCATAATTCACTAGAAAAAGGTGGAGTTAATAACTAACCATGTGCTTTAAAAGGGGATAAGACAAATTCATGCGGAATAATGCTAGCAGCCATGAGGGAGAGATACTCCTTCTAGTACCAGAAACAACATGCCATTAAATATCAGTTATGGGGAACTTTACTGAGAGCATGTTGTTTAAGATACTGCTTAAAATACCATGTGATCAATCCATTCCTAGATATTAGCAGTGAGGAAATGCTCCAAAATGTCATTGAGCTGAGGCCAATTAAAAAACATATCAAGATTTTGGTTACCAAAAAATGTATCTGCTAGCCTGAACTGTGAAAGAAAGTCAAAATGGGCATTTGCAACATCGTATTTAGTAGAATAAGGCTTCAGTACACTCATCCAGCTTCCTTCCAATCAAAGAAACAGAATGCAAATTACAGAACATGGATATCTGATAGTTGTTCTTAAAGCTTTCCAGCCTGATATTGAAAAGCCAATATCACTGCTCCAAGCACATCCATCCTATTAAAACTTTGAAGACAATGTTGTACAGATAAGATGCAATTTTATTTTTCCAAATTGATAAAAACATAAAATACATTGTTTTACAAAGTAACATTTTGTTTGTGAAATACATATGCATGCTTAACTTTATAATACTAGAATGGTTGTTTTGAATATGCAGTAAACAGTAGATATAATGTCAGGAAATAGAGGTGTGTGGATTGTTGCCGAAGAGTAAACAAGCTGGTAGCCCAATAAATTTGGGGACCATTGGTTTAGATGTGGTATACAAGACCAGTTGATGGGGAACCCACATGATAGGAAGTTGTAACAGTCAGGTCCTGCTTATGGCCCATATGGGAGGAGAACTTGGTAGGTCTTTGGCTAGACCCTCCATGGCTCTGATTTTTATATATTTCATACTTTCCTTCCTTCTGTTCATCCAACTGTCCGTCCCTTGCATACAAATCCTCATAAAATGATAGATCTGGAAGGGCCCCCACAGACCATCAACACCAACACCCTACTCAATACAGGAACTCCAGCCATAGCATCCATGCTTCCCCACTTTCTTGCACATGCACATACCCATTCTTTATAATAATTTACCCCATATACCCCCCACAGCCATAAGTAGTTACATATGAAGTGTAGGAAGGAAGAAGCAACAAACAAATTTGCAGTCTCAAAAAATAGCTCTATAAAAAGATGTTATAGAAAGTTCTATATTCTCCTTTCTTGGCTTCCACACTCAGAAGTACTTATTCCCCCCAAAAGTAATCATTCTAATTGTCAGCTCTTCAAATGCAAATTTGAGTACTCTCTGCTTCATACATCATCTTTGGAAAGAAAGAGCTTCCAATTATAGCTTTGCTGACAATTTCATTGGTGATGAATGAGACCAAACACAATTCAGCCGGCTTTTCAATAGCTCGATTTTACTTGTTAGCGTTGAGGAGCAAAACTTCATGTCAGTAAAAAGAAGGAGATATGACTGCTATAGATGCATACAGTGGGTGCCTATGGGCTCCACCTGTCCATCATGTTCTGGGTGGAGGATCCATGAATTACAAGATGAACACCTTGAAAACAACCCATTTTTACTTCATGTTATTTTCTTTGAATATGCCATTTAATGAAGACTATGCTCTGAAATACCCATTTTTTTCCTCCTGCACATTGTAATGGGGGCATAACTAAGTGAAGCCAAATTATACTTTCAGAACGAAGTGGGAAATTGTGACTTGTGTTTGCTTATTGTGTGCATAGTGTGTTCAGCTGGCAGCATTCATTTTTTTTGTAGAATTTATAATATAGTTGAGGGAGGTAACAATCCAAGTCTTATTGGATGAGGACCCAGAGCCCCTCCTCCAAAAGCAGACCTCCTCAAACCTACCAGAGGCCAAGGTTCAGGAGGAAGTGGGACCATAAGAGGAGTGTCTGGAAGATTCACTCCCTTCAGAGGAGTGATATTCCACAGCAAAATCAGAATCAGAATTGCCTCCGAGTTCTTAAGAGCATTGACACTTCAAGAGTGAGGGCAAAAATCTCTACTTAGGAGAAGTGGGAAGCTGCAGCAGAGAACTGAACTAAGGAATTCCATGACTGGAGGCCTTCTAATATTCTCTGTTCTGCTACAGCTAAAGATAAAAGATAACTAAGTTGGTTTACATGTTGGTCTGAAAGTGCAGCATTGGCTATTAATTCTAAATAGCTGTTCTAGGTTTAGCACCAGCCATGCTAGCTGTGGTATTCTGGAATAATACATCTTTAATGGGAGTAGTCATGCTAGTTGGAGATACTCTGAAATAATCTTTTACTCTCTTTGGTGCTGATGGCCTCTTACTTGGTCAATAATCTACTTGTGCTGGCTGAAATGCTGACCTGAAGGTTGGGTTGCTGATCTGAAGGTTGCCAGTTCGAATCCGTGAGACGAGGTGAGCTCTCGTCTGTCAGCTCTAGCTTATGGGGACATGAGAGAAGTTTCCCAGCTAACACTTCTGGGCATCTCTTGGGCGACATTTCTGTAGACTGCCAATTCTCTCACATTGGAAGCGACTTGCAGTATGTTCTCAAGTAGCTTCTGACACAATTTTCTAAAAACCTTGGTCAGTATTAAATTATATTAAATTGGTCAATATTAAATTGTATTGTGTTTAAATATGTCGCTAGCTATATTTAAAGTTTCATTATGAATAAAACAACAACAACATTCTGGGCTTCAGGAGAGTAAAGCAGGTGTGTGTAAGAGAGAGAGAGAGAGAGAGAGGGAACGACAAAAAGAGATGAAGCATATTATGACTCATCGACACAGTATGGTGTTTCTATTATTTTCACAGGTTCTTTTTAATGTTCTGTTTCCTGTAACGTCAGCAAATACGTTGTAATGAAAGTAAAACATTAAAAAAGAGGACTGTATTGGATCTAGATTTCCAGGAATTTAAGGGTTGGCACATATCTTGGGGAAGACAGGCAGGCCGCTGAAGAGAGAGTTGGAAACTGACTTATGCCAGGTCAGTACATAGGTCTATGTCATGATTAAAATTTCCTACAGATATGAAAACTCTCCAGGCTCTCAGGCAGAGGTCTTTCCTATTACCTTGTCCTTCTAGTAACTGGAGATGCCAGGGATTTAAATAATCTGTCGCAGTGATGTCAAACTTGTGCTCCTCCAGGTGTTTTGGGCTTTATCTCCCAGAATCCCTTGCCATTGGACAAGCCAGCTAAGGCTTCTATTTTTCTAGGAGTCTGAAACATCTGGAGGGCCACAAGTTTGAGACCTCTGAATATGCAAATCTGTGCTTTATAAAGTTAAGGGTGGATCACACTTTGCTTCAGATGCAAATGGATAGCTCGTGGCTCTCCAAATGTTGGACTGCAAGTCTAAACATGTCTAGCTAAAATGTGCAATATTGAGGGAGCATGAGATTTGCAGTCCAACAATGTCTGCTGGACTATACATTCCCAGACAGATACCCATTGTAGAAAGTCCATTAATTCAAAAGATATTGGTGCCTAATAAATGGATTCTTGTTTATCTTTGAAGTTTGTACTTCTGTTCACTTCTAGTGGAAGCAGGCATGTCTTCTTGAAGATTTGTGATGGCAACAGGTTAGGTTCACAACTGGAAAAATGTATGATTTTGAAATCTGGATAGTGAGAAAGGTTGACAGAAAAAGAAATCATTTGAAAAATTGTGATACGGGAGAGTAATATGAATACCATAGATTATCCCCCCCCCCCCAATAAAAATTACAAGAGTGTTACATGAGTACCATGGATCCCTATAAACACAATGAATGATTCTGAAAGGAAATCCAGTCTGAACTCTCTATAAAATACAAGATTACTAAACGGAGGCTGTTATACTTTTGACATTTTGTGAGATGACACAACTCGCTAGAAAATAAAACAATGTTAGATAAAGATTAAGGCAGGAGAGAAGGGGAAAGATCAAAATATAGATGGATCAGCCTTGTTAAGACAGCCACAGCCTTGACTTCACAAGACTTTAGCTGGGCTGGTAACAACAGGGTGTCTAGGTAGTTTCTTATTCATAGGGTCACTATAAGGTGATTCTGTCCTGATACCAAAAAGCAACACTGAATTTGAAAAAAGTGCACTGGTGTAACAAATGGAGAATACACATGAAATACTCCCGAACCTTTATGGTTTACATAAGGATGAGATGGGCTACAAAACCACTTACCCATTATAGTGCCCTGAGATAATAGAAACCATACTTGTTCCAGTTTCATCCCTAAATAAAGATCCTTTGTGACACTGGAGTTCTTAAAGGAATGTGTAGCATCTCTCCCATAAAAGATCCACTGTGACACCTCTGCAAGAGGCCCAATGACGTTGAAATGGAATCCAGGCAGAGATGGAAAGTACACTTTGTTTTGTGGGAGAGGGAGATAAGGGCATTAGTTTATTGGGAATGAAAAGATAATTAAAAGCAATACTGTCAAGCAATCAGATATGCGTGGAAGAGAATATAATCTATAGTCACCTGGAAGACCATCCTGTAAAGGCAAAATCCTTAAATATGAAGATAGGCAAAATGAAGTGTGTCCTGGTGTGGAAATTAAATGGTGCTGGAGACTTTTCTGAGCCTTCGTTTTTTTAATGCTTATATTCCTTGATAGTGGCCCCTCTCATTCCCAATAAACCAGTGTCCTTGTATTTTCCCTTGAAATGAACTTGGAGGTGACTGTTAAATCAGTAGATCCTTCAGACCGCTCCCCAGCAAATATAGGCAATAAAT
The DNA here is from genome assembly GCF_035594765.1 of Anolis carolinensis. Classification (NCBI taxonomy): domain Eukaryota; kingdom Metazoa; phylum Chordata; class Lepidosauria; order Squamata; family Anolidae; genus Anolis; species Anolis carolinensis. The sequence goes on from NC_085845.1 coordinate 182,184,377, forward strand.
TCATTTCATCCTCTCCTTGAAGTTCAGTGTGTCATTTCCACTTTCCATTGCATGAGTTAAATATGAGAGGATGTATTTACCTGAGGCACTTTTTACTCCATAACCGTCTGCCTTCACAGGGTGCCAAAACTAGAGAGAAAGAACAGGATGCTCAAAGATTTTGTTTGGACCACACTTTAAGACAAGCAGTCTGATTTCCTCTATGCACCGATACACGGATTGGAATATGATTAACTTTTTCAAATGTTGCAATACAGTTCTCAGCGCAGAAACTTTACAAAAGTGTATTTTAGCTTGATATGAGTCCTAACACATTTCTGTGGATAAGTAATAACATTGAATGAAAGCAGAATTTGAAGTTGGCACAGACTGGAAATAGGCTGATTGGTATATTTCTGTAGAATCTGTAACTTTTCAGATGTGGTTGGAATCAAATCCTTTCAGCAGTAGAATAATTGCATTGCTTAGGCATAATGGAAGCTGTAGTCCAAGAAGCAACTGGAGGGCTCCCAGGCCCCTTCCACACTGCTGAATAAAATCCCACATTATCTGCTTTGACCCAGAAAATATGGCAGTGTGGACTCAAATAGCCCAGTTTGAAGCAGATATTACAGTATTTTCTGCTTGATATTCTGGGATATATGGCTGTGAGGAAGGGCCCCCAATTGCCTATGACTATCAGACAAAGATAAAAAGATTTATTTCTGATGTTATTTTGTGATCTCTATTCCTAGTCAAATTAGATTTAAGTAAAAGATAATTCTTTTGGACTGTGATCCAGTGCAAGTCACGAAAGCCAGTGAAGACAGAGGCCCCTTCCACACAGCTGAATAAAATCTCATATTTTCTGCTTTAAACTGGAATATATGGAAGTGTGGACTCAGATAATCCAGTTTAAAGCAGATATTGTGGGATTTTCTGCCTTGATATTCTGGGTTATATGGTTGTGTGGAAGGGCCCAATGTTGCAGTGACTTCATTCAGGGTCTTTAAATTTAATCCTATTTTCCTGATAATCTTTAAAGATTGCTTTTTTTAAAGTTCAGACAAAAACCCAGAACAGATTCATGTCACAGTGGAAACCACCAGCTGTCATTGGTAAGTAATGGGTTTATCAGGACAATTGCAATAAGATGAACCAAACAGTAAACAAATTCAAAACTTGCAAAAAATGTTTCTTCAACAATAGCTATCTAATCCATATCCAGATTACTGCAACAAGAAACATAAAAACAATTGCTAGTAAAGTTTAGTGAGCAGCAAGAAAGCCCACAATTCTATCTTTATATAGCTGTCCAAACATCATGAATCAGACAATCACCAATCGGGATCCATAAATTAGAGCCACTGAGATGACATTCAGCTTTGCTTTTTAAACGCTCTTGTCTCATAGGAATGAATGAAGGCAGAAATCAGGTTGTCTTTGTGCTCACCATTTTAGCCCACCCTTTTAGCAAATAAAGAAATATTTCACAGGCTGGGAACTGCACATTTTGGGCAAGGATTTGACTCAAATCTAATTTCCATATATTCGATATTTGATTAAACTGAGCAATTTAATAGGATATGTTGAAATGTACAGTAATGACACAGACTCTTGGATAAAAGCTTTTTCTCACATCTTCCATTCAGTCCTGCTTAAATCTAGATGTTATTAATTACATATATATTCGGTTGTCCACATCTGCTTGGATTAGGGGAACAAGATCTACAAAAAGAAAAAATGCAAATTTAAAAGGTGTGGTTTTTACAAAGTAAGGGAACTTTTTTCTAGGAATCTCTAAGTTCTCCATATGACTTTATAGTCAGCTTCAGCCAGAATCATACTGACTGACCTAGATTCCTGGAGAGATGTTTATAGGCTGTCCATTGAATTGCACTGAAGGACGTAATCATTCCTAGAGGTAACATTTTAATCAAATCTGTGGATAATCATATCTGTAAAAGTCAAACCTCAAATGTGGAGGTCCAACATTAAATATATTTAAAATACGTAACTAAATTATGCAGCTGCTAAGCCATAGTCAGCATCCCATGTTAGGTCTGAATTCTAGCAGATTACCACTGTACAATCCTTAGATGGACTCCAAAAACCCCATTTGGGCTAAAGGAGGAGGAAAAACACTTTCCAGGAAGACTGTTCATTTCAACAGACACAGAAAAGCAAAAACTCAGATTCATTATTGATTTTCTAGCAATGTCTAAATACCAAGATCTTCCAAAATGGAAGGATCCAGGCATCCTTTGGGGTGCACCTAGTTGGCAGGCCCTTGATCTAAATATAAAAATTAGAGTCCTTGGAAAGAATGTTATCTTTGTAGGTATAAAGAAGAATTTGTGCTATGTACATAACATTAGTGGTTACAGGTTTTGGTCCTGCAAATGCTTTTGGACTTCCAACTCTCAGAAGCCCTAATCACCATGGCTAATAATTAGGGATTCTGTCTGACAAAGTTCAAAATATTTGGCAGAACAAAGGCTGACAACCAGCAAGAGTGCATTTACACTGTAGAATTAATGCAGTTTGACACCACTTTTACTTCCATATTTAATGCTGGGGAATTTTGTAGTTTGATGAGGCACCAGTCGTCTTTGGCAGAGAAGGCTAAAGAGCTCGCAAAACATATATAGTAGAACCATGACTTAAAAGCATCCCAACATAAGAGTGTTTTAGTTAAGAGCTGTTGCTCAGCCTTGTTTTGCTTTGGCATACGAGTAGCACTTTGTGTTAAGAGCTGGTGTTAGAGGAAGTGCTAGCACGAAAGCACAAGTGCTTTAGGGCTTCAAGGGAGCAGCCTCCGTGCCTTGTGCTCTTGTCCACTTTGGAAGATTGCTGTCTGCTTTGCTGTTGTCCTCTTTGAGGAACTTTGGGTTAGTTGATTTTGTGTGGTTTTTATTCCTGGTATGTTTGGCTTATGAAGAGAGAGAGGTGGAGAGGGAGCAAGAGAGGGAGGGAGGCTGGAATGAGTACATTATGAAGAAAGTGATGCTTCTGCCCCTTCTCTTTGTGCTTTGCGCTTCCTTGCCACAACTTTGTGCGTTTAAAGTTGATCTTTCTTTTTTATTGTTCCACATGAATGTGCATTTATACATTATTTATTATTTATAAAGTGTATATATATTTGTGTCAGAAGTGACTTGAGAACATACTGCAAGTTGCTTCTAGTGTGAGACAATTGGCTGTTTAATGAGGTGTTGCCCAGGGGATACTCGGATATGTTAGCTGGGAGGCTTCTCTCATGTCTCCACAAGCTAGAGCTGACATACGGGAGCTCACCCTGTCTCACAGATTCGAACCAGCAACCTTCAGGTCAGCAACCCAACATTCAGGTCAGCAGTTCAGCTGGCACAAGGGTTTAACCCATTGCGCCACCGCAACTCCATTTTCTTATATAATATCACATAACAAAAAATTGGGGTGAGAGTTGGGGGCCCGGAACAGATTAATAGCATCTCAATGGGAAAATTTGTTTTGAGATAATAGCTATTTGAGTTAAGAGCTTGGTCATGGAATGAATTGAACTCTTAACTCAAGGTATCACTGTAGCTCCCACGATTCCACAGCATTCAGACATGGCAGTTAAAGTGGTGTAAAGCCAGTCCAAGTTGTAGAACCTGCTCCAGTGCTACAATGTGATAGATCCAGCATTACGATCAATAAGGGGTATGAAAAATGCATGGAGATAAGGTCTAATAAACACAAACACAAACAAAAATTCCAGAGGAGCACATAACTGCAACAATATTATAGTAAATCATTACAGAAAGCACACCCATATGATAAATGTAACACATTTATTGTATATCTCAACTACACATACCATGCTACAATTGTGAGGAAAAACCTACTGCAGAGGGAAACTATTAGATAAACATAGAACAAGAGTCTTGAAATAAACATGAATAAAATCAATGAATAGCTAGAATATAAACTAAGCAGCAGAAAAAATGCAATGAAACATAAATGAAAATAAAAGACAATACAAAACAGGAATAAAATAGCTGTGAATACCAAAATGTTTTCAAAAGTTGGCAGTAAACCGGCAGGATTTCTAGATAATATCCTATTTTAAAAGAGCTTCATCAGTAAACACCACATTTTTTTTTGCTGAATTTCATGTTTACATTTCTTATGGAACTGCTAGAATATGTGTGTGTGTGTGTGTGTGTGTGTGTGTGTGCGTGTGTGTGTGTGTGTATATATACTAGCTGTGCCCGGCCACGCGTTGCTGTGGCATTGTCTGGTGGTGTTGGTGAGAAATTGTGGAGATAGTGGTGGTATTGAATGTCTGTTGTATGGTTGTCTTTATGTTTAGTATGCACACTGAAGTGGATTATATGGCAGTGTGGAGTCAAGATAATCCAGTTCAAAGCAGATAATATAAGATTCTAAATGGGTTATATAGCTGTGTGGAAGGGCCTTGAGTCTACCCTGCCATATAATCCAGTTAAAATCTGATAATCTGTGGAAGAGGCCTAAGTGAGGCCTAACTGTGCCTGTCCCCTGGGCTGAGGAGGTTGCTAGGAGACCAAGTGGGTGGAGCTTAGCCTTCAAACTGGCAGCAATTGGATAAAAACTATTATGCCTCTCCCTGTAATTAAGACTTTATTTTTCTTTTCTTTTTTGTTGTATCAACCTAGAGCCGTGAATGATGGGTTGTGTTGTCAAATTTTGAGGTTGGGGGGCCTGTAGTTTTGTTGTTTTGTCCGCTGCCCTGATGCCATCACTCTTTTATAAATATAGATATATGATAAAAGTAGGAATAAGAAATATTCCTGTTTTTATTCTTAGGAATTAGAATGATGTCACTGAGGGAAAGTGTCACTTGCCAATTGTGAAGAAACAACTTAGATGGTTGCTTCAGAAACATTAACTATGCCATAGGTAAAAGAGTCAGGATTGTGTCATTCTTAATCTTTGAGACCTGGAAGCACAGACATCTCTCAAAACCCGTGATTCCCAACCTTTGGTCTTCCAGGTGTTCTGGATTTTAGCTCCCACAATTTCTAACAGCTAGTAACCAGGGTTTGAATCCCTATTGACCCATGGAAACCCACTGGGTGATCTGGGCAAGTCCCAGTTGATTAGCCTCAGAGGAAGGGAGGACAAACCCCCTTTGAACAAATCTTGCTGTGATAGGTTCACTGTAGGGTTGCCATAGGTAAAGGCTCCCAAAATTGGATGTCAACACAGCATATCTCCTTTTTGTCTGTTCTGTCCTGTCTGTCCAAATGGCATTGAATGTTTGCCGTGTATGTGTACTGTGATCCACCTTGACTCCCCTTGGGGAGATAGGGCGGAATATAAATAAAGTGTTGTATTATAAATTATTATTATATTATAAAGGCACGCAACAACAATCCTGGGTTAAGGTTGCCTCAATATTTGTAACTCCCAGAATCACTCAACTGGTATGACTGTGTTGTAGTTTACAAAGATCAACGTTTTCCAAGTCTAGCATTTCTCCATCTCTCTAGGGTGCAATATTCTCTTTCCCTTTCCCACTCTGCAGGATTTTCAACCTGTTCTTCGCAATTAGTTCAGTCATAAAGAGGTTCTCTGAAAGGTTTGAGAAATGACAGGAGTCAGCATCTGAATGTTTCTTCTGAATGAAACTTCAGGCAATCCTTCAATTGTCCCTTAACTGCCAACTCCTGCTGTAGGAGTCGTTTATCTCCCTTTGGTTCTAGTTGGCTAAAAATTGCAGTAGGCCCTGGTGGTGAAGTGTGTTAAAGCGCTGAGCTACTGAACTTGCGGACCAAAAGGTTGCAGGTTCGAATCCAGGGAGCGGAATGAGCGCCTGCTGTTAGCCCCAGCTTCTGCCAACCTAGCAGTTCGGAAACATGCCAATGTGAGTAGATCAATAGGTACGGCTCCAGTGGGAAAGTAATGGCGCTCCATGCAATCATGCCGGCCACATGACCTTGGAGGTGTCTATGGACAACGCCGACTCTTCAGCTTAGAACTGGAGATGAGCACCAACCCCCAGAGTCGGACACGACTGGACTTAATGTCAGGGAAAACCTTTACCTTAGGTTAATAAAATTGTCTCCCTTACTGGTTGGATCTCTTTCAGGTTTGTTCCTCAGACTAGTATCAATGCTCTTTTCCCCCTTTTCAGACAAACACATTGGCCAAGGTGTTGCATGATGGGGAAGAAGGAGAATAGAAGGAAACACACATTGGAAGTCCTGTCCAATGGCATATGCTAAACAAAACAAATTCCTCATATTAACTTCTGTGCAAAGTGTAAGAGAATGAGGACGCTTTTGTGCTTTCCAGGAAAACATAGGATCATAGAGCAGGAAGATACCACAAGGGCCCTCCAGTCCATCCTTCCATGCAGGAACACACAATCAAAGCACTCCTAACAGATGACTATCCAGCCTCTGTTTCAAATCCTCCAGAGATAGCGATTCCATCATGCTCCAAGGAAGAGTAGTCCCCTATCAAACAGCTCTCATCATTAAGAAGTTCTTCTTAATGCTTAAGTGGAATCTCTTTTCCTGCAATTTGAGTTCATCACTCATTTTCCTAGTTGTTGTCAGGAGCAGCAGAGACCTGTATGTAAATGGCAGCCATCTATAAAGAGACCAGTTTTTTAACCTGAGGTTAATTATTGCCTTAGAGATCATGGAGACCTTTTGCCCAGTCAAGGCATTAAAATGCCAGAACTAGAGGCCATTGCTGCTATTATCGGCTTAGCAAATTGACTTATTAAAACATCACTTATATGATGAGCTTTTTGGTCTCTGCTGAATTTCATGAGGAGCCATTGAAGCTGATTGGAAAGCAGCATTGTGCTCACAGCATCTGGTGAACCTCTTCTACTCACTGACCACTCCTGGCCACCTATTCCCTTTTTGCCCCACTTCGCTGTCTTAAATGTCAAGAATATGAATGCCCTGCGTGGGAATGCAGTGGAGGTGGATGGCAGGGCAGTGCTGAGGGGAACAGTAATTATTGCCTCTAATAGCAAACACAGGTGGTGAGCTCCGGCAGAGATGTGCTCAAAACCGACGCCATTGAAAACCAGGGGGCGGGGAGGCTTTGGCAAGTTTGGGGAAACTATGAGGATTACAGAAATACAATAAAATCTGTTGCTGTTATTGCAATACCTAAGGGAGTACCTCCCCCTCTCTTAAGGGAACTGAATATATTTATTGATAATACAATATTGAATGCTGGCTGGAAAGTTAGAAAAGATGGGTGAGTCGGTGGAATGAATATCAGACATGCTGGAGGAGGCCTTGTTAGCTGGATCAAAGTCCAAACAGAGCACTCCTGTGCATTCTTTAGTTATTCTTTGTGATTCCTATGTGGTAGGAGAAGTGATTAATGCATTTATTAACCTAAACCAGGGGTCCCAAAGTAAGGCCTGTAGGCTGGATGTGGCCTACCAAGATCGTTTGTTTGCCGCCCACCCCAAACTTTAGACTTAAGGTTGCTCTAAGTCTGAAATGACTTGAAGGCATGCAACAACGATCCTAATTAACTTGACTGTCTCTAGGAATTTGTTCATGTTTTTTTCAAACTATAGTGGCCATTCCCCCCCCCCCCCCATTCCCCACCCCATTAGTATGAGGAACTATGAACTGGCCCTTTGCTTAAAAAGTTTAAGGATCCTCGAAGTGTAAACTATTAAGGATCAACAATGCATGGCAAGCAAGGATATGAATCCTTGACTATTTCATCCTGGCATGTGAGGATGAATAATTATGGCTGTTTTTCCCTGCTGAGGGAGAAAATGAATATTCCTTTGTGAGCATCCTGAACTGCTATGGAAGAGATATTCTTCAGCACACAACCCCTGCCCCATCTTTTCTGTGCAGAAAACCAATTTTCTGCTTTCTTCCCCCCTGAAGAATAATTTGATTTGTTTATTTATTTACTTCATTTATACCCCACCTTCCTCACTCCATGGGAGACTCAAGGCAGTTTACAACTTTGACAATGCTGTTTAAAAAATAATAATAAACACAGCGTTCTGAGATATCAAATGTCAGGTGAAAATTGTGCAAATTAACATTGGTCTATCATTCCTAATGGGGGTTCTTAGCTGTCATGAAATTGTTTCTCAGCCTGGGAATTATAGAATCATAGAGTTGGAAGAAACCACATGGGGCATCCCGTCCAACCCCCTGCCATGCAAGAAAAGCAGAATCAAAGTACGTCCGACAGATGGCCATCCAGCCTCTGCTTAAAAGCCACCAAGGAAGGAGCCTCCACCACACTCTGAGGTTCTCACAGTCAGGAAGTTCTTCCCAATGTTCAGATGGAATCTCCTTTCCTGTAATTTGAGCCCATTGCTCCGAGTCCTAGGCTCCAGGGCAGAAGAAAACAAGCCTTCTCCCTCTTCCTTATGACATCTTTTCACATATTTAAACATGGCAATCATGTCTCCTCTCAACTTTCTCTTCTGCAGGCTAAACATTCCCAACTCTTCAAGCTGCTCCTCATAGAACTTGGTCTCCAGATCTTTGATCATTTTAGTTTCCCACCTCTGGACATGTTCCAGCTTGCCAATATCCCTCTTGAATTGTGGTGCCCAGAATTGGACACGATGCTCAAAGCAGAATAGAGGGGCACTATGAGTTCACTTGATTTAGGCAGTATACTTCTTTTGATGCAGCCCAAAATCACTACAAATATTCTTATCCACAATGCCAGCTCGTCAGTTGATCTTATTATATGAAAAGGTAAAACCTGCTAGAACTAAGATCCAAAGCTTTCTGAGAGAGTTCCAGCTAGTAAAGAGAATGATGTGAGGACCTCAGCCAGCAGTTGATATGTGGTACATAGAGAAGAGCAGTATCTGTCCCCTGTGAGGAGATGGAAGAAATATGTTTTGGACTGATTCAGACCCAACACTAACAGGTGGGTAACAGCACAAGCCCCTGAAGATTGTGACAAGTCTGTTTAACAAGAACAAGCTTGTGGCCTCCTATGTATTATTGGACTTCATCAATTCTCCCTATTGGCTGTGATGGTGAAGGCTCCTTCACCATCATAGTTTTAGAGCATCCAAAGAGCTGCATGCTTCTCATTCCTGTACTAAAGTAACATTCATATTATAAGGTCGAAATAAAGGTTGAGCACTCTCCAGCCAAAACTTGAGCATCCCTTATCCAGAATTCCAAAATCTGAAGTACAGGCAGTCCCCAAGTTACAAACAAGATAGCTTCTGTAGGTTTGTTCTTAAGTTGAATTTGTATATAAGTTAGGACAGGTACATTTTTAAGTGTAACTCCAGCCAAAAAAAATTGTATTTTTTTAGCTTTAGATAGCACAGGGAATGGTTAACATCCCTGTGGTGTTTGTTTTGCTGTCTCTGTTCCTCTTCACAAGATTTCGCCTCACTTTCTGTCCCTATGATAATTGGATTTTGAAACATTTGGCTTGTAGAAACAAGGATTGGAGATAAAGCTTCAGTCAAGATACCTTTTCCCCGTGATAACTCTTTCAGGAGTGAATTTCCCTTCTGAGGAAATTTCACTTCCTGTTGTCTCAGCCCCGTTCTTAACTATGAGTCGTTTGTATGTCGGATGTTTGTAATTCGTGGACTGGGTGGCTAAGATAGGAGCACATTTGCTTTTCAATGTTTCAGTGTACACAAATGTTGTTTTGTCCACAACATTATTAAAATATTGTGCATAAAATTACATTTAGACTATGTGTGTAAGATGTACATGAGACATAAATGAATTTTGGATTCCATCACGAAGATACCTCCTTATATAGATATATGTGCAAAAATGGATATTTCAAAGTACAAAAAACTCCAAAATATGTTTTGTCCCAAACATTTCCTCAACCTGTATCAACTGAAGATTGGGGTTATGAGTGATCGAAAGCTAGTGTCTTCTACAGCATTCCACTAGGGTGTGATAGTATTATTTTTTATGTGTGCAAATGACCCAGCTCATGCCCTAATATACAGAATGGACTATTCATAAGCTATTGCATTTAAGCATTGTTGTTTTTGAGTTAAGGCAACATCAATATTCCTTTAACACAAACTTAGCAATTTTTATGAAGGGCAGGAGAAAACCTACCCAACCCTGTGACTGATGGTGCATGCTTTACAATGTGTGTTCATTAGGCCAATATTTTTGCTGTGGTCAGTGTGAAATGTCCTGATGGAGGGTCATTACTGCACCACCATCTGGCTTCTCCACCCCACCATCAATTTTATATTTTAATTACTAGGAAGAAAGATTGTTGCTGGTTTGGTGAAACATTTGACATTGCCTGTTTTCAGAACTGCATTTTAGTTAATTAGAAGCTGCTTGCGAACACTCCCATCCCTTTGTTGTTGCTGGTGCATTTTGCTGCTTGGCCAACACATATACTCTTGTATGTGAATTCTATCCTCTCTGATTACCTGTGTCCTTTTTAACCCAATGCTGGGCCAAAATGCTCCTTATGTTGGCCATCTAGGGTTGACAAGTTATTCAGCATCCTAAGTGCTAAGAATTCAGAGCTAAAACCCTATATATATATATATATATATATATATATATATATATATATATATTAGTTTAAATCATGCAAGCTAATTTACATCAAAGTATACAACATTCAAGAAAAGCAAGGGGAAAGGGTGGCTATAATAATTATATAACATATATGAATAGCTAAAATTAAAACTAAACCACTACACACTACACTATGCCAACACTGTGGCCCCATGTACACTGTCAATATAATGCAGTTTGATAATGCAGCCTAATTGCATTTAACTGCTTTCCATGGCAGTGTAGATGGCATGTTAGACACATTATTAAACCAATAATCTATTACAGTTGGCCCTGTATTCATGGGTTCACCCATCTGTGTCTTTGAAAATATATATATATTTAGAAACCAAAAAACACATCTTGATTTTACCATTTTGTATTATGGACACCGTTTTACTATGTAATTGTATGCAGTGGGACATGAGCATCCACAGTGGCTTACATGGTTCTTTGGCCTGAATCCAGGAGTTATTTGTGTGTTTCTACAGTGGAACCAATACTGTCCTCAACCCAACTGGTTTCTAAGAATTGTTCCCAAAATCTCCCGAGGCTTCTTTTCTGGCTTTCAACCACTCCCCAGATCACTTTATTTCTGCAAAAAAGAAACAGGAAATTCTGTATTAGTAGAGCTGCCACATTACGACTATCTTGGGTCCTAAATTTTCAGTGGTGGAACTTGAAACTTGAAATCCCTTCTGACCTCATAAAGACATAAAGATTATTTTGCAACAGGTAACCTCTGGTAATGCCATAAAGTGTGGTAACTACTACATCAAGCACAATTGCGTAGAGTGTGTCATTCAAATTAAAAATAGCAAATTGAAAATCACACATACTTTTCAAGGGAGTGCTCTCACTCAGAGATCCTTCTCCTCCACTGTTGACTGGAAAAGATGGCCCAGGCCCTTAGACCTGGAAATCCTATTTGTCTTTCCTAGAAGATTGCAGATATTTCTGACAATTCATTTTTAAATAAATAGCAGCCTTTAACATTTTTCAAAAATGAAAGTGGACATCTGTCCACTACTGGATCTTTAGGAAGGTGGCAGTTCATGAGGCCTTTAGACCCATCTCATTAGGCATTTTTGTTTTAGAATAATGAGCCAACATCTGGAAATCTACATTTGGGAACTGGTCAGATAATTGCTTCTGGCTAATAGGTTCATCTTCTCAGCCAGTCCTTTCCAAAACTTCCCTAAAAGCTCTTTACGTTTGCATCAAGATTTCAGTTTGCAATAAATAGTGCTATGAGTCCCTGACCAGGTAAATGGGGCTTATATGTCTGGAAGATAAATCTGTTGGAGAAATTAGGCATTCACCATAATGACTGTCTCTTTGCTATTTCTTGTTAAAATAATCTCTGTGAAAATTGTTTTCAGGGAATGTATTGTCTGAAGCTTGAGAATATAGGCTGATTCTCGTTTTAAGAACTGATTATTTTGTAATAATGTGATTTTTTTAACAAAAAGGGAAACTTATGGGCCCCTAATTAATTAGACATTATGGATACAATTCACGCTTTATGAATATCTGCTTTATGAATTACTTGAAGTCAGCTGCCATAGTAAAAGTAATTTCAAATTTCTAATATTCCCAAAGGACAAGCATATCATTTAAAAAATATCTTTAAATAAAAATGTCTTCAGTGCCAGAGATTTGAAAACCCCATTCAGTCCGGATCACTTTGCAACACAAATGTGAAGCCTATAAATAGCAAGTTATTACCGAGACCAGTGGGAGAGATTGGCATGTTATTTTATATTCATGTTTCTGGATTATTGAGACAAGAGCTATAGACGTTCTGTGAATGGATACAGTTGATGGACACCCAGAAAGCTTCTTCCCTCTGTCCAGGAGGACTAAACTGGATGTGTGTGAGTATGTGTCAGACAGTGGATCCGGATATGGCCCTCCCAGAGGTTTTTCAGATGGCATGCTCTTCCCTATAAAAACATTAAGTAAAGCTTTCCTCAGATCTGTTCCACACACAAATTCCAAGTGGCTGAAATGTCTCTATTAAGGCTTACCCTATACCAGGCATGGACAAACTTGGACCCTCCAGGTGTTTTGGACTTCAGCTCCCACAATTCTTAACAGCTGGTAGGCTATTAGGAATTGTGGGAGTTAAAGTCCAAAATAACTGGAGGGCCCAAGTTTGCCCATGCCAGCCATATACTCATGTATAAGTCTAGACATTTTAGTCAAAAATTCAACCTCAGAAACCTAGGTTGACATATCCATGGGTCAATGTGAGTACTGTATATAATTTTTTATTTTAAAAGGAACCATTTTTATTTTAAAAGGAACTCTTCTCTGAGTACAGTGGTGAAAGGTAAAAGCTCAGTCCATCCTGGGAAAACCTAAAAGAAGTATCAACCCTCTCTACTCTTGGGGCTGTGGTGCTCCTTCTGATCTTTCTGAATGTCCCGGTGGGGAAATGGCAGTGATAGCTGAGATGACATTGGCACTTTCTCCTGACTGCACAATGACCCTTGACTTATCCATGGGTCATATCAAAATCCATAATTTTGGCACCAAAACCTGCCCTCAAGTTATACTTGAGGCCAAATTAAACACAAGTATTTATGGTAGTTACCATTAGTATAAGTTTTATGGTAAAATGTGGTATTCTTCTGGTTCCACCCTTTTGGCTTTGCTCCATCCGTCACTGGAATGCAGACCTTGGTAATTTCTCTGAAGTTAAGTTGGACCATTTTACAGAAAGATGTTTCCAACCCTTGGGCCAAATGCTCAGAACCTTTTTTATCTCAATCTCTGAACGTACTTTAAATCAAGTCTGGGTATACTGCTGCCTTCCAGATATTGCATACCCTCCAACTGTCTTAATTTGTCAAGTACAGTCCCAGTTAACCCCGTTGTTTCACTTTTGCTGCTGCTTTTGAAATGCTCTCATCCTTTCCTCCTTGTATTCAGCTTACTTTAGTTGCTGAAAGCTTAATTCAAACTGCAATAGTAGTTTTCACTCAACTAACTCAATAGAAGAGAGAGGAGAGGGTGGAGTCTTGTCCTTCCCAGTTGGCTTAGGCAAGAGCAAACTGTGGAAGCCTTCAGTAGCTTGTATGCTTTTTCTTTGTTAAGAACCTTTGCCATCATGACCACATTCTGATGTTGCTTGTCCACATATGTCCCAGTTTCCATCTGTGAGATGTTGGGAGAGTATGATTTGTTGAGTTGCAATTCCCAGCGTTCTAGGATTGATGGAAATTGCAGCCCAACATCATCTGAAAGGTCTCAAGATTTTAATTCCTGTTTTAAACAGTTGTCAATTGCACAACTACCTCTAACCACCCCTCCTTTCTCCTCTACCTTTCATGAGATGTTAAAAGTAGAGAATCAATAAACGGGAGAGCAGGAGGAGGCCACCTGGCTCCCAGGTACTTGCATGGCATTGATTGAGATGATAAAGTGGACCCTGGATTCATATTAAGCGGCTGCTAATCTCTCTTTCCCATTAAGAATCCACCACTGAAGAGAGAGCTTAGTTCCTAGTGTTTTGACAGAAGATGAACAATTGCATTTGCAGGAGCAATTTGAAAGATCATAAAAGCTGTCAGCACAAAGAGAGCTCCCTGTGTGTATGTTGTGTGTGTTTAAGAGACAAAGAGACAGTGTCTGTTTGTGTAGTAGTTGCCTGTCTGTTTACACAAGGGATACTTCAGCTTCTATGCAGAAGTTCTGCCTTGATAGCCATATAACTTAGAGTACAGGTTTTCTGTAGAAAATACGTCAGCAATTCTGCATTTCACACAGCCCCAGTTGTGTTAGGTTATTAGCAATCTACATTCTGTTTATTTTCATGCTGAATGTACATTGGCAATCTATGTTCTTTTGTGCATGCATAAGCAGAATAGTGCTGTCATGGGTTTTGCAGTCTTTAATGGCATATAAGACGCAGTTTGAATTACCATGCTTTACTCTGTTTGTTTCTTTCAGTCATTACATGTCACTTTCACAATGATATTCAAAAGGCTTTGCAATAAAAATACAGAATGCAACCACTAATTAAAGTAACGGAGGAACAAATAGTCCCAAACGTTAAAAAAATAAAAAATGAAAAATGTCTTTTTTTGGACACCTAAGCCATTTTCTCTCAGCTGTACAGAACCTCCTCCCCATTTGTACAAATAGCAACTAAAGCCGGAAAGGTGAATTTGAATACTTGAAAGGACTGTAGAGGTATTTAAATACTATTGTTAAGTCTTGTGATGTGATAGAAAATAGCTGCCTACATTTCTATTCTACCTGCTTAACTCTGCTTGGCTTCTCAGTAGTTGTACCAAAGGCTCTCACTCAGGTCCAGCATTAGACGTTTTGCTGCTGGAAGCAGCACAAGGTTCACAATTCTCCAAAACAACCAAGTGTTTTGAGGATTCAAGGTAGGAAATCCTACAAAGCCATCTTTCTCTAACTGGAACAAAAACACAATAGCCCTTTTTTAACATAAATCTTCCTGCTGAGATGGTGACTTCACTCTTCCTAATGGTTAGACTAGCCTTATTCTCATCTTGCTGATTGGAACATAGGACAGGATCCAGTTATAGTGACCCTGCTTTACAACAAACATTTACATGACACTCTAGGAACCCTTCTGACAAAAAGCTACTTTTGGAACCCGGGCTTCCTTAATTTGTGTATGAGATGTCTGATAAAGTAAATACCGATTGCAGGGTAGAGGTATGCCAAACATTTATCTCATTCCATAATAATAATAATAATAATTTTATTTCTTCCCCACCTCTCCTCATGGCTTGAGGCAGGTTACAACATTGCTAAAACACATAATCACTTAAAAACACTCTGTGGAATACACATATTAAAACATATTTCCATAAAATACATATTAAAATACATAAAACAAAAATTAGATGTAGAATAGAAATTTAAAATTGTCATTAAAACTGTTTGGGCCTTCCAGAAGAGATAGGTCTTCACTTGTGTCTTAAATTCCGACAGCTAGATCAGCTCTACCAGCCATACCAACTGTCCAAATCTGGCAGAGACACGGCTGATTAATCCTCTGCTTCCCCTCATTTTCAGCTGATCTAACCTATCCCATTGAGGTCGAGATTCAGCTACCCGCAAAAGAGCAGACTGAGGTATGGTTCCTGGCATGCCCTGCTACTTTGAAAAACAGATCAAAATGCAAATGGGGTTTTAAGGCAACAGGAACAGAAGTTGGTTACTTTCAGGACTGAAAGGATGTCTGATATAGAGTCAGCACTTAAAAAGATCAGACATAAAGCATTCTGAAAAGCTGGACCAACTTGGATCTGGGCATTTGTTGACTGGGAATTCCTCCTGGTGTCAAATGTGATTGTCATTGATAGATTTGAAGTTGGGGTCCTTTGGAGGGTCCTCCCCGAGAAGGGTGCGGATAGGTGGAATGTTTTGAGGCAATATGCAAAGTAGTCCATGATGAGATTGCGTGTCAATTCTGGTTTACATAAAGGTTGAGCATCAGAAAACACAATGAGTTTTTAAAAGTAAATATAAACAGCTCAATGAAAAGTATACAATATGTTTCTGTGCACTGGTGGTGACTCATCTTCAGATTCCCTCAGGAAGTTGGAAAACTTTACATGATGGGGTTAATTTCTCATGCTGGGATTGTCTCCTCCTGATGGTCCCACCTCACAGTAGGAGGGGAGCCTGAGAACCCTTCATGGATACACAAAGGCAAATTATATTATTTTAGTTTGTCCCAAGAAGTAAGAGCTGTACTGTGTGAGTGCAGATATGGTTCTCCACTTCAGCACATCCAGCTATCTTTATTTATAAACTATGTGGAGATCCTAAAGAGTTATGAAGTGAACCATGTGAGTTCTAGAAGTGATAGATAAGGATAAATGTAGGGTTCTGAGTCAGGGTTTTGTTAAAAGAGTTACCAATAGGGATTAGCGGGTGTACATTCCCCATTCAGTTCCCCTGAGGTAGTTTATTTAGTTAATCCCTTTTGGAGTGTGTAGTTTCTTGGCCAGTTTACTGGAAATGAGCCCAGATGCTGGGATGGGGGATACTACTCTTTTGAGATTGCGAAACCTTATGAAATATAGAAATAAAATAAAATTAATATTTGACTCCAGAATTCATGTTGAGTCTATCTTTTGGGAGTCCGATTTTTTGATAACACCAGTTTCTCTCTCCTTTTCTTATGTTCTCCCTTTGTGTCCACCTTTCATCCAGTGCTGCAAACAGAGTTCAAAGTGCGAACGTAGTTTGCACAACTCAGCAATGGAAATAGGATGGGCAGGATAAAGTCTCAGGCAAAATCAAACAGTAGACTCAGGCAAAAGGAAACTGTTGGATCCTTTCTTAGCTTTTGCATTATTTCTTGTGAATAACATCTACCATTTGATAGATGTTACCGCTCTGATACCACTCTGATACCGCTTGGCTACAAGTAGTCTGGTTTTCATTTGTGAAATGTTGGAGAGTATGTTATCCTGATTGTTTTGAATACAAAGCAGTTTGCCTTCTTTTTTTGGTATCATCAATTTTTGTTTTCTATTTCCAGCATTTCCATAGAGCAAGTGGCTTATACTTGTTATTCTTTATCCATGTAGAGAGAAGCCTGTTTCAGGATGCCTACGATCTGCTTATAGAATGGATTTGATAAATAAATGGGCAAATATTATTTAATATTTTTAATAATGCAGCATGAAGCAGGAGTGAATATAGATGGAGAAGAAAATCATTTGGTTTGCATTTTAAGGTGAAACCACCTAATTTGCACTTCTTGGGCCGCTACTCCAACACAGTTAGTATTTGTTATTCACACTTCTCTGCATTTTACAGTGCAATTTTCTTTATGAGACATGTATAGAAAATGTATTGGGGAAAAGGGCATCGAAAATGGTGCATCTGAGGGAAACTAATATGCAAGAATATGACGATATTAGAGGTAATTGCTTGCAAGAATGCATATATTAATGGAAGCACCACTCAAAAATACATTCCGCTAGAGAAAACTGCCTACAAAAATGCATATATTAGCAGAAATAAGCACAAAAAGCATACACATTTCTGTACTTTTTTGGCGGGGGGAGGGTGCCATGATGAAAAATTGGGGAGAACAAACTTAAGTCCAGAAAAACAATAAACTAGAAGAGCCCAGAAAGTGCCAGACTCATCTTTCTCCAGTAGCAAGTTAGAATATGCAGTACTATATATGAGTTTAGCCAAACATGTTCTGGAAGCATGAAGTTAAAAGGGACAAATTATGCAGCAATTTGTTCATGTTTAATTTCATCTTTATAGAACATGAGAGGCACTGCTAATTCACATGTGCTCGTAGAAATAGATGAATCTGACAGTGACAAATGTGTAGTAGAGATCCAATCTGGTATAGTGGTTTTGGTGTAGGATTATGACTCTGGAAACCAGGGATGAACCCAGACATAGACTTGGGCAAGTCACACACTCTCAGCCTTGGAAGAAGACAAAGGCAACCCCCTTCAGAACAAATTTTGCCAGAAAAAAACCCCTGAGATAGGGTTGCCATAGATTGTAAATCACTTCTAGGGACAGAAGAAGAAGAAGAAGAAGAAGAAAAGAAGAAGAAGAAAAGAAGAAGAAGAGAAGAAGAAGAAGAGAAGAAGAAGAAAAAAAAGAAGAAGAAGAGAAGAAGAAGAAAAAAAGAAGAAGAAAAAAAAGAAGAAGAAGAAAAAGAAGAAGAAGAAAAAGAAGAAGAAGAAAAAGAAGAAAAAGAAAAAGAAGAAAAAGAAAAAGAAGAAAAAGAAGAAAAAGAAGAAAAAAGAAAAAGAAGAAAAAGAAGAAGAAGAAGAAGAAGAAGAAGAAGAAGCAGCAGCAGCAGCACAGCAACATTCAAAGAAACAATGAGCTTTCAAACTAAAGTGAGAAGAAAGAGAGGGGTCAGTCTGGCATAGAATAAAAGAAGTGGGTTAAATACAAACACGAATATAAGAATAAATGGATTACATCTGACCAAGAATAAATTTAATCTGTAGTCTTAACAAGCAAAGGGCTAGAATGCTATCTGCTTAGAACAACTGACAAAAAGATTATGATATGTTTTCAATATGCTTCTGATGATGAGATGTTGGATAGTGAGCAGTAATCAATCAAGAGCATGGCATAATGTCAAGAGCAAGGAGATATGAGCAAAACCTAGAAATATTTTTTATTTGGACTACAACTCCCAAAATCCCTAGACAGCATGACTCATATTTCATAATTCCAGAACTGAGTTCAATTTTAACATTGTGCCCAGTTTCAACCTTAAGGAAAAGTAAAAACTTTTGAGGAAAACTTTTCATTTAAACATACCTTCCAATATTTCACCCATGAGCAGAGGCGGTCCAACCATAAGGCGAAATAGGCATTTGCCTGTGGCGCCATCGTCCCGGGGGCACCATCGTCCTGGGAGGAGGGCACCACTCTCCACCTCCTTCTCTTTCGGGCCTTCCGGCCAGCGCAGACCCACCTTCGCACCACGCAAGCCCACCTTTGGGGCCTTCAGAGATTGTGAGGTCTGTAGGAACTTGGAAGCTAGGTATGTGGGGTTTATATATCTGTAGAAGGTCCAGGGTGGGAGAAAGAACTTTTCTTTGAAGCAGGTGTGAATGTTGTAATTAATCACCTTGATTAGCATTTAATGGCCCTGTGGCTTCAAGGCCTGGCTTCTTCTTGCCTGGGAGAATCTTTTTTTGGGAGGAGTTAGCTGTCCCTGATTGTTTACTGTCTGGATTTTTTCTGTTTTCAGTGTTGTTCTTTATTTATTGTCCTGATTTTAGAGGTTTTTTTTAATACTGAGGGCTATCTGGGTTATCTAAGTCCACACTGC
Organism: Anolis carolinensis; assembly: GCF_035594765.1. Lineage (NCBI taxonomy): Eukaryota > Metazoa > Chordata > Lepidosauria > Squamata > Anolidae > Anolis > Anolis carolinensis. Next base: position 182,203,721 of record NC_085845.1, read on the forward strand.
CCTATATCCCTGTTCAATGTTTAGTGCTAAATTTGCAAATATAGTAATTCCTACATAACATTACCATGTATTGAACTGCTTTTTCTATTGATTTGTTGTAAAACATGATGTTTTGGTGCTTAATTTTTAAATCATAATGTAATTTGATGTTTTATAGGCTTTTCCTTTATACTTCCTTATTATCCAACATTTTCGCTTATCCAATGCTTTTATTTTTCAGTGATTGGTTTGGGGGGGGGTGGTGCCAAAATTCTGTTCGCCTACACTTGAAAAATACCTAGGGCCGGCTCTGCCCATGAGAGCCAGGACACATACGTCAAAGGAACATCTATGGTATGCTTCATGTCAAGTATAGTAAATATATTGTTATTACCTATGGCTTCAGGCATCCACAGAGGGGCTTGGAACACATTTCCTATAAATATGGTGGTTGTTCTGTAGTTTTAATGTGTGATCCTCTTTTGACCAGTACAGAGAACTAAAAACTAAAACTATCTTCATAATACACCAACTTGTAAAAGCTCTTTGGAGATCTTGGACACATAGATGGTGTATGTTAATAGTATTAGTAGTGGCACGAGGAGGAGAAAAATAAGCTTTATTTATGCCACATCTTTCCCCCAAGATTGAGACACAAAACAGCTTACAAATTAAATTACTGTAATATAATATAATGATTGCAATATAGACTGCCCTTGAGTTACAAACATCTGACTTACAAATGACTCATAGTTATCAATGGGGAAGAGAGAACAGAAAGTGAGCGAAATTACTCCTCAGGAAGAAAATTCCCTCCTGAAGGAGTTATCATGAAGAAAAGGTGTCTCCATGGAAGCTTTAGTACCAATCCTATTATTATTATTATTATTATTATTATTATTATTATTATTATTATTATTATTTTACTATATGACACAGCAAACAAGATAGATATGCTGGATTTCGTTTCACAAAATCACAAGTCGAACACTTCCCAAGTGTCTAGGACTGTGTGATGTATTTTCGGATGATGGGTGCAGATCCCAGTAGGGTGGCCTTTTGCAGTTGACAGATCGTAATTTTGTCAATGTCTATTGTTTCCAAATGCCGGCTGAGATCTTTTGGCACAGTACTCAATGTGCTGATCACCACCGGGACCACCTGTACTGGTTTCTGCCAGAGTCTTTGAAGTTCAATCTTGAGGTCCTGATAGCAGCTGAGTTTTTCCTGTTGTTTTTCGTCAACGCAACTGTCACCTGGGATGGCAACATCAATGATCCAAACCCTTTTCTTCTCCACAACTGTGATGTCTGGTGTGTTGTGTTCCAGAACTTTGTCAGTCTGGATTCGGAAGTCCCACAGTATCATTCTCCAATACTTTTGCAGGTTTGTGATCTCAGCAGTTCTTTACTGCTAGGAGGTGGTACTTGAGGCATAAGTTCCAATGAATCATTTGGGCCACATAGTTGTGCCTGTGTTTGTAGTCTGTCTGTGCGATTTTCTTACAGCAGCTGAGAATATGATCAATGGTTTCGTCAGCCTCCTTGCACAGTCTGCATTTTGGGTCATCAGCTGATTTTTCGATCTTGATTATTATTATTATTATTATTATTATTATTATTATTATTATTATTTTATATTCCAGATTTGCTGGTCTAATATGCTACTCTTCTGACTATACTGTATTCTGACAATACATTTCTCGGCACATTTGTGTCAGTTTGTGATTGATAGCAAAGCAATTGTGATACCATCTCATGTAAAAATCAGCTTTCAGCAATTATTATACCCATTCTGTCTTTCCCTGGATCCTTGGCTGAGGCAGGGGAAACATTGTTGGCCTAGGCATCTATTTTTGTTTGCACTTTATATATTTTTTTCTTGTTTGTGTGGCTTAGAACATGTCCATCTCCCTCCCTTTCCACACTCTTCCTCTTCCCTGTCTTAAAGCGGCTCAGTATTATAGTGTTTGCAAGCCCCTGGTGTATCTTAATGGGTGGATGGCAGGAGAAATACATTTTGCAAAAGCTCTTAGCATAAACAATGCCTGGTGTCATTTGTATATGAGAACAGTAATAAATGCTGATGCTGCTTTGCACCTTCAGGGTAAATATACCATGCTGAGATGCCAGGAACAAATCCAACTCTGAAGGTAGGGAGAAGACGGGGATCGGCGAGGAAGCTTCATTCAACGTTGCAGCGTGAGCTCCGTTAACTTCCCATTTTGCATCTCTGTGGAATGAATGATGGGCCCCCTGCACTCTTCAGTGCGGCCTCTTTGCCTGCACAGTCTGAACTCAGCGTGAAAATATATACTTCGGTGAAATCCCACTTGTGTTATGTGCTGTGCGACATAATGTGAGCAAAGAAGGGCTACTGGGACTGAAATTGACTTGACTTCATTGGAAGCAACAGGATCATTTTCCATCCTACACTTTGTCAGTACAGATGCATCTGATCAGTCGGTCCCTGATAGCTGCCTCACTTTTTGCATGCTTTCAAAAAGAATTCAGGGAAGAAACAATCTTGGGACTTATTGTTCATTTTTGTATAAAACTGTCCATAAAAAAACAAACTATTTCCTGAACTGTTTAAGAATGTTCAGTAATTTCAGTGGACCATAGCTGTTTCTCCAACACAGTTCTTAGGATGGAGCAGTGTGGTTGAGACTCATTAAGCCAAAAAGTCACAGATAACTATACAGTATAAAAGAGGTAAACAATTCATTAAGGCCAGATTCAAGCTCTTGAGAGGAACTTCATGTTCCCATTTCCCATTACCTATTAAGGCCATCACGGTGTCCAATCTTTGGTTCTCCAGGTGTTTGGGACTCCAACTCCCAGAAGCCCTGACCAGCTTATCCAGTGGTCAAGAATTCTGGAAGCTGAAGTTCAAAACAATTGGAGAACCAAAGTTTGGACATTACTGTGATAACCCTTTAATATGAAAAGTGGGCAAACTGTCAGTCACATTTGCTGGTATTGTGTGCCTTCAACTTCTTTCAGACTTAAATCTTTCACATGGTTTCCTCAGGAGATTTATTTATCTTCCTCTGAGGTGGAAAGACCATGCCGTGCTCAAAGTCGCTCTAGAGCAATGGTTCTCAACCTGTGGGTCCCCAGGTGTTTTGGCCTACAACTCCTAAATCCCAGCCAGTTTACCAGCTGTTAGGATTTCTGGGAGTTGAAGGCCAAAACATCTGAGGACCCACAGGTCGAGAACCACTGCTCTAGTGAATTTCTTTAGCTGACTGAGAATTTGAACCCTGGTTTCCAGAACCATAGTCCAGTAATAGTACTGAAATCACCGTACCATGCTGGCTCTTTGACACTAACATTGGCGCAATTCACCCCCAGTGGCGCAGTGTGTTAAAGCGCTGAGCTGCTAAACTTGCAGACCAAAAATCCAGGGACTGGAGTGAGCGCCCGCTGTTAGCTCCAGCTTCTGCCAACCTAGCAGTTCAAAAACATGCAAATGTGAGTAGATCAATAGGTACTGCTCCGGCTGGAAGGTAACGGCTCTCCATGCAGTCATGCTGGCCACATGACTTTGGAGATGTCTATGGACAATGCCGGCTCTTTGGCTTAGAAATGGAGATGAGCACCAAACCTCAGAGTCGGACACCACTGGATTTAACGTCAGGGGAAATCTTTACTTTACTTTTAATTGCATTTACATTATTTTTCTCTCTTCCCAAGAAATCCTGGCCAGTATTTATGGGATTTCCTCCCATTTTCTCCTCATAGTAATCTCAGGAATTTGAATCAGTTATGCAGGTCTTAATCTACGCCCTAGTAAAGATTTGAACACAGGTCTTCTTAACCCCTCTTCAATGGAAATATAATCCTACAAATGTTTGCATGGGAGACTGGCTGTCTTAAAAATATGACAAGATTTCTCCCTGAATTCACCATTTCCTCTTATCCACACGGTGTGAGGTAGCAAATCTATCTATCTGTCCAAAATCCTTCCAAACTAATTGCTCTGTTTGATCAAAAGATAACTAATCCTTCATTTTAATCTTCCTAACCTATTTTCTATCATTGCTATATATTTTTTCATTCAATTTTTGATTTAGTCTCCTCTCTCTTCTGTCTGAGCTCTCTGTTTGATTCCTCCACTGTATCTGTTTCACTGTTCTCTGGGTGTAATATTACTAATTTAGTTAATATTGGGGCTTCCCCAAACATCTATTAGGTTGTTTCCAGAGATGCCAGACATCCCATCCCCTCTTTCCAGGAATTCATAATCCATGTTTTACATTGTGCAGAATGGAACTCAAATTTTGCAAGCCTGATTCCTTCTGGGCTGAGCAGCAAATAGCACTAAGGCAGAAATATTGTTATAGAAATGGAAACTGCCACTTACACATTGCCAAAAAAGAAAGAGTGTTATCTCACACAAACACAAAAGAGGTTTGCATAGAATTGCATGTATTCCTGCATATGTGAAAGAAAGAAGTTGCTATAAATGGAAAGACAAAGATATCTGATTATAGCGGAGACTGACTGGGCAACCTCTATATCTTGCCTTGCTCTATCTCAGGCATGGGCAAACTTCAGCCCTCCAGGTGTTTTGGACTTCAACTTCCACAATTCCTAACAGCCTCAGACCCTTTCCTTTCTCCCTCAGCTGCTTAAGCCTGAGTCTATTAGGAATTATGGGAGTTGGAAGTCCAAAAGACCTGGAGGGCTGAAGTTTGCCCATGCCTGAGATAGAGCCACTTTTCATATTAGCAAAAGCTTGAGGACCAAGTCTCTAAATTTTCAGTTTGTGAGGAAAGGATTTTTTTAAACAAGTTAAGATACATTTAAAAATTAGCTATGGATGTAAAATTAGCTACACAGGTTTGTAAAACAGATTTGAAATTAGCTCAATTTAAGTGGAGACTAATTCTGCATTATATACTGCTAAATTCATTAAAATTCCTGCAATTCACTGTTAGGAAATAAACCCTTTCTCTTGATTTATTATTACTTTTATATTTTTACTCAAATGAGCCTTAAGTGTACTCAGTTTGATTCTGATTAATATAATATTAACTTAAATGAACTAAATTAAACATCACATTGACTGTTATGTTGACTGTATACATTTAATTTCCTTTTTGCTGTTGTGTCAAAACCATGGCGTCACTTTCTTTTTCACAATAATAAAAATAATATTAATATTAATTATAATATTAATAAAATCATAATTATATAATAAGAAAATAACAGTTTCGAGGAGCATTGAGGGGTGCTCAGTAAGCATGCATGACTTTGGACTGCCCTAGGCCCACCCTATATTTAAAAACAAAATTGTAGCACTATGGTTCTCCTTCAACACTCATAGCTGCATCATGAATCCTTTTTTCTGTGTGGCCTCTGTAATTCTCTGTGTTCTGTAACCCTTATTTAAAAGTCTGGCTTTTTGTGGAACCAGCAGGAATTTGAACAATCCAATTCTACATGGAAATCATCTTGGCTCCAGTGCAGCCTTTGGCTGACATCCAAGGGGAAACGGCATGTTTCATGCAAACCATTCTGAGCCCTGTTGAGATTTTGTTCGTCTCATGAATTGACAGGCAAAGTATATCCTTGGCTGAAGGTAGTAATGCTCAAGTAAGAACATTTAGTGGAATAGATACCAATCGTTGCAAAGTAGCATGGAAAATTAAGACAAATTCCAGTTATCCTTTCCACAGATAATTGCTTTTGAGTTAATTTCTTGCTGTTGTTTTAGTGCAAATGACTTCAAAATTAAGCATTTTCAAAATCTCCTACATTAAAAAAATACTTTAAAGGCAAATATATTGGGAAGAACATAGAGGAAGTTGTTCAGTCTGGTCACCCCAGTTTTCCCCTGGCAACATCATTGCACCAGAATAGAAGAGCCTGAAGTCTGCACCAGGTAAAGCCCAGGGGTTCACTGTTTGACCAGCAGCTTCTGCAATGTTGTCACCATGACATGACTGGAAGTACAGTAGAGTCTCACTTATCCAACACTCGCTTATCCAACATTCTGGATTATCCAACACATTTTTGTAGTCAATGTTTTCAATATGTCGTGATATTTTGGTGCTAAATTCGTAAATACAGTAATTACTACATAGCATTACTGCGTATTGAACTACTTTTTCTTTCAAATTTGTTGTTAAACATGATGTTTTGGTGCTTAATTTGTAAAATCATAACCTAATTTGATGTGTAATAGGCTTTTCCTTAATGCCTCCTTATTATCCAACATATTTGCTTATCCAACGTTCTTCCGGCCCGTTTATGTTGGATAAGTGAGACTCTACTGTAGCTGCATTTGTAAAATTATTTAAAATAGTTGTGTATAAGCTGTACACTTTGCAGGTGCTTTGTATGGAACTGAGGTGTGTACTTTTTGCACAGGGGTATTCACACATACAACAGTCTTCTATCACCATCTGTGTGTCACAGGTTCCAGTGCACTTTAGGGGAGGATCTACAATGATGATTATGATGACGGCTATTATACCCCGTTTTTCTCTCCACAAGGAGACTCCAAGTGGCTTACATTAAAAGCATTTCAATACAATTTAAAATCTATAAAAATACAAACATTAAAACAAAATTAAATATCATAGGTATTTTAAAAATTCAGAGTTAATAGCCATGAAAACTTATTTAAAGCTAAAAGCACAGCACCCACTGACTTGATGTTGAAAACCTTCTTATTTAAAAGCCTGTCAAAATAAAAAGGTTTTAGCTTGCCTCCAGAAAGGAGGGGGGCGATGAGACTACCTTGGGAAAAAGGGAGTTCCAGAGTTGAGGGCCAGTCACTGAGAAGGAATGCCCATTCTTTTGTTCCCACCAACCAAACATGTGATGAAAGTGGGACTGAGAGTAGGGCCTCTCTTGAAGACCTCAGGGCCCGGGCAGGTTCATACAAGGAGATGCGGTCAGCCAAATAGCATAGATGTGAGCTGTGCCCAGAAACAAACCGGCAGCCAGTGGAGCTGCTGCAACAGGGGGGTTGTCAGCTTCTTAAGGAACGGCCTTAGTTAGCACACAAGTTTTAATTGGTCAAAGGACATTTAGTATAATGCCAAGCAGGCATGTAGCAGGGGGGGGGGGCTTGGGGGGGCTTGAGGGGCTTCAGTCCCCCCCCCCCCAAATTCTCAGGGTGGTCTGCGAGAAGACCTTACTGGTATTATTTAAACTGTTATGTTTATTCCTATCATGATCTGATCACCATGCTCAATATATCCCATATGCATGGGGTATTGGATAACGATACAAAAGGTTTGCTAGGGTAGATCCTCTCCCACTCAGATTCAGCCCCCCAAAACCAAAATCCCAGACCCCCCCCTCCCCCCCGAATCAAAATTCTGGCTACAGGCCTGATGCTGAGTTTTTAAAACTTTGCTTGTGTTTCAAATACATTACAACTTGTACAATCAGTTCGCTTCTGACATGATAAATAAATAAAGGTATTGTATTTACATTGACCCATGAATAAGTCAATCCAGTTTTTTTAGTGCTTTTAAACAACCTTTAAAATGTATATAGTTCCTATATGCATTAATATATAGGATATTGTCCTTTTCACACTAGGATTGAGAATACACATGAATATATGGGTTGGTTCCTATGTGCATCCTTTGAAAATGCTTGGCTTGACTGCAAGATTGATTGTATCAACTGGTTCATTCTTTGTTCTTTGGTGTAGCCGACACAGCTGCGACACTATGAGCAATAATGGATGAAAAGTCCTGCATTGATACTAGGGAAAGACTGTAAGATTCCTTGTAATTTCCCACCCTGCTATAATAATCCATCATACTGACTGAATTTTTGGATGACAATGCATATGATCGAAGGCAAAAACCCAGAAACCTCTGACCAAAGCTCAGGAGGCCCTGCTAAGCAACTATGGGATGCAGTAATGATGAGGGGGATAATGGCTTCTTTTGGCCGTAATAGATCTAGGCAGTGTAATTTCCCCCGGTGAAAATAAAGAGGAATAAATCTTTAAAATATTGTTAAATCAATAGCTGGTGGCAAAGGGGCTGCTATGAGACCCGTGGAGTCCTATTATTTCTTAAGCGGTGTGCTTAGAACTCTGGATGGAGGCCTGCTGCATCTATTTCCACAATGCTTTGTGACTCCTGCTAAAGATGTAAAAAAGTCAAATTTTGGGCAAGCTGGTTAATGGTGATGCTGGATGAGTTTATGAGTTTATTCATACTTCATGCCCTCTGGACTAGAAATGGTTCGATAGCTCTCTATAATATCAGTGTGAATTCAATTGTGGTGGTTGATGGTAGTGACCTAAGGATGGTTCACATGTGCATATACATCACATATGTCAAACTCAATACCCGCGGGCCGAATCCAGTCTGCTGTGTCATTTTATGCTGGACTACAACTCCTTTATTCCTTATCATTAGACATCATGACTACAGCTGATGGGAGTTGAGAAATAGGAAGGTTGAAGTTTGTTCTGTTTCATCAGGATAGCGGAATTTGAATTTAGATACAAGACTTGTAGGTATGGTATTAATATCCTTTAACCTTTCCCCAACCTCAGTGCCATAAGTGCTGCTGGCTTACAATTCCCATTATTCCCAGTCTGCATGGTAAATAAGCAAAAGGGATGGGAGTTGTTGTTCAATAATACCTGGGGTAAAAACTAAAGAGCACCACCACTATGTAAACAAATATAGTTTGCCCTCTGTATCCATGGATTCTTTGGCCTGTATCCATGAATTATTTGGATTCAACTGCCCTTTGAAGGCCGATGGGGCCCTCACTGAAAATGAGTTTGACACCCCTGATGTACATCATTATTGTATTTGATGATTGATAATGAGATATGTGGGTTAAGTGCCTGGGAAAACATTATATCCAGCAGAGTATAAAACTTTTTTTATTCTGAAATTAATTCTGTGTCTGTAGTCCATTTGTACATACTGGTTGCCTCTGAATAATGTAGTTACCAACTGAGAAATGTGCTAGTATGTGTGAACTAGCCCTGCAGTGCTGACAGAGAAACTGTGTATGCTTAAATACAATGAGTCCTGGGACTGAAGCGCAATCAAACTACGAGGATTATCCAGAAAGTAGATTATGTTTTGTAATTAAAAATGAACAAAGTATAGGAGAAAACATTTACCATATGCAGTTGAAAGCCACACCCAAATACCACTTCTCAACATAGTCGGCATTCAAATCTAGGCACTTATCATAGCGATGAATGAGCTTGGCAACTCCTTCCCCACAAAACTCTGCCGTTTGCATCCTCAACGCAGCGTTTTTGGTGACGATACGCAGCTGCGGGAAGGGGGTGACCGGCTGGTTGAGGATGCAAGTGGCAGAGTTTTGTGGGGAAGGAGTTGCCAAGCTCATTCATCGCTATGATAAGTGCCTAGATTTGAATGGCGACTGTGTTGAGAAGTGGTATTTGGGTGTGGCTTTCAACTGCATATGGTAAATGTTTTCTCTTATACTTTATTCATTTTTAATTCCAAAACGTAATCTACTTTCTGGATAACCCTCGTATGTTCCACAGAAAGTTCTGGCTCGGATCCATAGCTTGGAAGGTTTATCTTTTGCACCTGTAATTGCCATAATCTTTCAGTCAGCATTTTTTTAAAAATCAAACCCATGTCCTCCTAGTAACTCCTAGTAACTAGTTCATCTTATTTGTTTGTTTTATTAATAGATTCCCATGCTACCCTTCGACACCAGTTTCTAGGGCAGTCTTCAGAACTGCAATTAAAAATAGCAAAACATAACAACAGGAAAGTACATGGCATCATCACAAAACCACAAAACAGTGATTAAGAGCAGCATGAAGACCAAATCAGACAATTTTAAATGTCAGGAAGAAGGTCGGTGGCCTTTTCCTGGTCCAAACTATAGAAGCAATAGTGCTGAGATAACTTCTTGGAGGCAGAGAAAATGATGGGGCTGGCTGAAAAGAGAAGGACCAGTTCAAATTCTACTACCGTACTTACTATATTTCTCTGTCTTCTGCAAATGTGGGGATATGGAAGAATGTTGAGTATTTAGGGAGGAATTAAAATTAATATATGGCTTTCAAAGACGGAGACTTACCTAATGTGATAGGAAGAACTTATTTGCCTTTTCTACTTTGTTTAGATTCCACTTATTAAAAAACAACAATCCAAAGTTCCAGTTTGTCAGCTCATTCTTTGAAAGATTTCAAACTGGTGCCAGGAATGTTCTTGGCAACTATGATACATGACACAGCATAATTGCTTGGCAAGAACATGGGGCACAATGGAAACGGCCATCTGATAACCTTCCCCATTGTGATGCTCATGGGAATAAGTCTCCACCATACTGTAGCATTGTTCCAACAATGTTCTCAGATTATGTTTCAAAGTGTTTGGAGAACACTAGAAAGTGTGCACTGCAGCCAACATGCATGTGTGGCTTGCGGGAGTTGGTGTGCCTTTCTTTTCTTTTTGATCTCCGTAAGCAGTCTATAAGGAGGGAGTTGACAGGGAAACAATAGCATGCATTTGTCTGCTGGGCTGGTGCAGGAGTGGACAAAGTTGGCATAGCTAATGGGAGCAAGTGGAAGGTCCCTACTACCTTGACCTGCATGGGCTAACCTAACAGGCCCAAGCAATTTATCTCTCGAAGCAGACATTTTCTTTCTGGACATTTGATAACCCCTGCTATGCACACATCTTTCAGCGTCTCTTCAAGGTTATGAGCTCAGCAATTCAAGGGCAGAGCCTTCTCCAAGTGAATTGTCTGAGACTGTTTTCTTCAACTATTTCATTGAACAGGAGAGCAGAAAATATAACAAAAAGATACATGCAAGCAGACTACCTTTTGGGAAAATATATGGGTTTGTTTTTGGCATAGGTTATTTTTTTTTAAAAAAAAGTCATTTTGACAGTGGGCCATCCAGTCCAATCCCCTGCCAAGAAGCAGGAAAATTGCATTCAAAGCACCCCTGTCAAATAGCCATCCGGCCTCTGCTTAAAAGCCTCCAAAGAAGGAGCCTCCACCACACTCCGCAGAGATTTCCACTGCTGAACAGCTCTCACAGTGAGGAAGTTCTTCTTAATGTTTAGGTGGAATCTCCTTTCCTGTAGTTTAAAGCCATTGTTCTGCGTCATAGTCTCCAGGGCACCAGAAAACAAGCTTGCTCCCTCCTCCTTATGACTTGCCTTCAAATAATATTTGTAAATATTTTTTAAATATCTAAGAGCTCCCACCTTTGATTTGGAAAGTACCCCAGTCTGTTGTGAAAAACACAGAATGCAATTTGTTAACTTCCACATGGGCCACAGCTGGTATACTGGATCTTCTGGTATGGGGTGTATCTATCTATATTATAGAATTAATGCAGTTTGGCACCATTTTAACTACTATGACTCAATCCTATGGACTACAACTCCTATGATTCCATAGCATTGAGCCATGGCAGTTAAAGTGGTGTCAAACTGCATTAATTCCACAGTATATTTGCACCCTTAGGGCCTCACACAAACTAAGGAGCATCCCCCATATGGGAGGAGAGTGTCACCCATCAAATGTATTCAATGTAGTGGCACCGACTATTCTTAGTTTTCTGTGTATGTTAAAAACATAATTATCTTGGCTAGCCTTCCATATTTAGTCCATCCCAGAACTATATAAATATGTATTGTGTTTGTATTCTGTGTGTTTGTGTGTTGTGCATATTTTACAAGTTATTGCTGTGCACCATTTGAAATTTTAGGATATAAACAGCATCCAGATATTTGCAAATGAATCAACAGCTGTTGATATTATCACTCTTTTGTCCTATTGTTTGCTGGAATGCCTCCTTTAAGGCAGACAGTGATGGATATTGGTGAATTTATGCTTGCTGTTCATATTGTATATGAAAACGGGCTCATTAATTTATTGAAGATGGATGGGTGCCTCTTTGGGTAGGAAGGTTTTAGGGCTATTGTGACTGACAAAGAACTAGGATGTAATAGATGGCTTTATGCTTGATTTGCATAGTCTGCAGCTGTACATGTATATAACAGTCAAAAGGCCTATTGTTTTCATCAGTTTTAAAAGTTGCCAGGTTTAGCCTAAGGCCAGTTTGATTTCCTGGTATATATTTTATTGAAGAGAAGATAGTACTAGATGTCATAAATTGAACCTGTTTTAAACATTTGGGATTCAGAAATCACCCAGAGATCCACCAGCAGATCTTGGTCTCATTTTTTGCTGGCTTAACATATTTGAGTAGGCTTTTATGAGCCTGTTCTTCTTCCCAGGCTCCCCTGTTTGCATCCCTCTAAATTGTTTGTGCATACCCATTATATTTTCTTTTTGTAGTGCTAATAAAACTATATAACACCATTAGTCACATTTCTCCCTCATGCAAATGGAAAAGGGAGCACAGAGCAGGGAGAGTGGGAGGTTTGCAGCTAAAAAACAGCAGCTGCAACATGAGAAACAGAAACATAATAAAATTATTACAATCATCAATATTTAAAGAGAGGTTAGAATACATTTCAAGGAGGCGTGATGCTGTCATGTCCAGTAAAGGCCTTTTAAAAAAAATTCTGAGCAAAATATTTTGCCCTATAAGCAAAATGGGAGTTGCTGATTTAATGAGAGCAACAAAGCAAAGTTGGTGAATACATACATAATAACCTGATTTAAATAGTAAATGAAGAGGGTGGTTTATATAATATTTCTATGGGAATGGAGAGATGAGAAAGTGATACTATAACGTCTCTCTCGAGAACAAACTAACAATTGGTCTAAAACCACATGTAGATGTATCAAATTATATTTATTGAGGGTGACACTAGATATACTTTGATACATCTACATGTGGACAGGTGAGGAATGGTGTGTTTTGAGGTATTTTCTCAGCAGATCTGCATGATAAAACTTCAGCATTGCCATCTAGAATCATAGAGTACCATGAAGCAATACATAATTTGAGCAATGCTAAAGATCCCATCCAGCCCCTGTTTAAAGACCTCTGAAATGGGAGGTGCGCCACTCTCTGAGGCTATTTCACTGTTGAAAAGCTTTTGTGGTAAAGAAGTTCTTCCTGATGTTTAGATTAAGCTTTGTTATGTTATTTTTTTGAAATGGAATATTTTATGCCTTTCTAGAGCAGCTGCATTTTTTACAATATAGTTATCTGACTATAGTGAAGCAATATGATAAGAGTCAAACATTCTTGTATCTCATTGAGTTTCAAACACTTAGCAGAGTTTTAATGGATGTCAGGTCTTGAACCAAAGTTCTGAATGAGTCCATAGTTTCAGCCTTTCTGGGGCCAACTTTGTGAATGTGAGAGAGCTACCTCAAGAGCCATTATGGGCAAGGACAGGGAGATAATGGTGCTGGAAAGCAGAATTACTATTATATGCCATGCAATTTATTCCACTTCCTCTCTGCAACTGTCTTCCATCACCGTGAAGGTTGCGATTCCATCATCAAGTGCTGAGATAAGATCTATCTGCTGGTCCGATTGGCTTGTATCTATAGAATGATGGAATACATCTATAGATATTTCTTCAGATATCAAAATGTTTTGCTCTGACTTACCCTATATAATGGAGCTTCCCATTGCTTTATTCAAAAGGTATATCTATTCTAAAAGTTGAGCTAAAAGAGCAAGCTTGGAGGCTAAAGCTCAAAGAAGTTAAGATAAGGTCAGTTTGTTCTGAAAGCAACATTTGAAAAGAGGTTAATCTGATCAACAATTTTAGGCCCTCAAGTGTTGGGAATTTCAGTTATCGATAGTCCTCAAAATCATTTATGCTGGAGAGAGGTAAGTTCAATAACATTTGAAGGGTCACATAAATTCATTAAGACACTTAGCTGTAATGACAGGAAGGCTAACTTTTATTGAGTCACACTAAGATCACCATCTGTCTTGTTGAGTTCCCTGCAATAACTATATTAAACACATGTTTTAAAATATGTTTATTTCTTACTGTAAATTTGTTTTATAGGTTATTTTTTTACATATTTATAATTTTTTATTGCCTTTTATATAATGTTCTAAGCCGCATTGGGTCCTGTTTAGGGAGAAAGATAAAGGTAAAGGTTTTCCCCTGACGTTAAGTCCAGTTATGTCTGACTCTGGGGCTTGGTGCTCATCTCCATTTCTAAGCTGAAGAGCCGGCGTTGTCCGTAGACACCTCCAAGGTCATGTGGCTGGCATGACTGCATAGAGCGCCGTTACCTTCCCGCTGGAGCGGTACCTATTGATCTACTCACATTGGCATGTTTTCGAACTGCTAGGTTGGCAGAAACTGGAGCAACAGTGGGCGCTCACACCGCTCCCGGGATTTGAACCTGGGACCTTTTGGTCTGCAAGTTCAGCAGCTCAGTGCTTTAACACACTTCACCACTGGGGCTCCTATAGGGAGAAAAGCGATATATAAATAAAGATGATTTATTATTATTATTATTATTATTATTATTATTATTATTATTATTATTATTATGTATCTTAGGAGCGCCAACCAATCTAGCACTCTTATGCAAATCAAAGGAAAGACAGACTTTTCAAAACCATTATGTCTTATAATTTTACCTCTTAAGGGGTGTTCTGTTGTACAGTTTCTTCCAGTATTCATTTGTAAAGGCTAGTAGCTAATTATAGGCATGTTCTCCATGACACTGGTTAGATCTCTGTTTTGCAATTACCCATGTTTTGTTTGATTGTGACCTGCCATAGTTCCTGTTTACCTTTAAACTGGATCCACAGGGTTTTGATTTTACTCCTAGAAACAATGTATTGAAACATCTTGTAGACTGTCAGTGCCATTTTGTCCAGTTCATTGATAGAGATACATTTCCCATACGAGCCATGACTTTTTGATACTGTAGCAGTGGATAGAGCTGGTGCACTTGTGCTTGAAGCCATCTCTTTCTTTACAAGACAGCTGTTTCCAAGGCGACCTTCACATTTTAGGAGAACATCATCAAGGAACATTAGTGGCTTATTTGATTTATTCATTTATGAAGGGCTTATAGAGGCAGGCAACTATATATGGTATAAGACAAGGTCATTGATCCCTGGAAGCTTGCAGGGTTGTTGTGCTGGATTCTTCAGGTTGTTCTGGATAACTCTAGGTAGTGACACAAAGAAAAATCTGCATGGCATAGTGGTTTGAGTGTTGGTCTATGATTCTGGAGACCAGAGTCAGAACCCTTGCTCAGCAATGGAAACCCACTGGGGGACCTTGTGCAAGTCAACATCAGAGGAAAGCAATGGCAACCCCTTTCCCCAAATAAATCTTTCCAAGAAAGCCTCTAAGTCAGAAATTACTTGAAGGCACATATCAACTGTCAGGATATTGTGACCCTGGAGAATTTAAAACAAAGTGGTGGACTATATTCAATTGCTAGTGCCAACTAGAGGACATACACTTAATCAAGGAAAGTCACATAAATGTGATTTACAATGTTTCTATTGATTTGTGGGTCTTCTCTAGATGGGACTAGTGACTGAATGTTCAGAGTTGTAGTCCATCACTCAAACCACTAGACCATTCTGGCTTTCTCCTGAAGGAGATGCTTGCATGTGAGATCTAAGTTACTGGCATGTAGATAAGTTCTTCTTTTCCTCACACCCTTATTCACATGCCTTTCTTGGTCTGCGTGCTCATTTCCCAAGGGATGGGGGAGGAAAACACCTCTGCAAGTCAACAGAGGTTTAAAGAGCAAGTCTAAGTTTTCTCAGCATTGTTTGATGGTCTTTTCATTTTGCCAGGTCTGTTCCCTTTCTGAGGACAGTTCAGATTTTTTTTTTGGGGGGGGGGGGGCTCACTAATCATTGTCAGTGCCTTTGTCAGTTGTTGCTTTTCCAACACTGTCAGTTGTTGCTTTTTCAAACTTAATATTCCCGAAGAAGGTCAAAGGCCTTGTAATTGACAGCCATGCCAGAGAGACCCTGATGAGTATACCATTAAGAAGAAAGTACTGACTAATGCAAGTAAATGCAGTAGTGAACAGAGATCACGCCCTTGATGCTTCCCTTATGACTTTTGGCTCAGATACTGCTGGGATGTGTTAGAAAGCGTTGATAACAGATCTCCCTGGCATGGTCACTTTCCTCGCCATTCACAGCTTGTTCCTTCATAGGCAACATTTCATGACCTGACAGTGACAGGTTTTCCATGGCTTCTCAGTAGTCCCTCCATCCAATGCTGTTATTTATTATTCCTGACAGCAATTCCTCTCTCTGTGTCTGTTTGATTGTGATATGCTTTTTCGTAGATACATCTTCTCTTTATATTTCCAGGATCCCCTTTGGTGTGGTATTATTATCTGTATTAACGCAGAGAAGCCTCCTTGTGGTACACGTAGTAGTGTGTAACAAACTGAGTGGGACAAATCAGACATGGAAATAATTAGAAGCTCAGATAAGCTATTTCTATAGAACTTACTGATAGGAAATTATACAGGGACCCAGCAAATGCAAACACAAATATTTTGTATAGACCATGAGGTTTGTATAGTGTCATGGCTGCCATGTTTTCTTTGCTATAGGAAAAGCTACCCAATGAAGAGAAAATAGATAGGATCTATAATATAGTTCAACAGGGACAAATGCAAGATACTTCACTTCGGCAGAAAAAATGAAAACCAAAGATACAGAATGGGGGATGCCTGGCTTGACAGCAGTGTGTGCGAAAAAGACCTTGGAGTCCTCGTGGACAACAAGTTAAACATGAGCCAACAATGTGATGTGGCAGCTAAAAAAGCCAACAGGATTCTGGCCTGTATAAATAGGGGTATAGCGTCTAGATCCAGGGAAGTCATGCTCCCCCTCTATTCTGCCTTGGTCAGACCACACCTGGAATACTATGTCCAATTTTGGGCACCGCAGTTGAAGCTCTGATTTAGACCGCTCTTTTGTGTTTTCTCTATTTTGCTCTCTCCTCTCTCTCCAAAATGTCAGCGACCTATTCTACTGAAAGGGGTTGGTCTAGACTAGAGAATGTTTTAGCTTCATCCACAGCAATGGCTCTCAACGTTTAGTCCTCCAAGTGTTCTGGACTTTTATTCCCAGATATGCTGGCCTATGTTGGATATAACCAATGGTAAGAGATTATGGGATCTGAAATTTGAAATAACTGTAAGATTTTTGAATGCAATTTCCCTGCTTCATGGCAGGGGTTTTGACTGGATGGCCCACAAGGTCTCTTCCAACTCTATGATTCTGTCTAAGATTGAGAACCACTGTTTTCACTGTATTCCATATGAAGATTGAGATTAACTTTATGGCTTTCTGCTTGGTAGAGTACCAGGGAAATAAATCTAGTTTAAATATACTTCCGAAAGGTTTCAGGTGTCCTTCCCTGGAATCCACAGACAACTCATGCGTCTCATAAATTTGCACATTGTAGTAGCTATTGTGTGTGTGTGTGTGTGTGTGTGTGTGTGTGGGAGAGGGAGAGAGAGAGAGGGGTTATCTGCTTCTTGATATCACGTCCTCCCATCACCGAAGTTTGTCATCTCAGAAGATGAAGTTCATCCTGATGAACAGCTGAGTTTTTCTCCAACTCGCTTTCTTGCTGAACATCAGGTTGAACTGGTAAAGGAGGACTTGGCTGCCCGTAAGTCTTCTTCATCTTCTGAGGAAGATGAACTCTCCAGGGAGGTGGGGGCGGCATGGCACTTAACATCTGTGATTGCCCACAACTGGTAAGGAAAGAAAGGCATCCTATAGCAGGGAAGAAACAAACAAACAAACAAACCATAAGGCAGTTTCTTTTTTTGAGATTTTATCAAAAGTAACTATTTTTAACCACCCTGTTCAGGTGTGTGTGTGGTGGTAGGGGAGTTGTGATAAGGGTACTGAAACTTCTCAAGAGTTTCCAGCTTATCAGGCATTTCCATTCAATTTGGGTTCTATGACTGACCTGCTCTCAAGGTCATCACATTCAGTAAATGGAAAATTCAGCAGTAAGGGAACAAGAGAAATATGTTATGTTAAGAAGGCGGCAGCAAGGAAACAATGAAGTAGAAAATTGTGCAGTGAATACAGTTCTACATTTCAGTCCACTGAACCTCACAATCTTAGTTGGATCTCAGATCTTGGTGGGTGTGACTATACCAACATAGACAGTGAAGGCAGCAATAAAAATTCTGCAGGTTCAGTGATGAAAGGCAGAGAAAACCACTGTACCATTGTCTGGAGAGAATGCTGCTTGGTCCTAAACAGTGTATTTTTTTGGTGCTTGGCTTCTGAGCGGCCTTAATCAATTGTTTGAAGTTGACCATTGTGTTATCTCTCTTTTGTACATGGCAGTCTCACGATTGCTGAAAGGATGAGGGAAGGACTATGGCTCAATAGAAGAGTGCATGATTTACATGCAACAGATTCCAAATTCAAGCCTTGGTTTCACCTGTCTAAAAGGACCCTGTAGTAAGTAATAAAAAAAAAAAACCCTCTGGAGAGCAGTGCCAGTTACAATAGGTTGTTGTGGGCTGAATTGATCTGGCACAAAACAGCATTCCGTGTTGCTATCCATGCACCATGTTGAAGTTAGTTTCTATTTACCAGAACTTTGTTGTTGTCTCTGCCACCCCTCTCGAGCAGCTGCTTCAGTTTTCCTAGGACCTCATCAGATGCAGGGTCCTCTCCCCCATTTCTACACACTTTAAAAACAGTTTAAAGATGGAGTGCCATGAAGCCTATTATATAATACAAAATTCTTCATGGGATTCCATCTTTAAGTTGTTTTTAAAGTGTGCAGAACCTGAGGTTTTGGACTTGGGAGCAATCATCTTCAGAATTCCTGATTTATGCAGAAACAGTGAAAGGTGTTTATTTTAACATGGGATGGGAACTGTCAGATTCCCTCATGTTATAGTGATGTCAAAGTATGAGCATTTCTGTGGGTGGTCTCAAAATGCGTCTCAATGCTCCCTTTCTCACCATTAATCGTCTTGCATGAAACCTTTATGGTAATCTTAAAAATGTATTTACAGGATTACTGTCGAAACGGACAAAATTACATTGCACGTGATGGGGATGAATATATTACATTATATATATTACTACGGTGAAGAAGACGATTCCCACCACTTTCCTCCCCTCATGGGATGAGGTCCCTAATGAGAGAGAAGCCAAAATGGCAGAATATGGTAATAAAAACCTCAAACATAGGGCAGGAAGCCAAAGTGAGACAGACAAAGAGAACACATTTTTAGCAGAAGCTATAGCAGAGGTTTGTCTTAATGTTCTGTTTGGAGATTATACTTTTTGTTTCAAAAATGCATGTCTTGTTTGATAATTATTTGAGTATGCTAAACGTGACAATCCTTGTTCTAATGCATCACATTTATTCTTCCATTCACATGCAAAGATGCCCTAAAATCCATTTCTGCCCTTCAAGCTGATAAATGGTCACAGTTTTCTTTTACATGTGATCACGTTGCCAAGCTTGTAGTGCTTTGTGCATTAAATATTCATGTTTACCTTAATATACATTACAAGGAACATTCCCATTTCATTTTTCTTCACTCGTTCCTGCAGGTGAGTCATGTTAGATTTAATTTACATTTAGGCCTTTCAAACACCTTGTCATTTCCCCTTGGTTTTTCTATGATTTCCATATCACACAGATCACAGGGAAGACAGTTGCGCTTAGGGATGGGGGCAACAACAAGAAAGTCCATAACTCAGCATATTAAAGTGAGGCCATGTGTAATTTTAGAACTGGGTTTTTAATATGTCACAGTCCAGAGATTTCTGCACTCTGTGGCAATTCACATGTAAGTAACTCAAAAATTTAATGTTTTTTTTACTCCCTAGCAGGACTGGCTTCAAACAAAGGGCCTTAAAGAGAGGTACACCTGTAGATTATTCTCTTGCCAAATCACTTCACTTCTGTTAGATGAGTTTATTTGGCTCCATCAACTAGGAATATTTTTCCTAAGTACAGTGCAGGTTCATTCAATTGCAATTTGACATCCACTACATTTTTTAAAGTTTGCCTAATATTTGCATGTATTTTCATTGTGTACAATGTTTCTATCTATATTCTACCAAGTATTTTTAACACCGTTCTCCCAACGTGTGTGTGTGTGTGTGTGTGTGTGTGTGTGTGTGTGTGTGTGTGTGTTTTAAATCAGAGCTACAATTCTACACATTTTGAAAACAGATTTCTAAATATTTATATCTGGTGGTAAAACATCTAACTCTGCCTTTCCCGTTTTTGCTAGAACCCTGTACTACTAGGTATAAAGAGAGCTTGCCATGTTTTGCTAGTCATTATGCCACTAAAATTGGATATAATGAGTGGCTATTATTTTCAGGCATTAGCCATTGACACAATTTAATTTTAAATTAATTTGGTTATGGTTGTAATTGTGCTTGGGCATTGAAAAAAACATACTTATATATTAAATTGGCTGTTGTAAACATTCATATTAAGTGATGAACACAACAAATAGTGTTCTAAGGGTCAAACATAGATTTGGTGGGATGGTCAATCTATGGCAGGAAAAAAAGAGCGATGCGAAATAGATTATTCTTCTGCATAAGAAAACCGCTCCCTCTCCTTTGTTCTCTAGATGTGCAGAAGCACTCAGAACCAGAAGGGACATTGGCAAAGCTTTCTTTCTGTGAACAGAAACCTTGGAGATTGCTTAAGAGCAATATAACTGCTATGCTGCAAATACTGGGGGCGGTCATCTTTATAAGCACCATCTCTATGAGTGTTGATTAAATTTTATTGATTAGCACCCAAGCTCTCTGACACTAGAGTTGTAATTATTATTCAAGCTATCAATACAAAGTTTGGTTGTAAAGCACCATGGGCAAGAGAAATACGCTGATATTGCTAAATAGTAGTCATAAAAGAAACTTTTTTCCATTTTGTTTTGCCTCATTAGGTATTAGCAATCTACAGAAACACCCGAACTCAAATTCTGATGAGGCTTTTTGATGCTGTAGACCTGGCCTGATATGTCTTGCAATCCAAGATATTTGGAGGCCAATAGGTTGGTAAAGGCTATTGTCTATTTGTGTTGTTCTTTTGTATGGAATTGCTCTTCGTTTTGTGTAGTTTCATTTGTGTCATCTCATTTTCATATTTGGTTCCTGCTAATGAAAATGGGCCACCCATACGACATGAATTTTCATCTGGCTAACGAAAAACATGAAATTTTTTGGGCCAGTGGCAGAAATGGGAGGGCTTCCAAGGCTCACCGCCCCCCCCCCCCCTCGGTTTTTGGGCTAGAGGAGTGAAAATTACCACACGCGAAGGGCATTTTGACCCCTTTTGCCCACCAATTTTTTAAATGTTTGGGTCTTCCCCAGAGTACTACTGTTATTAATATTATTATTAACACCCATTGGCACACATCAGGTGTCATGGGGAGGCAATCCTTCCCCAGACTCAGCTTAGAGTCCCAGAGTAGCTATCTTTATTAATATTTTATATATTAATATTATTAGAAAACTATTGGCTCACATCAGATGTCATGGGGAGGCACTCCTCCTCCAGACTCATCTTAAGGTCCCAGAGTATCTATCTATCTATCTATATTATTATTATTATTATTATTATTATTATTATTATTATTATTATTATTATACCCATTGGCACACATCAGATGTAATGGAAAGGCACTCCTCTCCCAGACTCAGCTTAGGGTCCCAGAATAACTATTGTTATTTATATTTATATTATTATTAACATCCATTGGTACACATCAGCTGTAATGGGAAAGCAGCCCTCTGTCAGTACCTGCTTATTGTTATAGGGCCGAAATGAAAGGAAAACGAAAGCAAGCATGATGACTGTGTGGCTTTCATTTTCGTGTCGCCTCTTGTTTCCTACAAAAATGTTGTCATTCGTTTTGTGTAGACGAACGGTCGAAATGAAATGATAGCACAAAGGAAATGAAGGAAAAATTTTCACACACATCTCTATTGTCTATACTCAGGCTCTGACACCTCCAGCATCTCGGCTTGGAGAGGGGATATCTGAGTTAAGAAAAAAAAGAGGGATTGGAGGTAGCTTTGAAAAAGGTGTTGTAATGTATTTGTTTTTTCAAAGGTGGAGTGCAGGTGGCTTAAGGATCAGGTGCACTTCGGATCTCAGGGGAGGAAAAATGTACTCATGCATGATGTATCAGTTAAGTGACATCAGCACCCAGAAAACTAGGCTAAGAGATATTCCTTGGTAAATTTAGTTCTTTGAGAATTCCCTTGTTATCTATCCAGCTCCAGTTTCCAAATTCTTGGATAGGGACATAACTTATACAGAACCAAACTAGATTGGTAAATGGATACTGGGGTTTCCAGATCTCTGGTCTGGGCCTTGCTTGTCAGAGTCTGGACTCTCTTCTGTAGTTCTCAGGGTGAAGGAGAGGATTTTCAGGGCAAGAGCACTGTCCTCAAAAGTATGTGTATTTTGCTATTTTTAAATTTTGGAAATTGCATATTCTCTACAAATGTGGTTGATTCTTAATGCATTGTGTTGAATGATATCACAAGGGGCTCCCCACTGTAACCTCATTCTTGTATCATTGTCAGGACCTGCCTCCTGTAACATCACAAGGACACATCCCCAGTTCTTGGGTTTTCTTGTTGAAATCTCAGGGCTTGGAACAGAAACCACAGCTGCTTCCCAAATGGTGTCTGATTTCAATAGCATGACATTTTTCTCACCTTTACATCTTGCATTTAGTATACTTTCTTTTCTGATTGGTCATTGAAAGGAAACAAGTTGATTTCCAGGTCATCCATTTCTAAGATAATCCCATTGTCAGAGAAAAGAGAGTAAATACTGGGGATGTGCGTTCAGGCTTAATGTCTAGTTTGACCTTTAGACTGTAAGTATATGAGGTAGAGCAGGACTTCTTAAACCTTTTCCATTCACAACTCCCTTCTGCTTGAGAAATTGTTATGTGATCCCAGGTATATAAAATAGGTATAAAATCAAACATTTACTTATAAAAAACAGTGTTGCAAGGCTTGCTAAATAATTTGATCTTTTCATTTTTATGAAATACAGAATCCACACTGCACGTTGTTGGTAATAAAAAGGTAAAGATAAACATTTCCGCTGACGTTAAGTCCAGTCGTGTCTGACTCTGGGGGTTGGTGCTCATCTCCATTTATAAGCCGAAGAGCCTGCGTTGTCCGTAGACACCTCCAAGGACATGTGGCCAGTATGACTGCATGGAAAGCCGTTACCTTCCTGCCAGAGCGGTACCTATTGATCTACTCACATTTGCATGTTTTTGAACTGCTAGGTTGGCAGAAGCTGGAGCTAACAGCAGGCACTCACTCTGTTCCCCGGATTCAAACCTGCGACCTTTCGGTCTGCAAGTTCAGTGCTTTAACACACTGTGCCATCGGGGGCTCCCAGTTGCTAATAGATTCATGCAAATGTCTAAAATAGCCACTAGGTGGCATTCAGAAGCCTTTTGCTGTTGCTAACTTTTTGCAAGCCCAAAAATAGGACCCCGTTTGAGATAAAACACACAGTTTAAGAAGCAGTGAGATACGATTTGGTATTATTATTATTATTATTATTATTATTATTATTATTATTATTATTATTTTATTTTTATAGAATCATAGAATCATAGAGTTGGAAGAGGCCTCATGGGCCATCCAGTCCAACCCCCTGCCAAGAAGCAGAAAAAATGCATTCAAAGCACAGATGGCCATCCAACCTCTGTTTCAAAACCTCCAAAGAAGGAGCCTCCACCACACTCTGGTGCAGAGAGTTCCACTGCTGAACAGCTCTCACAGTCAGGAAGTTCTTCCTGATCTTCAGGTGGAATCTCATTTCCTGTTGTTTGAAGCCGTTGTTCCGTGTCCTAGTCTCCAAGGCAGCAGAAAACAAGCTTGCTTCCTCCTCCCTATGACTTCCCCTCATATATTTATACATGGCGATCATGTCTCCCCTCAGCTTTCTCTTTTGCAGGCTAATCATGCCCAGCTCTTTAAGTTGCTTGTTCTCCTGACCCTTGATCATTTTAGTCATCCTCCGCTGAACACATTCCAGCTTGTCAACATCTCCCTTCAACTGCAGTGCCCAGAATTGGACACAGTATTCCAGGTGTGGTCTGACCAAGGCAGAATAAAGGGGTAGCATGACTTCCCTGGATCTAGACACTATACTCCTATTGATGCAGGCCAAAATCCCGTTGGCATTTTTAGCCACCGCATCACCATGTTGGCTTATCCTACCTTTCTCTCGATATAGAATTCTCAGATACAATGAAGTATGGAAAAATAACATTTCTAAGGAACAAACAGCTTTGGTTACTCGAACCCTGCATCCTGACATTGTGATTCTGTACTTACTTCCATGTTAGCAAACCTCATTGCATAAAGTCGACCATAATTCAAACTAAACATGTATAGGATTGCATTGCACACATTAACAGCCATCCTCTTTCTCTTTCCCTCTTTCTTTCTGATTTTGAGCTTGTCTAATGGGGCAAATGGTCTCATTTTCCTCATCCTGCCATGACTGACAAAGTGCAGCATTTTCTCTCCCCTCCCTTCACCCTGGCATCCTTTTCTATAAATCTGTTGGCTTCTGACAGAAAATGAAAACAACAATTAGTCTTCAACTCTGCTAGCACTAAAAGCTCGTGAGGCTGAGTTGAAAGGCCTCCATTTTAGCCGGGACTGGTGGATGCTGGATCACTGCAAGCCAGGCAAGTGAGGAAGAGCATTAGCTGCCGTCTGTCATAACAAAATATGAAGGGAGTATATAGTGAGTGCCCGCACAGAAAGCAATGACAAGAGGCAGTGGCAATAAATTTTCCTCAAGGCTTTCTGCAGGACAGAAAGAGTGGGGTGAAGCAAGCAAGGTTAGTCAAACAGCTAACCTACTCTCCCCCCCTTCCAGGAACCTCTGAAATGCTGCTCTTAACTTTACTTTCTCATCCTAGCAAGCATTTTCCTTAATCCTTAACACTTGAAGCTTACAATTGACAAGAGCATTTGTCTTTCTTCTGCGCTTTCCTTTCAAGTACAAGGGGATATAATAAGCACAGGGCTTCATCTAGTGCATATCCGGAAATGCAGTCACCACGTAGCTGCTGATTCCCTTCAAGGCCTTCATCATAATCTTTTGGGCTCTGAACAACTTGGGCATCGCTGGTGTCCCCCTTGGCTTTTCTCTACCCCTAAGACAGTGCCAGGATGTGAGAAACCTCTTTGGAGAAGGACTCTGTAACAACATAACATAACAAAAAAAAACAAACAAACAAACAAAAAAAAAAACAAAGACTGGGGTAGGTACAGGAGGGACATGCATTTTGTTTTTATGTGCCTTCAATTTTTTCTTGACTTATGGCAACTTTAAGTTGAATCTATCATTAGGTTTATGTAGCACAATTTGTTTAGTGGAGGGATTTTTTTTTTACTTTCCTCTGAGACGGAGAAAGTACGTGCTTAAAGTCAAGCAGAGACTCTGACCCTGATCTCCAAAGTCATAATCCAGTAATCAAACCACAATACAATGCAGACACCACTACTAATGCTGACCCAAAGCATACAACTAGCATATTAACAGTAATGCTGTCTGTTCTTAAACCACAGTGGCTTGTAGTGAATTTATGATAAGGCAAACCTTATTTATACATTTCCAAAAGAATTAAAAGAAGAAGCGGAAGGGGGCTATTTACCTGTAAAACAGACAATAATTTGCCTCTTCCCACCACCACTCTTCTGCCATCTGTGATAAG
This sequence comes from Anolis carolinensis, assembly GCF_035594765.1. Taxonomy (NCBI): domain Eukaryota; kingdom Metazoa; phylum Chordata; class Lepidosauria; order Squamata; family Anolidae; genus Anolis; species Anolis carolinensis. Next base: position 182,229,382 of record NC_085845.1, read on the forward strand.
GATCAAAACAATGCTGCAGTTATCTCATTTCTGTGATAGCCTCTAAAAAGTAATGTATATGACTTCAGTAACATTGAGATATGTCAAGGCAGTCCTCCTGCATTTGGGTGTCCTCTTTTTCCTTCTTACTGAGGGCCCTTCCACACAGCCACATAACCCAGAATATCAAGGCAGATAATCCACAATGTCTGATTTGAACTGCAAAATCTAAGCCCACACTGCCCTATAATCCAATTCAATGTGGATTTTATACAGCTGTGTGGAAGGGGCCTGAGTAGGGTCAGGATTCAAACTACCATGAAGATGTAGTATGTCAAATCGCTTGAGCTATTAGTTTATCCCATCTGCTCCTAGTATTGAAGTACTTCATGCCAGGAACAGGAGTGTGGAAATCGTCTCAAGTGGATCCTCCACCACTTACGTTTTCTCTGTTTCCTTCTTTTGTATGATGTTGCAAACCTTATGTGGGAGGTGGTTGCATGGAAATCTATGCTTATTTTTCCTTCTTCCTTCTTTCTGTAAAGTGTACATATATCCAGTGCAGTTCTGGGCTGCATCAAAGGAAGTATAGTGTCCAAATAGAAGGAAGTAACAATAGTATTCTATTCTGCTTTGGTCAGACGTCTTCTGGAATACTGTATCCAATTCTGGGCAGCACAGTTCAAAAAAAATATATTGACAAATTAGAACATTTCCTGAGGGCGATTAAAATGGTAAAAGGTCTGCAAATAAAGCTCTACAAGAAAGTGTATCAGTGGCTGGGTATTTTTAGCTTGAAGATGATATGAGGGATGATTTAAAGACATCTTTAAATATTTGAAGGGATGTCATATAGAAGATAGAACAAGGTTGTTTTCTGCTACTCCAGAGACTAGGACATGAATCAATGGATTTAAATTACAAGAGAAATGTATCTAAGCATTAGGTAGAATTTGCTGATAGTAAGAGCTGCTCAACAATGAAACAAACTATGTTTCAAACTAGTGGACATTTCCTCTTTGGAGCTCCTTAAGCAGAGTTTAGATAGAAATCATATAATTCTTCATTAAGTTTCTTTTAAAAAGAAGCAACAAGTAGTTTTAGCAATTTTGCTTCCATTGTGAGAAGTTCTTGAAAGCCACACAGTTTTCAAAGGGCAATTGAGCAAAATCCACACGTTGTTGTTTTGCTCCCAAATCAGCATTTTCTGCACGGGAACAGCATTTACTCCATTGAAAATAGTATTTTAATGCAGAAATATGCATGTGACTCACTGTTTTCTATGCAAATCAACCATATGTAGATTTTACGCAGATTACATCCCTGATTATACCATCCTCCATGCAGGAATTAATATTTGCACATTGAAATATTATTTTCCATGCAGTTAATATTGTTTCCTATGCTGAAAATGCTGTTTTCTGGACAAAACAACCATATGTGAATTTTGTACCAAATAAGATCCAAACTGTGAAGATTCTTGTCAGTCCAGGATTCTTCTCAACAGGGGTTTTCAACATTCAAAAGACATGTTTTTGACCAATTTATGAATATTTTAAATATTTTTTCTATCCTTGTTAGATGGCTATCTTTTGAGAGCACTTTGGTTCTGTATTCCTGCATAATAGGGAGTTGAACATGATGGTCCTTGTGATTTCATCTGGCTTTACAAGTCTGTGATTCCATTTATATATTTTATACAACATCTGTATTTTTGCCATTGACTGAGATTTATTTCTTCATAGTGTTTTTCAATTGTGAGCATTGAAGCCAGTCCCATTGGAAACATGCCCATCATTTTGTGTGAACCTTTATTTCTTTGAAATGCCTCATAGATTTTGCAAATTCTCAAGGTGATGTGTATTTCTTCTCAAAAGATACGAGAGGCATGGAAAGATTACATTTGCCAAGACTGTTAAATCCAGTGGATGCTTTTCCAACCCTAATCACAACATCATGAGATTCTGAGTTTCCTGCTCTACATCAGTGGCTACTGGTGATAGAACCAGGAAGCTGAAAAATGCCTGATCATATTGACTACAATGGAGGGTAAAAACATACTCATTCCTGCAAACAAGCAAAGCTACACTACTAGGAATTCTATTATATATAAGTAACAGTGGCAAAGGATATCTTTATATATCAATTAGCCTCTACAACAACAGAACAAAACATGGTGTTCATTGATTTATATACTTCTTCCATGAGAAAGGTGGACATTATTGCCGAAGGAGTCATCCTATAACAATCTCTGTAGCCTTACACTGGTCCTCAAACAAGATTGTTGTTTCCTTTGAGTATAATTAATAATTCCATATAGGTCTTTTCTCTGGCTTTAAAAAGAAAGATAGGTGCCAGATTCTTGTGGAGAAAACCAGCAATTTCCTCAGGATGTAACATTATACCAAGCCCAGGGAATAGGTCAGCCATCTCTTCAGAATCCCATCTGAGTTGCTTCCTTCCATGCTGTATTTGAAGGCAGATGGTTCATCCTCTAAATATCAGTCTTTCATTCTCCAACAGAACTGTGCACTGTTATTTACCACAGTCTTTCCTAACAGGTTATCAGCTAAGATTATCATCCTTGCCAGATCTCAATGAGTTGCTTCAGCATGTCATTGTATTCCTATAAGAGATAACTTCCTAAGGTTTTGCTGAAGTGGCTATAGTTTGAATCATAGGACTCCATTGATTCTGGCCATGTCCAGTGCTACCTTGTGACTGAGTGGTACAACAAAATTATTCACAAAATATACATTTGTGCACACCAGTCTTTAGAGACTCAATGTGGTGTAGAGGTTTGAGTGTTGGATTATAGCTTTGGAGAATAAGGTGTGATTCTTTGTTTAATCATGGAAATGGTCCAGACTTTAGCACCAAGCTGCAATTAATCACCAAGCTGCAATAAATCTTGCCAACTGGAAGGTTGACAGTTTGAAGCCCGGGTCAAGGTGAGCTCCTGACCTTTAGCCTAGCTCCTGCTTACCTAGCGGTTCGAAAACAAATGTGAGTAGATAAATGGGAACCTCATTAATGCGGGGAGGTATTTAGCTCGGTGTTTCAATCAGAAAAAGGAGGAAGTTTACAAACAAAGAAAGTCTTTGGCAGGGATATGGAAAGACAGCACCCCCTGGTGGCCGGAACCAAGCATAGCCTCCAAAAGATGTCAAAAGATGGGAAAGCCTATATACAATAGAGTCCCGCTTATCCAATCTTTGCTAATCTAACGTTATGTATTATCCAATGCAGTCTGCCTCCTGCCTGGATCCATAGCTGTTTCTCTAGGCAGGCAAGGATCACAGATTTTTAAAAAAATTTCACAGGGCTGAACCTTTTACGAATTTAACTTCCGACAATGTTGTTACTGTAAATTCATTTTATACAATTCTATCTTTATTTGTAGTCAATTTTTAGTAGTCAATGTTTTTCTAATCAATGTTTTCAATACATTGCGATGATTTGGTGCTAAATTCGTGAATACAGTAATTACTACATAACGTTACCTTGCATTGAACTGCTTTTTCTGTCTGTTTGTTGTAAAACATGATGTTTTGGTGCTTAATTTGTAAAATCATAACATAATTTGATGTTTAATAGGCTTTTCCTTAATCCCTCCTTATTATACAACATTTACGCTTATATCCTGCCGGCCTGTTTATGTTGGATAAGCGAGACTCTACTGTATTCCTCTCTCTGTTGTCTGTTTTGTCGTTGTTATAATCGGCATTGAATGTTTGCTGTATATGTGTTCTGTGATCCACCCTGAGTCACCTGCGGGGTGAGATGGGCAGAATATAAATACTGAAAATAATAATAAATAAAATCTATTGGTTTATCTTTTGTGAGTCACACACTCTCCACTCCAGAAAGCCCTGTGATAGACTATCTTTAAGGATTGCCATAAGTCAGAAAGGCATACAAAAATGAACACCTATCCTGGGAGATTAGGGTGCATCTACACTGTAGAATTAATGCAGTCTGACACCTCTTTGCAATTGCTGGATATTATAGAATTCTGGAACTTGGAGTTTGATGTGGTATTATTTGGCAGAGAAGGTTAAGGAGCTTGTAAAACTACAACTCCCATGATTCCAAATAGCACTGAGCCAGCCCATTGAGTCTTTATTCATGTAAGCTGGCCTTTCCGAACCCTAAGCCCTCCAGCTATGTTGGGTTACAACTAACATCATTCCCTGGCCGGGGCTGATGGGAGCTGCAGCCCACAGGTTGAGGAAAGCTCTTCTAAGCCCTTTATCAACATTTCACAGTGAGTAATTGCATTACAGAAATATGAGCCAAAAGGCAACCATTACAGCAGAACAGATACACTCTCTTAAGTGTTGGATTTTCAGCAGGGTGGGATGAAAACACACAGGTTTTTAACATAATTCCTTCAAATGCCCATTACTCCTAGCCAGACTGGGTGGTTCATCAAGGGATAAAGCATCTGGTTTTGTGTTTGAAAGGTTCTGAGTGCAAATTCTGTTTGGGAGTTTTATGCCTTTGTAGTGAAAGTATTTTCTCTCTCGGTGTAATACAAACAGACGGAGAGATGGGGAAAGAAAAAAAAATCCCCAATCCTCTGCTTGCGTTACTCTTATCTGCCCAAAACATGCTGCCAGGGACTCAAACGTTTCAACAGCTCTTTGTACTCAGGAAGCAAAACATAATAAATTGAAGCCTGATTTTGCAGAAATGTTGCATCCAAAAAGGAGAGCTTACTTCATATGAAGTAGAGGGATATACTTTGAACCATCGATCCTTTCATTTCTGAATTTCTCCTCCCCACCCGGTCCCTTTTGCCTGTAATTCTCCAGTCATCATCTTTTGTTTATATATATATATATTTAAGTGAAAAGATCTTTTCTACCTCGATCAATAGAACAAGAAGCCTTCTGTTTATATTTTTAGCATTCTTTGCCTAGGTCCGCTATGGCATTTGCAGTTAATTAGCACCTTTAAATGCCAGTGTCAATATGTTTCTTATTACAATAACAGGGCAATGGCTGGTGCCCTCGGGTGGTAATATCCATGATAGCCTGGTCAATAAGGTTGCTGGCTGCTCCTCACAGAAAGACTAGGATGTTTTATTTTAAAAGATTCCTCAGTCGGGGTTTTATCTTAAGCTATGTTTTTCACAACTATTGTACTACAAAATTTGGAGTTCAAAATATTACAAGTTGCATCAGTTGTATCATTCTCCACTTTTAAAAAATCTTTCTAAATGTGACAGACAACTCTTTATTTGGCAGAGCTTACATTTCTAAAAATTTAGGCAAGCCTAGAGCCTTTTACTTTCAAATTATGCCAACAACTCTGATCAATGGAGAATTTTTCATAGTCCCCTTTAGTCCACTGTATATTTGTGGGATTTGAGAAATAGAGGGTCTGCCTCATTATTCATTTATCCTTTTATCCTTAATTTTCAGGATCTATTCTGTCTTGCCTATATTCAGAATATTGTTCCAGACAAGGTTTTCTACCTCTGTATGATGCTGACTCTGTGGTAACTCAAAAAGTTTATCTTTTGCTCTGACAGCAGTAAAAATTCAAACAAGATTTATTGCTGATATTGTGGTTGATAGTTGTGAAGATTCACTTATCTAATTGTAGCATTGTTTTTATCAAGGTGGTTTAACTTTATTGTATTTTTTAAAGAATGATAGATCTATATGCTATCTATTCCAAGATGCATGTTTTACTGAACTCCTTTGTTTTGTGTGTGAATGGTCTATGGTCTAAATATTTTGAAACTAAGCCTACTGTTTTCCATGTTAATGAGCAATATTGTCCTTTCTAATGAGTTAGGTCATATCAATGATATGTCCAAAGTACAACAGCCTCTGCTTAATCATCTTCACTTTGAGGAAGAATTTTGCACAATCTGCTCCTAAGACTCATTAATTTGGCAGATAATAATAACAACAACAACAATACACTTTATTTATATTCTGCTCTTCTCCCTGAAGGGATTCAGAGCGGATTACAGTATATAAAGCAGACACAGGCAAACATTCAATGCTTTGTTAAAATCAGCATAGCATGAAACACACAACACAAACCAAGGCAAAGGCTTCTCCTTTCATTTCTGGATTCTGGAGGCTGTGCTCATCTCTGGCTCTGGGAAGGTGCTCTTCTCCATTTCCAAGCTGAGAAGCCTGCATTGTCACCTCCTGGTCATGTGACCGGCATGACTGCTTGGAGTGTCTTTTTGCCTTTTTCTGCTCAAGTGATGCCTATTTATCTACTCACATTTGCATGTTTTCGGACTGCTAGGTTGGCAGGAGCTAGGGCTAACAGCAGGAGCTCACCTATGGATTTGAACTGCCAAGCTTCAGGTCAGCAGTTCAGCAGCACGAAGGTTTAACCCATTGTGCTCCATCTTTTTCGAGTATTCAGATTAGACTGTTAAAGAAAACAACACAAAAACAGTATAAAATATCACTCATTAAAAAAGAAATGAATAGCAACAATTCAAATTGTGGACCCGAATGTTCAATATGTTGAATTAAATCCTGGAGGAAGATAGTAGAGTCAATTCATATTATAAATGTCTCTGTTGTTACTCTTGTTGTTGAGAGCCAGTGCAAAAAATGGAAAGTACGTAACTGGAACCACCTGTGAAAGAGATACATCTCAAGAAACTTTAAGGCAGTGGTTCCCAACCTGTGGGTCCCCAGGTGTTTTGGCCTACAACTCCCAGAAATCCCAGACAGTTTACCAGCTGTTAGGTTTTCTGGGGTTGGAAGGCCAAAACATCTGGAGACCCACAGGTTGAGAAGGTGATATTATTATTAAAAGTACAACATGTTTTGCTTTGATAATATTTTAAGTTCTTTGACTAGCTATAAGAAAATAAGAACAAGATAATAATGTACACAGACATCATAAGATATAGAATAATTCAAATAAATTCTGCCATATAGCCTTTATTTTCTCAAAGGAAAGAATGTGCTGACATTTCTGATAAAATTCTTCAGTACAACCCACTGCCAACTGAAAACATCAGTGGAAGGCTGTGGATTTCATTCTATTGGATATATTATTTTTTGGTATTGTTGATACCTTTATAAGTAATTTATATCTAGTTGTGGCTATATTTAAAGAGGGAAAAGGGGAAATATCTGACATTTTCAAATCTTTTAATTGAAGGTGGAGGGGGGGAAAGGGTAAGTTGTCACTGGGGCAGTGAAGGGAGTTTTAAACTTAAATCCTTATCAGTAAGAGCTTACTATCATTTCAAAATATCTATCCTAAGTTGTTCCAACCCATTCCTCACTTTTAAGTCTAAAAATTGGATTTCAGAGCTTATAGTGAATGCCAAATCTGATGTTATTCTTAAGCATTTACTCACTTAGAAAAATCTGTGAGCTCACCCTCACTCTTTCTCCATTGTCAATAAAACTGAACTAAACTACAGTGTTTCCTCACTTATAACGGGGGTTAGGTTTCAGGACCACTTGCAATAAGTGAAAATCCACGAAGTAGGGATGCTATATTTATTTTAATATTTATACATTATTTTAGTAGTTATACACTATTTTAAGTCTTTCTCAACCAATCATGTGTTGATAGATCGCCTCCTTCTCCTCCCGTTGCCACTTGGGCTCCTTTTCTCTCCCTTTGGCTTCACCTTCCTCCCTTCCTTAGGCTGTAAATTGTAATTTTTTATGATTTATAATAGTCTTTTAGAGTTTATTGAAAAACCGTGAAACAGTGAATCTGTGAAAAGTGAATCGCGAAGTAGTGAGGGAATACTGTATAGGTTTCCTAAGAAAAATAGATCTCTTGGACAGATTTTATTGTCTCTAAATGCCAGTATATAAATGGGTCATCCCATAGAACACCTCCCAGCAACTCTTTCAATTTGTCAATAAAACCCCATGAGAGGGTCACCTTAGGGTTGCCATTAGTCAGAAACAACTTGGAGGCACACAACAAGAAGTTATTGTACATGAAATAGAGCTCTCCAAAGTGCTGAATCTGAGTTAAAGCTATTTCAACTAAAGAAACAAAGACTCTGAGAATGAATATTTTTCATCCCTGTCCAATGCACGGTGTATGACAGCTAGGGAATCTTCTTGAGGCAAAATATTATGATCACAATGTCCTTTCTGCTATTTTTATAGGTGTTATTTTGCTTATAAAATCAGAAGAGTCTTGTACATCTCTGTTATTCATCCATTACATCTTTGCTAGGTGCTGAACAGACTGCAAACATTTCTGTTATTACAACTGTTGTTATTCCTGGTGCCATTAAAACATTTTAAAAGCTCCCTTCATCCATATGCAGACCAGGACTGCTGAAATAGAGTTGGATCAGTAAAACAATTAAGACAATACAAGCTCAAAAGATGTCACTGAAACAAAGCAACAAAATGAAACAGAATGAATAAGCTAATTTTTAAAAGCATTGGCATCCAAAATGCTTTTTCACTGGTGTCGAAATGATTGCAGTCTTGGCTCCAGATACATCTCCATGGGGAGACTGTGCCATGACTGTGAGCCACAAATAAGAAAATTCTCTCCCTTGTTGATATGTAGTGTGCACTTGGAGAAAAACTTCCAGTATAGCAGTCTTCAAGGTTTCCTATATATACCTTAATTAATAGATTGATAGTATTTTAATCATTTTTCTGAGTGCCAATCATTATATAGCTAAAATCCCCCAATATGAAGGATTGGGTGGCAGCATTATCTGGATAATTTCGCAGGACATGTAACAGAATGAAAATCTTTTAAGGGGAGAAAAGTCACATAAAAAGTGTCCAATTGGAGTGCTCAGTGGCCTTGTGATACACATATTAGAGAAAAGACTAGAACATTTTAGAAGGAGTTTACATTTAGAAGAATGACTGAAATGCTGAGTACTCCAGAGTGCAACATTGGAGACTGAAGGCTCTGATACCAGTGGGATGATGAATCAACTCCAGATTTTAGACTGATCTTTAAATAAACTATTCAAAATGGCCCACCTATGTTTAATGCTGTGGATTCACCGTTCCCCTGACCCAGCCTCCATGGCAGGCTCCATTTGTCTCCTCTTAACTGTAGAGGTAAAGTTGCTGATCCATACAATATCAAAATAGTTTTGATATCTTTGTCTGCATTGAAACGCAATCAATTTGTGATATCAGTTTTGAATGTGTCTGTTCCACATCCTTCTTTCCTTTAGCAAACTGGTATGTTATTTTGTGGGATAGCTACATCATCCTGTGAGTCACTTCTGGTGTGAGAGAGCTGTCTGTCTGCAAGGACGTTGCCCAGGAGATGCCCAGGATGTTTGATGTTTTTACTATCCTCATGATAGGCTTCTCTTATGTCCCCGCATGGGGAGCTGGAGCTGACAGAGGGAACTCATCTGCGCTCTCCCCAGATTCAAATAGGCAACCTTCAGGTCAGCAGTCCTGCCTGCACAAGGGTTTAACCCAATGCATCATCCTGTGAAAGCACCATCCTCCTTTCTTTTGAAGTTGACCCAGGTCTTTTGGAGACATGAATTTTCCTTACATGGAGTGTGCCTTAAGATTCTCTTTGTCTGCTTTCATGAGATGACATTGAAAAGGAGTCCACTGTCTTTCCTGCATCTGTGTAGTGATATCACACCAGGCAATCTGCATGTTCAAATGTTAATAGATTCATGTTCTTGGAAACAACCACATGTACCATTTTCTAGATACTAGGATAGATACTATTGTTTCACATGGAGAGTCCTTATGTTGTTTTTCTGTTGCAAAAACTACCACTAGTGGCTGGGGATGTGACAAATCAGGAAGGAGAGATTTAGGTGTGTCCACTCCTCCAACCCTAATTCAGTCCCATGTTTGTTGGGAGATTTTGGGAGTATTTGTCAGAAAAGTAGCTTCTCTAAACTCAATATATTACAATATAGATTATATATATTAAAGAACTTAAAATATCACAGCGGCAAAAAAGGGCATGTTATTGTCAGTTCTAAAAGAGCCTCTGAGATCTCTCCTGTGAGATATGCTTGTGCTTTTTTGAACTCCAGAGTTTTGTTAGAAAGCTGTTCCTCTACTTTTATAAAGAGGAGCCATCATGTTGTAGTGGTTTGAGAGGTATTACAATTCTAGAAGCCAGGTTTTGAATCTCTGCTTGGCCATTGAAACCCATTGGGTGACCTTCGGCAAGTCATACACTCTCAGCCTCAGAGAAGAGCAGAGGCAAATCCACTTTGAACATATCTTGCCAAGAAAAGGCTGCCATAAGTGTGAAAAAACTTGAAGACCCACAATAACAACAGCTTCCAGAAGGAGTGGAATTAATACTGCTTCACAGTTCTTTCACTTCACAGTGTTGTTGCAGAAATATTTCTGGTGAAAATAATTCCCTTTCTTTCAAAACAACTTTCCCCCCTGCAATTTAGTGATAGGAGAGAAATCCACCCAATTTACATTTCAATGCAAGATTAATTTGTAGTGCCCAAATCAAGTTCCAACCCGAACTTTTTATGCTTCACTTTCACACTTTTCTGAATTTTGTCATTCAGTTCTGTAGTGAATCAGTTCCCTGGTTGGGAATTGGGTAGAAGACTGTGTATATTATTTACATTTATAAATACAAATAGGTGAGACATGAATAATAGGAATATCTATGGTGGAATTGGGAAACGAGACAAACCGGGCTTGACCCCACTCCCAACTGCTATTCCCTTTTTCTTGTGTACCCTGATTTATTTAGATTGCAAGCCTAAGACCTGGAGACTATTGAATTAACAATTTGTATGCCACTCTGAGAGCCTCCTTGGCTAAAGGGGGGGGGGATATAAATTATCTAAATAAATCAGTATGTCTGAAAGTCACCAACAGGTTTCATAGTCCAAAGAGGACTAGAACCTAGAACTCCCAAGTCCAGACCACCACCCTTAACCACTCTGTGTTCTCTGTATAAACATGCTATATACGATCTGACCATAGTGCTTTTCTATACTAACATGCAAGTAATGTTACAAATATATTAAGAAAATTCCTCAGAAAGAGGTATGTAATGGCAAAATGGGGAAACTACATGAAAATATGCGCGTGTTTGTGAGTCTGATGCAGAAACTGTACAAAATGAATGTAAGGTGGACAAAATGAGAATTGGACTGGAATAAAAATTTGCAGATTTATCCATCTCTAATCGGATTGCCATGATCTGCACTGGGAAGAAACCCAACCCAGAATGGCAAGGCATACTCTCCAAGAACAGACCAATACATTTAGGTAATGTTTAGATGTCAAAAGATAACCCACTTCTTCCGCAGAGCACCTGTCAAAAACAGGTGCTCTGCCAAACAATTTCATTCTAAGAAGAGGTTGGAGAGAGAAGGGATGCAGACAGAATCCCTCCATCTGAGACAGTCAAGGAACAGAGGTCATATTTTTTGACAGCACAGCTCTGTTGAAGCAGCTGGATTGGCCGTGGAAAGAAATTTATCCTTAGAACAGTGGAAAAGAGACTTCTTGATGGCTGTTACTAATAGGGATGCCCTCGATGCTTGTAAATGAATATTTTAAACAATTTGCTTCTAGTTTACTCTTTGCTGTTTAATGCAGTTGGCTGCTTTGTGTGTCTCCAGATTCATCCCAGGGACAAACAATATACACCTAGTCAGTTTCAGAGTCATTTTCCAGTCAATTTCACTTTCAAGTCCTCCCTGATGTAGAGGCAGCAGTTCCTACCGCCAATTGCTAATTCACTTTTTAAATGTTTCTGTTTTTTTATTTTCCCCAGTTGGTGCTTTGTGGTTTTGTCATTTCCTTGAAATATCTCTACTAGTCTTATTGTTACATAAATTTCACTGATACTCAAAGTTTTGATTAAAGCTTTGAATTTGTGGGATGATGCCCCCATTGATGGGTTTAATTTGGTTACTAGAACTGGATAATCAGGTCAACAGTCTCTCCACTGGTACCTCATGCTAGGCAGAATGAGGATGATGATTATGATGATGATGATGATGATGATGATGTTTATTTACACCCCACTTTCTTTCTCTACAAAAGATACTCAGAACAGTTCTACAGTCAACACGCTGGAGAATGCCTGTCTTAGAAAGTCAAAGGACCAAATGAAAGGGGCTCTTCAGGGATGGGAATGAGGGTCTTTAATGTTAAAATGAGACTGGAATGAAATTTAAGCAGAATACACAGAATTGTGAAAATGCTTTCTACTTCCCATTTGCCTTGAAATGAAAAAAAAAGTATCAGTACCATATGGCTACTGTCACATCTAGTTTGGCCCCTTTGTAAGGGTAACTACTTCCCTTAGCTATCCTCTGTTTTCACCAAATTACTTAGCATTTTTTCTCTTGCAAAAGAACATACTCAACCCTTCCTTCCCTGACATGATTTCTTCCAATGATTCGGTTCTCTAATGAGCAAGATGAACTCTCCGAGGGGTGCATGACACTGAACCCTCCCTGAAGAAATAAAACAGATTGGGCTACCTAACAACAGAGCCATGCAAAACACATCCTCCAATTCTAACTTTTCTTCTCCTGAGGCAGAAGCTACTTCTGTTTCCCAAAATGAGACAGAGAGGCAGTCACCCTAATCAGTTCTAACAAATTGTAATGACTAAACCCACTATAACCTAAGCTTCGCTGGAGCATCAACTTGGGGATATTGTGAGTTAGGAGAACTTGTTAGAACAATCAAACAAATTGATGATTCAATGGATGTTAAACCCAAGAGCTGGTTAAATCCTTAAATACCTAGCAGAGCTTGGAAAACTTCCTTTCTGGATGATGATTTCCACAACACTGAACCAGTATTGGGTCATTTGTATTGGGATTCTGGGAGCTGTAGCCTGAAAATTATTCCCTACTCCAACCAGTTCTGCATCTGTACTGTAAATTGAGACTACTTTAGTTGCCATGGCTCAATGCTGTGAGATCCTGGGAGCTGTGATATGGTCAGGCACCATCACTCTTTGGTAGACAAGGCTAAAGATCTTGTAAAAGTACAACTGTGATTCTTTAGCATTAACTATGGCAGTGAAAGTGGTGCCGAATTGCCTTAATTATGCAGTGTAGATGTACCCTATTTTGAGGAGATATATATATATATATATATATATATATATATATATATATACACACACACACACACACACACACACCTATTTCCAGATAGAGCTGAAGCTTTGATACCTCACATACTTTATAATTTAAGTGCTGCATCCATTCTTCTTAATGGTTAAAATGTTGTAAAGTATAAGTGGGACATGTTTCTTTCTTTTTTCATTGGTTCTGTGCAGCTAAGCTATTGGAAAAACATGCACCTGCTCTGGAGTAGTAATTCCAAAAACCCTTTTGCATCAGTGGTTTCATGTATCCTAGCAAGAGGTTGCTGGGGAAATGGATTTAAATGAACCAGCACAACTAGGATCCAATTCCCACTGGAGTTTTAGCTCAGACACAAGGAGGAGGAGAAAAAGAACGAACGCACCCATGGGAGCTGTAGCGAAACTTTCTTTCTTCCTTTTGAGAATCGCACAAAATAGGTTAAAAAAGAGAGAAAAATATACCTTTTAGTCCCAATTTCTTACCTAAAATATTTCATCATGTGTGGAATATTTTAGAAGCCTCCCATTCCTGAGAGAGAGGGGGAGAAAGAGAAACGATGGCCAGATACTCCAACAGCAAGAAGAACATAAAGATGTATAAAGGGTTTCCATGTGACAGAGATTAACTTGAGGTGGTTGCCTTCAGGACCTCAAGTAATGAGGGCCTCATGGACTCTGATGAGGAAATCAGCAAATACTTTCTACCATGGCTGCTTTTGGAAAGGATTGGGTGGCGCAGGGCTTCGCATCCTCAGCATATAAAACCTTCCAAAATTAAAGGCATCATTTTTCTGGGGAATTTTGCACTGAACTCACGCAAAAATACAAAATTAATTAAGCATGCAATCTCATTTGCTCGGAATAATGGTTTGTAGGCAAAAACAATGGGTCTGTCGGGGGTCCTAAAAACACAACCCTATGCAGTTCTACTCAGATCTCCTAGTATATTCAGTGATGTCAGTTAATCCTACATAAATTGGTACTGCATTTTAGCCTGTGCTGTATACACAGTGATGCCAATGTGTACCACAATACCTATGTAAAAGATTTTAAAACCTGATCTTGCTATTCTTTCAGGCAAAGGAGATTTGGGGCCATAGCTGTGCAGTTGCATTCATGATACCTTTCTTCTTTGTTGTGGGGTCCTTAGACTTTGGTATGTTCTGGATGCTATTACTACTAACAGTGTTGATTGGGATTTCTAATCAGAATGAAGCAGCTGTCTCTTGTGGGTATGTCATGGAAAGCATTGCTGTCCTTTCTTCTGAGCCATTTGGCTCTTATGGTATTTTCTATTGGAGGATAGAGCTCTTCTCTTGTAGAAGGTAAAGGTTTCCCCTGATGTTAAGTCCAGTCATGTCTGACTCTGAGGGTTGGTGCTCATCTCCATTTCTAAGAGTCGGCGTTGTCTGCAGACACCTCCAAAGTCATGTGGCCGGCATGACTGCATGGAGCACCGTTACCTTCCCGCCGGAGCGGTACCTATTGATCTACTCACATTTGCATGTTTTTGAACTGCTAGGTTGGCAGAAGCTGGAGTAACAGTGGGCGCCCTTTTCGGTCTGCAAGTTCAGCAGCTCAGTGCTTTAACACACTTCGCCATCGGGGCTCCTTTTAGAACCTGATGCTAAATAATTTATAGACAACCCAATTCTGTGTCATGTGTGTCAGCTGTACATATATCAAAGAGATAATAGAAGGAATATATATGAAATGTATGTAAATATAGCCTGCGAGTCTCAAAAATATGGGACTCTATATACAAATTGTAAGCAATTGTGAAATTGTAGGTCCATAGTAGATTACTAAATAGTTATGGACTATAGACATGCTATCATGGTGCAGTGGTTTTGGGAAGAGGACACTACAAGACCCAGATTCGAATCCTTAATTGACCATTTCTGATCTTGAGCAAGACACACTCTTTCAGAAAGTAAGAGTAACCCCCATCTGAACATGGAAGAATAAGTTTCATGAAGTGCTTAGAACGTCCTGTTAGAGAATAATACTCAACTTCTCTGAACTACAACGCTCAAGCATTTTGGCTGACTATCCTGAGTACCTCACCAACTTATAAATCTTGAGACACTATAGGAAGAAGTCATAGCAATGGGAATGGTATCAATTTGCTACAGGTGTGCAGCATAGACGCTCTTTAATACTTGAAGCTCTGCAGATACAGAAATCTTTCCCATTTGCTGCCCTGGAAATAGTTCTTAGAAGTTGCCTGGATTAGAGGATGGGTGAGCTTCCAATGTGTTCCATACATTTCCTTGCCAGTTCCTTTTCAAAAGAAGATGAATGTGTGTGTGTGTGTGTTTTCCTTCCTGCTTCCATTTGTGGATACATTTGTGCCTAAATGATGCTTGTGAGCCTGATTGTGTGTGAGTGGCAGCTGAGAAGACTAACTAGATGCCTACTTCCCAATACAATTGCTTCATCAGGAGAATGGAGAAAAGAGATAATGAAGGTTGTTAGAAAGAGGGCTACTACTGCCAAACTTGCTTGGCTTCATAAATATTCATAAACACTCCCTCCCATCTCCTTGCCCTTGGGCTAGCTCTATTAATGGAGAACCATTAGCTGCAGATTGAGGCCAGAACATTTAAAATAGAGAGAGAAGGGAGTTGTGATTTGGTTCATACCTGGTGCTTTTCTAGCAGTAGCTTGAGGCGTGGACACTGCTGACTTAAGCATCTGGCTGGTATGATTCCTAACACAGATAAAACTGTTTTTGAACAGCTTTCCTGGGAATAAAGAAAAAGAGAACAATAAATAAAAATAACTTACTGCTGTCTTGCAAGGCAAAGCAGAATATTTAGCTATTGCAAAAGATATGTGCAGCTATTAAAACATGAAAGGGCAAATGTGGTCCTTTTGGTGTCATTGGGCTGAAATACACATCAACCAATGCCAAAAAAAGGAGGATTATGGGTGTAGCTGTCCACACAAAACAAGTTGGTAGGCCATTATTAAAAATGTGGTAGAAAAGGCTGGGTTCAGCATTGGACTATGAGTCTGGAGACTTTGGGCAAACCACCCCCTTGGAAGCAATACCACTTTTCTTCTGAACAATTATTTGCCAAGAAGAGCCTGTGATGGGGTCATCATAGGTCAGAAATGACTTGAAGGTGCACAACAACAATCAATGATGCAAACTTACATTAGGTTTTATGCAATTTAATTTTCATATTCCCCTTGGAATACCAGGAATTGTTATTTGGTGCAGGTGCCAAGAATGGTTTGTTGGAGAGTTCTAGCAACCATTCAGAACTATTAGTCTCAAGGATTTCAGAAGATAAATAATCACTGTTAATCTAATTTGAGATAGATATGGCTTAAGTAACACTCTAGTATGTTTCTTTTCTTTTTAAAAGCCAATATGGAACAATATCATTCAGATGGGATAGATATAGGTGAGCTTATTTTTGCAACCAAATATTTTTTCATGATATTTGGATCCCTCTGTAGTAGTAATCTTTCAGAGTATGTGTAGAGAGGTTTTTGCTAAGTAGGACATATTAGGTTGTGTAGAGTCAGTTATACAACTGTTTCCTTTTTTAAAGTACTATGTAAGCAATGCCATTGCTAGCACTACATGGCAAGAGACAGGAACATCAGCCTAGTTCCTTCAAAATTAATTCTTCCTTCCCCTATTGGGAGTAAATGCAACACTTTCCTTGTCTCGTCTCTGATATTGTAATGTAGCTAATCTTCTTATCTATGCTGTATCGTGATGTTATTTCATTTATGATATGATTCCTGATTGGATATTCAATAGCTGAACTCCTCACCAGCAGACAAGTTGGGTTGGGGCTTCAGGGAGTTTATGTCTATCAACATCAGGAAACCAAAAGTTGGGAACTACTCAACAAGATGACTCTTGAGGTCCCTTTCAGTTCTTCAGTTCTGTGATTCCTGTTCTGCTCTTAAAGTGTATGGATATGTGGAAAAACAGTGGATCCTGCCAAAGGTGTACTGTCTAAAGTATATGTCCATCTTTGGCAGGGCCCACTATTTTTAGTTGTTGTACTTGTAAACCACTATGTATAACAATGCACATCATAATGCCACAGAGATTACATTTTAGCCCAGTTAACATGAAAGAGGGTAATAACCAGAGTAATACACAGATATACCTAATGTATATTTTACCTGAAGAAATGACAGTCAATGGCTTCCATATCAGGGGTGCATTAATCTGCTCTCTTTTTATTCCAAACTTCAAAGCATCTAGCCAAGTAGCTGAACCCTACTCCCAAAATAGGCCTAGGGCCCTTCCACACAGACATATAACCCAGAGTATCAAGGCAGAAAATTCCACAATACCTGCTTTGAACTGGGTTATCTGAGTCCACACTTCCATATTCCGTTTCCAAGCAGATAATGTGGGATTTTATTCAGCTGTGTGGAAGGGGCCCCAGTATCTCGGAAAGTTCTTTAAAACTCTGGAATAAAATCCAGAGAGAATTCATGACTCATTGGAATGGAAGCAATTGGCCACAACTCCTATTTGTTTATTGTACTATACATTGTAGTGAACTCACCAACCTTGATTAATGTACTGATTGGGAAGAACATTTTTGAGACATTTTAGTGCTTCACATCAAGCATGTGGCATATGCTCTACAGTGCCCTTGCAAGTAATTGCATATTGGGGGGAAATCTTACCTGAAAAAATCATGCTAAAAATTATAGTTCCTTTGTTCTTCAGATGTTGGGTTGTCTGGTGACCTTCTCATTAAAATTCTGGTTGCGGTATATAAGATTTTGCTCTGGAGAATTTTGAAGTACTTGTCAGGTTTGGAATTAAGGATATGGGGGCTGAAGGAGTAAATGTTAACAGCCCACTGATGTCTCATTGCAGAATGAAACCTAATTAGGTTGGGCAGTATACTTTTAGAGGGAGTTGTTTCTCAATTGTTTTTTCAAAGGAAATTTCCATGAAAACATGCCAACTTTTGCCAACTATCATTCTCTTCCATTCAAAAGCCAAAAGCTTTCTGAATGTACAAGTAATTTTATGGCAATTATGATGAGAAACCTGTGACTTTTTAATACTTACTTAGGCGATCCCTTGTTGTCTGAGTATGATGGCCTTCCAAGTTCTTGGAAGACGCTTGTGTGTGAAGTTTTTTTTTTTTTTTTGATGTGTGGAGGTCTGTGCACAACTGATCAACACACAGTCTTCACAGAGTGAGGGTCCAAACCAGTAGTGTGGTTAACTTGATGACTGTGGCTTCTCAATCTGTTGCAGCTGTCTTCCACCTTCACAGCCATTGTAACGTGTAACATGTTATCTTCCACCTGATCCGCCGTTGAGGTCTTCAGATTGCTTGATCTGGAATCTCCCCTTGGAGTGCATGACTCCAGTGATTGTGCCCACAGGTTCATTGGAACACACGCCATTTTATTTTCAGCCAAGTCTTTATTGCTCTTTAAATTGTGGGACAAAAAGAAAGAAGCAGCACTGGTTGTGTGTGTGTGTGTTTGTATGTGCCTTCAAATGTTAGTTATGTTAGCCCCATGGAGTTCATGGGGCTTTCTTCGGCAAGGAATATTCAAAAGTGGTTTGCCATTTCCTTTCTCTGACATGTAGCCTACAGCAGCTGGAACATCTGTATGAAGGGTTATGCTGGTTAGCACTAAGAAGCCAGTCAGTGTGATCCAAGAAACAATGTCTTCAATCTAAGTACAGTATCAGGATATCATATTGGGCTTTGGATTATTTGTTTTGATCCATAAATAAGTTACTGTTACATTTGAGGCAACAGGAAACCATGGTTACCACATATGCAAAAGAACCATGGAAAGCCTCAGATTCATACTGCCATATGCTCCTTTATTTTCACGTGGCAAAAGAGGAAACCCATATCCAATATTAAACTAACCACAACTTGTGATGTCAACATTTAAGGAACCCTGATTTGTTTTACAATGGCTATTGAAAACAAGCCAAGCTGTGACCACAGTATGATTGTGGCTTGAAACAGAGGGTTGATTTCACCAAATTCAGTTTCAGAGACATTTCAGAGGGTGGCTTTTTTATCGTGGGTAGAACAACAAACAGATGTGTGGAACCCAAAATAGTAATGTATTATAGCTTAAAGCTCTTGCCAGAAATGAAGTACTGAGTAAGAATTTCAGTTTTCTATAATGAATGGGTGACTGGAGAGGAGAGTTTATAAAGAAGGTGGTAAATTATCAGAGATGGTGGGCCCATTCACACTTCACAATTATTGGTGAGTTTATGTGCGTGATTCTAATGCACCATTGAATCTAATGCACACTGCAATTTTTGTAATATAATGTAGCATTAAAATAAATTAAGGTTTCCCCTTGACATTAACTCTAGTCAATCTGACTCTGGGGGGTGGTGCTCATCTCCATTTCTAAGTCAAAGAGCTGACCTTGTTTGTAGATGCCTCCAAGGTCATGTGGTCAGCATGACTGCATGGAGCATTGTTACCTTCCCACCAGAGTGGTACCTATTGATCTACTCACATTTACATAGTTTCCAACTGTTAGGTTGGCAGAAGCTGGGACTAACGATGGGAGCTAACCCTCTCCGCAGATTCGAGCTGCTGACCTTTTGGTCAGCAAGTTTCACAGCTCAGCGGTTTAACCCGCTATGCCAGCGAAGCCCCATAATTTAGCATTAATCTCAAATAAATATGGTACCTTAACCACCAAGCTTTGTGAGCTCCCCTTTCCTATCAAACATCCTAAATGGCAAGACACACCCTAGAAGTGGCCACTCCATAAGTAACAAAAGACTATTGCAAGAAAAAAAACACTCTGGATGATTGGATGAATAAATAAATAAATGAATTTCAGGTGGTTGGGATCTTTTTTCTACAACACTAACATTGCAACAGCTAGACTCATGACCTTTTGTTTTAGACTTTTAGTAACAGAACACTATATTCTTCTAAAGAAGTCATATTCTGAGTGCCGAACACCAAATCTGCTTAGAGCCTGGTACAAGTCCCAGATTTTCCTAGGCTGTATGGCCACTGCCATAGTGTCAATCAGCTGCAAAACCTCACAACTCTCTAGGGCTGGATCTACACTGCCATATAATCCAGATTATTAAAGCAGATAATCCAGATTATCCATTTTGAATTGGGATTATATGAGTCTACACCAGGCATAAGCAAACTCCAGCCCTCCAGGTGTTTTGGACTTCAACTCCCACAGTTCCTAACAGCCTACAGGTGTTAGGAACTGTGGGAGTTGAAGTCCAAAACACCTGGAGGGCCAAAGTTTGTCCATACCTGGTCTACATTGCCACATAATCCAGTTCAAAGCAGATAATCTGGATTTTATATGATAGAAGTATAGAAGGGGCCTTAGTGTCCTTCACATGTGGACTACACCAGTGATTGATAGGTAGGTTTGTATAAGGTGGACACAACTTTATATGAAGTGTCATTCCTTTGGCTTGGTTTCATATGGCCCATTTTCAGAGCTTATGTGCGGCATCTCCTAAAACAACACACCAGCAGTCATTTTGGTTCCCTCCATTTTGAGGGAAAAGGTGAATGTTAACCAGACATCGCCTTGTTTCCCAGATGATGTTTCCTGGGTCTTTTATTTTCTGATAATGTAAAAGAGAGAGCATTATTGAATATTTAGATCTCCACATTGGAAAATGATCTAAAACCATAAAACCATGCCACTCTTTCATAAGAGAAATTAACCAATTTTAGGTTTGAAAGTGGACTGACTGCATATATAAACACACACACATGCAAAAACGTGTATATACTTGAAATTACATTTTATTTTCTGAACTTCTTGTTTATGTTCCTGTTTGGGAGAGAGATGTTATTTAAAGACTGCTGATTCACTAGCACTCATAAGAAATTTTATTCTTTTTTAAAGGCGCAGGGGGAGGGGGTTTGCAAATTGCAGGATGTTTAATTAGGAGGCTTTGAGGACAAGATGACAAAGCACTGGTTGCCATAGAAATGGAAATTGATAGTTGGTTTTCAGCCATAGCTAGACAAAGTGGGAGACAGAGAGCCCTGCCGAGGGGATTAGTGGGAGTTAGCCACTGTGGGTGAGGGGAAGCAGCAGAGGCATCGACATACATTAACAGATAGAGCTGACACATTTGGGAAACGGTTGAAAGTCTGCAAAGACATACTAATGACATAGTCTTCCAGTTAGGGTGGATCAGTGTGTTGTTGTTAACTGCCATCATGTTGGCTTCAATTTATGGTGGCTCTATGAATGAGAAACCTCCTGGTCAGCCTGGTATCAGTAAGCCTGTCAAAACATTAAAAACTCAGGAGTGTAACTTCCATAACCGAGGCTCCTTCTACACTTCCCTATATCTCGGGATCGAATCCCAGATTGTCTTCTTATTCCCAAATTATCTGACAGTGGAGACTCATATAATCCAGTTCAAAGCAGAGAATCTGGGATCAGATCCTGGAATATAGGGCAATGTAGATCCAGCCCTAGAGAGAGTTCAGACTTGATTTGCTCTAGAGTCCATTTACAGGTAGTCCCTGAGTTACAAACATTTGACTTACTAATGACTCATAGTTAAGAACAAGGGTGAGACAACAGGAAGTGAGAGAAATCTACCCCTTGAAAGAGAAATTCACTCCTGGAAGAATTATCATGGGGAAGAGGGGTCTCAACTAGAAGTTGTTTCTCCAGAAGCCCTTTTTTTTTCAAAATCTAATTATCACAGGAACAGAAATTGAGGTGAAATCGTCTGAACACAGATAGTAAAATCAAACACTCCAGGGATGTTAACTCTTCTGTATGCTATCCAAAGCGTATAGTATATAGTATATATACTATCTCTATATATACTATCCCCCCCCCTCTCTCTATATATAAATGTAATGTCCATTTTTCCCATGGAGTAAACAACAAAACCATTGAACCAAATCACACCAAATTTGGCCACAAAAGACATAGTCATCCAATCCATGTCTTTCAATTAAAAAAACCCAGAAAAATAAAGTCTAAATTACAGAGGACGAGGAAGAGCCATTCTCCCCCTGGCTACCAGTCAGAAGGGTAGGCTACACCCCTTTAGGCCCCACCCCTTCATGTTATAGCAACCCCCCTCAGCCACAATGGGGCCCAGTGGACAGGCAGGGTTCACTTAGGCCTCTTCCACACTGCCTATAAAATACAGATTATCTTATTTGAACTGGATTATATGGCAGTGTAGACTCAAGGCCCTTCCACACAGCTATATCACCTAGAATACCAAGGCAGATAACCCGCCGTATCTGCTTTGAATTAGATTATCTTGAGTCCATACTGCCATATAATCCAGTTCAGTGTGGATTTTATACAGCTGTATATACAGGTATCATATAATCCAGTTCAAAGCAAATAATATAAGATTATAAATATGATATATAAAATTACTGTGGTATAATAAAACAAAACAATATAATCTCTAAAATCAGGACATTAAATAAAGAACAATACTCTGAAAACAAGGGAATTACAGACAGGAAACAACTAGAACCAGCTAACACCTCCCAACAAAGGATTCCCCCAGGGAGGAAACAGCCAGGTTTTGAAGCTGAAAGGCCATTAAATGTTAATCATTCTGGCTAATTGTAGCATTCATTCTTCCCTCCAACAGACAAGATTTCTTTCTCTCACCTTGGATATTATTCCACAGGGATATTAACCCCACTTGCCTGGCTGCTTCCTACCTAGGGGAATCCATTGTTGGCCAGCATGAATAGCACTGTATAGCCTTGCATAATCAAAGTCTGACAAATCCTCTGTTTTCTGAGGGCCACAGCTTTTCATTTTGATTGTGTGCGCTCAAGCACTGCATATGGGTACTTCTTAATCTACACAGACAGTAGAAGAACAGAAAATATTGCAAAGAACAACACTCTGAAAACGGGAATTCCAGACATGAAACAATCAGGGTCAGCTAACACCTCCCAATAAAAAATTCCCCAAGGGAGGAAGCAGCCAGGCTTTGAAGCTGAAAGGCCATTACATGCTAATCATTCTGGATAATTGCAGCATTCATACTTGCCTCCAATAGACAGGGAAAAAAGGAACAACCAGAAATATTGTATATTCACAAGCTTTAGGAAATACCATATACTAACCACCACCAATTCCTCGATAATTTATTTCCCATACCACCATCATACTTCGCCGCAGCAATACATGTCTGGGCACAGCTAGTATATACACACACACACACACACACACACACACATATTTGCCAAAAAGACAGTCACCAAGTTACGAACAAGATAGGTTCTGTAGATTGGTTCTTAAGTTGAATTTGTATATAAGACGGAACAGGAACATTTTTGAAATGTAACTCCAGCATATATATATACTAGCTGTGCCCGGCCACGCGTTGCTGTGGTGAAGTCTGGTGTTATGGGAAATAAAGTATTGAGGAATTGGTGGTAGTTAAGGTCAAGGGTAAAGGTTTTCCCCAGACATTAAGTCCAGTCGTGTCTTACTCTGGAGGTTGGTGCTCATCTCCATTTCTAAACCGAAGAGCCGGCGTTGTCCGTAGACTCCTCCAAGGTCATGTGGGATGACTGCATGGAGCGGCGTTACCTTCCCACCGGAGCAGTACCTATTGATGCACTCACATTTGCATGTTTTCGAACTTCTGGGTTGGCAGAAGCTGGAGCTAACAGTGGGGGCTCTCTCCGCTCCCCCAATTCAAACCTGTGGCCTTTCGGTCCAGAAGTTCAGCAGCTCAGCGCTTTAACACGCTGCGCCATCAGGGGATATTATTTCCTAAAGGTTGTGAATATACAATATTTCTGATTGGTTTTTTTGTTTGTTGGAGGCAAGTATGAATGCTGCAATTAGGAAAAATGATTAGGATGTAATGGCCTTGCAGCTTTAAAGCATGGCTGTTTCCTCCCTGAGTGAATTTTTTGTTGGGAGGTGTTAGCTGGCCCTGATTGTTTCCTGTCTGGAATTCCCTTGTTTTCAGAGTGGTGTTGTTTGCGATATTTTATGTGCTTCTACTGTCTGTGGCCCTGAGAAAACAGAGGATTTTCCAGACTTTGATGATGGGAATACTTTGTTGGAAGGTGTTAGCTGGCCCTGATTGTTTCCTGTCTGGAATTCCCTTGTTTTCAGAGTGGTGTTGTTTGCGATATTTTATGTGCTTCTACTGTCTGTGGCCCTGAGAAAACAGGATTTGCCAGACTTTGATGATGGGAATACTTTGTTGGGAGGTGTTAGCTGGCCCTGATTATTTCCTGTGTGGAATTCCCCTGTTTATTTACTGTCCTGGTTTTAGAGATTATATTGTCTGCATTATTCTATCCCAGTAATTATTTCATATTAAAGAAGAATCTCACTTATCCAACATTCGCTTATACAATGTTCTGGATTATCCAACGCAGTCTGCCTTTTCATAATCAATGTTTTTGTAGTCAGTGTTTTAAATTCATTGTGATATTTTAGTGGTAAATTTGTAAATACAGTACAGTAGAGTCTCACTTATCCAACATAAACAGGCCGGCAGAACATTGGATAAGCGAATATGTTGGATAATGAGGAATTAAGGATAACCCTATTAAACATCAAATTAAGTTATGATTTTACAAATGAAGCACCAAAACATCATGTTAGACAACAAATTTGTCAGAAAAAGTAGTTCAGTACACAGTAATGCTATATAGTAATTACTGTATTTATGAATTTAGCACCAAAATATCACAATATATTGAAAGCATTGACTACAAAAATGCGTTGGATAATCCAGAACGTTGGATAAGCGAGTGTTGGATAAGTGAGACTCTACTGTAAATACTACATAGCATTACTGCGCATGGAACTACTTTTTCTGTCAAATTTGTTGTATAATATGATGTTTTGGTGCTTAATTTGTATAACGATTACCTAATTTGATGTTTAATTGGCTTTTCCTGAATCCTTTCTTATTATCCAACATATTCACTTATCCTGCCGGCCTGTTTATGTTGGATAAGTGAGACTCTACTGTATATTGATAATCTTATATTATCTGCTCAGAACTGGATTATATGAGGCTCCTTCTTCACAGCTGTATAAAATGCACACTGAAGTGGATTATATGGCAGTGTGGAGTCAAGATAATCCAGTGCAAAGCAGATAATATAAGATTATAAATGGGTTATATAGCTGTGTTGAAGGGCCTTGAGTCTACACTGCCATATAATCCAGTGCAAATTAGATAATCTGTGGAAGAAGTCTAAGTGAGGCCTAAGGCTGCCTGTCCCCTAACTGAAAACTGGCTGTCCCTTGGTTGCTAGGCAACCAAGTGGGCAGAGATTAGCCCTCTAAACTGGCAGCAATTGGATAAAAAAAATTATTGCTCTCCCTCTAATTAGGACTTTATTTTTCTTTTCTTTTTGTTGTATCAACCTTGAGGCCTGGATGGTGGGTTGTGTTGTCAAATTTTGAGGTTGGGGGGCCTGTACTTTTGTTGTTTTGTGAATTGCCGTGATGCCATCACTCTTTTATATATATAGATATATATAGAGAGAGAGGTGGGGGGGGGGGAGAGGGAGAGTTTGTAACTTGGGGACTGCCTGTATTCATCTTTTTGGCAGTCCATAGTCTCCCCAGAACTCTCAACCATTATCACATTTCAAATGAGTTGATTCATAGCCTATCTTCTTTCTTTATTGTCCAGTTTTTATAGCCATACATAGAAATTGGAAATATGATGACACTGACTTTGGTATTCAGTTAAATATCTGTAAACTTCAGCATCTTGCCTCGTTCCTTCATAGTTGACCTTCCGATCATAGTCTTGTTCTGATTTCTTGACTGCAGTCTCCTTTTTGATTAATGACTGAGCCAAGGTGCAGGAAATCTTTGACTATTCCAGTGTCTTTGTTGTTTACTTAAAAGGTGTGGAAATAATCTGGGACTAATATCAATGTGTCCATCTCATTCATAAAGGGCTGGCATGAACCCAAGATATTTTGGTGCCTGAGATTGAAGAGGAAAGGGCACCTTCTCTTCCAACAAGTTAAAGTGAAGTATACAGAAGGCTCAAAATCCCACTAAAATACAATAATACATTAAATAACTATTGATTTTATACCCCATTGTGGCATTCAGTGCCTATTGCTTGAGTCAGCCGCCTTACCCTACCATATTGTAGAGCCGGTCCTGTAAAACATGTCTCCTGTGACTTGCTTTGGGAAATTCCTGCAAGCTCTGTTTCCTGTGCTATAGAAAGTAGTTATAATGACCTTTAGCATACTGGTTGCACTCTTGGCAGCGTGTCCCATCTATTCTGTCGAAGGAGAGCACTCGAGCTATGTAATTAAATGTGTCAGCTCTTTATCCAGGAGGGTATGATATTAAATTATATACAGTAAATATTTTTGGAAGGTGGAATTCAAAAGAGAACTTATTGATTGATGGCAGGCTGCCAGGCTACCGTTAGAGGTTGGGATTCAGTCATACTCAGAATCAAGTATAAATGTGGATGGAATACACATATATAAGAGGAAGGCGGGATATATTAGAGGAAAGGAGTTTGAGATTGCCCATAACTCTGCTGACACTGGGCTCATTTTGCAATTGAGCACAGCACAGGAGGAACACTGAGCCTGCATTCAACCA
Source organism: Anolis carolinensis (assembly GCF_035594765.1). Lineage (NCBI taxonomy): Eukaryota > Metazoa > Chordata > Lepidosauria > Squamata > Anolidae > Anolis > Anolis carolinensis. The sequence continues at coordinate 182,256,037 of NC_085845.1, forward strand.
AAAACATGCACCCGTTTCTCATGCAACTGTCAAATCAATACCAGGCCCTGTAGGAAAGTTTACTCAGCATTGCCTTCTTGGTTGGGTCGGCAATTGGCAGACATATCAAGGATGCTGAGATGGAGGAAACAACACTAGCAGCAAAGCCAAAATGGAGACGTTCATATGGATAGCTGGCAGTACTGCTAAAGCTGGAAACCATTAACAGAAAAGTAGAAGCATTGTTGTGGTTCTGCAAGAAGACTGGGCTGAGAAGTTCAATGCTATTCTTATATATCTTAGGCTCCATCTAGTCTTCCATATAAAATCCAAAATATCTGCTTTGAACTGGATTATATGGCATTGCAATTTGGGCTCGATCAACACTACTATTATTTCCCAAGACCTGATCCCAAATTATCTACTTTGAACTGGATTATATGTTTCTCCACTGTCATATAATCTGGGATAAAGAGATAATCTGGGATCAGATCCTGGGATATATGGAGTGTAGAAAGGGCCCTGGATTATCTGATTTGATCATTTGGATTATGCGGCAGGGTAGATCCAGCCTGTATCTTGTAGGAAGGGGGTGCTTAGGAGAAGAGGAGAGTAACTAGATGTACATTTCAACTTAACATATGTGGCATTTGGTGGAAAGCCTTGGATCCTCTATGCTCGTAGCAGCCAGAGCTAATATAGAAATCCCTTTATCTGTGGGTTCAGCCTTTTTGCTGAAATGCTAGGATTACAAATCACAGGCCACATCTACACTGAACATAGAATGCAGTTTTAGAACATAGTTTAACTGCATTGAACTACATTATATGGCAGTGTAGGCTCATATAATCCAGCTACATCCTCCAGTTAATCTGTATTCTGAGCCACATTAGATGGGGCCCCAGTCTTCAGAAGGGACTTCTAGGCCTCTTCTGCATTGCCATATAATCCAGTTCAAAGCAGATAACATGAATTTTATTTGGCAGTGTAGAAGGGGCCTTAGGCACCCAAGTGACTGCACCAAACCAAGCTTGACATTGACTCTCCCTCACTTGGAACAAGGATAAGAAAGCTGTCAGATCAAGGTGAATTTTGCCTGGATGGTTGTTGCTGTTGTGTGCCTTCAAGTTGTTTCCAATTTATGGTGATCACAGATTTGTAATTTGCTCAGAGGAATTTTGCAATTGCCTTCCTCGGAGACAGAGAGTGTATTATTAGCCCAACATCATTCTGTGGGTTTACATGGCCAAGAGAGGATTTGAACACTGGTCTCCTTAAATGCAGTCTCTATTCTGATTCATGATAGAGCCAAGGTATGGAAAAAGGCTAGACTTTTCTTTTGGAAAGAAAAACTCAGAGATGTTGTGCCAGTTTTGTTCTGTGAAATATAACCTAGAGCACCTGGTATGCATTGGCTGTTTCCCATCCAAGTACTAATCAGAATTCAAGCCTGCTTAGCTTTCAAGATCATATGGGATTTGGTGCTTTTAGGATACTTGGGCCTGATATTTTCCTGCTCTGTGGACTTTTAAAAGGGTCTGTATTCCCATCCCCAGTCTGGAGGAGACACCGCAAGCTATCTATTTTCAACATCCCTTCCTTCCTTCCTTCCTTCCTTCCTTCCTTCCTTCCTTCCTTCCTTCCTTCCTTCCTTTCTTTCTTTCTTTCTTTCCCTCATTGCTTCTTTTTTTTCCTTCCTGAGGAGTTTGTAGTTTTATCCAAGGCCTTCTCAATGGAACAGTAAAGATCAAGGTTTGTGCAAAGCATGGTATTATGTTCTCTGCAGGGAGCCATCACTTTGTTATGTAAAGCTATGCTCTTCATTTTGCAGTGTAAGGTCATTTCTTGCCTGTATGATGAAACACCATCTCTTACCCACAAAGATTTAATTTTAAAGTGCCCACTGCCTCTCTTTGACTGGGGAATAACCCTCCTCAGTTTCGGAGCAGCAATTATGCCAGCCAAAAGGGAACACGAGAGAAAAGAAAAAGAGGATATCAATGATAGTATCATCCAGATGATATCCCTTTCCCCCCTTTCTCTTGCTTTCATTTTTGGTTGGAGTATCTGAAGCTCAGGAACTGAGCTAGACAGCCAGCATGGTGCAATGGTTTCAGCATTGGCCTATGACTGGAGAACAGGATTCAATTCTCCACTCAGCCATAGAAGCCCACTGTGTGACCTTGGATGAGTCACACACTCAGCCCCAGAAAATGTGTGATAGTTTCACTTTAGGATCATCGTAACTCATACTTGAAGGCACACAAAAATAAATCATTGAGCTATTGCTTGCTGTAGAAATGCACATCTCTCCCTGCATGCTCCCTTGTTGTCTGGTTATCCTTTACAGCACTGCTCAGTAAAGAGTTAAATGAACACCACCTTCTCTTTTTGCCAAATTAAGGAGAGAGGTCAATTTGGAAATATTCCTTTTTTAGATTACAACTCCTATGGAGATTACATAACCTGATGGAAGCTGGAACAAATTACAATGTGGCCAAGATGGCAGAAGTTGTTAGTGAGGAAGGACATACAAATTAGGAGAGGCTTGTGCAGTTTGCTTTTGCTTAAGTCTGCAGAGAATGTCAAGATTTTGCCTTTCTCTTCTCTCTCACTGCCGATTTCATGGAGGATGAACTAATTTAGCAGTTTGGATTCAGTCTGCAGGAACTGCAGTAAATATTATGGTAGGCATAGCTGATTTTTTTTTTAGTTTTTTGATGTTGTTTATTCGTTCAGTCGCTTCCGACTCTTTGTGACCTCATGGACCAGCCCATGCCAGAGCTCCCTGTCAGCCAGTCACTACCCCCAGCTCCTTCAAGGTCAAGCCAGTCACTTCAAGGATACCATCCATCCATCCATCTTGCCCTTGGTCGGTGTATCTTCCTTTTTCCTTCCTTTTTCCCCAGCATCATTGTGTTCTGCAAGCTTTTCTGTCTTCACCTCTAATAATCTTCACTTCAGTGTGCAGTTGGGCATTATCTCTTGGAGTATGGGTTTAATCTTCTTTTGGTCCAAAACACTCTCCGAAATTTCCTCCAACTCCACAGTTCAAAAGTGTCTATCTTCCTTCGCTCAGCCTTCTTTGTGGTCCAACTCTCACATCCATAGGTTACAATGGGGAATACAATTGCTTTAATTATGTGGACCTTCGTGGCCAGTGTGATGTCTCTATTCTTCTCTATTTTATCAAGATTGGTCATTGCTCTCCTCCCAAGAAGTAAATGTCTTCTGATTTCTTGGCTGCAGTCTGCGTCTGCAGTAATCTCCGTGCCTAGAAATATAAAGTCTGTCACTGCCTCCACATTTTCTCCCTCTATTAGCTGGACCTTATTATAAGAATTTACCTAAACTGGACATTTATCCATAACTGGGATTAAAGCAATTTGGGATTAAGAACATTTGAATGTGGGGAAAAATGAAAATTTGTAAGTAGTCTTATCCAGGCAGTGAACTTTGAGTTATCAGCTCTTTAAAACCTGCCACTTCATCACATAACTTAAATTCAACTAATTTCTACACTTAAAAACTCGTATTTCACTGGGTTCACTACATTCGTTTTGGTTAAAGTGCAGTTTTTGAGTCTTTTAAATGTTGAGGACAGCATTTTTTCCTAACATATCAGGAAGAGGTGAGGAAATTGATTTTTCTCAAAACTCCGGATGTTTTGCAAAATTTATAATGAAGTAGCACTTATGGCTCTCAGGTTTGGATCACCCAATTTGTGGGAGAAGAAATTGGGGGAGGAGTCAAAATAAACTTTTTTTGGGCAATTTCCTTTTGCTCCCCAAGCAGGAAGATTTGGTTGTAAGCTACCTCATAACACTTCTACTTTGCAAAAAAAATAAAATAGCCTTTTAGAGTACCTTTATTCCTACCATGATTTGTCTGTGTCCTGTGTTGTGAGGGCCAGTGCTGTTGCCCTTCCAAAGGAGTTTCCCTCCCATTCCTTTTCATTCTCTCTCCCTCCCTGCTCTTGGGAATTGTGGGAGTTGAAGTACCAAAAAGTATTAAGAAGGATGGAGGGCGGGGCCAAATGTCTGCAGTGTGGAAACCTCTTCATTGAAAAATACACCAGACAACTGAGTGCACTAAACAGTGTGATTGTAAGGTAGAGAAAAACTCCATTTTATTATGAAATGGAGTTCGACTGAACTCTCTTCTTCTGAACACTTCTGAAACTTCCCAGTGTAATCTGATGAAGTCCTTGGATTTGAATATCTCAGGCCCCTTCCACACAGCTGTATAAACTCAACATTGAACTGGATTATATGGCAGTGTGGACTCAGATAACCCATTTCAAAGCAGATGTCGTGGATTATCTGCCTTAATATTCTGAGTTATATGACTGTATGGAAGTGCCCTCAGTACTCAACAATGCTTGTATGTGAAATTAGGATTGCCAACACTCACTCACTCACTCACACACTTTTTTTCTTGACAATATAAGAGCTTTATCTTTAACAGTTACATAGGAATTAGATAATATGCCATGATCCTCTTCATACTGTGAATGCCTATTGAATTTAATTGGTGTAAATAGGCAGGAATATTGTATGGTTCAGGTTTTTTTTTTAAAGATCCTAAATTAATTTATCTTAAATATGACAGAAAAAAACCTCTCAAATGTGGAGAAAATACCTAAATGATAGATTTTCCCTTCACCATAACAATGTTTGGTAGCTGAAAAGGAGGCAATTAAGGTGCGTTTTTTGTTTCAGATTAATTGGATGTATATATGTACATTATATTACATGTGGACATTCTGTTATAAACAGATTATTTCCTTTCATGGGACAATTGATGAGATACTCTGCTTGTTTCACTGTTGCTCAGATTTTCATTTTTCCTATCTTCCATTCATTTTGTCTTGGTTTTGTACTAGCTCACTGTGTAAGGTTTTTAAAACCAATAGTCTGCACGAAAGGTACATGAATTATAACTCATTTCTCCTAACATCCCCATTTGTGCACACTATCAACTACATTTTCCAAGCAATTATGCGTAATGTAATACATGCTTATGTTCATGTATATATGCACATTCTTTTATATTCACATTATATGTATTTTTACATTGTAAACCGTGCCATGGAATGTGGAAGAGTGCAATAATTTGGAAGCATGTATTGTTTTGGGAGGGAGAATCAAGTAGCAATGCAATCCTTTCTTTTCCCAAATAACAGGTAAGCTCAGCCAGGCAGAATATTCTTGGATATATTTTAAAAGCAAGTGTTTTACCCCAGCCTAGCTGGGACAATAGCAAGATGAAATGTATATTGGCATTTCACTTCCTTTCTCTCTCACACGGCATCTTCTACAAACAACTGTAAAGTCTAAGGGCCAAATTAATCTGTTGACGTCACTGGAGCCGTGCCCGAGGAGGCTGACTATATATTTATCCCCAGGTCACTAATGAGAGATCAATCACACAGGCACTAACCTTGCAGAGGGCTCTGCAGGCGCAGCTCTGGCACAGCAATGGAAAAGAAACAGGAGAGGTTTGGAGTGAAGTTACTTACAGTGCTGCTGAACTCTATTTAATTCGGGTGATTATAATCAGAGGAGAAAGTCCTATAATTTCAGCAATTATGTACTCCATGTTTCTTTTCAGGCTTCCTCTTTTCTTCACCATCTTGTTTTTTGCCTTGGAAAGAAGTCAGGTCATTGAGTCTTTTTCCTCCCATCACAGATGCTCAGTGCAAAAAACCCCCCACAGAGTGTCAAAGGGGATCACGTGCTTCTTCTGAGTGTGGATTCCTTCCTTGCGCCTGCAAGTCATTTCTGACTTGCAGTGAAAACCAGCATGTGTCCACACTGTAATATGTGGACACATGCTGGTTTTCACTGCATGTGATAGCAGCTTGACACACTTTAACTGCCATGGCTCCATCCTGTGCTATCCTGTGATTTGTAGTTTATTGTGGTACCAAAGCTCTCTGACAGAGAAGGCTACATATTCACAAAACTACAAATTCTAGGATTCTGCAGCATATATCCTCAGAGGAACCTATCACAGGTTTTCTTGGCAACATTTATTCTGAGAGGGCTTACCTTTATGAGAGCGTGACTTGCTCAAAGCACCCAGTGGATCCCATTGTTAAGTGGAGATTTGAACCCTGGTTTCCTAGGACATTCCAACACAAAAACCACTATAGCTTTCTGACTTTTTATTTATTTATTTATTTACAGTATTTATATTCCGCCCTTCTCACCCCGAAGGGGACTCAGGGCAGATCACATTACACATATAAGGCAAACATTCAATGCCTTAACATAGAACAAAGACAAGACAAACACAGGGCTCCGAGCTGGCCTCGAACTCATGACCTCTTGGTCAGAGTGATTTGTTGCAGCTGGTTGCTCAACAGCCTGCGCCACAGCCCGACTTTTTGGATTCATTCCTTATTATCATTGAAAGTACTCCATTTTAATGCAAGGATGGATTCAATTTTGGAGAACTTCTCACTGCATTGCAGTGGTGGGCAAGCATAAGCAAAGTGTAGGACCAAATACTGTAAATAAACCTTAGGAGAGATGCTTCAATTTTTAATATATATATATATATATATATATATATATATATATATATATATATAATATCTATCCAAATGATGGTGCCATGGGGAAGAGAACGTAGCCAGTGGGGAATGTTGGGAGAGATGAACAGTTTCTTTATGGCGATGACCCTCCAATATTTGACAGATGAAAACTGGGACATGTTTGGCCAAGCAGCATCAGAATATGGTCCTGATGGTAAAAATTACTAATGAGAATGAACAAACAATTCAAGAGAGACTGCAACCGTTAGTTTTTGTCTCAGTCTACAGGGAAATACAAGTTTATTCCCTGCTCCACTGAGTTAATTGAATATAAGCCACCTTTCCACACTGAACTCTGTTTGTAGCAATTGACAAAATCTGAGGATGAAGTGGGAATATGGTACAAAGAGAGAGAAAGTGGGACATTTTAAGCCCAACTGATAAAAGAGTGGATAATAGGACTTCCAGAATAGCCTGGAGTACCCAGTGCCAGATTTAGGACAAATGAGGCACTGTGCTAGTTATGAGGCCCCTTCCTTGATCCCTACACTGCCTGCTTTGTGGTACACTCCCATAGACTATCCTCTCTATCATTATGTCTGTAATCACTCTGAAACAAAACGCCTTCAAATTTAGTATTGCACCACATAAGCAAAATGCATAATAATTTTTTGGGGGTGGGGGCAGGAAGACGCCCCAGCCCCCAGCCATCAGGCCCTGTGCTTAAGCACCCCTAAGCACAACGATAAATCTAGCACTTGGGATACCATTTTGCATGCCGGTCATAAGTTAGCCACTGCTAAACTATAGAGGTAGCTCTGAGAGGAGTGGCTGCTTGTTTTATCTCTTTAGACACTAGTTTCATGCATTTGTATGGAATCACTATCTGTTTCTATTGGTCCCATTCGTATGGCTACATTTCCGTCCGCTGCTTCTGGAAATGGGCGCCTATACGAATGAGCTTTTCCACCCAAGATCTGAAAAAACCTGTAGGCCTTGCCAGCCAGGGCCTACACCTGAGCTGAGTGCTTGATGCTCTGCTGTAGGCCCTGCAAGCCAGCCAGGGTGTATAGCCAAGTGCCGAAAATCAGCCGACCAAATGACTACCATTCCCCCTTTTTTTATGTTACACTGCTCCTTTTGCTCCAGAGGGGGTTGTACCATTACATGTCATCCTAATGGACGGAACAGTACAAAAACATGAAAGGAATAGATGAAACAGTATTCAGGCTCAACTCTATTGGACACTGCTCTATAGAGCCCCGCTGAAGATGCTTGATCAGGAAGGAAAGGAGGAATATGGAAAAAATATTTCAGACAAGGAAAACAATTCACATTGTGAACTTTTAAAAAAATTACGTAGAAATGATAAAAATTCATTAAAGTTTAGGTGTGATAGTGACGTTGTACAGTTGGTGCTGTTCTTGCTTGTTGAATTTCTGCACACCTCCAACCACTAGAGTAGTTACTGCAAGAGTCCTTGAAACTGGAGAACTGAAGAACCTCCTAGAGGAATTTTTCTCATTTTATTAATATTCTTTCAACATTGCTTTAGATTCCAAAGGTGTTTGCCTGTTGCAGACAAACCAAAATTGGCTCTCATTGATATCTCAGAGGCAATTCAGTCATAATTCATGAAAGTACAAAGAAAAATGTTATTCTAATGGCGGTCCCAAATAAAGCTTTTCTTTGTGATGGTCGTTCCTGTTGGTGTGCTCAGTTTTATTCTGTTTGTTACATTCCTCTCACCTACTCAATTGTATCCTCACTGTAATTTCAAACTTTCAATTTTGTTCTATCCTGGCTATGATGGAATTTGTTAATTTCTGAGTTTCAAGAAGAAGAGCCACCAAAGTGAAACCCATAATGCCTACTAAATATTGTATTTTGGGACAGAGAAGTGCTAATTGGGATTAATTCTACTAGATCACTAGATCCCTTTTTGATCTTGGAAGCTCACCAAGGCCAGCCCTCATACTGTAGGTTATATTTCGAAGGATGGAAATGGCAAACCACATCTGAGTATGCCTTCCCTAAGAAAACCCTATGAAATTCATGGGGTTACAATATGTCAACAGGCAACTGGAAGGCACATACAAATAAACAGGAATTTTACATCTTCAGGCAAACATTGAATTCTGCCTGCCACCTCCATTATCTGGCCCCAGAAGAAAAAAAAATTGAAAACTTCAGAGGGAGGACAAAATCACTGAAAATTTCCCCAGTGAAAGAATATTCCAAAGTTAGAGGAAACTGTTTGACATGCATTATGTTCTAATTTTCTTCTCTGCTTATTATACTATTCAAGGGAAGTGCAATTGGTCAATATGAGAGAGGGACAGTTTGCTATTTCTCAAGGACACAAAATAATTTACTGCTCCTCCAGCTGATCATTAGAGCCCACCAAGCCAGCATCCTTGACCATTAAGGTGTGCAAAAGCCTACAGAGAGAGTCATCTCCATACTTTGCACAGCCATAATCCATATATCATCACTCCACCCTTACTCTGAGCCCTTGAAATACAGCCAGAAAGAGCTATAAATCATTCAACGACTCTCTCATCCTGCTCTGTGAATATATGGTTAAAGAGGTGTGGTTCTTGCCATCCTGGAGAACTATTTATACCATGGCAAGGGAGAAAACATATATCTTTTTTTATAGCCGACTTGTACATGGAAACCGACATGGTATTGTCTAAGAACTTGCAGTTCTTAAATCTGTCCTGGAAGTTAGTTACTTGTAGATACTGTGTTGTGTCATAGTGTTTTGATTTACTTGTACTGATGGGACCACTTTGAAAAATGAGCCAGTAATCTTTCTCTCCACCTCCTTGATTGGAAATGGTTTTCTGTGGGAAAAGCCAATTAACTTAACCTCTGCAGAGGAGAGAATAGAAGGATGGATAGTGATTTGACAGGCTATTTGAAAGCACATATACACAAGCAATCAGATGTTTCTGCTGGACCTATCTATGTATAACTATTATTTAAATCCTAGTTAAGACCGTGACAATGGCTCCTGGAGAACTTTGGGGACATTTTGGTGCTATTTTTTTGATGCCCTGGGGGTTGACCAAAATAAATCTGAGACACAGAGGATGCATTTGGCCCACCTCTGCTCTAGAAGGCAACTCAAGTCTTCAAGATAAGTGGTTTCTCACGATTGTTCCAATGAGAGGATAAACTTGCTTGAACAGTTCCCCTGAAAGGGATTAAGGTTGAGGGATGTTTGTGAGACATACTTAAATAAATGCTATACTTCTTGTTCTGTTGAAGTGGACTCTAGTAAAGTGCTCCTCAAGGTTTCTGAAGTATAGGGCTAGCCATTTTACACACACACACGCAGCAATATTCCGGGGACTAATACCATATTTGTTGCATAGTGTTATTATGGGTTTCTTTCTTTTCTAAAAACCTGCTATGGACAGACGTTGAATGGCCTGTGGTCTGAGGCTGGTCCATGGATTACCACTAGTACAGAACAGCTTATACTGCAATGCAATAGATATAGAGAAAGAGAGTCTTCAGGCTGTTTCCTTTCCCTTATTACGCTATTAGTCACTTTGGGATATTGTATAAGAAAGATGGAATTTAAATTATAAAAATCCATAAAATAAGAACAGAGAGCCTGAAGGCTCAGTGCACTGAACAAAATGGGGAAACTGCTGTTTAGAAACCTCTCTCTCATCTTCAGATATAAAGCAAATGTGTGAATAGTAAGGACCTAAATGATATTTGCCTACAATATAGTTGTACTCTGGATTTTTGAAATTCTGTAAAATTTCATTTACAAAGGATACAACAAATGCCTTCTCTTGATGGATCTTGGCAATATGCGGACAGAGCAGCCCACATTCTTGGTTTATTGTTTTGAAGCAGGAGTAGGCAAACCACTGCCAATGGGTTGGACGTGCCACCAGGATCATTTTGGGGGCCCAAAACCCCCATGGTTAAAAAAATTATGTCCAACTTTCCCTGAAATTTTCTGTAGTGAGTTTGGGTGAAGTAAAGGGTATTTCCACAATTTTGGAACCTCTCTTGGTAGGCCAAAATGAATATTTGTAGGATTTTTTTCTCCAGAAGAATTTCACAAAATACTCTCTAGTCTTCCACAACTGCTCACCTCAGGTTTAAAGCAATGCCTTAAATTATGGCAAGTATGCAAATGGGATTTTTTTAGAGCCCTCTTGATATAGTGGTTTGAGCTTTTGACTTGGACTTCAATAGACCAGGGCTCAAATTTCTACTTGCTTATGGAAACCCACTTGTTGACCTCATGCAAATCACACTGTCTCATCTAAGATAAATTTGCTCTAGAGTTAGTCTAGGTAAGAAACAATTTGAGGGCACATAACAACACAACTGAAAATGGTAAATATTTTCAGAGCCTTTTTGGAGTTTTAAATTAATGGGAAGTCCAAATTAATTTCAGATCATTATAGAATAAACTCTTAGGGCTATAAGCCTCAGAGTCTAGACCTTCTTCTCTGGTTCTCAGGGTGAGGAGGAGGAATTTCAGGGCAAAAACATTGCATTGTTGTGGAAATGTGGATGATGTTTAGTGATATCATTAGGGATCGCCTCTTTGTAACATTCCCTGAGATAGTCCAAAATGGTCATTCATTTGGTTCAGCTTAAGGCCTCAGAACCTCAGGCCCTTGGGTAATTGTGACCTTGCAACCATGTTGACCATTCCAGATATCCATTATCACTGATGCAGTGTGCCCCGGTGGCATTTATTTGAAGTTTCCAAAGGGCCGCTGAGCTGGCATATGTAAAGCACATTAAAGCAATTCAGTGGCAAGATTAATACAGTCAGCCTTCCATATCTGTAGGGAATTGCTTCCAGGGGATGTTCAAGTCCCTTATATAAAATGCCGAGGACTGAAGACTGCATGTCAGCAAGTTGCAAAAACAAACTGGCAATCACTCTGGCAACTATGGACCAACAAAATAGGCTCAAACTGGATTCTGTATCAGCGAGATGCAAACAACTCCCTGCCAATCATTCCAGCAACCACAACGTTGGCTCCTCCGCCAATCTGTGTAATTTTCAAATATATTTGATCTGTGGTTTATTGAATCTGCAGATGCTGAATCTGCAACTACGGGGTTTAATTAGATAAAGATGGAAGATCTGTTTTTACAAAATTTTCTGTAGAACAAGACTAATCTAAGCAACAGCTTGTGGAAGGGAGGGAGACCTCTTTGGGGGTCTATGAACCAGATCTCAATTTTACTGTTATTGATTTAGATTTGTATTTGCAATGCCACCTTGGCTCTGATTTTATTATGGAATGTGTGGTAAGCTAAAATGAAATAAAAAATAAGCACTTGCTTCAGGAAAATTATTCCAGAAGGGATGCTGTCTTTCCATCTGCTCTCTCAGTGCCAATCCCACTACATTGCGTGTGGGAAAATCCTATGAGCAATGCTACCCAAGTTAGGTCAGGCTTCTTTTGCCAGAGAGATCACTGGAGACTTGAGGCATTTTGTAATATCTGCTTTACTGTCAGGCATACAAGCAGAGCCTATGTGGAGAAAGCTGCACAAATCCTCTGCCGACATCAGATCCACAGAGAAAACCATGCTTCCAGACTTCACTGTCAACTCCTTGAATCTGTGTATCTCAGGGTCAAGCTACATTTCACACTTAATGCAGAGCATGAAGCTTTACCTTTGGATTTTTTTGGTTGTAAATCACTAGAAAAAAAACTAGCCAGTTTTCTACTAATTAGAATAGTCCTTATGCTGTGATGGCTGAAAGGCTTCGAGCAATATTGTGAAGGTGTTAAAGTTAATCCAATTTAACTTATATATCCCTATATAGACAGGGTACGTGTATGAATTAATACAGCATAGTGTTTAAATAATATGTGATGGCAGATGTTTTCAAAACCATTAAATAGACAATTATAATGGCAGAAAAGGTTTAATATACATGTAAAACATCCGTAAGATAAAAGTACACCACACCCTATTAAAAATGAATCATCTACTACACTCAGCTAGAGACTGAATACCAATTGAAATAAAAAGGTCTTTACCTGCTGCGGAAAAGAGATTGTGTACATTCTTGCCATCATGTATAAGTGAAACCATGGACTGTTGGATCCATAGGGATACACCGTTTCTTGATAAGAAGCATTTTGCAATTGCTGTTGATTTCTGGCAGTTTTACCTTAATGTCATGGGAACGCATCCCTGAGTGGATAAAGATCGCACTTGGTCCAAAATTCATTACAATGGGCCTTTTGTATCCCCTGGGGTTTGATTCCAGGATCCCTTGTAGATACCAAAACCCATGGATGCTCAAGTCCTATTATATAAAGCAGCATAGTAAAATGGAATCCTTTATATAAAAGGGAAAAATCAAGGCTAGCTTTTTGGAATTTTGTATGCAAAAAATGAACATTTTCATGCAGTGAATGGTTGAATTTATGGATATAGAATCCATGGATATGAAAAGTTGACTGTAGCCCAGGCATTGGCAAACGTGGGCCCTCCAGGTGTTTTGGACTTCAACTCCCACAATTCCTAACAGCTTCAGGCCTTTGCCTTTTCCCCCTCAGTCGCTTAAGCTGTTAGGAATTGTGGGAGTTGAAGTCCAAAACACCTGGAGGGTCCAAGTTTGCCTGTGCCTGCTGTAAACAAAAGCTGTAATCTGGATAACCAAAGCCAAAAAAGTAAGGCAAGAGTAAACATAGCTAGACTGGAAGTCAAGAACCTCAAGCAGTAATGAAGGCAGAGACCATTGCTCATGCAACAAACTGAAAAGAGATATACATGTTGCCCAACATTTTTGTTCAGAAGATGTTGACTCCTACCATTCAATTCCTTCTCTTTTCACCAGACTTTAAAGGATGGAGGTTATCTCTTCAGCATCCATCAAGTCATGATGAGGTGAAAGTCCCTCAATTGCTACTATCATTTCAGATTCAAGGAACTAGCTTTCCTCTGGAGCAAGAAATGGCCTCTACATAAGACCCTTCTTATGCCAGAGGTTGAGTTACAACAAGAAAGGCCAAATCTCCTACATGCTGTGAATCTTCCTGGTCACCCCACATCTATAATGGGAAGGCCATGCTATCTCCAGCACCCATCCACACTTGAGCCAGTAAATCTGCCTCGTCCTGAACCAGTTAACTAAATTCTGGGTGGCCATTATTCCTAACACTGGGATGATGAAAAACAACAGAGAATGTTGTGGCACCTTAAAATTAACAGATGTATTATGGCAGGGAAGCACACAGATTCATAAACATGTTTGCCAATAGGGTGCCACAACTCCTCACTGTGTTTGCTGCAATCAGCTCTCTGGAAATGATTATGATTATTCTCCTTTTTTTATTCTTATTTTAATGAGTTTCAAGCATCATTGCCATTTTTTGTACAAGAGATGTTGATGGATGTTTTTGAAATGTACAACCACTGACAAAATAATTCAGTGGTCTAGTAATTCCTCCTAATACTATTAATGCTGCTGTTGCAACTTTTAATGAGAAATCATCCTTAAAGAAATCATCCTGGATAGGTTACATGGTCAAGGAAACCCTTTAGCTATATAGTTTTCTGGAAGGAATCACACTGTGATTTGGTGGCAACAATACTCAGATGTGGAGGTGATGAATCATAGAATAGTAGAGTTGGAAGAGACCTCATGGGCCGTCCAGTCCAACCCCCTGCCAAGAAGCAGGAAAATCGCATTCAAAGCACCCCTGACAGATGGCCATCCAGCCTCTGCTTAAAAGCCTCCAAAAAAGGAGCCTACATCACGCTCTGGGGCAGAGAGTTCCACTGCTGAACAGCTCTCACAGTGAGGAAGTTCTTCCTAATGTTCCTGTAGTTTGAAGCCATTGTCCCTTATCCTATTCTTCAGGGCAGCAGAAAACCAAGTTGCTCCCTCCTCCCTATGACTTCCCCTCACATATTTATACATGGCCATCATGTCTTCTCTCAGCCTTCTCTTCTGCAGGCTAATCAGGCCCAGCTCTTTAAGCTGCTCCTCAAAAAAAGTATGGGAAAACATACTTCTGTGTGTGTGTGTGTGTGTGTATGTGTGTGTGTATGTGTGTGTGTTGGGAGGAGCAATACCAAGTGGAATATGCTCCCTGCTGCCCCCAAAATGTGCTATGATACAAGGGGGAGAATGAATGGGAAGGTAATTGTATTTTTCTTCCAATACTCTCCTCCCCAAACCCCAGGCGTAACTTTGACCCCTTGCCGAATCCTCCACATTCAGGCCTGAGAAAGAGAATTGCAACAAGAAGCGGGCTGGATGTTCGCTGTTGTTGCTAAGGAAACCGGAGAGGAAAATGGAGGGCGAGGACAAATTGTGAATAAAAATCAGCCGCTCTTCTCTTCCTCCCTCCTCCCTCCTGCATTTTATTTGCCTTTGTGTATATGTGTGTGCACACTTTTCAAGGACCAAACGTATGATGCATTCAGTACATTTCTGGGGGGAAACCCCATGATAGCAACACAGCCTTCTTTGTTGTTTGGTGATCTCTTCCTCTCCCTCCTCTCCTCATGCTCCAGTTCCTTTACAATCAAATTAGATACATTTGTCCCACTTTGGGTCAAGGGGAAAATCCGACCACGTTGCACTGTACATTCCTCTCTTGCTACTTGGCATCTTGCTTCCCCTCTGGGGTTTTGAGGGAGTTTAATCTTTTTCAATTTGGACTCTTGCTTTTGCCCATCCAACTTGACCAGCAGAGATAAGGTGCATAATTAATTTTGCCCTCACCTGGCTTCTATTTGGAGAAGACGTATGGAGAATAAAAACACACTGATGCAAGTACAGTATTTCACCGGCTCCCTTCCAGTTCTCCCTCCAGCCACTTCCACTAGAGCCGCAATCTTGCATTTTTGCAAAGGCACTGCAAAAATCAAGCTAAAAACCCTTTTCGGGATATTTATACAATTTTCCCTGTCTCACCATCTGAAGATAAAGAAAGGGAACTCATATTCTCCATTGTTTCATACATAAGAATGGGGAACATCTTTTTAGTGCACTTGTGGAGTTTATGAGTAGATTGTGGAATAAGACAACTGCCACAATCTCTTCTCTCTCAACATTCATGAATTTTGTGTTCTTAGAAGAGAGGAAAAGCGCTAATGTTGGTGGGTCTTTTCTTCCACTACGTATGCTCTTTGAAATTCATTGGCTTTAGGAGCAGATGCTTTCAGGTCACTTGTTGACTTACGATGACCCCAAATTCAAGGGTTTTCATAGGCAAGGAATATTCAGAGGTAGTTTTGCCAGTTCTTTCCTCTGAAATATAGCCCATAGCACTTGGTATTCATTGACGGTCTCCCATTCAAGTAGACGTCAGGATTTCCCCTGCTTAGCTTCCAAGGTCTGATAGGATCTGGTTTCTTTATGGTATTTAGGCCCATGAGTAAATGTACCGATCATGATATTGAATCTAGACCACAATAATTTGAAAATCCTGCCTGGCAAGGAATGCTGGCAATTAATTCAGTTCCCAGATTAGAATTAACTTAACAAAAGCAGTTGAAGACATAAGACAGAGGCAGATTTATTCATGCAAGGTCATAGGAGGGAGACCTGTGGGCTCACATCCAAGATACAAGTCTGTCCACATGTGCTCCTGCAAGGAGCTAAATAGAGTCTGTTTCATTGTTGCAGTTTGAATCCTCCCTCCCTCGCTTAGGATTGGCTGAACCTTCAATGGTGTGGCTAGAAATCTCCTCCCAGCCAGGCTGGGGCTAGGCTCAGGTGGGGAAGAGTCCAGAAGGAAAGTTGGCATGTACCCAGTAGGGGATGATGGGATCATGAACTCTAGGACCAGGAGAACAATGGAGGGTGTGATCAGGAGGAGGCATGACTTGACAAGCCAGTTTTGAGAGTATATGAATGCCTCTCGCCCCTGGTATTGTGGTTCCTTTGTTTGTCATTGTGTGGGACAGGTTCACAATAGCAGGGTCATTTAACATGAATTTCAGTACCTTTGCCACATGTTCATTTCTGAGGTATATATATATATCCCCTTACAAAGATTTTACATGGGAAAGGGATCCTTGCTGCGGTTACTCCTTTTGCAAGGTGGCCAAGACTTGCCCCCCCCTTTTATACAATTTCAGCTTGATGCCCTTTAGCAAACTTTGTCATTGTCTGGGACTGGTTCGCAATAGCAAGGTCATTTAACATGAATTTCAGTACCTTTGCCACATGTTCATTTCTGATATATATACTAGCTGTGCCCGGCTACGCGTTGCTGTGGCGAAGTATGGTGGTATGGGAAATAAAAGTATTGAGGAATTGGTGGTAGTTAAGGTAAAGGGTAAAGGTTTCACCTTACATTAAGTCCATTATAAATGGGTTATATAGCTGTGTGGAAGGGCCTTGAGTCTACTCTGCCATATAATCCAGTTGAAATCAGATAATCTGTATTTTATACGCAGTGTGCAAGAGGCCTAAGTGAGGCCTAACTTTGCCTGTCCCCTGGGCTGAGTGGGTTGCTAGGAGACCAAGTGGGCGGAGCTTAGCCTTCTAACTGGCAGCAATTGGATAAAAACAATTATTCCTCTCCCTCTAATTAGGACTTTATTTTTATTTTCTTTTTGTTGTATGAACGTATAGGCATGGATGACGGGTTGTGCTGCCAAGTTTAGTGTTTCTGGGATGTGTAGTTTTGTTGTTTTGTCCTAGGCCGAAATTTCATTACCTATATATATATATATATATATATATATTTATACATACACACACACACACACACACATATATACATATATACATATACACATACACCCTTACACAGATTTATCATGCTGCTGTTACTCCTTTTGCAAGGGGGCCAAGACTTGCCCCCTTTTATACAATTTCAGCTTGATGCCCTTTAGCAAACTACAGATCCTTTATTATTGGGGGGGGGGGGTAGTGGTGTTTGATAACAATCACAGTAAGCTTCCCTTTGTTTTTAAATACATACTTCACATTTTGGTCCTTTGGGGAATTACATTTTTTTAAAAAAATCAGAATATTTAAGTAGGGTTACCATATATCCTCCTTTTCCCAGACGTGCCCAGTCTTTTCAGCCAAAATTTCTGTTTGGGTGGATTTTTAAAATGTGTGTCAATTTTCAAAATGTCTGCTGCAGCTTTGCCTCCTGCCTACCACCCTCTCCTTCCCCTCACCTTCTTGCCGGTGCCATTGAGGCTTGTGGAGGTTGAAGGGAGCGTGGCAGAGAGGGAACGAGAGGGAGCGATTTGTGGGTGAAGTGAGGCAGACTCGGATGGAGAGGGGAAGGAGAGCTACCAGAGCAAGGTGACTGCGGGAGCCTCCAGCCACATGAGCGCGATGGAGCAGGACAGCTTGGTGAAGCAAGCAAGGCAGCTGTCAGAAAAGGCAAGGAAGGGGAAAGAGAAGGCACAATTGTTGTTCAAATACAATGAAGGTTAGGAATATTTCTAGTAGCAATTAACACTATTTAGCTGGGATATTTAAAGTAGGTTTTGTCATAGAAATCAATGGTTTGAAGTGGCCGGTGGGTAATTGTGTCTTTTTTGCCTTTCAAAATATGGTAGCCCTGTATTTACGAAACCCTTTGGTTTGCAGTAGCTGACATATACGTATGGAATATCTGCAAAACAAAGCAGGCTGATACACCAGCATTAAGGAAATGGAACATATTTCCTCCTACATTTCAGTGGCAGGCTGCCCTTAAAAGCAGGGAAGCATGCCCATTGGAAAAAATGGAAGATTGGGCTCAGCATAAATTCCCAACAAGGGCAAAAATTCCAGTTCAACCATTTGTTCTCAAATCTCATCTCCCCCTCCCCACCCCTTCTCTTTCTTTAACGCACAAAAGCATTCTCGGTGTGTTAATTTGCTTCCTTCTGTGAAAGACTGCTCCCAGTTGGTCTTTAATCTTTGAATTCCAGCTCGGGGGTGGAAGGGGTAGACTGACTCAGTATGGTGGGTTGTGATTAGATGCATCCCAAAAACTAAGGTTAGTAATTATCTCATTAATATGCAGCCTCATCTTAGGACGCATTTGTAATCAGGGCTTCCAGCCTCCCAGGTGCTGTTCCTTCCGCAGCTAAGAGCTGCAGTTGCTGCTTAGTGCTGTGTTTGGCAGTGTTGGGCTTTAAGCAGATTTGTTTCCAGCCTTTTCCAGTGACACTCTTGCAGAAAACCTGTTTTCCTCTCAATTTATGTTCTTGTACCGGCAAGACCTCTTAATGAGAGCATTATCAACTGATCAGAAGAAGAACTGCCTTAGCTTGATATTACGTTTCTACAGTAGCTTGAGCCACTGCAGCGAAATGGTGAGGCTTTTCACAGTTTAGAGGCAAATGTTATCACTTCTGAATGTCTTACAGACCAAGCCTTTTTAAGCACCCAGCTACACAGAGCAATTGAAAAGCTGGCAACCCCACTTAAGCACTGGCTTTCAAAGTGAAATAAGAAAGCAAAGTTTCAAAGTTAGGGCATTATTTTCTTATGCCCAGTCTGTTTCTGAATTTAAAATTATTTCCCCAGGGGCTCCTTAACAAATACACAAAAATCCAGGTATAAAGATAAATGACAGGCACATTTAAAAGTATAACAATTTTATTTTTCAATTTAACAATTTCCAATAAGCCTTTATTGGCTTATTTTTCATTCCATATTTTTTGAGAAATCTTGGCTACTTTAGGAAATAATAAAGACAGGCAAATCAGCTATGCAGAAGATATTTCTCTTGTCTTCATCAAAGAAGACTGTGAAAACGGCAGCATAATCGTTAAGCATGAAACGTGATTCTTATTTAACATTATACATGGAGTTGAAACACAGTCATTGTTTTGCCAGAAAGAAAAAAGGTGGTGGCACTATGGTGGAGTTAGGAATAAGATAAGAAAAGCACACTTTCGAGGTAAGGATTATTGGCTAATCCATTTTAGGCCTCTCCTGAGCAATGGCTAGTAATTAATCACAGCTGTTGTTTCAGTAATCTGATGGGATTCACAATCTGCCAGCAGCTATCTAGGGAATCTAGAGCAGAAAGAACAATGCCACCAGTCAGTGTGAGCAGAACAAAAGCCCGGTGAACAAGGAGAAATGCAATCCACATTTGGAGGTGAACACTAAGCAGAGCTTAGAAGCAACTGGTTGCAAATTAATAGTTATTTACAATTAATTTCATGGTTCCCCTGTCATGAAGATTTAAATACATAATGTTGCAGTTATGACTGAGCAAGGAATAATTTCCATCTATCCACTTGCAATATGATTTTCTTATTTTCCTGTTGATTTCTACTTCACCTTTATTGTATTTTCTCATGAGTGACATTTTCTCAGGATGTTTTTAATGAACAGCAGTTTCAATTTAGCCTTTGAAACTTTTCTAGAGCATTCAGGCTTGATTTGGTCTAAGACCCATTCATTACAGTTTTTGGTAGTCTGTGATAGCGGTAGAACTTTTTCCAGGACATTTAACATTTCATCCTGTTGGTTTTTTTCACCAGCTTTTACAACATATTTCCCCTTTATCTAGAGCAGAATCTAGAAGGAAACATGTGGCCCTCCAGATGGTGTCGAACTGCAACTCCCATATTCTCACTATAGGCTAGCCACTGCTAAGGAATGCTGGAAATTTTGATCCAACAACCTTTAGAATAGTATGCGAGTCATACCATTGACCTAGAGTTGTTGATCAAGCTGAGCATGTCCATATTTCTCTTTGAACTTCCAGTCAAACCTTTGGAATACCTGTGTTTTCCAAAGAAAGTGAAACTTTGTTATATCAGCTAAATGTCAGACCAAACGTTATGTTTCAGAAGAAAGAAATCAGTGGTTTCACTCCACTGTTCCCTGTGTGGAATCTAATCAGAGTGGTGGCTAAATCTTATTTCAGCACTTGGGACAGCTACCTCCATTACATTGAAAGACTGCTGTGTAGAGGCTGTGAAGCTTGGCTGTATCCACCTCACCATTCTTCTCTGCAGTTCACTACAGACATCTGCTCTGAAGTAGCTGCCTCATAGTAAAGCTGACCCCAGAAAAGTTAAAGTGATGGCCCCATTCAGAACTTCAGGTCAAGGCTGCTCTTCCAAAATAAGTCTACCAGGCACTAGGAACTCAATCGAGTTACACCATTTGACTTTTCCCCCTCAAATTCCATGTACTCTATCTAAGAAAAAGGCCTGTAAAAAGACCAATAAATCTTGAATCACAAGAGGTGTTACTTTGCAGATACTGTTGGAGTTTAAATTTTACTGTCCTTTGTCTCAAATGGGTGCTTTGTCTCAGTCCCAACCTCTGCCTGCATTGAGATCCCAGCAGACCAACTGAACTACAACTGAAACAATATCTGACATGAAATGTAAGCCTGTGACTATAACACTATAACTTTACTTTTCTTATCCTATATAATTTGTTTGAGAAGGAAGCTAGTGGAACTCTGAAAGCTTGCATGAAGTGTTTTGTGCATTGTCATTGACTGATAAAGGCATTTGCTCTTTTATTAATTTTCTTTATTTAGTCTTTCTCAAACTAGTCCTTGGAAGCCCATTATAAGAGGCGCCTCCCATTATATCTGCCTGTAGTGACATGGCATGGGCTTTTCTCATGGCAAATGGTCAACTAATGTAGGAATGGTATTTAAATGTTATAACTATAGGTCAGCATTGGTTTTCAGGGATGGCTATATTACACAGATCGAACCTTTTAGCTATACCTGAACTGCAACAGAAGTTTCATTATAAGAATTTTTGGTGGCAAATGTCTATGGATTAGTTCTGACATACCATCATAAGTTCTAGGGAGGGAGGAATCTCCCACGCAACCCCCTCCTATCTCCTTATTACAAAGTGCATTTGCATATATGTTTGAAAGAAGCGACCTTTCTCTCATGTTTGCCTCTCTGCGGAGTCTTAGTCACCAGTACCTGCAGTCACGATCCTCCAACAAGCCATAAGGTCAAAAACAAAGGACAGGTCTCATCCAGATACAGAGCACACCCCACAACTGGTATTGTCCTAAAGGAAGCTGTCAACACTCACTTGTTGACATGGTCTTCAGACTGTAATTGAAATACACTAATACTTGCATATATGTGTGTACATTATACATTTTTTAAAGGTAAGAACAGAAATTTCAGAGAGGCATAGAATTAGAATGGGTTGCCTTTAAAGAGACTCTCTTTAAAAGTTTACCAAAAGGAACTGCTGCATCTTTTATTTTAAGCAAAGACAAAACATTTACACACCAGCAAAATAAAAAGAGCAATTAACCTCCCTGCCCTCTCCTTTCCTGCCTCCCCTTTTCTGTTCAGGTTGATCAATAAGCCTCTCCAATGAAATAAGCAGTTTTCTTTTCCTATGAATCACAGCTGTACTTTCCCTATCTTGCCTCATCCATTTCTCTGAAGTAAAAGTCTTTTAATAGCTTGAAGAAGGGTCTTTTGATAACTGTTTCTTCATCTGTAATAAAACAAACAATGGCCAAGAAGAGAGATTGATGACTGATGTGATAATTCAATTCTGGGCTTTTGATGATCTATTAAATTACTCACTGATGCCTCCAGATGCACCTCTAACTAGTAAGGGACTTTGCAGCCCTGAGCAATCATTCTTTCCATTAGCCTATAAATAACCCATACAGTTGGAGGTCAGTTTATTGGTTTGCCGACTGGTCAGAAAGAAAATATCCTCTCTGGTTTTTGCTTATATCCTTAACATTAATTGTTTATGTAGAAATTGGGAAGTGGAAGTTTTCAAAGCACAGAGATACATGTTTTAATTTCTAATTCCTGCTCAACAAGTATTAAAGGTATAAAAGCTGGAAACAAAAGTTGGCAAACCTATCAACTTGACAGATGAATGGTTCTGTCTCCATGGTAGAAGTCTATCCTATTTCCATCATTAATTGTAAAATGAAAGATATTTTAACGTGATGTAAATATATCCCTAGAGCCAATCCCCCATTACATGTTTCCAAATTATATTCTCCCAAAATTGTTGTAGTTTATTCATTCAGTTGCTTCCAACTCTTCGTGACCTCATGGACTAACCCATGCCAGAGCTCCCTGTCAGCTGTGGCCATCCCCAGCTCCTTCAAGGTCAAGCCAGTTACTTCAAGGATAACATCCATCCATCTTGCCCTTTCTTGGCCCCTCTTCCTTTTTCCTTCCATTTTCCTCAGCATCATGATCTTCTCCAAGCTTTCCTGTCTTCTCAGTATGTGGTCGAAATACTTCATCTTTGCCTCTAATATCCTTCCCTCCAGTGAGCAGTCTGCCATTATTTCCTGAAGTATGGACTGGTTGGATCTTCTTGCGGTCTAAGTCACTCATCGAATTTTCCTCCAACACCACACTTCCTTCACTCAGTCTTCCTTATGGTCCAGCTCTCACATCCATGAGTTACCACGGGGAATACCATTGCTTTAACTATGTGGACCTTCTCCCAAAATATCAATCCTGAATTTGCAATTAAGGTCCTCAAAGGATTTCAAGGAGTGTGGAGCAAACTTAAAGCCTTTGGTTTCAGGATAAGGCCTATAGACCAAGCTAAAATTCCCATCAAAGTCTTGTCTGAACAAACCCTTAAGGTTAGTTTTCCATGGAACCCTGTTACATTGTCAAGGATTCCAGAGTAAGCTGTTTATCAAGGAGTCTTATCCTCTCATGTTCAAATCAACTGAATTTCTCCAGAACAAATTTGGAAAGACTCTCTATTAAGTCAGCTACCATGAATGAATCAGTCAGCAGAATGAGATTGGCAGAGTGTCAGTCAAGCCAAGATCAGAACTTATTGGACAGATCCTATGGAGAAGCAGATAGCATCTCAAGTTTTATCTGGAAAGGCAAGAAAGAGATCCGGAAAACAGAGACGAGTCTAGTAATTGGTTTTGGTGCTCTGTTTGATAAAGCTCTCACCAATTACTCAGAGTGAAGAAATCCAAAAAGCTTGATAACAAGGAATGTCATGTTATTGGTGCTGGTGCAAAGAGCTCATGGACTCACTCAAAAGCAGAGCTGTGAAACACAGTGTATGAGAAAAAATACAGCCTCAGCACCTTAGATTTTTTCCCACCAACAAATATGTTAGATGAATGATCTGAGGCGAAAATGAAGGAAAATAACCTTTTGCCTCTTGGTTTGTGGCTTAATTTCTTTCCTACATAAAGAAAATTGAGATATTCCAGGTGAGGAACAAGAGGACCTGAGTGTGCTCCTAAAATACATTAGATTTCCTCACCCTATATACATTAGTGCTTTATTCAAGATGCAACCCTAGAAATAACTTCTGGTAGCCCCTTGTGAGTTTAGAAAACCATGTTAGATAACCATTCTCTGTATCCAGTCCTAGTTGCATCCAGCTGTTGTTCTCTAGTGAGGATGAGCATGTGTCGTGCAAGGTGATCTCGGGAAGGCAGAGCCTAGTGTCTCTTTCTCTCCATGGTGAGAGGAATTCCCTTGGGGAGTATCTCAGGAGTGGGTATTTGCGCTGCCACTGATCAGACTGACAGCAAAGAGCAAACGCAACTAGTTTCCCCAAAGAGATACCTTCCACTTTTGGCTGAGTCTCCTCCATTTTTAAAAAAAGGTCACACGCAGATACAAAAATGATATTAGGTGAAGTCAGGTAACTCTTGTATCATGGAGGGCAAGAAAAATATGTATTGGTACCTCTTCAGTGCTGTAAGACCAGGGATGAGAACTGTGCAGCATTGGAATCTCTACTAAATGCACAGTCTGGGGGACCATGAACTGGCCCTCTGCTTAAAAAGTTTGAGGACTCCTGATTTAATTCAGCCCCCCTGCCATGAATGAATATGTAAATCATGTTCCCTCTCAGCCTTTTCTTCTCCAGACTAAACATACCTAGTTTCTAAAGCTGCTCCTCTCAGGGGTTTCCAGACTTTTTACCATTTTAGTCACTTTACAACTTCTCAGTGTTCTTCTTGAGTTGTAGTGCTCAGAATGGGCATATTGAGGAAGGCTATGAGAAAGGCTGCATTATGGGAACAGTTTTTGTGGACCTTACGTCAGCCTATGACACGGTGCAACATAGAAAAATGCTGCAGAAAGTCTACTATATCACCCGGGACTTTGACTTTACAAAAACTTTCCAGACCCTCCTAGAAAACTGCAGCTTCTATGTGGAGTTTCAGGGCAGGAAAAGTAGATGGAGGAGGCAAAAGAATGGTTTACCCCAAGGCAGCGTTCTTGCACCAACCTTGTTTAACATCTTCACGAACGATCAGCCACTACTACCACTCACAAAGAGCTTTATATATGCTGATGACCTTGGCCTAACAACACAAGTGAAAGATTTTGAAACAGTTGAAAGCCAACTCACTAATGCCTTGAAAGATCTCTCCAGCTACTACAAAGAGAACCACCTGAAGCCTAACCTTGCCAAGACACAAGTGTGTGCTTTCCACTTACATAATCGTGAAGCCAACAGGAAACTGAAAGTTACCTGGGAAGGCCAAGAGCTTGAACACTGTTTCCATCCTAAATATCTTGACGTCACCTTAGATCAAACACTGACATATAGGAAACACTGCATGAACACTAAGCACAAAGTAGCTGCACGCAACAGCATCCTGCGGAAACTGACTGGCAGCTCATGGGGTGCAGACCCAACATTAATAAGAACATCAGCCCTGGCCTTGTCTTACTTAACCTGCTGAGTACGCCTGTCCTGTCTGGCACAAGTCTGCCCATGCAAAGCAAGTGGACATAGCACTGAACGAAACATGTAGAATAATCACAGGACGCCTTAAACCTACACCTGTTGATAAGCTAGCTGGCATTGCCCCCCCCCCCCCCGATGTGCGACGGGAAGTTGCTGCTAACAGTGAGAGAAATAAGGTCGAACGTTGTGAGAGCCACCCACTGCATGACTATCAGCCTCCTCCCAGTAGACTCAAGTCAAGGAGGAGCTTCATGAGAACCACCACTCCTCTTGATGTTCCTCCAGCAACAGCAAGAATATCCCTCTGGGCAGCTAAACCAAGCAATTCCAACTGGATGGCCCCCCATGAGGGTCTTCCTCCAGGGGCAAACCAAGAATGGGCAACTTGGAAGTCCCTAAACAGACTCAGAAGTGGAGTGGGCAGATCACCTGACAAGATGGTACTACCTGGAGGAATCTTCCACCTTGTGTGACTGTGGAGCTGAACAAACAATTCCTCATATATATGCTTGCCCACAATGCCCTGCCTCATGCACGGAGGAGGAGTTGTTCAAAGCTACGGACAATGCAATTGCTGTTGCCCACTTTTGGTCTAAAACTATTTAGCAGTTTGTGATTCCTTTATTTTATCACTTTTAAACGTATTTATTATTCAATGCTTTTGACTTGAAATAAATAAGTGCTCAGAAAAGGACACAGTATACTAGATGAGGTCTACCAAATTAGAATAGAGTGGTACTAATGCTTCCTTCAATTTAGATACTATTCTTCTATTGATGCAGCTACAACCACATTGCCTTTGTACTCATAAAAGCTAGATACTTGCTTTCAGTTCTTATGACTTGAAAGCCCTCCATATACAGCACAGCCTTCTGTACAGTAGGACACAATGGTACCCTAGCTGAAAACCTAGTGGTTAATCCTATAACACAGGCATGGGCAAACTTTGGCCCTCCAGGTGTTTTGGACTTCAACTCCCACAATTCCTAACAGCCGGTAGGCTGTTAGGAATTGTGGGAGTTAAAGTCCAAAACACCTGGAGGGCCAAAGTTTGCCCATGCCTGCTATAGACCCATTCAATCTGTGAGATTTTGAAAAGTGTCATTCAACACTTGATTCAATAGATATTGTGGTGGGAACCACAGGGTGGAACAAAAGTCACAAAGAGGAGTCAATATTTTAGGACTTCTTCATTTTTTGCTTTTCATTTACAATACCATAGCATCACATACATTATATATATAAGAAATAAAATTACATTATATTTCTGTACACTATATGTAAAATATTTCCCCCCAAAAGTTATTTAAACATCACATGCCTTTGTGCTTTTTGGCCATTTCTATAGTATTTGGATTTAGACCATTGTGCTTCTGAGAGCATAAACATAAAATGTCTCAAATATAAAATTATTTACAAACACAATAGCCTTTGCCCTGGAAGTCGTTTTAGGCACTTAAATTCTTCAGCTAAGCCTAAGCCTGAAAAAATAAAACTATGTAGCCTAATAGAAATTCCCCACTCTGTCTTTCTTTTCACGGAAAACCACTTTCTAGCATATACAGAAACAAGCTAAATGTCAAGTAAATAAGCCGTATTGAATGATAAATTGCTTCATGTTGTTATTAGTTGATTATTCTGTCCCATGCAACATAATTTATTTGCTAGATGCAATTTTCCTGAAAGGAGAAAATTTTCTTTCAGCTCCTTTCTGAAGAATGAAAAATAGTTTCATTGTAAAGGGGGAAATGACACACAGAAACCACTTTTGTGGATGAGAGAAATGCTATGCTCAGATAACATTAGACATTGTTTGATTCCATGCATTGAATCTTAGCCTACCTGAAACAAAAGATGACGTTTTCAGTTACATTAAGGCAACTGTAAAATATCATCATTGGCCATGTTATAAAGCATTATCAACAAGATTTAAAGTTACTGGGTTGTTGTGAGTCTTCCAGGCTGTATGGCCATGTTCCAGAAACATTCTCTCCTGACGTTTCGTCCATATCTATGGCAGGCATCCTCATAATGATCTACAATACAGCCCAGAAGATACACAATAACCCAATGATTCCAGCCATGAAAGCCTTTGACAACACATTTAAAGTTGCTGTTAATATGATCTTTCTGTGTTGCCCCAATTTTATATTGCTGTTGCTTGGTTGATTTTAATGGAGGTACAGGACTAGAAAACTGGAATATCACAATTGCTTTCTGAGGCTTTCTTCTACACTTCTACCATATAAATCCAGATTATCTGATTTGAACTGGCTAATATGGCAGTGTAGACTCATCTAATCCAGTTCAAAGTAGATAATCAGACATTTTCAACCCTTTGTTCGCAACTGAGTATGCATTCTGCTCGGAATTAGCCTGTCTCTGGGTTCCCAGTAACATACATACATACTAACACACATAGCCTCCTGAATTTTATCTTATATCCTGTATGTTGTACTTTGTATTTCTCAGGTGTATTCCCAGGACTCAAAGTTGGCACCAAAATAATCCCGATTTATAATATCCTTATCATATGGCTGGAGCCACTGGTGGCTCAGATGGTTAAATTTTTGACCTGCCGAACTTGCTGACAGAAAGGTTGGTGGTTCGAATCCAGGGAGCAGAGCGAGCTCCTGCTGTTAGCCCCAGCTTCTGCCAACCTAGCAGAGTAGATTTGAGTAGATTAATCGGTACCACTCCAGCAGGAAGGTAATGGCACCCCATGCAGTCATGCTGGCCATATAACCTTGGAGGTGTCTACAGACTACGCCGGCTCTTCATCTTAGAAATGGAGATGAGCACCAACCCCCAGTGTCGGACACTACTAGACTTAATGTCAGGGGAAAACCTTTACCTTTACCTATCATATGGCTACTACAAAATTCCAAGCAATGTTTTGGTGACTATTGAGGTGTATGCTGGGAATGGGAATTTAGCATTTCTGTAAAAATTAGTACCTCCAGCCAAGACCAGTGTTACTGATAGAGCCACCCTTTCCAGTAAGGTATACTACATTTATAACTCTCAGATGGACACATCATTGCCTTCTCTTTCAAAATATGGGTTTCCTTCCATTCCAACCACAAGCATCCGAGGCCAGAAATAGTCAAACAGAAATGTCTGTGAAACCAGACAGATTATTAATTTGTGATAAATAGTACTCATAGCCTTAAGAAGCCTAGAAGATTGCTAATAAATGAGTTGGCTTCTCAAACTGCCAGGTAGCCAGGGCTTTTCAATATTATTTGTTAAAAGAAGCACTAACCCGAATGTCTGTGCATGGTGTGTGGTTTTTAATGCTTTATTTGAATAGGACCCAGCAGGATGACATCAACAATGCTTGACAGTAAAGGTTCAGGAACACATTGCTATGTCTCCTAAGACTCTTTGCAATAACAGTTAAGAGCAATTGGTTTTAATGTACCCACACTGGGTTATGTCATTATGCTAATTTGTGCCACTTTCCCAAAAACAGGACTTTGTGATTATAGCAGTGTTACACCAAGCAAAATGTGGCATAACAGCATTATGACTGGGTGATCCACAGAAATATCCACTTTGAATATTTCCATATAGTTCTATAGTTGAAATGAAGATGAGCAAACTTTTCTCCTTTACAATTTTTCAGAGTACAGAAAAGTGTGTGTTTTTTTGTTTTGCAGTATAACACCCATAATCCCCCATTCAGCATGACCATGGTGAGGGTGTCTGTGGGAATCTGTAAGTTGCAATATAAAAAACTAACTGTTCCAAGCTCTGCAAATATTCCCCAAGAAAATTCCCCCCAGGTCAGTAAGTGCTTGATTATTCATCACAAGCATTTGACATCTTGACAATTTTCCAATAGCAAACTAACATCTGACAATATCTGACAGCTGGTGAGTATTAGCAATCAGTATCTGACAGTATCTGATTACTGCCTTGCAATTATTTTTGTAAATTTTATGCTCAATTCATTCAGCCAATCATGACATACCCCTCGAATAGATGTGTGACTGGGGGCAAGGAGCAAACTCAAGTTGACAAGTCAAAGTATCATAAACCTTGGAGGCACAATTTTAAGATATTTGAAGTTAGACCACTTTCAATGTTGGGAGTGGTAAGCTTATCGGTAATGTAAAAAAGCAGGATTGCTTTTCATTGCGAATTAATTGTAGTTACTGTAAAAATCCTTAGTGATGATTGCAGTAATGCTGTTTCAAAGGAGTACAAGCACAACATTGGCTATTCCCAGGACAAATAGGACTGTTTCTGCCACTTAGCCATCTTAATTCCCAATCGGGAGAAAATCGGGATATAAGAAAAGTGCTGGTAGCCTGGTTGGATACTGCTGCCCCTTTCTAAAGTGAGTTGAGTTATGATGGGAAATGGAGTTTGCTGCTGTGGCACCTCATCTCTGGAATCCTCTCCCCTATGAAATTCAAATAGTGCCATATTTGCTTTTCTCTCACTACCAAGTTTTTTTTTTGTGTCAGGAGCAACTTGAGAAATTGCAAGTCGCTTCTGGTGTGAGAGAATTAGCTGTCTGCAAGGACGTTGCCCAGGGGATGCCCTGATGTTTTGATGTTTTTACCATCCTTGTGGGAAGCTTCTCTCATGTCCCCGCGTGGAGCTTGAGCTGATAGAGGGAGCTCATCCGCGCTCTCCCCAAGTTGGATTCGAACCAGCAACCTTCAGGTCAGCAACCCAACCTTCCAGTCATCAGTCCTTCTGGCACAGAAGTTTAACCCAGTGCCCCACCGCGGGCTACGAAGTTATAACACCTTATTATTTTCTAGTTCTTTTCTAGTAAATATTGTGATTGCATTTATCTACTTATTGATGTTATTGTATAAGTAGTTTCCAACTTACAGAAACTTTAAGATGACCTTAACATAGAGAATGATTTGCTCAAGCTCACCCAATGAGTTTTCAAAGTTAAGATGGGATTCCAACCTTTTTCTCCCAGAGTCAGCCATGGCACCATGTTGGATCCCTATTCTTTTTTTTTTCTTTTTTCTTTTTTCTTTTGGATCTCTATTCAACCATTTTTGTTGTAGTATGCCTTCAAGTCATTTTGACGAATGGCAGCCTAAGGCAAACCTATCACAGGGTTTTCTTGGTAACATTTTTTCAGAGGGGCTTTGTCTTTTCCTTCATCTGCAGTTGAGAGAGTATGATGAGGCCGGGCTGTGGCGCAGCTGTTGAGCAGCTGCCTTAAATCACTCTGACCATGAGGTCATGAGTTCGAGGCCAGCCCGTGGCGGGGTGAGCACCCGTCAATTAAAAATAAAAAATAGCCCCTGCTCGTTGCTGACCTAGCAACCCGAAAGATAGTTGCATCTATCAAGTAGGAGATAAGGTACCACTTATAAAAAGTGGGGAGGCAAGATTAACTAATTTACGACCTGGTATGAGGAAGTGCCGTCAGAGTGGATGATGAAGCAGCTGCTCCCCCCTGTGGCCAGAATCAAACATCCCCTCAGAAGAAGGTTAACTTGCCTCTGCGTGTCTCTCTCTGTCTCTGTTTGATGTGTTTATGGGCATTGAATGTTTGCCCTATGTGTGTTATAATGTGATCCGCCCTGAGTCCCCTTCGGGGTGAGAAGGGCGGAATATAAATACTGTAAATAAATAAATAAATAAAATGATTTGCCCGAGGTCACTCAGTAGGTTTCTGTGACCAAGCAGGGATTTGAACTCTCTTCTCCAGAATTGTATCCAATTCTCAAGTTACAACACCACACTTGCTATATTTATATTCCATCTCTGCTCCAACAAACCCAAGGAGGTAGACATTGTTCTACTTTCCTGCTCTTTTTCACTTTATAATGTCTCCCAGTAAATGTTATGCTTCATGGGGACTTGATTCGAGGCATCTTTTTCCCTCTAACCATTGCAAAGCCCTATCTGCCTGACATCACATTTCACTGTTATTTTGCTAGGTGTTCCTTTTATTGTTATCACTATGTTTTATTGTTTGAACTATGAGGTTTATTTAATTATTATAAATGTTTTTAAAGCATTTGCCCCAGGGCTGTGCATAAATATTCCAAACAAATTAATAAACAAATTATTATGATAACTACATTAAGACCAGGTTGGATTAATATTTTGTCT
Source organism: Anolis carolinensis (assembly GCF_035594765.1). Classification (NCBI taxonomy): domain Eukaryota; kingdom Metazoa; phylum Chordata; class Lepidosauria; order Squamata; family Anolidae; genus Anolis; species Anolis carolinensis. The sequence continues at coordinate 182,287,319 of NC_085845.1, forward strand.
TATCCAGCTGGGGTATTGATAGCCATTCACTGAGATTAGACATAATTAGTCATAAATAACTGGACATAATTAAATCCTCTTTTTTACAATAATCTAATATTACAATTGTAATTTAATAAGAATAGTTACAGAGTGTACCTATTAGTTACAGAGCCTTTCCAAATAATTTGAAATCAAGCTAATAGTACTGCACAACAAGCTAGACAAGAAGAAATGTTTTTTACTCCACAGACATTGTAACAGCCTGTAACATTCAGGTATTTAAAAGCAACTGAAGATAATTATTTTAAGGTCCATTTTAGCAATAGGAGGCATACTTTTTTAAAAAAAAGTATAAACAGAGCGGTAATGTTATTTGAGATCATAACTGTAACTAAATACATGTACAGTGTTCCCTCATTACTTCGCGGTTCACTTTTTGCGGATTTGCTGTTTCATGGTTTTTCAATAAACTCTAAAAGACTAAATCATAAAAATTACAATTTACAGCCTAAGGAAGGGAGGAAGGAGAAGCCGAAGGGAGAGAAAAGGAGCCCAAGTGGCAACGGGAGGAGAAGGAGGTGATTTATCAACACAAGATTGATTGATAAAGACTTAAAATAGTATATAACTACTAAAATAATGTATAAATATTAAAATAAATATAGCATCCCTACTTCACGGATTTTCACTTATTGCGGGTGGTCCTGGAACCTAACCCCAGCGATAAGTGAGGGAACACTGTAACTGAAGATGCAAGTGAAGATGCCAGCCACAGATGCAGGCGAAATGTCAGGAGAAAATGCTGCTAGATCATGGCCATACAGCTCGGAAACCACAAAACATCCCAGTGATTCTGGGCATGAAAGCCTTTGAAAATATATTGCAACTAAATACTTTTAAAGTAACTTTCCAAGCTGTGGACTGAAGCCAGGTGTGTAGGTACTTCTTTGGAATAATCACATGTTGTCTGGAAAACAGGGTATTACTTGTCTAACCACTCTTCACTTCCATTCCTAAATAATATCACCCCTGCTAGGCTCTCCTCCATTAGACTCCATTTTTCTGTCTGGGATAATATGGAGCAATTTGCCTTGGCATTATGCACACCTATTATGTGGAGGCTTATTCATCAAGTAATCTTTCTGTCTTTAATTTTGATGTCAGCGACAGTGAGGAATGCATTAGAAGGAAGGTTGAATACTTGCGAAGTTAAAAGAATGCCTGGTGGTTGACAAGGATGACCCTTGCGAGGAAGGCCCGGGAAGCGCAAGGGTCGGGATTCAGCAAAGCTCCAATTATGACAGAGCAGTTGGCAGCTGCTCAATAGTTTAGGTGAACTGAGGTGAAATCTTCCCCTGCCAAAATTGCAGGCTGTTCTACATGTTTGAGCTCAGCCATGAATGTTAAAATTTTCTGGCTGAATGAAAGCAGCTTCTGGTGGTTCTTTCTTAAGAGACAGGTGCACATTGGGGGGCTTAGAATACATAGTATGACGGTACCTATATAATAATGGCGAAAGCAATTGGTGTAATGTTTATAGAGCTCAGCTGGTGCTAGACCTTTGATATGTTTTAATCATCAGAAAGATTATTTATAATCGATATGTATATGTTTTTATAGTTTTATAATATTGTGTTTTACTGTTATTGTTATTATCAGAATCTGGAATTGAATTATTGCCATAGTTTGTAAGCCACCCTAAGTCCCCCTTCAGGAATGAGAAGGGCAGGGTATAAGTACAGTAAATAATAAATAAAATAAATAGCAATACTATCTGATCATAGAAACTAAGCAGGGTTAGTTAGTTAGTGATCTGGTTAGTATTTGGTTCAGGTGCTGCTAAGAGACTATAGGCCAGGGGTCCTCAAACTTTTAAAGCAGAGGGCCAGTCCACAATCCTTCAGACTGTTGAGGGGCCTAATTATCATTTGAAAAAAAAAAACGAACAAATTCCAATGCACACTGCACATATCTTATTTGTAGTGCAAAACAACAACAATAACAATGAAAGACCAATACAGTATTTAAAAATGAAAATAATTTTAACCAACATAAACCTATCAGGATTTCAATAGGAAGTGTGGGCCTACTTCTGGCCAATGAGATAGTCAGGTTAATTAGGATTGTTATTGTTGTGTGTCTTCAAGTCATTTCAGACTTTGGGCGAGCCTAAGTCCAAAATTATTTATTTATTCATTTACTACATTTATTTACTACATTTATATCCCACCCTTCTCACCCCGAAGGGAACTCAGAGCAGCTGTATGTACATACAATATATTATATTATTAGCATAGAAAATATTAGCATTATATTTTATGCTATATTATGCTTATATTATTAGCATTATATATTATATAAAGAACTATACCACTATACTGTAACATTATATGTAATATATAATATCATATGTATATACAATATATTATTAGCATAGCACAATATTAGCATTATATATTACTATATTGAACTATACCGCTATACTATTATATAATATGTAATATATCACATATAATTAATATTATTATATGGTATTATTATTAGTATTATATTGTATAAAATGATATTATTATCAATATCATATGTATATACAATATATTATATAATTAAAACTGATATAAAAATATTATATTATAAATGAGGGCTGGGGCCAGGTAAATGACCTTGGAGGGCCGCATCCGGCCCCCGGGCCTTAGTTTGGGGACCCCTGCTATAGGCTGTATTTCAGAGGAAAGCAATGCAAAAATTTCCTCTGAATATTCCTTGCCTTTAAAAACCTATATTTATTTTATTTTATTTATTTACAGTATTTATTTTCTGCCCTTCTCACCCCGAAGGGGACTCAGGGCAGATTACAGTGCACATATACATGGCAAACATTCAGTGCCATTAGACATACAACATATAGACAGATACAGAGGCAACTTAGCATTTTTCCAGCTTCGTGAGGATATGTTCAATTCCAGCCAGAGGGGGAGCTGCCGCTTCATCATCCACTTGTGACATTGAGTCCTTGATGGTAGCACTTCCTCATTCCTTTCTGCACACTGCTGGCAGTTTTATGGTGTCGTAAATTAGTTAAATTAGCCTCCCAGCATAAAGCAGTACCTAGAATTTTCTACTCAATAGATGCAACTGTTTTTCAAGCTGCTTAGGTGGGCAGTGAGCTAGGCTATTAGCGATCAGGAGCTCAATCTGACTTGAGCTTCAATTCCATGACCTCTTGGTCAGTAGTGATTTATTGCAGCTGGCTACTAACCAGCTGCGCCACCATGGAGTGACCATAAGTTGACTTAAAGGCATAGACACACTACAAGAGTAACTCTATACTCAGTTCTTCAAACAAATATCTACAGTTCCTGTTTTTCCAAAGACTGTAGATTACTTGGAATTATGGTATTTGTTCACCATTGAAATTGCTGCCATTTTAGGTAAATCCCATGATCCAATTAAAAGTCTGATTCTGACTGGAGTATTTGGTGGTTCTAACTAGTTACGGCCTTTTCACTGAAAGGCAGTATTTGTATTAAACCCATTGAGTCTACTCTTGTCAAAACTTCAAGGAACTACCATCATTGAATAAATCCTGGAAAATAATCTGTCCAATAAGTATGCTTCCTCAAATGCTCTTCTATTCCCCACTACTGTTTCATAGTGATTATCCCATTTAATCCTTTGTCATCCCACATTTCTTAATGCTTTTAAAATGTCATGACTTCCCTCTTCTTCCCCCTTTGTCTTTAGTCTCCTTCAGTTGTTGCACAGTAGTTTGCATTTAGTTGCTTTAACAGAGGAAGTGGACTGGATGGGCATAGTCTTGCCCTTCCCAGTGAGCTCAGGGAAAAAGAAACTACTGAAACTTCTTCTAGCATGTTTTCCGCCTCGCCAACAACACAAACAAATAATTTGCTATTTTGTTTTTGCCACAATTTGAGGCTGCTTGGTCAGATGTCTCAGTTTTCATCAGTAAAAATTTGGAAGGTATGTTTGTGTCCTGGATCCTTCTCTTGTCTGCGGGAAATCTTATAGCCTTGAATTTGTCCCAGAACTCAGAAAGTTACTTAAAAAAATTAATTCCTTTTGTAGTGAATTACAAAACTCAAAAGTAATTCTTTTCTATTAAGCTTGCCAAAATCCATTTTTAATATTATTCATTGCTTTATCTTATAAAAATGGAGTGAAAAATATAACATTGGCAGCTGCTGCCTTCCATATCAGTGGGCTGGTAAATCTGCTTTGGGCACTAGTCCAAACTTTAAAGGAATTCTCCAAAGTGCTGAAACTATTTTAGACCGTAACTCAAGCTAAGACATTCAGTAAATCAACTGCACCAATAATACAGGCCACCAAGGTTAAAGGAAAGCTTAAAATTTGAAAAAGTCAGCTAAAAATACCGCCCAGATGCCCTTTAAAGGCTAGTTTAAAAGAAATTGGAAAATGCTATTCAAAAACCAGAGAAGGGTTTTCAATAGTTAGGTTGGTTTTGAAATACAGTTTTGCTCCACTCTTGTCCCCAAAATGGTAACATGTTATTGATAGATAGTTTGCCCCAATGTGTCACTTCCATGGTCCTATATGAACAGTGAACCCAAGGCTATCATGCTGTCACTGCCAAGTCCTTTCCTACAACTGCGCTGGAGAGATTTGCCAGTTTCTAGTGGACTAAGAAAGGTATTATTCTCCAAAACAACTGTATTACTTCTCATTCGGGATGGGCAAAGTGCAACTGGATTACAGTTTCCAGCAATCCTCACTGTTGGCTATGCTGATTGGAACTGATGGAAGTTGTAGTTCAGCAACAACAGAAGGGACATTCTTTGTCTGCTTCACATATTCCTAGACAGTTGAAGGATATGCAACACACATGGAAAGCATGCTCTATGACAGCATTGACTGTGCTGGAGTTGGAGTCCAAAACCTCTAGAGCAGTGGTTCTTTACTTGTGGGTCCCCAGGTGTTTTGGCCTTCAACTCCCAGAAATCCCGGTTTACCAGCTGTTGCAATCTTGAAATTACATATTTATTGCTGTCCAGACCAAAGGGTTTCTCCTATTTGGGGGCAGCAATAGAGATATTGTTTGTTGTCCCAAATAAATTGCGGCTGGAATTACACATATCATATTCCCTTCAAGTGTAAGTGGTATTGACTAGATCAGTGGTTCTCAACCTAGAGTCCCCAGATGTTTTTGGCCTTCAACTCCCAGAAATCCTAACAGCTGGTAAACTGGCTGGGATTTCTGGGAGCTTTATGCCAAAAACATCTGGGGATCCCAGGTCGAGACCCACTGGACTAGACAGAACTTATGTGGCCTTCCAGATGTTGTTGGACTTCAACTGCCAACATTCATTTCCATTGATTAAATATTTTTACCCAACCTTTTAGCTTTAAACAGTTTACCACCATTAAACAAGCAAAACAAATATAAATTAGCAACAGTGCACATAAGCAGATTTGCAAACAGCAATGTAACAGAGTTCCCAGAATCAGCAACATAGTATCATGGAGCCAAGGAATAAAGTAAGCTAAAGAAAAAGATGACAAAACAGAAATACAGTCTTAATGCAGTGAAAGATTAGTTTTCAACTCCCAGAAGCCCTAACAAACATGACTGATGGTCAAGACTTCTGGGAACTGGTTTCAAAACAACTCGAGGGCTGACATCTAGCAACATCTGGAGGATTGCACAATTCCCACCCCTGGATTGAAGTTTGGTGTTGGAACTGTTCTTTTTTGTGAGCTCTGCGGCACTTCCTTCAGTTCTTATGATTTTTGGAGCACAGAAATGAATTTCCTCCCCCAATAACTTCAGGCAGTTTTGACTGGCCTTGGTGTGCAGTAAGAGGATGGTGATAACAGCGCAGCCCTAAGGCCATATCCCAGAAGTGATGCTTAAGTCAGTATTTGCATTTCCAATTTCTGTAACTGCAATTCAAGCTGAGTTATAAAATCCACAGTGGTTAGCTTATACATTTAGTTTGAAATGAAGTGTCTTCTGGTGTCTGCCCCACATTTAACTACACAGAAAAGTACCATGTTCCACATTAAAGGGTGCTTGTAAGAGAACTTGGAAATATAACGTAGTTAGACTGCAATTCCCAATATCCTCCAGTAAGTGGCCATGGTGGCCGGATACTTTTGAGGACTGTAGCTGAACAAATACATTTTCAAAGCTCTGTGTTTTAGCAATATTTGGGAAACTATCCTAAGAGCGGTACTGTTCTAACCAGCTGAAAGGTAGGTTAGGATTGATAGCAATTGTAATAAGCCACATAAAGGGGTGTTCTCTTTATCCCAATGAGACTGAGACTTGACAAGCAGCCAATGGCAGAACAAGCTTCCTTTTTGTGGCTGAACAACAGCAAAATAGGAAAAGGAGAGAGTACACACAAGCTAGAAGGATTGGCAGCTGTTTGCTTCTTCTTGAGCCTACTAAGGGTAGGATTCTGCCCTGTTCCTCTCTTCTCTTTCTTGCAAGTTAATTGAGTGCAAGTTTTGTTTAGAATTGAAACTAAGTTTGCAGCAATTGAAATAAAATGAGGATAAAGAGGAAGGAACATTGAAAAACTAGAATGTTTTAAAAGTGGTTGAAAAAGTGGCATAGCTGAGGAATAACTGGGACTGTCAGTTCCACATCAAGACAGTTGGAGAGTGTAGGTCCCCTAAGGAATCCATGCACATCTAAAAAGAAGAGGAAGCTGCCATAAGATGTTACTCATAAATGAATTGCTAGCATGCCTCTTGGAATCATAGAATTGGAAAAAACCACATGGGCCATCCAGTCCGACCCCCTGCCATGCAAGAAAACTATAAGTAGATATTTCAAATGTTTGGGAGATTTGAGTGTTGCAGTTATGACTCTGGAGACTTGGGACCCATCTATACTGCCATATAATGCAGTTTGAAACTGCATCATATCCTCTGTGCAACCTCATATATAGCAGTTCTATGCAGTAAAACCTCATTATATGAGTGATCATATAATGCATGGGTGTGAACTGCCACTTCACCATAGAAACCCATTGGAGACCTTAGGCAAGCCACATTTGCCTTAGAGAGAAAAGAAAAAGCAGATCTTCTCTGGACAATCTCTGCCAAGAAAGCCTTGTGACAGGTTTGTGTTAGAATTGTCATGAGTAAGAAGTGACTTGAAAGCATGCATAACAGTGTAAATCATTGACTATTATTTCCTTACATACAATAATGAGAAATTACTGTACTTCTCTCCTTGCTGCAGGAGAAAGCAAACCTTTCTCCCCAATATTCTCTCTATCTTGGAATGCCCAAGTGTTGCAGAAGAATGATTATGCAGCGAGGGGAAAAAACATAGTTTCAGAACAGGAAACAAAGAAAATAATGATTTTAACTTACAAAACACACATGCCTTTCTCTATACAGTAATCTCTTTGAAACACTTTGGGACATTCAAATACGAAGAGAAAGCTGTGCAAAGGTCTTGCTAATCTATTACTCTTCTTGACAGAGTGTCTTAACTGTTAGGAAAGCAATTTTTTCAGACCTGGAAATGAATAATTATGAATATTCTTTCCTTCCCTGCAATAGCAGTAAATAAGAATGTATGTATGTATGTATGTATGTATGTATGTATGTATGTATAAATAAATAAATAAATAAATAAGAGAAGTAACAAAGAAAACAAGCATAACATTCAGCATTCTTTTTCCTTGGAGAAAATCTGACATAAGCCATAACTACATGGAGACAAGAGCCATTCTATGAATAAGTATTATCACTCTTGATTTAGTAAGCTTAAGCTTGGAAGCCACAATCTACTTGATGCGATCTATGGTTGTCCTACATTTCACAATGATTCAAAAAGATTTCTGATGTACATCAAGTTAAAAAGTGCTGAAAACTGGGATATTTACATTTTAAATGTAATTTCCAAATACATTTCTTTCAAATTTGGAATGAATAAATACACTGTTGTACTCGTACTCTCCGAATGTTAAAAACTGGTCTGAATAATCCAAATTAACCCACGGTCATTCCACTTTTTCAGTATCCTTTAAAATGGCACAGTTTTTCTATTCTCCTTCCACTTTCCCTTTTGTCCTTAGTTCGCTTCAGTTGCTGCAAACTGAGTTCAAAAGTCATTTGCACTCTATGCATTCAATGAAAAGGAAAGAAAGAAGTGAAATTTTGTGCTTCCCAGTTGGCCCAAGCAAAAACAAACTGCTTAGTCTCACAGTCCATGTCATGTGTGAAATGTTGGAAAAGAGGAGATTCTGGTGAAATTTGGAAGAAGATACTGGCTCCTTTGGTGCCTTTAGTCCCACTGACCAAACCTCTTGAACATTTCCATGGGAGAAATTTGCAGAATAGGTATTCATGTGGCTGCACATGATGAGACACTCTTTCACACATAAACACATATTGGTGGTTGGCAAAGGGTTTGTGAGAACAGTAGACAGAAGGTGGAAAAGTATTAGTATTATTTGATACACAACAAGATTAGTACATGGCCAACAAGATTACTATACTGGCTGATGTATTGGATCACATGTCCAATGTGATGTATCAGCGAATAATGCCTGCATATCCAAGTAGGTGGCCTTTTGCAGCTGACATATGGTAATTTTGTCAGCAACAATTGTTTTTAGGTGCAGGCCAAGGTCTTTAGACCTCACCCAGTGCGCTGATCACCAATGGGAACCACCTTTACTGGCTTGTGCCAGAGTCTTTGCAGTTCAATCTTTAAATCTTCATATCGTGTCAGCTTTTCCAGTTGCTACTCCTCAATTCTGCTGTTGCCTGGGATTGCAACATTGATGATCCATACTTTATTTTTTCCACAATCATGAGGTCAAGAGTATTGTGCTCCAAAACTCTGTCAGTGTGAATTCGGAAGTCCCAGAGTAGTTTGACATGCTCATTTTCTGTAATTTTTTGAGACTTGTGATCCCACTAGTTCTTTGTCACAGGCAGATGGTATTTGTGGCACAAGTTCCGATGGATCATCTGAGCAATTGTATTATACCTCTGCTTGTAGTTGTTGTTGTTGTTGTTGTTGTTATTATTATTATTATTATTATTATTATTATTATTATTATTATTATTATTTTATTATGACACAGCAAACAAGATAGATATGCTGGATTTTGTTTTACAAAATCACAGGTCGAACACTTCCCAAGTGTCTAGGACTGTGTGATGTATTTTCAGATGATGCGTGCAGATCCCAGTAGGGTGGCCTTTTGCAGTTGGCAGATCGTAATTTTGTCAGTGTCTATTGTTTCCAAATGCTGGCTGAGATCTTTTGGAATGGCACCCAATGTTATTGTTGTTGTTGTTGTTGTTGTTGTTGTTATTATTATTATTATTATTATTATTATTTTATTATGACACAGCAAACAAGATAGACATGCTGGATTTCGTATCACAAAATCACAAGTCGAACACTTCCCAAGTGTCTAGGACTGTGTGATGTATTTTCAGATGATGCGTGCAGATCCCAGTAGGGTGGCCTTTTGCAGTTGGCAAATCGTGATTTTGTCAATGTCTATTGTTTCCAAATGCTGGCTGAGATCTTTTGGCACGGCACCCAATGGGCCGATCACCACCGGGACCACCTGTACTGGTTTCTGCCAGAGTCTTTGAAGTTCAATCTTGAGGTCCTGATAATGGCTGAGATTTTCCTGTTGTTTTTCGTCAATGCGACTGTCACCTGGAATGGCGACATCAATGATCCAAACCTTTTTCTTTTCCACAACTGTGATGTCTGGTGTGTTGTGTTCCAGAACTTTGTCAGTCTGGATTCGGAAGTCCCACAGTATCTTTGTGTGCTCATTTTCCAATACTTTTGCAGGTTTGTGATCCCACCAGTTCTTTACTGCTGGGAGGTGGTACTTGAGGCATAAGTTCCAAGGGATCATTTGGGCCACATGGTCGTGCTTCTGTTTGTAGTCTGTCTGTGCGATCTTCTTCTTCTTCTTCTTCTTCTTCTTCTTCTTATTATTATTATTATTATTATTATTATTATTATCATTATCAGGAATATAACTCCTTCTGCAACCTCAGGTAGGTATATTGTCTGAATAATTTTGGAAGTTGTCATCTCCAAAATGACATTTTTAAAATCAGTGGGCCCAAAGTAGAATATGTTTAGAAAGGGGGAGGTGAGAGTTCAAAAAGATGTGAAAATACCACCTTACCTACAATGGCTGCATGAATAATTTTGTTTGCTTATCTTTCTCTCCCCCCCCCCCTCCCAAAACCACCAAAATAAGCTCTAAGTAATTTCCTCCCATCTAATTTGACTCGAGGCAATTTGCATTTCAAATGTATGTTTATTCTTTCCCTTGATTACCTTTTGCCCTAGAGCTGCGGTTGGAGCCTGCCTTACGCAGGAGTGTCTTTTAAGTCTTGCAGTGAACAATCTCAAGATCCCATTTCCTCTAACTCTGATTCTGTTAACACATAATCTTGTGCCCCATGGATATAAAGTGACACTTCACTTGACTTTGCCGTATTTCTTACCAATATGCAGAACACATCTGCAGGGCCTTGTGGTTGCTTTGCACTCAGAAGTGCAAATTAAAGAACTGCAATCCCCCTCCCCCTGAACTACAGCATCACTCTTGTGTGACAAACCATTTGCAATCTGCATTTTATCATGCTTAATGTCATTTTCTTCCTCCCCAAAGAGAAGTACTGAAATGAATTGTGTGCAATGATGCAAAAGTATGTTTGGAACATGATCCATCCTTCAGTCAATGGGGAAGGTCTTTAAGGATACCATATGATGCTGCATTACATTGAATCAAACCATTGGCAGTCCAGGCTAATCTTTATTATATATATTTTAGGTGTAGCAAAACGTTTAAGAAGATATCTTCTACACAGAAAACCCATTTAATTTATTGTGAATGTAATTATGCATAATAATTATTTTTAGTTACTTAATCATGAAGATTATAAACCATTAGCTTTACAATGGACCTAATCCTGGTTGACACGACAAGTTTGTTCATCTGTATCTCTGGAATCTGCTTTGGTACCTGATTATGTACCAGGAGCCCCTGGTGGTGCAACAGATTAAACTACTGAGCTTGTTGACTGAAAGGTCAGTGGTTCGAATCCCAGGAGCGGGGTGAGCTCCCACTGTTAGCCCCAGTTTGAAAACATGCAAATTGAGTAGATCAATAGGTACTGCTCCGGCAGGAAGATAACGGTGCCCCATGCAGTCATGCTGCCCACATGACCGTGGAGGTGACTACGGACAACTCTGGCTCATTGGCTTAGAAATGGAGATGAGCACCAACCTCCAGAGTCGGATATGACTAGACTTAATGTCAGGGGAAACCTTTACCTGATTATGTGGACTGTTGGCATAGGTGCATACATTTCACAATTTGTAATGGTGCCTTTTGTTGTTTACTATCTCTCATGCAATTAATATTGACATCTCTGTGAATCTCCCCTCCCCACATTTTAATCACCATTAGCTATGAGAGTATGAATTCATTCCATTTTTCACATATGGGTTTGTTGTATACACATATATGTTCAGAACTTTACTGACCTTGAAAATTACTTTTCAGACTTTGTAATTTCTTAGCCAGTATGGCTAACAATCATACTGTATGGGGGAATTTGGGTGTGAAGTCCCCCACAATATTTTTCTAGAATAGTGAGGTATTCTAAGTGGTCTTACATTAGATTTATGAAGTAGATGCAATAAAATTTTTGTGGGGTGAACATCAATTGGTAAATGTCTACTTAAGTCTCCAGGCTTCACAAAACATTTTTGGGAGAAATAAGAAAAACTCCATGAAATAAGTGCATTGCTGATTTTGTCGATTGTAAATACTTCTCTGTGCATTCATAGTAGGATAAGAGGCACATCCTTGGGTGTGTACACTTCCAGCAACAGTCATATTGTTAGAAAATATGCAAGAACATGGGCAGGGCCAATTATATGGCCTTTTCAGTCTCTCCTTTAGGCTAGTCTGTCAGTAGACACAAAAGACCTGGACTGACTTGATCATGAATAGACAATTGATCACGAATAGACAATTAAGACCCAATAATTTAAAAAAACCTCCTGGTTTGAGTAACATGGCTAGAAATGGTTTGTTTATATTGCCTAATATCACCTCTTTCCCATATCTATATACACATAAACCACCCATTTGGGATAATATTAGAAGATAGCAGGAAAGGCAGTGGATTTATCTCAATAGAAGAGAAAATGTTAAATGGTTTCGAATGCCTGCGGAAATAATGAGTAGTAATATTTTTTAAATCCCAATCTGTTTCATTTTGTGTGTATTCTCAATGCCTTCTTTGGGGATGATATAAAATCATTGTTGTGTTATGTGCCTTCAAGTCATTTCTGATTTATGGCAACCTTAAGGCAAACCTATTGTGAGCTTTTCTGGGTCTAAAAGTATGCGACTCGCCCAAGGTTTCCATGATTGAGAAGGGAATCAAACCCTGGTCTCCAGAGTGTCAATCCAGCACTCAGACCACTACATCATGCTGGCATATATACATGACAACATTGCAATCGCTGTCTCTTAAGCTTACAGGCAACAGAAACAGTTGTTTTGGCAATGGCTAAGGAACAAAATATGTACAGAGGAAAGATAGCTAGAAGCTTGAGGAGCTGGTAAAGGGAGGATATCATAAGTCAAGCAAAACTTCATGACTCAGAAGGAAGAGTTCGATGAAGTAAAGGTTAAGAAGTATAACTGTGTTGGTGAACTTGAATCATGTGGTTAAATATGCTCATCCATAAAACAGTGTCATGTTAATTATCAGACCCTGGGGCTACAAATCAAGAGTTGCCTTTGCTTATGAGCATCTTTGGAATATTTGCTTCACTTCTAAATGATAAAATGATGAATGTTACAAGCTTTCAGAAAGGGTAGTTCTACAGTTTGTGGGACTGGGTGACAACCCCCCTTAGCTCCTCTAAATTGTACTTAGACTTGCAGGATGAGATGGAAAACCAGATGTAGTTGGCCCATCCTTTAGTGTTTCCCTGGCTTCATCTCTGTTGTCTTCTGTCCTACCAGGTCCGGTGGCCCTCAGATACTACCAAATTTATTTTTGTCTTCATAAAGGTCAGGTAGATGCTGAAACATGAAAATTGTCCATATACCAAGGTCTAATGTCCTTTTGAGAGAGCATAAAGCATGGGATTTAGAGACAGCGTTGAAACTGGACAGAGGCTGGCTCATGGTAGCATGCTAAGTGGGATCTCAGAAGATGTAGAGACCATATGCACTGCAGACCAACAGCAGTTCAATGTCACTTTAACTGCCACAGCGCCATCCTATGAAATCCTGAGATTTGTAGTTTGTTGTTGCACCAAGAATTCTCTGATAGATAAGAATAAATATCTCACAAAAATACAAATTCTAGAATTGATAGCATTGAGCTATGACAGTGAATATGGTACAAAAATGCTATAAATTTGTATCATGGATACAACTGTAACCTCTATCAGGAAGACGTCGACATGGGGAACTCAGCATATTCTTTAGCTTAGTTTGACAGTTGCTTTTTAAATATTCCAGTTTCTGTCTCCTCCTTCAACTTTCCCTCTTTGTCCTCAGGTCACTACAATTGCTGCAATTTGAGTTCAAACTGTAAATGTAGCTTGCATGCAATTAAATCAGTAAAGATGATGGATGGAGATGGGAATCTTGCCCTTCCCAGAAGCGAGGACAAAAACAAACAGCTGCATCCTCTCCTTGCTCAAGTGTTCCTCATTATTAACTTTTGGCATCTTGATCCCACTGTAATGGGGCTTCATCTGTGAAATGTTGGAGGGTATGTGGCTGCCATAAATCTCAATAGATCTCTAGAGGCAAAGCATTCCAAGGGTAGTTGCAATTATGAAAAGCTAACCTTTCCTGGCTAAGTCAAGAAATGTCACTCAGTCTTGGCAAATGTAATGATCTCACAGCAGCATGTATCCAATCAGATAAGATCAGTGAGAGCAAATGAGGTCTGCTGAAAGTCAGACAAATCTGGACTGAGTAAACACAACATTTGAACATTTTATATGAAAGGGTAAAAAAGTATGGGGAAAAGCATTTGTAGAAAATAGGAAGTCATCTTGCTTTTCTGAACTTGTCTTTTTAGAAGAAATTGAAGAGTTCGGCATTTGGAAACAGCTGCTTAGGATTGTAGCAATCCATCAGGCTTTATACTACTTTGTGAAATTGTAAACAGTTGTAGACTTTAGAAAATACCAACGTGCATTTTAAAAGCACAATATATTAACATGCATAGTTTAACATAAATGTTTAGACGTTGATGTTTGTGTGGGATGATGTTCAGAGTAATAATCGCATTCACATTTATGTACTGTGCTAAAAATCATAGGTAAAATGAAACGTGTGAAAGTATCCATATCTTCCTGTTCCATTTTAACACATTCTGCAATAGAAGCCACAAAGATCTAACTTTGGACATCACTGATAACTGAAGATATGCTTTACAGCCACAGAAGCCTGTTTGGTGTAGTTGGTAGAGTGTTGAGCTAGGAATCTGGGAAACCGGAATTTAAATACCAGGCAGCCACGGAAACTTGCTGAGTGACCTTGGGAAACAGGGTTGTTGTATGTCTTTCGGGCTGTGTGGCCATGTTCCAGAAGCATTCTCTCCTGACGTTTCGCCCACATCTATGGCAGGCATCCTCAGAGGTTGTGAGGTATGGAGGGAAAGTGAGAGAATAGAAGAGAATAAGAGAATAAGACTTGGGAAAGTCTTATTCTCTTGGCTTTAGAGCAGTGGTGTACAACCTGTGGCCCTCCAGGTGTTTGAGACTTCCAGAAGCCCCTGGTGAGCTTGTCCAATGATCAGGGATTCTGGGAGCGGAAGGACTATGGTTTGTGCACGACTGTCTTAGAAGGAGGTAATGGCAAATCTCTTTTGAATAGATATTGCCAGGAAAACTCAGAATTGTTGTTGTTGACTGCCTTCAAGTTGAGTTCGACTTATAGTGACCCTATGAATGAGAGACTTCCAAGTTACCCTGTTATCAACATCCTTGCTCAGATTTCATTGACTCAGGATCATAGCTTCCTTGACTGAATCTATCCACCTGTAATATGGTACTCCACTTTTCCTACTGCTCTCCACCATGCCAATCATTATTGTCTTTTCAAGTGAGTGATCTCTTCTCATGATATGGACATACATCTCACCTTTGAGTGAGAGTCCAGACTTGACTTGCTCTATTTATGTATGTATGTATGTATGTATGTATGTATGTATGTATTTCTTTCTTCTTTAAGCAGCCTATGGCATTCACAGAACTCTTCTCCAGCATTACAACTCAAATGAGTTGATTTTCTTCCTATCAGCTTTTTTATTATTCAGCTTTCACAGTCACACAAAGAAATAGGGATACAATGGCATGAATCATTCTAACTTTCATATTGAGTACTATATCTTTTCACTTGAGGATTTTGTTTAGCCCTTTCATAGCTGCCATTCCATAAATCAGTGTTAACTTGAAGGCAGGTCGTAAGGACAACAAACAGCGACCCTCTCTTGTCCCACTTGTAAAAAAGTTAGTGTTCCTTGGGAGTCAAAATGTCAATTCTTACCAAACTTTAGAGTTGCTACGTACATAGGTATCTGCACTTGTTTGCAACCACGCATTATGATGATAGGGCTAATTTGTTATTGGAGAACCTGAGAAAAAAGTGAGGATTTTGTTTAGCCTTTTCATAGCTGCCATTTCATAAATCAGAGTTAACTTTAAGGCATGCAGTAACAACAACAAACGGCTACCATCTCTTGTCCCACTTGTAAAAAAGTTAGTGTTCCTTGGGAGCCAAAATGTCAATTCTTACCAAACTTTAGCGTTAGTATGTATGTATCTACAATTGTCTGCAACCACTCATTATGATGATAGGGCTAATTTATTATTGGAGAACCTGAGAAAAAGGTGGGGTGCAGAATGCAGATTATAGCTTTACAGGCACTGGCTTGATTGAATGAGCACCTTTGGTAGAGTGAAGAGCCAACGGAGGGCCGCAAATCATTGTCAATCCCAGTCACGAATAATACTTGAGCAGGTGCACAGCTCTTGGGCTGCCAGCATATGACTTTATTCATTACCACACTAAACTCTGGAAGCTGCTGTCTTGTTTTTAATTAAATAATTCCCTACGTTTTGAGGTGCGTGGGCTTTTTAATATCAAGAAAAATGAGAAAGATGGCTTGCAGGGGGAAGAACCTCTACAACAGCTGAATTATTTCTGATGGCATTTCAGTTTTTTGAGTGAGCCTCCCCAACCTGTGCCATAATATGTTGAGTCCAAGTATCTGCTTCACAGATAAAAATAGGAAAAAGGAATTAGCAGTTGTAGTTATAGTTGTAGTCTGATGTTTTTAAACTGTTTTTAATAGTATAATTAGTTTAAGCTATATAATTTATCATTCTTTTATTGGAACCTATTAATTTCTTACTCGCCTCTCCTCGTGACTTGAGGTGGATTACAGAATAATTAAAATACATAAGGTAAAGTTAAAGGTTTCCCATGACGTTAAGTCCAGTCATGTCTGACTCTGATTCAGTTTCAGTTTATTTTTCCTCATCCAACCCATTACCTCCTGAAGAAATATATTTGGGTGTCATCAGCATACTGAAAACTGGGATGTATCAGAGTTTGGTTAATATGACAAAATCATTATTGAGGAAGAACACAATAATTCAGAGAGGAAACATCAGTCTGCTTTTAGTTAAGTCTACTGGGAAGAGTAAAACTCCATTTCTCTCTTCTCCTGCTGCTGTGTAATATGTGTACAACTACTTTTTCATTTTGAATTCAGTTTCCT
The DNA here is from genome assembly GCF_035594765.1 of Anolis carolinensis. Lineage (NCBI taxonomy): Eukaryota > Metazoa > Chordata > Lepidosauria > Squamata > Anolidae > Anolis > Anolis carolinensis. The sequence continues at coordinate 182,304,125 of NC_085845.1, forward strand.
GCAACTCCAATAATCACTTGCCATTTTCTAAGCTGGCAGGTGCATATGGTTGTAGAACAAAATACCTAGAACGAAGTGGGTTGCCAAAGAGATCATTTGTTGTTGTGGTGGTTTACCTTCAGGTCGGTTCCAACATACGGGGACCCTAAAATGACCTTATAATGGCATTTTCTTGGCAGGGTTTGTTCAGAGGAGGTTCACTATTGCCTTTCTCTGAGGTTAAGAGAGAGTGAGTTGCCCAAGTCCACCCATTGAGCTGCTATGGCCGGTGATTCAAACTGCAGTCTCACACAATCCTACTGCAACACTGTTTAAGAGATCACAGTTATCTGGTTGTATGTTATAGGTGCAATTCATCAGTTATAGTTCACTGTGTCCTTCCTCACAAAACTACAGTTTCCATGGTTCTTCACCAGACAAAATGACTTGTGAAGGAATCTAAATGACTGTTCAACTGCTCTGTAGCATAGATGTAACCAGGAGAAGCTTCTGCTATGAAAACTCAGCAATCTCTTATAACAAGCAGAACAAAGCCTTCTCTTAGAAGACAGTGAATGAATGTGCTTTGTTTTTATCTTTTAATGGATCTAGTCTAGCACAGTTGTTTCCGAGCACAATTTAGACTGATAGCTCAGCTGGACTGAATTGGACACACTAAAACCAGAGCTTTCGTGAACTAAGCTCTTCCTCTTCTTTCTGCTGTTTAGTATGCATTGGCTCTCTTCATTTCCATGTCAGTCCACATCTTGCCAAAAATCCCATCTGCTCATCATCAGTGGTGTTCAACTACAGGAGGTTCTCTGGGGACCTCAGGCTGATTAATAGCCTCAGTGTTGCTGACTGCCAGAGTTTTGTGGGGAGAAAGGAATGAGGGACAAGAAGCTTGAGCCAATTTGAGGTCTTAAGAGTATGAGGTCAAAAAAGCTCTTCTCAAGGGAGCACTGCTGTTCTCAAAGATCAGATGGCCAACAACATCTATATGCTATCAGAAGCTTGCAGGCAGAAACATGAATCTAGGCTGTTCCTGCTTCTTCTTACAACCCAAGTCACGAGGAACAGACACATCAGTTTGGCCATATAGGAGAGGGAAATACTTTATCAAATAGTGCCCATCTAAAGAAATCCCGTAGTTTGTTCTTAGAAGTTTTCAGCAGTTAGTATTTGTACTTGAAAAGATCATGTAGGGTACATTGCTAATGCAGATGCCTGGGTTCAGACAGGATGATATTCCCTAGAAAGATTTTTCCCTGTGCTGTTATTGTTATTTGCTATCAGATTAACTTCAACCATAGCAGTATGAATGGGAGTCCTCCAAGAGCTCTGTTCAAATCTTGCAAACACAATGCTGCAGCTTCCTTGTTGACCCATCTGTAATGTAGTCTTCCTCTTTACCTACAGTCTTAAATTTTATCAAGCATTATCATCATTTTCCAGTGATATATTCGAATTACGATACCCTTGAATTGTTTTGTTTTCAAGTGGAAGTTCAGATCTTGTCTTTTTGGTGGTCCCTGGTATCTACAGAATTCTTCTCCAGCATCACATTTCAGATGAGTTGATTTGTTTTCCTGTCAGGTTTCATATTGTTGTTTCTATAGCTGTGGTGTGTCTGTTGTTGATGCTGTTGTTCACATATTTAGTTATTTATGACAACCCTAAGGATAAAATATCACAGGGTTTACTTGGCAAGATTTGTTCAGAAGGAGTTTATCATGGTTTTGCTCATAGGCTAAGAGAGTGTGTGTTGCCCAAAATGATTGCATGGGTTTCAATGGGAGACAGGGATCTGGACTTTGGTTTCCAGAGTCCAAGCCAACACTCAAACCTCTACAGCAGACTAACTCTCACTGCTTCTCTTGTAGATGCTCATTTCTGGCATAGAAGTTTGGCCGGTGAGGTGTGTGTGAACAATTGTGCCAAGTATCAGAGAAGGTGGCCATGATCACATTATCTGTCCAACCTCATGGTCTCATGATCTCATCACTAAAGAAGACAAGGGAGTTGAAATGGGAATGCCTGGGGAGGAAAATGGGAGGAAAATCCTGTGATTTTTTTTTGCATTTTTTCCAAAGCATCTCGGAGTAAAACAAAGGGGAGAATAGAAAAAAATAGTTTATGGAATATGCTCTTTTAAAATGATGAATTAAGACAAAGCATTCATAAATGTATTCCTCCAATACTATTTCTAAAAACTATGTGTTAGTGAAACTTTTATTTAAGACGTATATCTATAGTACCTTGGCTTCCTTTTCTCAGTTTTTTAAAGGAATTGTATGTTATATCTGCTTGTCAGTATGGAAAACCTGGAGTCACAAAATAATTTTCTGTTTCACTTATGCTGATAGCTTCTTCTGCTTCTATTGGTTTTGGCCTACAGTTAATAAATTGGGAAAACAAAAGAGGGGCTTGCAGTTCCATTGATAACAAAAATATTTACTTTTAAAAGGATACCTTGTGTATACCAAATAATGTCACAACAAACAAAAATTTCCACATTACATTTAATGTTCTTAATTAGCAAAGTGACTTTCACATTTTTATCCCCCCCCCCCAAAAAAAAATCAATCTCTCTCTCTCTTTTTCCTATGGCTTCAACACTACAAGGAGCAATATCAGTATCATGCAGAATATTGCATGCATTAAAAGGCAAATAACACAGGCAAATGGTACACAATGCTTTTAAGACAAGCGAGGATGCTGACTATACCCTTGTATTATGGTATATACCTTCTGAGAACCTGTTGTCAAATCTTGGAACTTGTGCCCTAGGGAAGCTGTGATGGCTCTCTCATTGTCCTTTCGCCAGGAAGTGGCAATATTTTCATTCTTACAGACAGTTAGGAATTGACTGTAATAGGATTTTAATGTGGTACTGTTTTGATTATTTTTAATTGGCCTTTTAATGACTTTTAAATAGTTCTTATGATATTGGTTGTTTAATTGTGCCCTATTACTAACTTTATATAATTTAATTGATGTTATACGTATCTTTATCTTTGTTTTAGTTATCGTAAAATGCCTTAAGACTCAAGTTTTGAGAGATATGACACATAGGAATGTGTCTGTATGTGCCTTCAAGTTCCTTTTGACCTATGGCGACCCTATGCATTTCATAGGATTTTCTTAAAGAAGGAATACTTAGCTTACAGAACCTGATCTTAGTCCCATTGTTAGTCCCATCTAACTATAGCTGAGCCTGCTTACCTTCCAATGTCAGATAGGGATTTGATGCCTTTAGCATATTTAGGCTCCTAGCCAAGATACAAATGAATAACATTTTTAAAAGTTCATTGTCTACCCAGTGAAATTTATTGCAGCTTTGGGTCATTGATAATTCAGATTCTATCCATAAATTTAGGAATCAGGAGGTATAGGATGACAATGATGACGACAATGATGTTGATAATCAGATTAGAGATTTCCGCATCCCATTCCATCCCACTCAGCAATCTAGCCTGAATCAGAATTGTTAGACAAGGTGCGGATAAAGTCTATTTTCTTCAAACACACTCCAAGCCGACTCATGGTTGGGTGGTTCTACAAGGATACAATATCTCTTGGCCAATGTGTTGTATCAAACTCATCCAAACCCATTTCAATGCCATTAAATGACTACCCTTACTCTCCCCCTTCTCTGCATAGCAACAGCCACCAGGCATGAAATATCTAGTGGCCATTGCTTGTTGACTGGAGTGATGTCAGCTGGAATGCGAGAGCAATGCAGGAAGTGAAGCAGATGTCACTCCTTCCTTTTCCTTTTGCTTCTCTGATTGCCTTTGCGCCCCAGTTGACCTCACTCTGGGTGACAAGCAATAGCCACCTGATTTTTGTCATCACAACAAGAAAGAGAGGGGAATAGTAAGTGCCATCCAATGTTCCTGCCTGCTTGAGCCTGGAGAATGACCTTGCAAACAGCTGGACCAGCCCAACTGTTTGGGTGGACCAAACTTCAGGGAAACCGGAGAACAACCTACGGTATGACTTTTGTTAAGCAACTTTGATGCACATTAACTCAAACCAGTTCCGTGTGGTCAACATGGAGTTATAATTAAATTCACCACCACCACTCCTGTGGGGTTAAGTGTTCATATAGTTGTGCCCTTTATTACAACTGGGGGGGGGGGGGCTGATGGGACAGTGTGTTAAAGTGCTGAGCTGCTGAACTTGCGGACCAAAGGGTACCAGGTTCAAATCCTGGGAGCGGAATGAGTGCCCGCTATTAGCCCCAGCTCCTGCCAACCTAGTAGTTTGAAAATATGCAAATGTGAGTAGATCAATAGGTACCGCTCCGGCGGGAAGGTAATGGCGCTCCATGCAGTCATGCTGGCCAAATTACCTGGAAATGTCTATGGACAACAGTGGCTCTTTGGCTTAGAAATGGACATGAGCACCAACCCCCAGAGTCGGTCACGACTGGACTTAACATCAGGGGAAACCTTTACCTTTAGCTTTACCTTTATTACAACTGCTTTTTCTCTGAAGTTAAGAGCAACATCAGAGCAGCAATCTCTTCCCACAATGTGGCTCATTGCTGTTCAGTGTTCATTGCTTCCCCTCTACAACCAGCTCTACAACCTATACAGAGGACAGCTGCAGGTGTCACATCCATGTTGTGGGTTGCAGACTATCTGCCTGTATTGCCTAGTGTTCAGCAACATGTCACCCCCATTGCAGAGGAGTGGCAGTTCTTATTCTGCCACCTTTTCTCGCAAACTGAAGATCTTCTCGATATGGCCGGAATTAATCATGCCTCTTCGATGCTAAGCATCCCCTTTGCAGAGTAAGAATAAACCTTTCCTTATACATATCTAAAGGGCTCTAAATCCCCCCCCCCCACTTCTACAGGCTTCCCAATGCGTTTCTTTCTTTCTCACCCCACAGCAAATTTAGCAATAAATTTTAGAGGATGGGGGTGGGGGGGGAGGAAAGCGCTTATTTTGGCAAACATTTGCAAGCGAGGGTTGCAAAACAGGCACACATGCCTGAGTTATGAATCCCCCTTTGCAAATCATTCTTGCTCATGAGACATGTATTGCAGAAAGGTCTGTGACATTCTCCCTGTTGTCATGGCAAGCAGGAAGGCAAGTCTCACCAAACGTCAGCACCTTCACCCCTTTCCTCACCCCATTGGCCTTGCTTCCCACTGTCCTGGCAAAGGGCCATCCTGACAAGTAAACAGTGTCTGGGGTAGCAGAGAAGCCGTTTGAAAGCCATTCCGCTCCCATATTCTCTCTCATATGCCTATGCGTGGTGAACAGATGTCCTCGTATAAATATATTTAATGAGTGTTTTCCACAGGCTTTCTCCCTGCCCAGGGCTCTCTCTACATTTCATGTTTTTTCTTGGAATATATGAAAAATAAAATTTCTAAAAGTGAGGAGAGGGGGGTGGAGAAAACGGATGGGAAATCGTGCTTTTAAACCAGTACAACTAAAAATGATGTGATGCAAGAGAAAGGAGAGGATGATACGCCTAACAGGGATGTAGAGGAAAAGGGTTATACATTAAATAGATTAAAAAATTAAAATTCAGACGCAAAGACTTATTTTATTTGTTTATTTTATTTTATTTTTTATTTTATTTCTTATCTTGCATTTCACCCAATATAGGCACCCAAGAGAGGTAAAAATAAATATAAATAAATGCTAATTAGAACCAATGTGATTATGTTGTTGGAGGCTTTCATGGCCAGAATCACGGGATTGCTGTGAGTTTTCCAGACTGTTCCAGAAGCATTATATCCTGACATTTTGCCTGCATCTAGGCAGGCATCTTTAGAGGTTGTGAGGTCTGTTGAAAACTAGGCAAGATGATCTGTGGAAAGTCCAGGGTGGGAGAAGCCACTTTGAGTCCCCCTCAGGGGTAGATAAAGGCGGGATATAAATATTGTAAATAAATAAATAAAACAAATAAAGACCTCTTGTCTGTTTGCTACATTAACACTTGCCTCCAACAGACAAGAGTTCTTTCTCCCACCCTGGACTTTCCAAAGATATATAAACCCTTATTACCTAGTTTTCAACAGACTGCACAACCTCTGAGGATGCCTGCCATAGATGCAGGTGAAATGTCAGGAGAGCATGCTTCTGGAACATGGTCATACAGCCCGGAAAACTCACAGCAGCCCAGTGATTCCATCCATGAAAGCCTTCGACAACACATCTTATTTCTATCACAAACTAGCCAAACCCCACCCTCCCCAAGACAGTCTGTCTAATGAAGACTTTCATGTAGCTCAAAGGTTTGTGCCAGCTTTTTAAAGTAATTTCAATAATTAAAAGAAGTCTTAGTTTTTTTAATGTTTTAATTAATATATAGCTTTCCAGTCGGTTATCAAAGTTGTTTACCATTTAAAAATGACATTTTTTAAAATAATGTAGTCATTGAAATAACAACATTCATTTAAAAATGAATAACTGCAACCATCTACCAAAATCAGCAAAGCACCAGATAATATGGAGCAAAACATTCAGACTAATTTCCCCCCAAAAAACAGAAAAATAAATGTTTCTTTTGCTTGGATAACATTTCCAGAAAGGGAACAAACAATCAAGCCACTGGAGGAACAGAGTCAGTTGCCATGCCTGCTAGGAAACTTTGGGAGTTGGAATCCAACATATACCTTCTCTAAGCTCTGGAAAGGACATTTCAGATTTCCTGTCCCACAAAACATCATCAAGCTGCAGGAGAACCATTCAGCTTCTAAATAAGCTAGAACCCTTGATTGATCTGAAAAAAGAGTTTTACACTGAAGGTAGGATTCCTGAGATAAATGAAGTGTATCCTGTGTGCCTTTATCAATGTTTAAGGGATGCTAACTTTTCATTGATTTGTATCTGGTCATTAAGACTGTATTCCACCTTTTCAGCTTCCATGAATCCACATTGCTCCATGGCTACTCCACAAATGAGAACAAATATCAATGTGTGGCCTTGAGTGAAATGGGAAATTCACTCATTTAAAAAGAACATATAGTGTTAGAACAATTGCACTTGCTTCTCCAAACCAATTTGCTACAACAACTCTCAGCATGATAAAAAACCATCATAGATCAATGCATGATTAAGACAAAGGGTTGGATTTAAGTCCTCGGTAATGTCATTGTCAGAGGTGTTCAGTCCTTTACAATAGGTTTGGCATTTCAAAATTTCAGCATTCAGCCCACGCAATCTCAGTTATATTCAGTACATGAGATGAAGTTAAGGTAGTATTTTATTTCCATTTTCATCTACTCAGGAGCCTTAAGAAGGCAGTTTTATTATCTAACCCACATCAAAATTGTGCAAGCAGTGAATACCAAGTGCAGAGGTGTTTCAGAGGAAGGCAATGGCAAAACCAGATCTCAGTATTCCTTGCCTATTCAAACTGTATGAAACTCATGGGCCAGCATAAACCACCAGATGACTTGAAGGCACAGGCACGTACACAGTGCATACCACTGAAATAATAAAAAAATCAAATCCAACAAACAAGATTTTTTTGTTCAAGTCAGCAGTGTGATTCTTATGCTTCAAGAACAGAGAAGATAGTCCAGATCCTGAGATCTTGGAAGTTTAATATACATCCAATTAAAAAGTTAATTCAGGATGAGTAGTAGAAGGAGAATGCGAGAGTTCAGTAGTATTGTCTTACTAATCATGATGTTACTTGCAACAAGTTTCTTTTGAAGGCCAGAAGGTCATTCCTGTTTCGCGGTAATGGTTAAAGAAGTGACTTCTGAAGTTTCGAGCCACATCATTGTTCTTAGGCCCACTTAAACCACTGGAACTAATTAATTAACATTAAAGAGGAACAAATCACTTTCCACATTGTGGTGATTATTTTAGATCACAGACAGACCATCAGACTAAGCTTGCATCTGCCTGAGCAAGGCTAGAGAGAACACTAATAAACATATCCATCAAGTGTTCACCAGGTCTGCTGGAATTTCATGTTTCCTAATGGCATTGGGGAGGCAGGGTGGAATTTGCTGTAGCTTGGAGCAAAGGTACAATAATAACAGAGTAATAAATATGATGTGGTTCCAGCCTTTAGGTTTAAAAATAATCGAGTGATCAGAGGAGACAGCAGACGAATGATGGGGAGAGGAGAGGGGAAGAAACTTCTGGAGACCTGTTTAGCATTCAAAAGGCTGGAAAAGGGGTTTGGTCTAAGAAAACAGGCAATGTGGTGATAGAAACAGAAACAGGCTTAGGAAGAAAATTAATTCCAACTTGAATCAGGCACTGGGTGGTTGCTCTTTCCTTTCCTTTTTAAAATTGCATTGGTATTTGAGTAACAAGTAGGACATTTTATTCCATGATTTCCATAACTAGATGCAACACTTACACATTCTCTTTGAGTTTCCGTGGAATGATGGTTCTTAAAATTCACAGCTGTCTCCATGTGCCATAAACCTCTCCCTAATGTGGGACAGTGGGTTAAACCACTGAGCTGCTGAACTTGCTGACTGAAAGGTTGGCAGGCTCGAATCTGGGGAGCGGGTGAGCTCCCACTGTTAGCTCCAGCTTCTGCCAACCTAGCAGTTTGAAAACATGCAAATGTGAGTAGATCAATAGGTACTGCTTTGGTGGGAAGGTAACAGTGCTTAATGCACTCCACATGACCTTGGAGGTGTCTACGGACAACACCGGCTCTTCGGCTTAGAAATGGAGATGAGCACCAACCCCCAGAGTCAGACTCGACTAGACTTAATGTCAGGGGAAAATCTTTACCTTTTCTAATGCATACAGTCAAGAAAGGAAGGGCAACTTGATATAAGCTGTGGAGACCTGAGATGCTATTTTCAAAGATGGGGAAAGGATTATTTTTAGATATCAACTCCTAGAGTTTTGGGATCTGTGGGAAAAATGACTTAATGATCTAAGTTTTGTGTTTGTTTTTCCAATTGGCACTATCCTTTTCTAAGTGGTTTTATAAGTTTCATAGGTGTTAGAACAAGTGATACATTAATCATCATTATTATCTTTATTTTTATATCCCGCCTCCATCTCCCCAAAGGGACTTGGGACAACTTACATAGGGACAAGCCTGATCCAACAAAAATTAAAACCAAACATAGATTAAAACATATCTCAATAAAATCAACAACATTACCACAAGACAATAACAAAACAGCATCATCAATAGCTAACAGTCTGAGCAGTAATGGGTACTGAAATTTGGTAAATTATTAACCAGGGAAGTGTATACAGTATACATTGTAAGCTTAAATGCCAGCCACCTTGCATATGATGGGTACATACTACTTCCAGTACCAGAGATCATGTGCCTTTTGTATATCAGTTGCTGGAGAGGAGGCATGTTCTGCTGTATATGTCCCACACACAATTGATTGACCACTGTATCAATTGAATAGCAGACTAAATATGCCATTGATCTGATCCAACATGATGCATCTTAAATTTGGTCATATTGGTCCTTTTATTATAAGGAGTGATTTGAAATACCAACCTTGTTCTTTTCCAGTTTCCAGTTACTGTTTTGCTTCCTTTATGACTCTTCTCCATTTTGATGGCTTAGGACAGTAGTGATTTGTGGCTTCTGGTTAGAGGAGCTGTAAATACATTCTGGATTCTAGGATGGATCAATATATTAGCCAGTGCTATATCTATGAGGAGTTGGTTCAGCACATTGGACAGCTCCTCAGACTAAACTACAGGGAGTTCACCATCTAATGGCAAGGAAAATGCTACCATAGTAGTTGCTATACCCTTGGTATTCTAAGAACACTTGACCATTTTTACAGTTTCATTGGGAATAGTTCTGAGGACAAGTTGATTTCTTTTCCGTTTGAGCGGAGACTATTTTCAGTCATCTGTGCAAAACTTTTCTGACAGTTTGAAAAAAGGTGGGGAAAAAGAGTAACACTTGAGGCCCATCAGCTTTTTTTTTGGGGGGGGGGGGGGTGATTTAAAAAAATTAGGCAGAAAAGGAAAGAGAAAACAAAGCTCGGGAAAATAAATAGGCAAGAGCCCTGTGGCTTTCATTTAACCTTCAGCATGACTGAAAATTCCACTAGCAGGTGAACAGAATTATTGATGTTTGAAGTAATTACTTCAGCAGGCACTGCTATCAAAATTCATAGTGATTGATTTCCCACTAGTCAGCTTATCTCTTCCAGAACAAGTGCGCTGGAAAGCAGCTTGTAACCCCTTCCTAATAAGCCATGGCACATTATTGAAGTAAATGGCTTTGGGCTCATTCTTTCTGTTTTGTTTTATTTTGCATTTACTACTTCCATAAAAAGCAAGATTGTTTAGGATGCTTAAACTAGTTCTTCCTCTTCCTTTTTCCTTCCCATGATCATTTCAGGCCCAACAAAACTGTCTTATGCTGAGTCCGAACATTTGAAGTGCCAATGGCACTCCAATGAAGCTGCCAGGCAGAGATTTTTTTCCCATCACCATCTTTAAACCAAGAATTGGAGCAAAAATCTGCATTGGAAGTAAATGATGCACAACTCAGCTATGTGTTAGAAGAATAATATTGGATGAATAAGAAGAGCCATGTTGGATCCAACAGAGACCTATCTAGTCTAGCATTACCTTCACCAAGGAGCCAATCAATTGGCTATGTGAACTCCTTATCCATTTATGCATACATAAATGTGTATGTCACAATATATATTTATATACTGTATATGAGGCCCCTAGGACCATAAGAAATGGGCTAATCCGAAAAAGCATGTTCAGGACATATGTGGTTGCTAACATGAGTTATCACCACTGAGGACAGTGCTTTGGATAGGGTTACACTGATGCAACTACAGACTTTGTATCCATTATTTGATTGGATACTTCAATTGTGCTTTCCTTCATCGCAGGAGGTCAGACTATATGGCCCATGTGGTCTCTTCCTACTCTATGATTCAGGAAAAAAGGAAATTGCAATGCTTGATTCTTCCCAGTGAATTTTTTTAGATTTTTATAAAGCGAAGTTCCCAGTCTTTATTAAAAGAGCCAAGTGATGGCAATATATCTGGAAACAGAAACCAATGAAGAAAGGTTGAAGGAGCTGTATATGTTCAGCCTTGAGAAGAGATATGAGAGCCATTTTCAAATGTTTGAAGATGTGTCACAAGAAAGATGGAGGAAGCTTTTACCCCCAGATGTATCAGATATAGGACCCAAATCAGTGGATTCAAATCACAAAAGGAAATTTCAACTTAATATTGAATGGAATATCATGATGACAGCAACTGTTAATGGTCTCTCCAATTTGGGGAGATATGAAAACATAGCTGGATGGAGATCTTTCAGGGATGCTCTCTGTGTAATTTCTGCATGTTTGTGAGTTCCAATAGATGACTCTTGGGATTATTTCCACCTCTGTAGTTCTGTGGTTGTATTAATGACAAAATAACAACATCAATAATCATATCAATGTCTTGCAAATACAACTCTCTGTTATGCCCTCCCTTTTTATTCTTCCTCGGAGTTTCTTTCATTTTGAAGTTCCACAGATCATTTTGTCACCTACCTTATTTTGATATGTATATAAGTTTAGATCACTGTAGGGAATTCCATGGCCACAAATGTTGTACAGTAGAGTCTCACTTATCCAACACTCACTTATCCAACGTTCTGGATTATCCAACGCATTTTTGTAGTCAATGTTTTCAATACATCGTGATATTTTGGTGCTAAATTCGTAAATACAGTAATTACTACATAGCATTACTGTGTACTGAACTACTTTTCCTGTCAAATTTGTTGTTTAACATGATGTTTTGGTGCTTAATTTGTAAAATCATAACCTAATTGGATGTTTAATAGGCTTTTCCTTAATTCCTCCTTATTATCCAACATATTCACTTATCCAACGTTCTGCCGGCCCGTTTATGTTGGATAAGTGAGACTCTACTGTATGTGAATTTGTGCTGGGATTTTCCAGGAAATAGATAAAGGTAGAAGATAAATTTGGATCCTGCAAGATTCCATGTGTTATATACATCAGTCATGACTATGCCCAGGCCATCATCTCCTTGGAGACTGATGAACAATGTCCTACATTGCTGAAGTCTGGAAGAGGGTTTGAGCGGAAGTTCCCAAGCTGATGGTGTGTCAGGAATTCATGTCACTTGCAGAGGAGTAAAATGTGAAAAAAATATTCTCCCTTTCCCTGTCCTCCGCATGTGAAAAGAGAGAGAATTGTCAGTAAAATTGTGTTTTTGGACTCCCATCTGCCATGAATGCAGAAAGCAAATTATACTGTTTTGCAGGAAGCAAAAAGATAATTTGCCTGAAATGGTTTGGTAAGAAGGAGGCATTAAATTTGCTGAATGAAAGCATTTAACAGGGCAAAGGAGAGATCTTATATTTGCAAATGGAGCTCTGAAATCTTTGCTTTAATGCATGTTGGTTGACTCACAGCCAAGACATCAGCATCTAATGGCCACAAAATGGCAGGTTTAAAAGTACTGACATTCTAGGAAAGGCCACTAAAATGGTATGGTTCTGGTCCCACCTCGGCTATACAGTCATTACTTTATATTTGTGGGTTATGCATTTGCAGATTTGATTATTCATTCATGACTATAGTGGCCACTTACTGCACTGCTACTCTTTATGAAGTAATCCTATACTATATGTTTACTCTAGGTATTTCTAGGCCCTCCAGCACAACTGTACAATCAGCTTGTATCAGAAGTTGACCATAGAATTGCACTGAAGAACCTAAAAATGGATTATACAGGCCTATATTCACTGTTTTCCCACTTTTACAGGGATCCTGTATGTCTAATCCCTGAGAAAGTTCAGGGACAACTGTATTATCTTTCACCATTTCTCACAACAGAAGAGTTATACTTTTGACACATTGAATAGATAAGGCAGTGTGGAAACATTCTGAGAAGTGTTTTGGTATTATCCAAACTGCTTGCTACCCATTGGTGTACCCTAGATGTTTCTCTTGAGCAGGGTGCTTCAAATTCACCATGAAATTGTCATATTAAGCAAATGTCTGTAGCTATTTTATTTCAAAGAGTCTCCCTTCAGATTAGCTGATGATACACAAAAGGGGTATCTGAAGCTGTCAAGAAACTGCCTGATCCATCATTTTCTCCTAACAGTGGGAATGAGCTTGGGAAGATGATCATTTTTTAAAATCCATCCTCACTATGGTATCTTGAATAGCACTCAGATGACTGCAACCTTAAAGCCATCTAGCACTTTGCTTTTCTTCAGGCAGATTATTGATGATGCAGTCCCTGGGAAAAGAGAACTTGGATTCTTCTGAACATTCATGATCCAGAAGGTTCCACTACTGAGACATTTCACAATTGTAATGGACCAGCAAAGAAACTTATCTTTCTCACTGTCACAGAAGCCTTTTGAAAAAGGATTGTGTCTCAGGTGCTTTCTGAGTGTTTGTGCTGTAGGTGATGTGAGTGTAGTAAAAGTGGCTGTTGTCCACACTTGTCATTTTTTCACACCTATCAGACCAGGTACTATTGAACAACTGTAGACAAACAGGTGTAGCTGCACCACTAACCATATGCAAATAGCAGGGAATAAAGTGGGGACTTGAGCCCAGAAAGGTGATTGCTGGCTTATCTAGTTCAAAGATTCAGGTGTAACAAGGTGGTGTAAAAGACCCTGGAAATATGCTATCCAGAAGGGTTGGAAATGTGGCTATCAAATGTATTGGACTACAGTTCCCATAAACTCTAGTCATCATGATCAATGGCCCTGGATTATGAGGAATTAAATATCTGAAGACCTTAAGGTTGTTTGCATCTAGAATGAACAATGGGGGAGATGGATGGTGTCGTGCGTCGGATCGGGGTATTGGGTGGCAACCTGTGCTGGACGGGGTTGCACTCCCCCTGAAATCACAGGTCCGCAGTTTGGGGGTCCTCCTGGATTCAGCGTTGATGCTTGAAGCACAGGTGTCGGCGGTGGCCGGCAGGGCCTTTGCACAACTCAAACTTGTGCGCCAACTGCGACCATACCTCGTGAAGTCTTAGTTACCTCTAGACTGGACTACTGTAATGCGCTCTACGTGGGGCTTCCCTTGAAGACGGCCCGGAAATTACAATTGGTCCAACGCTCGGCTGCCAGATTAATAACGGGGGCAAGTTACAGGGAGAGATCCACTCCCCTGTTTAAGGAGCTCCACTGGCTGCCGTTCATCTTCCGGTCCCAATTCAAGGTGCAGACCATCATCTATAAAGCCCTAAACAGTTTGGGACCCACCTACCTCCGTGACCGTATCTCCTTCCATAAACCTGCCCGATCTTTACGATCATCTGGGGAGGCCCTTTTATCACCACTGTCGTTATCCCAGGCCCGCCTTGTGAGTACAAGGGAGAGGGCCTTTTCTGCTGTGGCCCCCCGATTGTGGAACTCACTACCTACTGAAATTAGGCAAGCTCCCACGCTGTTAGCTTTTAGGAAAGACTTGAAAACATGGCTTTTCCGCTGTGCCTTCGGTGAGTTATTTCTGTTATATATTTCTGTGTTACTCCCACCCCGAACAACTATCCTCTAGATTACCCCACTTCCATATGTCCCTGCCCGCAGTGGAGTACCCCTCTGTCCCTCTCACTCCAGGTTTAATCTTTGTGTTTACGCGGCCTGCCCTTGTTTTATTGTTTTTTGATTTCTTGATGTAATGCCTATGATCATTTATTGTATTTTTTAATGGTGCTATGATATGTTGTTTTTATATCTTATTATATTGTATTGCTCTGGGCATGTTAGCCGCCCCGAGTCCCCGTTGGGGAGATGGTGGCGGGGTATAAATAAAGTTTTTTTATTATTATTATTATTATTATTATTATTATTATTATTATTATTATTATTATTATTATTATTATTATGGCTCTGGTGGCATTGGAATAATGTACCTGCTCTGGGTATTAGTGTGAACTTGAAAAGGGCTTTCCTTCAGATAGGTGCAACATTTTGGGTAGCTCTTTTAAATTAGAAGTTGAAATCAATCCACAATCTCACTGGTCTATGAGCCACCAGTTTCTTCCAGCAATATTGTCCCAGATGGACCAATAGGCTAACTCCTTATAAAGTGTCTTCTGAGTAGCATGGATTTTGTTATTTTATTCCCCAAAGTTGATCTACATTTTGAAATGCCCTTTGCCTTGGGACAATACAGCCAAACTTCACCACACCCCATACCCCTCTCTATATGATTGCTCATGGGTCCTATCAGTGTTTATGAAACACAGACACAGAGCCCCTCCATTGATCTGGAGTAGAATTTGCTCAGTTCTTGTCCATTCTCTTTTATGTAATATTTAAGGAAATTAGATGTATGACATCTGCCTTATAGCCCTTTCTTGTGTTATTAGGATGTTTTCCTTAGTACTTTAGCTAATACTTTGCTCCAAGTTGGATGACTTATGCCTTCGTTAGTTGTCTAGGGTAATAGGCACATAGCACAAGTTTATATAGAGAGCAATTCCCTGACATGTGGGAGCATGTAAGCCCACCAGGAGGCTCATGACCCAGCCAGTTGTGTGTCCCAATCTTGTCACATGGATGCCCATCTGCCACATTTCATTCCCAACCTTTCTTCATGTGGATGACTGGAAGCCATTGGACTGACCTCCCGCTCATGGTAAATTACATCCAGCAGAAGAGAATTGCTTGTCTCAGTACAGAAAGGAATCTAATAACTCTTGAAAGAAAAACTTGTTTATAGATTTGTTGCTGCATTTTCCTTATTGCCCTCTGATATTTTATTAGATAACATTCTATGTTTCTATGTGATTTTTTGTTTTTGTTTTGGACTTCCTTTTTCAAAGGAAATATGTGCCAAAATAGTTTGGATGGCTTTGGGCATCATTTGCTATTCCACCACAGGTGACAAAATGTCATGGGCTGCGCTTTCTATCCTTTTAATGAATTACTATAATGAATTTATAAATGTGGCTGACTTTGACAAAGGCTTGGACATTTAATGTAGCAGCCTTTTTTTAAAAAATGAATAGCAAAACTTATTAGGATCATATCTCACCAGTGTTAATTGAGGTCTTCTGGCTGGCTGTCCATTTCTGAAGCACAATCAAAGTATTTAATATTGACTTGGATAACACTCTCAATACTTTGGAATCAGAGCCTAAGTGCCTGATGGAATGCTTTAACCCATGCAATTCTTCTTGCACTTTCAGATTGTCAGCCTGGAGAAGAGGTGAGATGTTTGGGATATTAAGTCCCAAAAGCCCTATCTAGTACAGCCTATGGTATAGGATTAAAGAACTTTTCACACAAAATGTCTGGTTGTCTGGTGATCCCCCACTTGTGACTTTCTTTTCTCTCTTCGTTAGAAATCTATTTCCATTAGATAGCAAAGCTTCTCAACATTGGGAGTCATGATCCCTGGAGGGGTCTCAAGTGGGTTTCAGAGGGGTTGCCAAAGACCATCAGAAAATACAGATTTCTGATGGTCTTAGGAACCCATATCCCTCCAGTATTTTCTATTGGTTGTGGGGTTTCTGTGTGGGAAGTTTGGCTTAATTCTATCGTTGGTAGGGTTCAAGGGGCTCTTTGA
Source organism: Anolis carolinensis (assembly GCF_035594765.1). NCBI lineage: Eukaryota > Metazoa > Chordata > Lepidosauria > Squamata > Anolidae > Anolis > Anolis carolinensis. Next base: position 182,320,637 of record NC_085845.1, read on the forward strand.
TTGTAGGTGAACTATAAATCTCAGCAACTCCAACTCCAAAATGTCAAGGTCTATTTTCCCCAAACTCCACTAGTTCACATTTGGGCATATTGAGTATTTGTGCTAAGTTTGGTCCAGATCTATCATTGTTTGAAATCCATCGTGCTCTCTGGATGTAGGTGAACTACAACTCCAAAAAAGCAAGGTCAGTATCCACCAAACCCTTCCAGTATTTTATGTTGGTCATGGGATTTCTGTGTGCCAAGTTTGGTTCAATTCCATCATTGGTGGAGTTCAGAATGCTCTTTGATTGTAGGTTAACTATAAATCCCAGCAACTATAACTCTCAAATGACAAAATCAATCCCCACCCCACCCCACCAGTATTCAAAATCGGATATTTGTGTCAAACTTGATCCAGTGAATGAAAATACATCCTGCATATCAGATATTTACATTATGATTCATAACAGTAGCAAAATTGCAGTTATGAAATAGCAATAAAAATAATGTTATGGGCAGGGGTCACCACAACATGAGGAACTGTATTAAGGGGTCGCAGCATTAGGAAGGTTGACAACCACTGCTTTAGAATAATCTCTGTAGGTCTCTTTGGTTTTATATTCTGTGATTTTTACAGTTTTGATGTTTTAATTATGCAAAAGCAACCCTAGAATGACTCTGTTGAACATCAGTATATAAATATTTTAAGTAAATAAAAAAGTACTAGGTCAGACTTCATGTACCTTATATCTCCATAGATCTGATGTATCACACTTCCACTGGTTACCCTGCACAGTCCCATTCAGTGCTGTGGGGATGATGTTGAGAATTTTGTTTTGAGGCCAATTGCATTATAAGCATATATTATATAAACTGAGTAATGAGTTACACAGTTACAACCTGCTGATGTCTGTGTGAAATGGGCAAAAAGTGACTTTCCCCAAAACAATAGAAAGACCTGGCTATTTTAAAGACTGGTATAATTCCAAAGGTATTTCCCACTTCAAACTGAACTAAAACTTACAAAAATCATTGACAGTGCTGCTACCAAAAAGCCCTTGTCATTTTGTCAGTTTGCTAGCATCATATCGTTTACTAGTGGGCATATGAATGCATCCTTCACAGTGGATCATCAGAGCCAAGCAAAAATCCTATTACAAGCTGCTTGAGACTTTAAAGCAAAGGAAATTGTTGCTATGTTTTTGCAGTTAAGAAAAATTAAGACCAACATCTCTGAAAATTCATAGAAATTATCCTAAGCCTGAAGATGGCCATATCTATTTTCTAATTTTACAGGGGATGAATGCTCCAAAAATGTTTTGGAGCTGTATTTCCCAAAATCCCACAACCAAAAAAGGCACTGATTGTGCTGGCTAGGCCATTCAGGAAATTATTGTCCCAATAAATTTCCAAGCATTGGATGACTAGTTCCACTCATGGGGCAGAGCTTTTAGGCTTTTATGAGACAACAGCACCATAAGAAAATATGGATTCAAAGAGATAGCCTTCATTTTACTTCTGTACACACACACACATATTTCTCAAACAGGCAAGTTTGTGGCTCCATCCACATCTTTAGATTAATTATCTATGTGTCAGATCTTCTACTAATCCAGGACTGGACAGTTCCCTTTTGGGCTAAGCAGCCTCTCTGTGTTAGTTATTGTTCTTGACATTTCACCTGTCATATTGTATGCTCTTTTGGGTGGGATGGGAGAGCAATGAAATGTTTGGATCCCTGAATGTGAAGTTGACACACTCTATTCCCCACTGACATGAGATTAAATAGGTTAGGAAACTGGAGAAGAAGAAAAGTGTGAAGGACAAAGGTGGGTTGGGGAATAAAAGGCGCAAAATGAACAAAAAAAGTGGTAAATTGCCTAGAGACAGGTGGACAAGTGACTAGCAAACCAGAGACTCAGCAAACTGTGTTGAAAAGACTTCCTAATGATGAGTCTGGTGACAGGTTTGTTATTACCAGCATGCAATGACTGTGGTTTAATGACAAATAATGTACCTTAAATGATTTATAATAAAGTGTGGTCTGAATGACTTTGTGTGGGATTTGGGAACATCCATATCTGAATCAGTCTTCCACATCTAATAGCTATTAAGAGAATCATTGGATCTTAGCTGTTATAGGGGGAAATGACGATATGAATTCTGAGATCCAAACAGGTCATTGAAACTACTATAGTAGGGATGGGGAAAGAATAAGTTAGACCTCCTTTTTAATACACGGGTATGTAATAGTTTGAGGGCTGGGCTAGGACTCTAGGAGACAAAGGTTCAAATCCCTGCTAAGCAACAGAAATCTACAGGGTGACCTAGGTCAGCCTTAGAGGAAAGTAATGGCAAAACACCTCTGGAGATTTCTTGCTAAATGAACTCTGCTTATAAGTTCACAAGTGAGACTTGACTTGAAGTCACAACATGAATAACAACTCAATTTGCACTTCATGAGCTAATAATGTTCAAACCAAAATACAGCTTTATTTCTATTTTTTTAATAAATGGGTTAGTAGATTACTAGTTCAAGTCACACCCATCCCAAATTTGATGTTTTCTTTCCATTCTTAAATCATGGCAAATGATTTGAAGCCCACACTTGTTTGTAAGTCTACCTCAAAGAGCATTGTTGACACAACAAGACTGTAAACCATAAATACACCAGTTCCTTTTCTGCTCCTCAATAATCTGATGCATACCTTTAACATTTTCTATGGGTTGAGACCAGAGTTTAGGAACCTTCCTTTTTGGACTACAGTGCCCCAAACTTCTAGTCTGGCGAGGAGATTTGAGGTACTATGGTCTAAAAAAGATTTTTTTTCCTAGCATTGATTAGGATTTTAATTCCTGAAGGATTATTTTTTTAATAGAGCAGGGTTTCTTAAACTTTTTTCACTGCCACCTCTTTCTGCCTGAGAACTTTTAATGTGACCCCAGGTATAATAAAATAGTATAAAAATCAAACATTTACAAGTACTACATCAGCATTTGCAAGGCTTACTAAACAGACTTATCTTCCTTTTTATGAAGTACAGCTGAAGCATATCTGCAAAACCCACTGTAAACGCTGCATGTTCTTGCTACCATATTTGTATAAATGTCTAAATCAGCCACTAAGTTTACCCCTACGTTTAGCTAAGGGGACCCTATTTGAGATTAGTATCCATAGTTTAAGAAGCAGTGGCCTAGAATTATGGCTCTGTAACTGATTCACCATCATGCTCCCCTGTGTATTCATAATTGTCACAATAATGTAGGCAATACATTGTTGTCCTTGTGTGCCTTCAAGTCATTTCTGACCTATGGTGACACAGAAGTGAACTTTCCAATATCTTTCAACTGCCTGCGCTGACAAGACCAATGTAGCAAGCAGTTAGAAGGACAGGAGGCACATCACCAATAAGAGCAGCTTTACTTGTTGTTTGTCTGTTTTTGAGCCCCATACTTCATAGAATTAATTATTCCAGGCATAATAGATAACACACATTCTTTACCAAATGATGCCCGAGGTCCACAGAGAAGATGCCGTAGGCAATTCAGAAAATATCCCCAAATTAAGGCAAAACCTTCTGACAGTGAGGAACAAAACATTCTGGGAAGGCACAGTACAGTCACACTGTATTTTATTTTTGGTTTGCATTTTAATTTCACTGCTTGAAATTGATAGGTTGCCTTAGGTTAAAACAACTTTTTCGCACAGTGTTCATGGGGCTGGGTAGTTTGGAAAGCTCTTGTAAGTGGCTTCATAAGGCACCCAAAGTAGACAGTATAGACTATCTACTTTGCCTCATGGTGAGAGATGGCTGAATGTCTCTGGGACTGTTCTTATTAGGGGTAGATTGACCATTATAAGAAATAGGTTGCAATTGAGATTGGCTCATGCTGTATAGTATAATAAAGCTCTGGATAACCCTACAGGCTTGTCAACCAACAACTCAAAAGTGAAATACAATTCTAGCAAATGCTGCTGCCTTATCCATGTAAGTAGACATTACTGAAGATCTGAAGATAGTTGGATCTTTAACAGACATAAATCTATACAGGTTGTAGTGAAGATAATGTGGAAAAGGGTAGAATGGGAGTGTGTGTGTATCTGTTGAGATAGATGGTGATGCAGAATGAGGGAATTTTAGAAAAGAGGAAGGGAAACCCATGGGAACTTTGTGGAGCTGTAGTGTTGCTTTTCCTTCGAACATATGAGCTATTAATATTGCTCTTCTTGGAAGGAGTCATTCTGATATTCTTTGTTCACTCAAAATATTTTCATCCTATTCAATATTATCAACACAATTTGAGCTTTTAAAAACAAAATTATGGATTATAGGGCTTTTAAGACAGAACATATTGATCAGTTTCCATCTGACCAGTTCTAGAAGTGAATTTCCTAAGCCTTAAAAGGAAAGGAAAGGAAAAGAAAAGAAAAATGATAAAACTGAAAGCTGAATAATTTGAGGACACATCAGAAGAAACATAAAACAGGATTTTACTTAACTCTCTGACTCAACACAGATGTTCAGTGCCATACAAAGGAAATAATACTCAAGAGCTATAAAGAATTTACCTTCATCATTCTCAACAGAGCCCAAACAAATCTAATTTCCAGCATCACTCTCGGCTTGAGCAAGCAAAGCTGGTTTATTCTAAACCATGAAACAGGTTTCCTTCTTCAAGGGAAGGCTTCTCTGAACATGGGTAAATGATGTGACCCGTGTGGACATGCATGTGTGTATATGAGAGGCCTCAATTAACAATAATTACAAAAGGTTTTAACAATGAGGTATCCCTTTCGAAAAGGGATATTTTAGAAGTCTTGGTTACAAACTAGGCAGTGTTGCCAACTTTCAAAGAGACAAGAGGGTCCCCAGATCTGCCCATCATTTATGCTGGTTGGGAATGATATGATTTATAGTGTATCTGATGATCCAAGATTTGGAAAAACTGTTGTGAGTTCCAAGGAAAGGAAAGAAATGCATAGTGTAGTTCTGAAGTCATATTTATTAGAGCCTAGACAGAGTTACAGTTAATATGATTATAAGTCTGGGTAAGGAAGCTGTAAAGATCTAATTTTGACAAATTCTAGTGTAAACTAATTTGCTGACCACCTCCTGGTCTAATATATAGATTGCAATTTAAGCATCTATCTGATACCCAAATCTTGCAACACAAATATTGATTCAAAAATATGTCAGAATATATTTTGGATGCATATTATGAGATAATACATGCTTAGAAAGTATAATGTGTATGTGTGTGATACGTATTTATCAGAATATTTATGCATAATTTAAAAAATGACAACCAGTGCATTGCAGTTTAATGCAGAAAGAAGACAGCACTGATTTATGAGTAAGTACATAAAATGTGGTGCAGACTAACAATTGAACAAAATTCTCATACTACAGTCCTGTTTCTATTTTCAGGCTATAATGTAACCGTAGAGATTTAAAATCTGTTATGCCTATACTATACGATCCATGTATCTGCAGGGGATACATTCCTGGATTTGGTGTGGATACACAAAACAACAAATAATAATGAACTTTATTGAAATGAAGGATGTCTTGTCCAAGAATAGCATAGAGGACTTAGAAAATACCTAGATCAGCTATATTTTGTTAAAAGTTGATAAATGAAACCACTGGTACCAGTCCTGCAGATACAGGGGTTGTTTGGTATATCCATCCTTTTTCCTGTAATGATTATTGCTGTTATTTATTCATTCAGTCTTTTTAAAATGCCATCCGTCATTGAGGACTTCAGGGTGATAAACCTGGCACTGCCAAATTAATCTTCAAAATAACCCCCTGTGTTCAGTTCTTGGTTCCTCCCTGCACGCTATCACAATTTTATTGAACAAACTGAACAAGGTCTCTTATTCTGCTATGAACTATTATTTTTTTTGTTTCTCATTTGGCAGCGCCTTGCAGACACAACCTCTGATCTTGTTGAAGGGTAGGTCCTATTGTATAAACAAAGAGGCAGAATTCAGAACGTAGGAGGCGTATTGTGAATCAAGCAGTTCCTTTGTGAAGCCAGTTTGTGAGTCAAAATGCAAACATGGCTCGTCTAAAACATTAAGCTGGTTGTGAGGAATAAAATTTGACAGCAGTTAGGAGGAAGGGTCTACTGGGCTGGAAACATCTAGAAATGCAGCAGGAGAATGATGTAAAAGGCTTTAGATCAGTGTTTCTCAACCTGGGGGTCGGGGCCTCTTGGGGATCACGAGAGGTTGTCAGAGGGGTTGCCAAAGACCATCAGAAAACACATATTTCTGGCAGTCCTAGGAACCCCTTTGGCAGAGAAGGCTGAGGATCTCTCAGGAAAGAGATGATGCAGATACATTGTGGGCTGGGTTCAATTTGCTCTTTGATTGTAGGTTAACTATAAATCCCAGTGACTATAGCTCCCAAATGACAAAATCACTCCCCCCCTCAACCCCATCAGTATTCAGATTTCGGTATATTGGGTATTTGTGCCAAATTTGGTCCAGATCCATCGTTGTTTGGATTCACAGTGCTTTCTGGCTGTAGGTAAACTACATGTCCCCTAAATCACTGTCAATTCCTCCCAGATCCCTCCAGTATTTTCTGTTGGTCATGGGGGTTCTGTGTGGGGAGTTTGGCCCAATTCTATCATTGGTGGGGTTCAAGGGGCTCTTTGATTTTAGGTGAACTATAAATCCCAGCAACTACAACTCTCAAATGTCAAGGTCTATTTTCCCCAAACTCCACCAGTGTTCAAATTTGGTCATATTGAGTATTCGTGCGTCCAGATCCATCATTGTTTGAGTGCACAGTGCTCTCTGGTTGTAGGTGAACTACAACTCCAAGACCTAAGGTCAATGCCCACCAAACACTTCCAGTATTTTCTGTTGGTCATGGGAGTTCTGTGTGCCAAATTTGGGTCTGTCTGTTCCATAGTTGGTGGATTTCAGAGTGCTCTTTGATTGTAGGTGAACTGCAAATCCCAGCAACTACAACTCCCAAATGACAAAATCATCCCCACCCACCCCACCAATATCCAAATTTGGGCGTATTGGGTATTTGTGCCAAATTTGGTCCAGTGAATGAAAATGCATCCTGCATATCAGATAATTACATAATGATTCATAACAGCAGCAAAATTACAGTTATGAAGTAGCAATGAAAATAATGTTATGGTTGGGGGTCACCACAACATGAGGAACTGTTTTAAGGGGTCACAACATTAGGAAGGTTGAGAAACACTGCTGTGGAAACACATGCAGACTGGGGCCCCTTCTACACTGCCCTATATCCCAGGATCTGATCTCAGGTTATCTGCTTACTCCAGACTATCTGTCAGTGGAGACTCATATAATCCAGTTCAAAGCAGATAACCTGGGAACAGATCCTGGGATATAAGGACAGTGTAGAAGGGACCTAGATGAGGATGGCTCGTTTTACATTCAGCACCATAAAAATGCCGTCAGTCGAAAACTAGCATAAAAGAAAGCTTGCCTGCCAATATTTTGCAAAAGAAAACCTGGACACATTTGAGCAAACAATCCCAATTTGGGGTCAAAATAGCAAATGCTATTAATGAGAAAGCTCCTTCTTCTTCTTTTAACCTTCAGCCTCTGTAAAGTCTAGATAGAAAGCACACAAGGAAACTTCAACAATTCCTTATTTTTACTGTATATTTGCTAGGAAAAATGCAGTCACACAAAGCAACCAAAATAGTGAGCTATTCCATGACATGCTTGAATCGGATGGAAGGGGATTGTTCTACATAGTGCTTCTTAAAAGTCTCCGAGGCCTTGTCCTCTGCATGCTGTTAGAGATGCTTGAAACCCGTATCAATGTCTTTACTGTTCAAGCCTCTTTGTCTCTCCTCCATCCCATTTCTCCTTTCTCCTTTTCCATTTAGTGATTGCTTTGCTTGAATTCAAATGGTTTTGTTGTGTTTGTTTATGTTCTGTTTCATGCATCAGCTTCCAGGATGAATCGTTTCAAGAAAGCAGATTCTGACTGGCTGGGTACACACGGTTGCTAAGTTACTAGAAGAAAACCCATCACATTGGGAGATTTTTAAAATGCCCTTCATAATACAACGTAAACACAAGCAAACAGTCACAAAGACCATAGGAAACCTAATATTTAGTGGCTGTAGGAGGCAAGGTGGCATTTGCTAGGGTGTGATGGAGTGACAGGATTAAACTTTTCATGTCCCTCATAGGATGCCCAGTATTCACTACAATTCCCAGTATTCCTCATCATTGCTGGCTGAGCTATCTGTGGATGAGCAGAGGTTACGAACTTGTGATAGAAACCAGAGCTTCTCAGACTGTTATAGAAGATGGACAAATGGCACCATATTTGTGACCACTGGTTCAAATCCCCTGCTCAGTCATGGGAACCCAGTGATAAACATTGGGCAAATTCTGGGAGTTCTAGTCCAACACATTTGAAATATGATTTGTCTCAGAAGGCCAGGTTATTTCTACACCAAGGGTGGGAAATGTAGCCCTCCAGGTTTTGTTCAATTGCAACTCCCAGTAGCCCTAGTACTAGGAGATGCAATCACAGCCATGTCTGGAGGGCTACAGCGCTCTTACCACATTACAGAGATGGCCTTTTTGACCGGCCTTTTTGACCAGCTCAAATGTCGAATGTTGTTCTCCACGCTCTGTGCATAGATCTGATATATAAATAAGGGGCTGCTTCCCTGCAGCAGTGCTGCCAGGGAAGAAGCAAAAAAGAAAAATTGATTTTTTTTTTGTTTTTGTTTCATGAGGTTGCAAAGAAAAGGGAAACCTTTTGTCCATTAAAATTAAATTAGTTGTAAGGGATAGCTGTTATAACTGAGTCACCGCTGCCTCAGGCAAGACATAACAGAGGTATTTCTTCCTTGTGTTTCACTAAAGAATTTTCCTGAGGTTGGGATTATTATGACCATATTTAGGAGAAAGAGGAAGGGGCTTTTAGGCAAACTAAGGCTATGATTTGTCTGTTTTACACTAGAGTTTCTTTCAAATCAGAGCGGAGCAACTGCCTGGGATGGGGGATACATTTTGCCCCATGGCATCAATGTGATGTCACATCACTTCTGCTCACTATTTTTGATTGAAAGTAACTGGAGAAAGTAATTGGAGAAGTTCTGGGAGAGGCTAAACTCCAAATCTGTGTATAGTTTAAAGCAGGAAATCATCTGAAAATAATCTCTCCAAAACAAAACCATTTCCCCCTTTGCTGAGAGGCTTCAGAGAGGTTCAAGAACCTCAGATGGCCCATAGGATACACTTTTCTTATCCCATCTGTAAACACACACATACAGACATTAAATGAGAATGTTTGTGTTCCCAGTGAATTGTCAACTTTTCCTTCAAGATAGATAACTAACAACATGACAACACTAGTATCCCCTTAATCTGATATCTGCATATCTTCAGAGCTGGACCAAGGTATTTTGTAGCCTGAAGCCAACAACTAGACCAGTGGTTCTCAACCTGTGGGTCCCCTGGTGCTTTGGCCTACAACTCCCAGAAATCCCAGCCAGTTTACCAGCTGTTAGGATTTCTGGAAGTTGAAGGCCAAAACTTCTGGGGACCCACAGGTTGAGAACCACTGAACTAGACTGACAGTTATTGGATCTGACTTTGACAATGACAATGTTGCAGCATTTTTCCCCACACAGGAGGCAATAGGCTATCTCAGCACAACACATTCTGCCACTAAATAATTGTATCCTCCCACTAAAGACCAGAGATTTCTAACATTGGCCCCTGTCATTATGCCACCTCTCTGAGCTTCACTTTTAAGGCCTCATTTCACGTAAGCACAGCTTAGTCTGTAGGTGTGGACACTTCATTTCCCATTATTCTGAAAGACAGCTTTAAGAATGCTGCATATTCATGAGAGGAAATGTTGATTATCTCTCTCTCAGCTCCATTGGGTCCAGTGTGTCCTCTCCTCCAGTCTTGTCTTGTTGTTTCAAGAAGGCTGTTCCTCCTCCACAAGGCATGCTTCTCTTCTTTATTGTGCCGTGTTTTCTCCTTTCTCTCTCTTTCCCCCTCTCTCTTTCTATTGGTTGGATGTGTGTGTGTGAGAGAAAAGCAATTTCATGGCTCATGCACTTAAGATCCCATCAGAAAGTTGAGCCTTTGATCAGGCAGAGAGATGCCCTGCTGTGCTTTCATTGGCAAATCACAAGTCCCTTAATTAACACTCTGCATCTTGATGTTGCTAAACTGCAATGGGGTTCATTTTACATCCAGAGAGTTATCCAGGTTGTGCTCAGCCTCAGTTCCCTGAAGGACACCCACAACAAGCAGAAGGGACTAGAGAGGCTCCAGCCAGCCAGCCAGGCCTTAACAGCAGCCCTCTCCATCTCCTCCTCTTCCAAATTCATAGAATCATAGACTCATAGAATCATAGAATCATAGAATAGTAGAGTTGGAAGAGACCTCAAGGGCCATCTAGTCCAACCCCCCGCTAAGAAGCAGGAAATCGCATTCAAAGCACCCCCGAATTCATCAGAGTCCATGACCGGCTAAGGAGGCATCATCATTCTCCCACAACCTTTTTTGCTGGGTGTTTACTTTTAATTCTTTTTTATTTTCAAGCTGAGTGGTCACCTAACATTCTTCATCTTCTAGCAGGATACTATATCTCCCATCATCCCTGACTATTGGTAATGCTGGCTTGTTCTCACAGAAAGTGTAATCCAAAAATCTGAAGGGACTTTGACTTGTTTTGTATCCCCAGCATCTCCTGACTCACTTCTTGAACACAGAATTCCATTTAGTTCTTTTCCGTAACAGCCATTGATAGGCCTGTCTTGCCCTCCATAGATTGATCTAAATTTTTAATTAAGCTGGATGCATGCCTAGCAAAAAGATTGAACTCTTGTCTCCTACCACCTCTGCCATATTTTGCCTCTGTTACCTTGGGGAAATTCAAGCTACTTTCAGCTTGACTTTTGGAGACCAGCTGTGGCACTTGGAGCACCTCAAGTACCCGGGGATTGCATCTATATAGATTCTGGTTAGGGGATTCCGGAAATTATAGAAAAAAATAAGTTTTCTATGCTCTCAAGATACAGAGCTAGATGGGAAAAGGTTGAGAACATGCAAGATGTGCAGAGCTTTGAAGCCCCACAGAACAGTGAATACAAAGAAATGAAATAACAAAAAGGCCAGTCTGCACATTCCACAGAATGTGAGAAAAGACCAAGATGTAGGAGTATTTCACACCTCTAATCTTGTTCCCTTGATTTGCACAAAACTCCTTGAACTAATGTTTCTTAGATATGTGCTACAGAACCAAGCATATTTACTAAGGGGTAAGTCATGTTGAGTTGTAATGGCACTTAATGCCAAATAAACCAGCATAGGATTTGCATTGCAAGATTTCAGGCTCATATTGTCCAACTACCTCACTCTGACAGAGACAGTCCAAATTCATTGGCTGCCATCCTTCTTTCTCAGCTTCTCTTTCCACCATCCACTTTTTCTGTTCGTCCTCAATTTGCTTCAGTTGTTGCAAAGTGCGACAGTAGTTTTAAAAGCAATTGAAAAACTGGGACAACTGAGAATTTACTGGAATTGTCTTCCTAAATTGGGACAGTTAGAGGGTGTGCCTTTGTGATATTGACATTGCCATTTCAAGATTTTTTTCCTGTCTGAGCTGGACAGCTTGGCACCTCCTCCCCTAATCGACTGAGAGAAGTTGCCCATCAAGTGAGATTTCCTGGGGATACACAGAACATGATGGTATCCACTACCATATTGGAGGGCAGCCTGCTATAATTTGGGGTGCAGAACAAAACATGTGGTGTACTCTTCATCAAGAAATCTCAGGGTGACACACAATAACAGTCTAGAACAATTTAGCGTTTAAAGTAAGATAATACGTGTTAAAAATCATGTATGCGTACATTTTAAAAAGATCAATTAGACTTTAATTTTTAAAAGGTCACATTCTTGCTTCGTGATGAAATGAGATGAAATGTAATCATCAGTGCCATTGTCAGTCATTTCTCCAAGGGTTGGGCATTTCACCATGGTGTGCTGCTGCAGAAAAGACCCTGCCACTCCTTCCAGTGGACTTTGAGCTTCAAATACTGATATATAAAGAGATCAATGTATTTCTTCTATGGGTGCAAACAAAACTGTGGAGCAAATGACCTTCTTTCCTCTATCCATTTATTGCAGAGAGTATATGTGCCAAGGAGATTTTCCCGATCGGGACTCAGAATCTGTTCAGCATCGACCAGCCTTTACAATCCAAGCCAAGCTTTGAATAAAAACATTGTCTTTTAAAAATAACACTGGGAGGAACTTTGCAATCCATCTTTTTTCTTTGTCACTCATAAAGCGTAGCCTGGAGGGCAGGCTGATGTGTCCTTATAGAAGAAGGTTCTGACTCAGAATACGTTAGGAGCTGCATAAGAGATGCTACCTGTTCAGTGCCACCTTTCATAGCTTACAAGATCAGCCAAAGCAGCATGCCAGGTTGGATCCCATCATGTTGTTTTCAACGGAAGCTAGTGTCTTAATGCATCAGCAAAGTCTTCCATAGATGTGAACAGAAGTAAACACAGTTACAGCATAGACTGTTGTCCCCTTGCTATGGGAAAGACAGATGTAAATCATGTCGAAAGAGAATAAATCATGTTGGACAGCAAACTCTTGAGTATCTACTCCCCATTTGTTTAGTTTAGTTTTCTTTAATAGCTGTTAGAATTTGCTTATCAACTTGTAAATGCTTTTAAAATAATAATGTCAGAAGCAACTTGAGAACATACTGCAAGTCACTTCTAGTGTGAGATAATTGGCTGTCTACAGAGATATTGCCCAGGGGACGCTCAGATGTGTTACCATCCTGCTGGGAGGCTTCTTTCATGTCCCTGCAAGCTAGAGCTGACAGACGGGTGCTCACCCTGTCTTGCGGATTTGAACTGGCAACCTTCAGATCAGCAACCCAACCTTCAGGTCAGTAGTTCAGCCAGCACAAGGGTTTAACCCATTGTGCCACCGCGGCTCATTTGTAAATTCTAAATTTGTGAAGTTGTGATAAAGTTGTCAGCCTCATCCAGTTTAAATACAGTATATAAATAGGGACAGAACTATACAGTAAGCCCTCTATATGTGTGAGTTTGCAGATTTGATTATTATGACTCAGGACTCTCTCCATCCTTCAGGGCAATTCTGTGGTCAACTTCCAACTATTCCATACCATTCAGGATCTATGTTCATGAATGTTGCAAATGCTATAAGGCCTGGGTTGCAAGTCTTTGAAGATGTCTCCTCCTACTGGTAATGTTAAGTCAAGCCTAACCTGATAGGTATTACTAAAATTCTAATCATGGTCGTGACAGATTAGCGACCTGTTTTTCTATCTCGAGGAGAGTTTGTATGATATAGTGATTGAGGATTAGACTAGGACTTTAGAGACCTGGATTTGAATCCCTACTCAGCCAGAGAAACCCACTGGTGATCTTGGGTATACCATACTCTCTGTCTCAGGAGAAGACCAAGGCAAATTCCTTCTTAACAAATATTGCCCAAAACCCTTGTGATATGGTGCCTTAGAGTCACCATAAGTCAGAACCAATTTGAAGGCACAGCAACAATCAGTCTTAAGAGACTGTAAATTGAACGCAAGACTGTTGCAGGGACATACATGGTGTTAATTCTTCCTCTATTCATTTCTGTCAAGGCCTGCCAATCACTAACCTGTTGAAGCAAAACTAGATGTTAACAGCTGAGGATTTTCTTTCCAAGACATTATTTGCTGTGGTTCATCCAACTGTAAAAAAGGTGCTCTTTCCTCTCTTCGCTTTCATTGTATGTAGCATACAAGATTTTCAAAATATTTTTTAAGTATGGTTGGTTTGGATAGTGTGGACTTCCTCATTTCTTTCTACTGTGCCTGTGTTGGCAGGTGGCCTAGCATTTATCATGTTACAGTTTTAGATTCCTTCCTCTTTTGGCAGGCCCCTATTTGGGACAATCAAATGTCAATGGCATCAGTCGCAAAAGGTTCAAGCCCACTGTAATCAGAAGGTTTATTAACAAGGAAATGATTGGGTTTTGGAGATGGGGAGTGGTAAAGGGCAGAATAATATCCATTTGCTAGGTGTCTGCCTTTCCTGATGCATGTATTTTCTTGACACCTATAAATTTAGAGGAAAACCATTTGCATAGAAATACTCTGGACCAGAATGAAACTTCAACTCTGTGTCTAGGGGCTCAGTAATAACAAAAGAACTATAAATAGACATAAAGGGCCTCTCACTTTGGGAAACTTGTAACTTGCCAGAAGGAGAAGAAGACCATCAGTAGGCTTGCATAGGCAAAAGAGGAATGTGTTTCTGATCAGATAATCAGTCTGGAGCACTATATAACTGCAACACCTTAGTAGGGTTGTAACAGTGGCAGAGCTTCAGAATGTTATATATTGTGAATTACAGTTCCAAAATCGACAGTGGAATCGTTTGCCTCTGTGGGTGGCAGATTCTCTTACCTCTGAAGGCCTTTAAATAGAGGTTGGATCACTGATGCTTTGGCTGAGTATTCCTGCATGACAGGGGGTTGAGTGAAACATTCCTTGTGCTTTCTTTCAACTTTATGCTTCTGTGATCCCTCAGCCAACATGGCTGTGGCTTTGATGGATTCCACTTGTTCTTATGGGCTCCAGAAATCTCACCAATGGGATATTGGACTTTAAAGTTAAAAGGCACAGTTTGAGTTGAGCCCTCAGATAGATCAGGTAGCAGTATGGGAAGTCTGAGGAAATGCACAGCATGGTGATGTCACACCTCTTTCGATGACATCATCCTCCAGCAGCCCCTCCAGGTTTTTGCAGAGCTTTGTTCGGCTCCAGAGTGACACAGGAGCTATTGTGGTGCAATCCTGGGATTCCCTCCCCCTGCACGGGCTTTCCAAGCATGCTTTTGTGTTCAATTAAGAGTTCTGCAGTGAACCTTGGAGGTAAAGGCCACGGAGTATATTGCTGTCAGCTTGCAGCATTCAGCCTGACCTACATTCTAATCAGTGACCTAGCGGGGAAGGCACCAGAGCCCATTACTTGTTCCCCTGGGGCACCCCGTTCACTATCTATCCATTTTTCTGCAGTGGCAGCCAAAGCCCTGTCAGTTGCCAGTTAATTCACTGCTAGGAGGGCACAGCAGAGCAGCTGGAGGGGCGGAGGGTGAAGGGGAATGGAGGGACGCATGAATGCCTTTCTTGTTCCATAGAAACAATATTGAAAATGAGGAGAGGGTCCATTTTTCTCATGAAAATAAAGTAAAAGAGAGAAGACATGACTATTAATAACAGGAATTGCCTTGGGGACTTTTTCATTGGAGAGGGGAGACTATTGTGCCATGGAATTAGAGCGCGTGCCACACACAGGTGGCCTTTTGTTAACCTTGTGTCATTTTCATGGGGGAGATTTAATTTCACCACTTGGAATAAAAACCCAACAGGGAATTCTGAGGCAGAAGGCTGAGACAATAAGTGAGAAATCCTTCCATTTGCCTTGCCAATTTAGCCATAAATGAGAGGAAAATTTAAGAGACAAATGTGTGCAGCTCTGTTTCACGTGGGGAATTTGGCAAAAAGGTGAGCGATTCATTTGGGGCAAGGGAGGAATCAATTGGCAGGGCAGATGCATGGGATGGAGGTCTGCTTAGCCCAGATTCCAGAAGCAAAACGAGCATATTGATACAGACATCTCTCTCTCACGATTCTCCCCGGAACGGTGATTTGTGTTTAAACTTCAGCTACCAGACTCTTCTAGAATTTTGATAAGGCTCTCAGGGTGTATCAACACTACATAATTAATCTAGTTTGACAACACTTCAACTGCCATTGCTCAATACTGTGGAATTATGGGAATTGTAGCTTTTAATAGTCTTTATCCTTTTCTGACAAAGTTATGCCTCCCTCAGCCATAACTCCCAGGATTCCATAGTACTGAACTATAGCAGTGGGGTCAAACTGCATTAGTTCATTGGCCCCATCTACACTGCCACAAAGTGCAGAGTAGAAAACACATTAGCCTAGGGTGTCCAAACAACACAGCCACGCTAATGTGTTTTATTCTGGGGGTAAGCCTTTTACTCCAGCATGACCCCAGGTTAAAAAAACACCAGCAAAGATCTGAATCTTCCAGGAAGATCCAAATCTTTGCAGGTACTGTGGACATGGGGACAGCCAACTGGGATCACCATACATGATCCCAGTTAGCGGCCCCACGGCCATCCTGTGCTCAGGCAGCCTGTGGAGGTGGGATGGCAATGTTTCCGAGCCTCCCTGCAGCCTAATTCCCTATCATGTCTCCTCTCAGCCTTCTCTTCTGCAGGCTAAACATGCCCAGCTCTTTAAGCCGCTCCTCATAGGGCTTGTTCTCCAGACCCTTGATCATTTTAGTCGCTCTCCTCTGGACACATTCCAGCTTGTTGACATCCCCCTTAAATTGTGGTGCCCAGAATTGGACACAGTATTTCAGGTGTGGTCAGATCAAGGCAGAATAGAGGTATAGGACTATGACTCCACTATAGCTGCTCTGATTCTTTCTATCCCATGGGACTTGTAACTTAGGGAAGGGCATTTAGGATTTTCAGCATTCCACATGAAGACAGCTATTTTGAGTTGTGGCCAATGGCAAGGAAACAGGTCCCTTTTGGATACAGAGCTCTAGTGCCTGATCCCAGGGTTCCATATGATGTTGCCCTTGTAGCTAAAATGGAAGCATGGGACTATAATGTTTTCTAGTGTGGAAGAGCACTTACTTTTTGAGAACTAACATTCCCAGTCATCTAGATAGTATGTCTATATAATAGTTCACTTCTCTGTCATTCAGAAACAGAGGCAAGACACTGTCAGAAAACCCCCTCCCCAAATTGCTGCACTCCAGATAGATTGGACTACAGCTTCTGCCATTTCCAACCAGCACGCCCAACCCTCATTCATCCCTAGCCCTAGGATACGGAAGTGTTTGTTCTATGAGAAGGTTAGAAAAATGGTTCAATAGTATGCTTGTGCCATCATTGAAAGCTGAGGTCACCACTGTCAGCCAGATGCAGCAATGTTTGGTAGTGCAAAAAGAGGTGGAGGAGATCATTTGAGGAGAACTCATGTATATTTTTAAAAGAAACCAGCAAAACATTATTTTAAAATATACATGATGAAATCTAAAATTATCTCCTTTGCCACTTTTTTTGCATTGCACTGCAGTACCTTTAACAAAATGCTTTTTGTTGAAACTGTAAGAATAACAAGAAACATCCAGCACCAAAGGTACCAAAAAACAAACCAAAACAAAAGAAATTGTAGGTGTATAAAATTATATAATCAAAATATGCAGAAAAATATTGCAGAACTGGTATATAAATAACAAGGCTAATGTTGAATGCAGAATACTGTAGTATCAAAATCAGAGTAACCATGATATCAACACAACACGGTAGTGATAACCAACAGTAATAATTAGAACATAAGATGGTATCAAATGACATCTAGCAATATTAACTCACTATCTGACCTTTTAGCACAAGAATTTGTTTTTCTTCTTCTTCTTGGTTTGTTGTTATTGTGTGCCTTCAATCTATTTCTGATTTATGGCAACCTCAAGGTGAATCTATCATGGGATTTTCTTGACAAGATTTGTTCAATGGAAGGGGTGCTGTTGCCTTTTCCTTTAGGGATTGAAAAGAGTGTCCAAAGTTTCCCAATGGGTTTCCATGGCCTAAGTGTAATTTTAATCCTAGTCTTCAGAATTTTATTCCAACATCCAAATCACTATACTGTACTAGCTCTGCTTATGGTATCCCTATGGATAATCTTTCAAATATGGAGGTCAGCCGACAAAACATGTGGTCAAGATGACAAAACATGTTGATGAAGAAGAACACATAAGTTCAAAGATTGTGCAGCAATATACTCTTGCCCAAGCCTACTGGGAAGGACAAGATTTCCACCTCTTTTCTCTCGCCTGTTGAGTTGAGTGCAAATTACTTTTGCACTTTGCAGTCAGTTTTCAGCAAGTAAAGTAAGCTGAGGATAAAGGGGGAAAAGGGAGAGGGCAAAGAAACTGGGACATTTTGAAAGCAACTTTTTGAGAACAAAGAATAAATGAGAGCTATCTTTGCTAAATTGGGAAAACCAGAGGGCATGATGGAGTATTTATTCTTTGCCAAATGTATCTAAATGCCTTGATCCACTCCTGCCCCCAACATATCAACCCATACGTGAACAGTTTGAATGACTGCATAGATAAATAAGCCACAAAGTCTGTTTGAATACCTGGAACGTACAAAATGCTGCGAGCAAGGATGGGAAGAAAAGTGCCCAGAACTAAAGCTAGAAGCTGTTATGTTTTCACTCCTCTGCTGTTGTTTCTGAAAAACATGGAGTGGTTGCTTTTTTCAGACTATAGGTCCCACTGGATGGGGGATTTGGGGAGCTATAGTTCAAGACCAGAATTCATTTGGTGTCCTATACAGTTATACTACTTTTCCAAGGTCACAGGGCAATAGCAAGGGAAAACTGAAGTGGTCCAACAGGTTCAGCTATTTCACCAAAGTATTTTATTGTTGTTGCTGTTGTTGTTTATGGCTGCTACCTCACCAGCCCTTTTTTCTTCTGCTACTAATGCCCATAATGGCACCAACAGGATTCCAGTCCAAAATTTCAAGCTCCGAGTTTACAAATCATTGTCCGCTTTTTACAGAAACATAAAAGGGCAATAGATGCCCTCCTCTATTTTCCACTCCTGTTGGTTTTAATATACTTCTAATTTCATCTCTGTTTTTTTGCCTTCAGATAGAAAGATTCAATCATTTATAGCAGAAAAGCAAATGGAGATGCGTTTCACTTTGCCATACATTTCCACTCATTTTTAAATGGTGTCGATTTAAATGCAGATTTCTCTCATGTGAAGCTTGGAAGGAAGGCTGTTAATTTAAATGTTAATAGAAGGGTAAACTTCAAAATAATAAAAAGAAATATAAAAAAATTCTCTATGCAAAAGATCACTCCATTGGAATAGTTAATATCTTTTTAAGCTGCTTCCTCTTTCCTTGTTCTCCTGCTGGCAACCTGTCTTATATTAAATGGTGGGTTTTTTTTAAAAAGGATACATCTTTGGAAATGCTTAAATTAAAGTGTTTAATGCTGCGGTAATGCAGGAGGTTTGAGCAGAGGCCTGAGGTGCTGATAACGGAGAGATCTCATACTTTCATTTCGGGCTGGTTCCTTAGCAGCCCATTCATCAAAATAGCTGTTCTGAAAGCTTTACATGATTATTTTCTGGTTGCACAGCATAATGTTCTGAAGGAAGGGAGAACAGATAGAGAATATCTATTCAGATGGCCTTCAGAATCTTCTCTTGATTAAATACTAGGAGGGAGCATTGAGGGGACATATATTTAGGACAGAAGCAAGAAAAGAATTGACTGAGATCTGTTGATAGATTGCTGGATTATATGTGGTTCTTTGCAAATGTCGCCAATCCCCACTTCCTTAACAACAGCTATAAAAACTTTCTTGTGACCTGGTATCAGGCTGGTTGGTATCCCTGACCTTGAACTTACTAGCCTTGTTGTTGATTACTATCTTCTTTAAAAAATTCTGGCTATGAATGTTTGTGCTTCACTGCTCCTCATCTATAAAATGGAACCAATGTCCTCTGAACAGTATACCAACATGGTGCAGTGGTCTCATTATTGGATTAGAACTTTTGGTGAATCATACACTCAGCCCCAGAAAAGTCTATGATAAATTCACCTTATGGTTGGAGTAAGTCAGAAAAACTTAAAGACATATAACAACAACACTAATAATATATCTTTATGTGTCTACATCTGCTTCCAGCCAGAACTAAAATCCGTGCTGAAGCAGGTAAAAAAACCCCACTTCGGCTGGGTATTCAGTCTCCACTGCTCCCCAAAAACCCAGGCTTCTCCGGAGTGTTTGTTGCTACATGTTGTACTCCAAGGCTGGAAACCACCTCTGAATTTAACACACATTCCAGTCCAAGGTAAAATAGCAAAGCAGTTTATTGAAAAATATATATAAAAAGCATTTCAGAAAAATAGTATAGAAATCCAAAGTCCAAATATCAGGAATAATCCACAAAAGTCAAAGTACATGAGAAGCATCAAAAACCAGAATACAAAAGCAGGACAAATCCAAATGTGAGATTCAGGAACAGTCTTTGAAAACTTGAACACAGGAAACATGGGACAAGAAGTCCCTTAACAGACTTGACTTGGCAGAAATTCTATACTCAAACACCAACGTTGCCTAGGTTGACAAAATAGCCTGTTGGTCTTGCAAATATAGACAAAAAAATCTTGCCTTTTCCCTTGAGAAGCTGATATGGACTTTTTGGCTAATAGGCAGCTTGATCTTCATTCTCTCTTCTGAGAAGCTCTATGATGATGGAATATACATCTCCTATCTAACTGCTGCTCATTAGTCTGTCCACCTGGACTTTCATTTTCATCCTCTGAGTTCAGTTCTGTCTCTGACCTTGCTTCTCTAGGGAACTGCCTACCTGGAATGTGGTCTCCTCAAAGTCCCCCAGTTTTTACCTAAAAAATAAGTAAAATGTATCTGGCCATCATAATCTTTCTCCTCATGCAAGGAGATTGGCGGGGGGGGGGGGGGAGAGGAAAATCCAGGAGGGCACGAGGAGGAAAGTTGTCCATTTTGCTTAACTTTTAGGGGTAAATGGGGGGCTGGGAGGGAGGTGGTGGGCTTTTGGAAGCCCAAAGAAGCAATATTTTTTCAGTACCAGTTTGAATGCATTAAATGGTTAGTGTAGGAATCTCAATGTAATTCTATGGTCAACATCCAGTGGACAATACATATTACTATGTAGAGTGTGATTTATCTCTGGAGTATTGTCATCTGATTGTACTTTGATATCTTAATATATCTTAATATATTGCTATACAAAATGTTGCAGAACAGGGTCTCATAACCTCCCAACGTTTCACAGCAATGGAGACCAGGTGGGCCTGTGTTGCAACCAGAGACTGCCAAGACATGAAGGGCGGGGGGAAGAGGGGACTGCCATCCTATGTTGCTGGGATGCCTGAACTTGGGAACGTGGGATGAAAAAGGACAGTTGCAGGGAAAGTTTTGAGGCAGAATTTGGGCTTTCCTTTTACTTTTGATAACATGGGGCAAGGCTGCATTAATTGGGGCTGATCCTAATCTACATCGAACATGGCAGGGGGTTGGACTAGACGGCCCTTGTGTTCTCTTCCAACTGTATGATTCTAAGTGGTTAGTGTAGATGGGGCCTGAGAAGTCCCAGGAAGTTTAGAATATGAAGGCATACATATCTTTATTGTTCCGCCTTTATTGGGATAAAACTTGTGTACTTGGGGAAGGAGCAGAGAATCAAAAGATGTGTGCGGGTGCTGGGGATACTTCAGATATGGCTATTCTCTCCCATTGGGAAAAAAAGGTTGGGAAGAATGAACAGTCTATAGTAACACATACCCCTCACTTCCAGGTTGGCAAGAGGATGACACAGTTAGGTAATGTTGCTGGAACACTGTATCCCAAAGGGCCCTGTTTGCCTGCCATTGGCCACAACTCAAAATAGCTGTCTTCACCTGGAATGCAGGAAATGCTGATTAAACTGCATTGGGACTCCTTGGCTTCAGAGACCCACCAGGTTCATTGCTGTTCTGTGACACAATGTTAGCAGAGGCAAGCTTCTTTTCTCTCTGACCTCCTTCTTCCTAAATAGCTGGAGGGTGCTGATTCAGCGCTACGCTGCTACTACTACACATGCACTCATTTCCCATTGGAAGAAGTGCTGCTCTGAATAGATATCTCCTTTGCACTGACATTTCTGCACAGTCTCTTGTGACAAGAGAGGAATGCCAGCAAGATACAATCAGTGTGTGTGTGTGGAGGAGGGCAGACCTGTTCAGACAACCAGTTAACAATTTTTCTTTTACACCCCAGTCATTTGTGAGTGGTCCTTTTGGTAACAGCTATGCAAAGAAATACATACAAACAGAACAATGTATTTAGCTTCTTCTTACATGTGTGTTTGTGTGTGTGTAAAGAATACTTACAAATACAGCACTGGAGATAGGGAGAATTGTTGAGGGCTAGACGTGTTAGTTGACTATCACAAAAACTATTAAAATGTTGTGATACCTCAAAGAGGAATCCATTCATTTCACCGCAATTTTTTGTGTAGTTCACTTCATGTAGCATTGTCATATCCCCTTTTTGCAGATCTGGGCTAATAATGGAAAATACTCTAATTGGCATTGTAATTATGTAAATGAGGCACATTAATACTTGTATTTTTTTTTCTGCCACTAAAACTTTCCTTTGTACTTTTTTTCCCTTACAACTGCAACTAATTTGTACTGGATTTGAAATGGAAATATCCAATCTCACTTGGTCATGTAATAAAATAAGCCACCATAAGCATCTCTAACTGTAGACTTAATGTGGTTTGACACCATTTTAAATGCCATAGGTTGATGCTATGCAATCATGGATGTTGTGGTTCGATGAAGCATCGGCACACTTTGGCAAAGACAGCAAAAACTTTCGTAAAATTGCAACTCCCATGATTCCAGTTAGAGTGGCATCAAACTGTATTAATTCTACAGTGTTGGTGTGATGTTGTGTTTATTTCTCAGGATCTATTTGTACAGCATAGTTAGACTACTGTTGAATCTAAAACTACATGTATATAAGATATATATTTTTAAAGATGATATGAAGTGATGTTTATTACAATGTGTTTTGGCCTGTTTATATTTTCTGAGACTAAAAGGAAATTGTTACACTTATGAAATACCACTTGCTGAGGACTGAAGACACACAGTCTAGATTTGGGTGGGAATTGTGAACCTCCAGATGTTTTAACAGGTTTCTTTCTCTCACTTTTCAGACCTGCGCAGAATGACAGCTGGTTTCATGGGCATGGCCGTAGCCATCATCCTCTTTGGGTGGATTATCGGGGTGCTGGGCTGCTGCTGGGACCGAGGCCTTATGCAGTATGTGGCAGGACTTCTCTTCCTAATGGGAGGTAAGGAGGAAACCTTTTGCAAAGAAATACCATTTTGTTTCAGCAAATACAGTATACTACAAAGTGTAGTTTCAAAGTAGCTGGAAATCTAGGGTGCATCTACACTCTAGAATTAATGCAGTTTGGCACCACTTTTCACTGTCGTGGCTCAAAGCTATGGAATTCTGAGTTGTAGTTTTGTGAGGCACCAGCACTCTTTGGCGGTGAAGGCTGAAAACCATGTAAAACTATAACCTGCATGATCCCATAGTATTGTGCCATGGAAGTTAAAATGGCAACAAATTGCATTAATTTTACAGTGTAGATCAGGCATGAGCAATAGTGAACATTTCCAGTACTGACTTTAAAGTATATTATTTTTACCATGAAAAGCCAAAAATGTTATTTTTTTAGGAATAGCTAACGGTTCTTGTTCAATTGATTTGCTACTGATTGTTTTTCATAATTTCAAATGATTGTTCATAACTGAATGGCCTATCTAATAAATGAATAAGTGATTTTAACTTTTTACTTTTTCTTAATGTTTGACCATTAACAAATTGAATTTAACTTTAGCATGTAAATGCATACTATCATTCCCAATACTATTCCTTAATACTATCTATCTACTGTATATGCTTGAGTATAATCCAAGTTTTTCAGCCCATTTTAGGGTTGAAAAAGCCCCCCTCATCTTATAATTGAATGAGGGTCTTGGCCAGCTTATGTTTGGGTTGTCTTATACTTGAGTATATAGGCAATCAGAGTGGGACAGCCTTCTCTTATTAAAGTTTTATTATCTTTTTTAGTATCTTTTAAAAAAATTAACCAGTAGCTGCTGCATTTCCCACCCTTATCTTATACTCGAATCAATAGGATTTCCCAGGTTTTTTTTGGTGGTAAAATTATGTGCTTCAGCTTATATTTGGGTCGGCTTATACTCAAGTATATATGGTATATAGATATTTCCTGACTGTTCACCAACATTATTTATTGTGTCCTAATAACTGGTCTTCATTATTCCTGTATCCTTATTCTCATGAGTTGACTAGTTAGAAAAATGGATCAGAGTTAAACCAGAGAGATGATTCAGAGTAAAACACACTCCTAACTTAAAACTTGGTATATTCTGTATGTGTTTTAAATTCCTTAAGAGCCCTTTGTGAACATGTCTAAGGTGCCATTATATAGACTCCAGAAAAAGGGTTGTTACAGTTACAATTATTTAAAACAAGTTTAAAGTGGTTAAATACATGCAGTTAGCAGCAAAGTAATTTAGTTTATCTCTGCTTAATCAGAAATGAGATTAACCAATTTAAATGGAACTTACTCCCAAAGAAGTGTATATAGGATGATAACCCAAATTGCTTACAGAGGAAATGAAGTAAAAGGAGACATTTAGAGTTTCCTATTTCATGTTAACAAAATGGAGTGTCTTAAATCGCTTTTCATTTGTTGATGTTACAAAATAAGACAGGCTTAAACAGAAAGGTCATGTAAAAAGTTAGAGTTACGTATAAACCAAACTTAGAAGTTATCCTTCAGGTGGAGATTTGAAAAGTTCCAGAAAGCCTACTTGAATCTACCCATATTATTCTCAAGTTACTTTCAAGTACAGCTGTCAACTAAATAAAGATCTTTTAATCAACTAACTGGCTTTTAACTATATAATTACATATCACAATGTTTGAATAAACATACTATTTTGGGAATCACAGCTGACTGAAGCTGATATTTCTTTGATGGAAAATGTTGGTCAAATCAATAATCCATCCCTTGCTTAGGAAAATTACCTTTACTTTCTTATCTGAATTTTGGAAATAGCAGGCATTGGCCCCATCTACAATGCCAGTTTGAAATGACATTATATGGTAAGTGTAAAATCATATAATGCGGTTTAACTGCATAGAACTGCATTATACAAGTCTACATTGACCATATACTGCAGTTCCAAACTGCAATGTAGATGGAACCATTCTTGTAATTCTCTTTTGCTCATAACAAAGATTGCATGTGTGTCATGATTCTTCAAGAAAAGCAAACATGTGTAGATGCTAAAATCTGATTTCTGAGAAGCCAACCATCCTTTTATTATTCCATTGCAATGCAAGTTTTGGGTTTCATTTTTATCCTGTTACGTTTAAGACTGAGCAACACCTGATGAAATCTCATGCACCAAAGGCATTGGTGTTTGTAAGATTTTAAAAAGTTGGAGGATATCAGTGCTTTGTATAGCTTCTTTTCCCTCATCATGAGTAGGATAACCAGAATACATTATGTAAAATAGAAAAAATGCAGCATAACATTATGCAAATTGTCTCAGTTTGAATAATGTATACAGTCACAGTATTCAACTGTGACAGACGCTTAGCTCAGAATCTAGATTGTCTGCTGATATATGTGTGTGTGTGTGTGTGTGTGTGTGTGTGTGTGTGTGTGCATATATCTCAGTATATATATAGCAATAGACATGGGAGTCTTATGTTGGATAAGCAGAGATTTCTCTTCCCCCAGCACACCTTGTGCATGGATGCTGATGTTCAATTTTAGAGAATAATGTCCTTCTCAAGCTTCCATGCTCCCATTAACTGACTGCTAGCGTGAGCATTTCTTTATGCAAATGGGCCAGCAAACAACCATATGGACGATAACTTATGAGCAACTTGCCTGAAATATATCCTCCTCCCCTCGCCCTCCCTTGTGCAACCTGATTTAGGAAAAGCAAACTATATAGATATGCATTGAGCTGGGTCAATTTTCCACCCCATCTCCACAGACATTGGCTGCAACTGAGTACACCCAAATGCCATGCTTTCCTTCTATTTGTCCTTCAACATCGTAACTGGCAGTGACATCATATAACTTCTTGTCACCATTTTGGGGAAGCAAGAGTGGGTAAAGTTATTTGAGAGGGGAGCGGGGTTGTGAGAAGGTTGGCAGGTGTTTTGTCATTGTTTCATTTGTGCAACTGTGTAAAAGGTTCCAATGATTTTTACCAAAAAAAAAATTATACTATTTTTAAATGTAGGCATTCAAGCAGCTTTGGATCCCATTGTAGGACATAACCAGGGGTGTATAAAGCTTATGGGTTATATTTTCATCACCTCAATATCCATGTATAAAAACTTTTAAAAACTATGAAAAACAGTATTGTTAAAGACTTTTATGGATGGAATCACTGGAATGTTGTGTGGTTTTTGAGCAGTATGGCCATGGGCTAGAAGCATTTTCTCTTGATGTTTTGCCTGCATCTTTGGCTGGGATCTTCAGAGGATCAGACTCTCTGAAGATGCCAGCCACAGAAAACGTCAAGAGAAAATGCTGCTAGAACATGGCCATACAGCCCAGAAACAACACAACACTCCTATGAAAAACATATTTTGTTGAGATACCGTAATAGGTTGCAAGATTGCGGATATCTGTGTAATTCAGAAGATTGTTGTAGTGGTAATGACTATTAGTAGGATTCCGCATTTAGTCAGGTCAGTGGTGACTGCGACTTCCATGTAAGTGGGACAGTGAAACCACTCCAGATCTTGACTTATACTTTAAAGTAGCTCTCCAAGGTGCTGAACCTCATTCCTAAAGAGTTTTATTAAAACTAGCAAAAATCTGGAGTGGATTCACCAGTCCACTGTCATGGGAATAACTAGCCACCAGTGGGCAAATAAGATAAGCACAAGCAAAAAAAAAAAAGTAGAGAGCCCGTAGTTCTGCAGATGTTGCTAGAGTCCTCTACCAAGGAGCCCAACCTAACTAATGAGATATGAGCATTGCCAATGGATAGGAATGATAGGATATATAAAACAACAATAGCTGGATGGGCACGAGTTTTCAACCCTAAATAATCCTACCCTAGGGTTCAGATGAGAAACATTGGAATGTAGTGGTATAAGTGTCAGTCTATGACTTCAAAGACCAGTGTTTGAATTCCTACTTTGCCACAGAAGCTCATCTTGGAAAGGTCACACTTTCCCAGCCTCAGAGAAAGGCAAATGCTTTCTGAATGAATCTTGCTAAGACAATCCTGTGAGTCAGGTGTTTTAGGGTTGCCATAAATTTAAATGCTTTGAAGATATCAGCAACAAAACCGAATTAAGATCTGTCCATTTTAAAAGCATTAGATGTTCAGAACATACTAGGAAATTTTTCACAGGGAATAATCCACATTTTAAACCCTATAAAATGAGAAAATAGAAGAAATTGTTCTTACAACATTATTGGACTTTTTGAACTTGCTCATTTCTAGCACAGTTTTGTTACTATGGGGATGACATGTCCAATACATGCATGGGTGTTTGGTACCAAGAAGAATAGAAATTTTTAAAAACCTGGAAAGGTCACTTTGGTGACAGCAGCTCCCAAAATCCCACAGCTAGCATAACCAGTTATAGTCCAAGGAAATAACATTTCCAAGTAGTGTTAAAAAGTGAAAACAATAAGAAATTTTGAGTTCCTGGTAGCTTCTGTGGATGGCCTATAGCTTAAATATAATAGAAAGGTTGCTGGGTAATGCAGAAATTAGTAATTCTTCATTCTACGGTCTTTCCATTCATTTTTCTATGCTCTCAGGTCATTTTTAACTTATGGTGACCCTATCACAAGGTCTTTTGGGGCTGATAGTGTGTGACTCGCCCAAAGTCATCCAGTAGGTTTCTATGGCCAAATCTGAAGATCCATCTACAGTGCAGAATTAATGTATTTTGACACGACTTTAACTTGCATGGCTCAATGCTATTGAATCATGGGAGCTGTAGTCTTACAAAGTCTTTAGTCTTCTCTGCCAAAAAGTGCTTCTGCTTCACCCAACTATAAATCCCAGGATTAAATGCTGAGTTATGTTTTATCCTACTTGTTTGTAATGTTTTATATTTGTGCATTCGATTGTTGATGATTTTGTATTGTATTTTTAACATGTTGGAAGTTGCTTTGAGTCCCTTTGTGGGAGAAAAACGGCATATAAAGATTTGTTGTTGTTGTTATTCCATAGCATTGAACCATAGCAGTTTAACTGGCTTCAAGCTGCATTAATTCTACAGTGTAAATGCAACCCTGGTCTCCAGAGTTGTAGCCCAACGTTAAACCATTGCACTATGCTGACTCTCAAGTTCTTTCAGAACAACCCCCAAATGGTTAGATAACTATCAACATGATTGTCAAGTGTGACACTGATATACAGGTGTAGTACAGTTTTCATTACTCTTAAGTCTCATATACACTGCCATACAGTGCAGTTTGAAACTGCACTATATAGTCAGCATAGATTCATATAATGCAGTTCGGTGTAGTTAAACTGCATTATATGGCAGTATAGATAGGGCTTAAGATTCATGAAAAACGTTCATTGTTGTTGCTTTAACTATGTTTGTATTTGAAAGCAATCATATTGACATCATATGCTTAAGACTTTTATAAGGTATTGGATTTAGAAATTGGAGCAGGGGAAGAGCCCCAACACTATACAAAGATCAATAACAACAGAAGTCAAACAAATTAGAAATTGGGTAACTGGTAAATTCCCTAACGTAATTGTTAACAGGAAAATTATCATTAAATGGAAGTGTAGCACAAACATCAATTCTTGACCCAGCGCTATTCGATATCTTTCCCAACCATCTGGAAGGAAATAGAAAATCATTGCAGATAAGTACAAGGACTAGTCGTATGGCAGAGAACAACAATAGTGACAATTTTGTTAAGTAAACAGAACTTAGGAGCTTTGTGTCAAGACAAACCGAGGGCTGGACAAAAGAGCAGCAAAAGAACTTAATGGCCAGCCAGTGTCCTTGAATGGTTTCACATGAGTCACAGACCCATAGCAGAATTTCAGAGGTCCTTTTTTTTACTCTGTGACAAAGTCATAGATGCAATTTAGTGACATTGTTTAAAATAGGCACAGAGAGAAGACTGATTCAGCTTTTTCCAACCACCATGGCTGTATTTCTTATTATGAACATTCAAATATTACTGAAGGGTGTTAAGGATGAGGGAATTCCTCATTGAAGTTTGGCCATTCAGTTGTTAATGTCACAGAAGGCGTGGAAAACCCAGTGCCAACCTGTGCAATCTACACATATATAAATGTAATGTGCATTTTTTCCATGGAGTAAACAACAAAACCACTGAACCAAATCTCACCAAATTTGGCCACAAAAGACATAGTCGTCCAATCTATGTCTTTCAGTAAAAAAAAAAAAACCCTAGAAAAATAAAGTCCAAATTACAGAGGATGAGGAAGAGTCGTTCTCCCCTGGCTGCCAGTCAGAAGGGTAGTCCCCACCCCCTTTAGGCCTCGCCCACTTTGTGTCCTAGCAACTCCCTCAGCCACAATGGCTAAGGGTTCTTCCACAAAGCCTATAAAATACAGATTATCTGATTTGAACTGGATTATATGGCAGTGTAGAGTCAAAGCCCTTCCACACAGCTATATAGGCCTTCGATGATTGATCCAAAAGGCCTTCAATGATTGATCGTTGTAGGTTCGATTTATCTGCCCATTCAACAATAGCTCCATCGTTGATGCTTTGCCATTATTATATTGCACTTTATTGACTATTTTATCTGTGAAAGTACCTCTCCCCATTTTGAAAATTCTGCACTTTGGCCCAGATCCGTGTATTAGTCTCCTGTTTTTAACATTTTATGCTGTATGTTGATTTTATGACTGTTTTATTGATGTTGATGTTTTATTGTTGGGATATTTGTTTTATTGTCTTGTTGTTGTTATTATATTGTTGTGTCGGGCAAGGCCCCATGTAAGCCGCCCCGAGTCCCTTCGGGGAGATGGAGCGGGGTATAAAAATAAAATTTATTATTATTATTATTATTATTATTATTATTATTATTATTATTATTATTATTATAACTCAGAATGCCAAAGCACATAATCTACAGTATCTGCTTTGAACTGGATTATCTTGAGTCCACACTGTCATATAATCCAGTTCAATGTGTATTTTATAGTTGTGTAGAAAGGATGTAGACAGCCATTGGATACTTCTACAATATAATTGCCTGTGCACTATTAATATGACCACTCACATTAACAGCTCCACCATAACTCTGTCCACACAAGTATTGCAAGTTCAGCCCAATTATTTTCAGTGTTTTCAAAATAATGTGTGCAAATTTTCCACCTGCCATATCACTTATCTTCACAAAGCCTATAAAGTCTTGTCTTATTCCTGCAGCTTCAACATCAATATACCTTACCAAGAGCAATAACCATTCTGAGGCACTCACATTCAAAGTTTCACCTGCCAAAACAGAGAAACACTGTGATGCATTGCATCTTTTATCAATTCATTTGACTATCTTGAGGACTAGTATACTGGGCATTCATAGCTTCAATTTCAAGATGACTTTTCAGGCCATTGTCTCCTGAATTGGCAAGAGATCTCAACAAGGGCCTGAAATTACCATCATTGTGCAAAAGTTCTTCACAGGTAATACGCCCTGAATCATTGCTCCCTCTTAAAGCCAGTTCTTGTCAGCCACAAAGGACAATAGTTTCCACAATTGGCAGACATTTCTTTATGTTTTCTTTTGCTTTCTTCTTATTTCCTTTATCATGATACGAGTTACATCAAGACATTTTCTACTATGAATTAGCAAGAAGTTTTCAGCCAAATACAAGTTGTACTCTTCTTTGTTGTCCACTGAAGACTTGTACTGCATCGTTCCATTGCACAAATGGTGTAGCAATCAATTGACCAAGCTTGTGATGACCACATTTATCCCCAACTTCTTTTCCAAACACTACACAATATTTTTACATGAAATGAGTAGGCTAACCATGGAAATCTGTTGAAAACTTAAATCCACATGAAATACATATCCTGGTAATAGAGTCTGTGGAATTTGCACTAATTGAGCTTTCAGTTGGTCATCAGAAACAGTCTTGTTCATTTAAAGTCCAAGGTCTAACAATGACACACATGTCTTTGCTCCTGTTCCATTATTTCTTTGGCAGAGTTTGGATTATATGAAACAGTGGTAGACACCTCAGTTTCCACTGTTTCCTCAGTTTTCACCTGTAATCCAGGTGTGCATGCTCTGGAGTCTTTATTGGTACCAGCTGCTGTTCTCAACCTGCTGTCTTCTTGGTCTTCAGTATTTGGCTTTTTCTTTTTTGCCATGAACTCAAAAATGTTCTGTTGCTTTGACTGGTGTTTAAGCATCTTCTGGAATTGGGTGGATGAAAGGAAACACTAACAGCAACTAACAGGTCTTTAAGTCTCAGAACAGCAACTTAACTCAAGCTAGCAGTTTGGAATGACCCACTGCTGCTTTCATGCCTTCCTTTTATAACCCAGTGGGAGGAGCAAGTGGCAGACATAAGACAGAGCTCTAAAAGGGGGAAGTGAGCAGCGATGTGACTACTTTAGGAGTTCTTTTATAATATTTCAAAAACTATTAAAGATAATTACATAGGGTAAAAAAATGAAACTACATAATAACATCTATAATTGTGTTCAAATTTCATGTAAAAATGTTGATTAGAACCAGAGATACAGCATTCTGAAAGATCTTTTGTACATATATTTTTATTTTAACTTGGAATATCTAAAAATCAAGA
This sequence comes from Anolis carolinensis, assembly GCF_035594765.1. Lineage (NCBI taxonomy): Eukaryota > Metazoa > Chordata > Lepidosauria > Squamata > Anolidae > Anolis > Anolis carolinensis. The sequence continues at coordinate 182,352,226 of NC_085845.1, forward strand.
TCTATGACCTACACATATTATTACATTTTTAGAAACTACATAAAATACCTTTAATCTGGTACCTAGTTATCCAAAAATATGTGATAGTTTAGGAGAAATTAAAGTATAAACTTTTAAAGCAAGCACAAAATATCATAGTTGTTATATACCTGGAAACATCATAAATTTTGTTTAAATATAAGTTTATTATTATTATTATTATTACATCACTTCTACCCCGTCCTTCTCACACATCAGGGGACTCAGGGCGGCTTACAATATAAACATACACATTAAAAAACAGTTTTCATCAAATTTAAAAATCCATCGAGATTAAAAATTACAATAAAATTAAGAATATATATTAAAAATATACATAATTATACATTTAAATATACATATAAGGCGCTTATGAAGTTTAACCTGGATCGTCCGAGTCTAATATCAGTTTCAGTGGATTAATTTGTCTTCACATCAAAAATGTTGATTAAACATCCGCAATGTCAAAACTTGGTCGCTTCCACTATGTCAGCTATTGCTGCTATTGCAATGTAAATTGGCAGAAAGGTAGGTGATTATAGTGTGAATAAATTATCGAAATTTGGTTGAGATAGTGCTTGCAGTGCTTGAGGAACTCATTTTTGCTTCCCATAGACTTAGCATGGGGATTTGGTTAAACAGTTAAAATTAATGAGTAAACCAGGGTGGTTTTTTTACCTGAATTGTGTGTGTGTGTGTGTGTGTGTGTGTGTGTGTGTGTGTTTAATCCATTACCTCACCCCACCTCCAGGCTATGGGCTTGACATCTATCAAGAGCAACTGTCTCTGCACTTTGGCGGCATCCAGAGTCCACGGGTGATGTTTTGTTGTCAATTGGGGCAATAGTAAAGCACCCCATGTGAGCTGATCTTAGGCCCATTGACTTCAAAACTTAAAACAGCTAGTTCTGAAAAATTGGTGGATTAAGCTCAGTTGGTTTCCCGGATCCTTTGACAGAGGCCAAACAAACCAACTATTTATTTTCAGAGAGCTTGTTATTTCCATGATTTGCGGGGAACATTGAGCAAGGACAGGACATGCTGGGTAGAATAAGACCCCTGCCAACCATGTGTCAAACAAATGAACAGACAAAGGAGCCAATGTTTTCCTTACATTCCACTTATTTGCCTTTTCTTGCAATGCTCTAGGAGTATCCCTTAGGGTGGTTTTGACATATGGTATTGCTACAGATGACTGGATACATTAGCAGACTCATTCCGATGTCTTGTCAGAAATATGTATTTTCTTCCCTTTCAACCTTAGACAACAATTGGACATTCTTAATGCAGGACTCATGCTCTTCTTTTGACTATGCCCTCTTCGTTTTCTTTACATTCTCAGGTTTTTATTTCTAAGTTCCTTGAGGCAACTCCATGTCTTTTCTATTGTCATCACTGCATGTGCCACAAAGCAACATGAATGAATATTAGTAAACATGACACTGGTAGCATATCTCATTAAAAGTGCACCAAAGTATTTCTCCATGCCTTAGACTTCAGCCCCATTAATAACTTTTGGTACTTAACAAGGAATGCCCATTTTGGGTAATTGTTATTTCTGGCACCAAAGACAACTCTGTAGTCCTCAGCATCACCTTTTTTGGTTCACCTCCATTTTCTTCTTAGCAGTAACTTGTCCTTCCATTTATCTTCCTGCCATTACTGTTGCCACAGAATGCCATTTTGCTGGCAAATAGAATGAGGAGGAGGACATTTAAGCATGCTAGCATCACCAGGTAAAGGATGGTTGTTTGATTGAACCTCTCTAAGCCCTTTCGTAGACACAGTTATGGCTCTATATTCCAGTTACCTGCCATGGCAACATCCTGTGGAACTCTATGCTTTGTAGTCTGATGAAGCACTGGAATTCTCTGGATACGAATCCTAAATGCCAATCCCAGGATTGCACAGGAAAGGATGGAACTGTGGTAGGGAAAGTGGTATAAAACACTATAAATTGTGTCATCTGACTGCACTTTTCCCAGTTTGTTGAATTCATAGTTCCATGACCTGTATTTTCTTTTTGCATTAATTTTGTAGCCCACTCTTTTATATTTAGTTCAAGTTCTAAATCAAACAGTACATTAACTAAAACATTGTCCTTATCTAGCTCAACACTATTTTGCAAAAACCATCACTTGCTGATTTCTGCACACCAAGTTGTTACTTACGTCAAAAGAGCACATGCAGCTCTTGTTTCTGATCATTTGGCAACCATGATAATAGCCTACATTTCAAAGCTGAGTGGTTGAGAGATCTGCCTCAGAGATGATTTCTGGGTTGTTTTAAGAAATTTAGCTCTTAATCAGTGTTGGATATTTTTCCTTGCCAATTCCTATTACTCAGCATAACAAGGATTTGAACTCTGTGTTGAATCTGATTATATCAAGGGATTTGTCAAAATGAATCATTTGTGGGCTATTATCTTGTACTCTCACATCTAGAATCCCATGGTGAAGAAAAAGCGCTCTAGGATGCATTAGATATTGGTACTCAAAATTGTGTTTGCAATAAGGTTTAAAATAAACGTTGAAGCAATCTTTCCTCTTTAGTTAAAATTACAGCCTTGGGCAGGAAGTGGACAGGTCTTAGAAAATCTTTGCCTTTGATGTTTTGTATATTTGCTTCTTTTTCACATTTGTTTCATAAGGACACAAACCCTAGGAGCATCTCCTGTGTGAATTGTATAAAATGATCAGAAACCATGCTTTGCACGCAGTTCCCATTATATTCAGCACAGCAAAGTCACCTGTGTGAAACTGTCTTTCTAGACCAGAACAAACCAACTTCTTGCTGGATGCAGTGCTTGCTGGGCAGCTGCTCATCTGTGCTTCCATTTGAATGTCAAAGGATGGTCCTAGGGCATAGCAGTATAAGGGCCCTTTCATATTACACAATCATAGCACCATAATCCACGTTAACTGCTATGGCAACATTTTATGGAATGCTGGGATTTACATTTCAGGGAGGGGTATTTAGTATTTCTCATCAGACAGTGATGGTGCCTCACCAAACTACAAACCTCAGGACTCTTTGGATGTTGCAATGATTGTTAAAGAGGATTATAGTGAAAGGGTCCAGAGGTTGGTGCCTCTTCGTCTCCTATGTGCCTTCTTTGTCTAACCCATCAACCTTCCCTATTATTATATTTTGTGGTCCTAGTGGTCAGTACAGGCTTTGATTTGTCAATTCAGGTCCTAACATGAATTCTTGCTTTCCACAGTGTCAGGTTTTGGAAGGCAGAGTTTCTGCTCTAAACTGAATGAGGTCCAAAGGTTTCAGCAATTTGTGGGTTGATGTTAAACTGATGGCCACACTAGTGGGATTGTGTTTGTTTTAGGGGTCTATGATGTGGATATTAACACACAGGACCCAAACATACATTCATGGTGTTCCTTTGGCTTGCCCTTTGGGTTCTGGGACCCAATTATGAGAACAAACTTTAGAGCTACCAAAGATCACATCTCCCTTTCAAGTCTTGAGGAGTTAAAGTTACTGCATTGTAGCGAAGATGTTTGGCAGGTAACATGCTATTGAATGTGACCTGACACCATAACACAGGCATGGGCAAACTTCAACCCTTCAGGTGTTTTGGACTTCAACACCCAGAAATCCCAGCCAGTTTACCGGCTGTTAGGAATTGTGTGGGTTGAAATCCAAATCCCTGGAGAGCTGAAGTTTCCCCACAACAAATGACTTACCCATGAAGGGGAAGAGAGCCAGAGAAACCACATCTTCATCACATGCTTGATTGGTTCCAACCCCAGAGTATATACTCTGTATATACCTAAAATGCAAGCCAACTCTTGTGTCCTGTTTTTGGAAATAAGGAAATTATTATTATCCCTGAAAATAATACTGTAAATACAAGATGCTGAAGTTTAGCTGATAGAAGCCTGGTTATTCGATGGTTTTAAACCCTGTGTGATGGTGTAAGCCCACTGATCTTTCATTATAAATATATATATGTGCCCTGGTAGCAGGTAGAATCTATGTCATTGAAATGACAAATCTTCCAGGGATTTTATTTTTAACTTTAAAGGAGGACATCTTCTGAAAGGTCTAGAAATGCACAACGTCAGAAATGTTGTGGAACCCTGGAACATCTCCAAGAGATTTCCAAGAGGCTTGGGATGAGCTTTATACAGAGAGGCCTGCCTGATGTATTACTCACATCAGTTCCTTTTTGCTGATGCTTATTTATTTATTACAGCATTTCTGCCCCGCCCTTCTCACCCCCAAAGGGGGACTCAGGGCGGGTTACAGATATAAAACACATGTATAAAACAATTCCAAATACAATACATTGCAATTTAAATTAATTAGTTTAAAACATTCACAAAGTTATACATATCATATATAATATATATTCACAGCACATTCTGAGTCCAAACCATTATCCCACAACATTGTGGAACCCGAAACTGGCAGATTAAGGAGAATATTTAGAGCTTTCAGCCTAAGCGTTCTAGCGCCTCACTGAACTACAAATCTCAGAATTCCATAGATAGTTAAAGAAGAATAATGGAGCTATAGTTGGGTAGTGTGGATGGCTCCACAGTTCCTGTGGTGCATAAGATAACAAGTGAGTAAGTACCTCTCCTCATCCTTAGCTGCAAAATCACAAAATAAATAACTCATAATATACTCCCATTTTATGAAACCCCAAAATCTTCTACCTAAGGCAGCTGACTGATTCTGGTGGATGACTCATTCTGGTAGTTTAAACAGAAACTGGTTCTGGACATATTGATGCTGCAAAGAGCAAGCTGATGCCCCATCTTTTGTGTAGAAAATAGCAGACTGGACCAGCACTCGTAATCTTTCTTTGGCACCAGTGATGGGATTTTATCAACAAACACTGTCCCTGGAGGAAGAACGCTCACTTTGGACCACATCACATGGAAGTCTAGAAGCCGGGGGACAGCAAAGAAACCATGGGGTTGTGTTCCGCTTCATTCCCTTAATGTCTTGGGCTGCCATTCCATGACATTTCCCTGCTGTCCCTGGCTTTCTTCCATGCTATCCCCGGCTTCTTCTATGAGGAGTTGGGTAGTCATCTGACTCCTCAGGGCTTCATTTTGGTGCACTGCCGGCACACCGCCGGCACAGAGCCCAATGGAGTCCTGCTGGAAGTAGCTCTGCATCATTTGATGGGCTCCGGCAGACTCCATCCCAGCAGCATTCCAGCAGCACACAGAGACGGGGAAACCCACTCATCTGATGAGGTCTTGAGTTAGTAAAGGGCAAATTACATGATATCACATACAATAGGATGATGAATCTGTTCTGGGTCTGGGGGTGCCTCTACACTGTAGAATCAAGTTTGACAGCACCTTAACTTCCATGGCTCAATGTGACTGCATCATTCTGCCTAGAGTTTGCTGACTTTGTACTGTATTTTTTACATGTTGGAAGCCACTTTGGGTCCCTTTGTGGAAGAAAAGTGGCACATACATAAATATTTATTATTGTTGTTGTTATTGTTATTAGAGATAGGGCAAGATGGGTAATCCCCACCAACCTCTCCATTGCCGAACTGGTAATTCCTCCAAGTTGCTACTTTGCCATACTCTTCTCCACATTTCTGGTTTTGAATTTGGGGGGAAACCATTACAGAAACAACTGTTCATGTAACAGGTTTTGAGAAAAGCATTTCATACAAGACGAACAGATGTGATGCCAAGAGAATGGCAAGGAGATATTGGTGTGGGGGGGGGGGGGGCATTGCTGAATTCAGGTCTGGCCTTGCTTTAGGGCATGCAATGTTGGTGTGAGGATGGTTAATGGCAAAAGCCTAGATACAAAAGCTAGGAGTATAAAAGCTTTTATGAGATGGCTAGAGACAAAAGGTCAGCTAAAGACCTGAGTTTGTAGAAATGAAACAGTGTCATAAAAACCACACAGCAGAGATGTGAAGCACTCTAATAATGGACACTGTCCCTGATGAACTGAATTGAGTAATGTGAACAGACTTTCCTTAAGGGGGATGGGGGTGGGAAATGCCCTTTCCATTTTGCTGTCTGATGACAAAGGTGTTGACAGGGGTTCACATTGTTGAGGACAAGGCATGGGGAAAAGGAAGAAAAGGATCAAAACCTGGACCTCTTTGTGGAAAGGGAAAGTGTGTTTTACTTTCTCCAGCTTGGTTTTTTAAAAGTTCTCTATTTCTTTTAAAAACCTTTGAACCTTTAAAATATTTATATTTCACTCTTCTATTGGGCAGAAAGGATGCATACTTCTACCCAGTGGCCATGGTACCCCTTCCATTGCAGTGGGGTAGTGAATCCGCTCCAGGTTTTAATCTGAATGTAATAATAACTTTTTATTTATACCCCGCCACCATCTCCCCGCGGGGACTTGGGGCGGCTTACAACGAGAATATGACAACAAACATAGCATACAATACAATGTAATGACCGAGGAAGCAGAGAGATATCCAGGAAAGCTTTTTAATGCCATTGTCTAAAAAAATTCAAAGTCTCCCCCTCCCACAGATAATGCAAAACCATGAACAATAATTTTACAAATTGCTTTCAAAACCCATTGCAACCAGTGGTGGCAATGCATTACTCTTTTAAAAATAACTTTCCATGCCGTGTCCCAAATGACTGTACAGTGTGGAAGTTTATTGCATTTGGCTCTTTGTGATTCTTTGGATGTTCCATGAGCTTTTTAAATTGGCATACTTATGTCAGCCAATTTAAATCTGTCTCGTTGCTTCTTATCAGCAGATTAAGGTTCTGCTTTTTTCTTCACTGGCATTCTGTCCCTCTTTTCTTTATCCTCTCTGCCTGCCAGTATTGTATCTTGATAGAGGCAGTTACTTGCTTTGCAAAACCTCTAATTTCAGCTGGAATGCCAAATTCTCTATAACTTCTGGGCTTTATCCTGGTTATCAGCAATACTTCAGTATTGGTGTCTTTCCGCTGGCTTATTAGTTCGACTTGTTACTGTAAGATTTGTTTTTGTCTTCAAAAATATGTCACATCGGGTCTCACCTGGAAGCTCCAGTCTTAGAAATGACAACCCTGGGTGGCTGAAAAGCTCATTGGGAGTTTTGAAATGACTTTGTCTAGCACTTTCTTGATCTTTCAGCATTATTTTGTTTCTAGCAAATCTTAACTTGTCAGCATCTAACCTGAAATGAATTTCTCCTTTCACCAGTACTTGGAAAATAAAAAACAGTTCATTCTGGTGATTTTTCCTGGCTTCCTTCTAATTGGCAAAGTATTTTTCCTGTGAACCAGAGTTAGGAAAAGTAATCTTGTTGGAGGGTGACAACTCCCCGAATCTCCCAGCCAGCATGCCTAGCAGCTTGGGTGCCTTGGGTTTTCTGGAAATTGTAGTCCAAAAAGTAGCTATTTCCAAGCTCTGCTGTAAATCCTACATGGTAAGATATTTTTATTATATATTTATTTATTGAAATTATTTCTGTATCACTTTACAGCCTATCAAAACCCCAAGGTGATGAATAAATAAAAACAAAGCAGAGGCTAAAAATATGAAAAATACATTCAAATAATATTTAAAAACAATACTAAAACTGAGTTTTAAATTGTGAAAGTGGAGCATTTTCTAACATTAAATGCCATGTAGGGCATCACTGTTTTGGCTGCTCACTGAAAGCTTAAAAGGGATAATTGCAGAATGTGATGTCTCTGTGGTTGCAGAATTATGAGTGCTAATTTCACTCCAGACTTCAGTCGTAACCTCAACCTTATTATCATCATCATCATCATCATCATCATCATCATTAAAAGAATTGTCTACGGTTCTAAACCCATTTTGGGGATAGAGTTGGACAGCTCTCTCAAAGTCTAAACTACAGCCTGGCATGGATTCACCATCCACTAGTACGGAATTAACCAAAGCCTAAGTTTGAGAAGGTACTCTATAGTGTGTGAGCATTTACTCTAAAATGTCAGAAACTCCAAATATTGCAGGAAGTCTTTACGAGCTGGATAGTGTCAATTTATTTATTTATTTATTTATTCCCAGAATTTATACCCCGCCCTTCTCACCCGGGGGGACTCAGGGCGGCTTACACAGTTGGCAACATTTAATGCCAAGAACATAATAATAAAACAGAAAACAGTACATATAATCAATTAAAACTATAAAAATACATCATTAAAATACATTATAAAAATTAAAACATAAGTAAATTAGATCCATTTGTCTAAAAACCTCATGCTTCAGCCTTCAATCGGACCATGTTGACGTTATCATATTACTCGTTAAAAGCTTGTGCACACAGCCATGTTTTCACAGCCTTTCTGAAACCCAGAAGAGTTGGGGCTTGTCGGATATTTGTGGGGAGGGTGTTCCACAGCCGGGGAGCCACCACCGAGAAGGCCCTGTCCCTCGTTCCCACCAGCCGCGCCTGCGTGGCAGGTGGGACCGAGAGCAGGGCCTCTCCAGATGATCTTAGGGATCTAGCTGGCTCATATGAGGAGATACGTTCAGATAAGTAAATTGGGCCAGAACCGTTTAGGGCTTTATAGGTCAAGACCAGCACTTTGAATTGGGCTCGGTAGCATATCGGCAGCCAGTGGAGCTGGCTTAGCAGGGGGGTGGTACGCTCCCTGTATGCCGCCCCAGTTATTAATCTGGCTGCTGCCCGTTGTACTAGTTGGAGCTTCCGGGCCGTCTTCAAAGGCAACCCCACGTAGAGAGCGTTGCAGTAATCCAAACGAGCTGTAACCAGAGCGTGGACCACCGTGGCCAAGTCAGACCTCCCAAGGAACGGGCGCAGCTGGCGCACAAGTCTCAGTTGCGCGAATGCTCCCCTGGCCACCGCCGAGACCTGGGGCTCCAGGCTCAGCGATGAGTCCAGGATCACACCCAGACTGCGAACCTTCAGGGGGAGTGCGACCCCGTCCAGCACAGGCTGTAACCCTATTCCCTGTTCAGCCTTACGACTGACCAGGAGGACCTATGTCTTGTCTGGATTCAGTTTCAATTTGTTGGCCCTCATCCAGTCTGACACAGCGGCCAGACACCGGTTCAGGACCTGAACAGCCTCCTTAGTGGCAGGTGGGAAGGAGTGACAGAGCTGGACATCATCTGCGTACAGATGACACCGAACCCCGAAACTCTGGATGATCTCTCCCAGCGGCTTCATGTAGATGTTAAACAACATGGGGGACAGTACTGACCCCTGCGGGGCCCCACAAGACAATGGTTGTGGGGTCGAGCAGGTGTCCCCCAATGACACCATCTGGGAACGACCCTCCAGGAAGGACCAGAGCCACTGCAAAACAGTACCTCCGAGACCCATCCCAGCAAGGCGCCCCAGAAGGATACCGTGATCGACGGTATCGAAGGCCGCTGAGAGGTCCAGCAGAACCAGCAGGGACACACTCCCCCTGTCCAGTTCCCGGCGTAGATCATCAACTAAGGCGACCAAGGCTGTCTCGGTACCATGCCCCGGCCTGAAACCAGACTGCACCAGATCTAGAAAATCAGTGTCAACCAAGAATGCCTGGAGTTGTGCTGCCACCACACGTTCCACGACCTTGCCCAAAAAGGGGAGATTGGAAATAGTTCTCCAATTGAGTGGGGTCCAGTGATGGCTTCTTCAACAGCGGTTTGATCACAGCCAGTTTGAGGCTCGCTGGAAATATGCCTTCCTGAAGGGAGGCATTCACCACCACCTTCACCCACTCGGCCAACCCCCCTCTGGCTTCTCTCACCAGCCAGGATGGGCAGGGGTCTAGGATGCATGTGGTAGCCCTCACCTCTCCAAGCACCTTATCCACATCCTCGAGCTCAACCAATTGAAAAGAATCCATCAAAATGGGACAAGCAGGTGCTCGTGTTACATCCTCGGAAGCTGCCGTTAATATGGTGTCAAAGCCAGAACGGATCAAAGTGACTTTGTGCGCAAATGCTTCACAGCGGGCTGCCGAGTTATCAGGGATCCCGTCTTGAGGGACAGGATATAACAAACCTCTGACAACTCGGAACAGCTCCGCCGGACGGTTCTTTGCAGACGCAATATTAGCTGCAAAGAAAACGTTATTTGCAGCATCTATTGCCGCGGCGTATGCAGCATCTATTGGCCCGCTCGGCTCCGAACGCCACACGCCCTCTAGTTCCCTCTTCTTTCGCTTCATCGCTGCCAGCTCCTCAGTGAACCAAGGAGATGGTTTAGCTCGGGTACTCGAGAGGGGACGTTCCGGAGCGATCGTGTCTATTGCCCTAGTCGCCTCCTTGTTCCAGAGAGTGACCAGAGCATCGACAGAATCACCAGCCAAGGTGCCGGGAAACTCCCCAAGAGCCGTCAGGAATCCGTCCGGATCCATAAGCCATTTTGGGTCCTCCACCCCTGCGGAGGTTGGGGGGCGCAGTGATTCTAAACCTGATCAAGTAATGGTCAGTCCATGGCAAAGGAGCGATGGTGAGCTCCTCCACACCGCCACCTTCCTCCCCTCCCTGGCAGAAAACCAAGTCAAGTGTGTGCCCTGCTCTGTGGGTAGGGCCAGATACTAATTGGGACAGCCCCATGGTTGCCATGGCGGCCATGAAGTCCTGAGCTGCACCAGAAGGAGTGGTCTCGGCATGGACATTGAAGTCCCCCAGCACAATGAGCCGTTGGGACTCCAGCGCCAGGCCAGAGACCATCCCTGCTAGCTCAGGCAGGGAGACTGTAGTGCAGCGGGGTGGTCGGTACACTAACAGAATCCCTAAACTGTCCCGGCCCCCTACCCTCAGATGAGCACACTCGAGGTAGACTGCGGGATGGGGCACCTGGTCAGGGGGATGGACTCCTTATAGACCACTGCAACCCCTCCTCCCCTGCCTCCAGATCTTGGTTGATGCTGCACGGCATAACCTGGTGGACAAAGCTGGGTGAGATTGACACCCCCAGTCTCATCCAACCAGGTCTCCGTTATGCACGCCAGGTCTGCCCGCTCATCCAGGATAAGATCCTGGATGATTGCAGCTTTACCATTGACAGACCTGCCGTTCAGCAGCACCACCTTCAGATCGGAGGACCCGCCACCTTGGGCACCCAAATTTACTGTGTCACGAGGCCGTTTTAAATCTACAAGCACTCTGTTTCTCACCCTAGGCGGAATTAAGTTATGCCTCCCTTTCCCGTATCTCCCCCTTCCCTGAATTACTTCAATAGGGGCCCCCCAGCCGATACATGCCCCCCTCTCTCCATGGTCCATCACAGCGGTAATGCTAGTAGTTAAATATGAACAAGATCTTATCATACCACTAATGTGACACGTGACAAATAAAGGGGATGATTCCACAGCCTTTAGTAAGGTATTCAAGTTAGTTCTAAGGCTAAAATGTACTTACGAGATAAGATCAGAAGGAACCCATTTTTTTCCCACCCTCCTACCCACCTTCCCTGCCCCTTAAAATTAATGCCTTAATTAATAGCACAGTTGGAACTCATAACAGATGGTAGAGACAGCAGCACATATAAACTAAAGTGCTTCAGTGCTCGCATATAGTCTAATAGTTAGTTTACAGGGCAGTTTACAGGTCAGCAGGGGTTGAACGATGTATAAGATAAGGTGGTTCAACTCAATTCCAACAATCAAAGTTTTTCCAGTAAGGTGCACAAGTGCTCAAAAGTGCCGGTCCAGCAGAATATTTAATAGGCAGCAGCAGCAGCAGCAGCAGTTTCTGCAGTTCTTGTAGTCCAGAAGGCAGGCAGCAGGAGTGCTGTTGTAGAGGCTCTTACCTTCTGGACTCTTCCTGCCACTGGAGTCAGGGGGCTCTTAAAGGGTCCAACGACCCACACCCAAAAGCAGCAGCCCCCAGGTGGAGGCCACAGCAGGTGCAGGGAGCCACGCCCAGTTTGTAAGTAGGCCTACTCAGTAGCAGTTCTGCAGTTCAATGAAATATTTAGCTCCAACTATCAAAAACTAATAGAAGACAGGCTGTTGCTGTTGTTGTTGCTTCTACTAGTACTACTTCTGATTATTTTTAGACACCTTGTATCTAAAGATCTCAATAAAATGACCATGTTCAAAACAGTGACTGGCATTCTGTTGACCAGTTACAAATGTGCAGGCTAGACTTACACATCTGTAACTGCTTCCTATTAATGTTTATGATTGCCCCCAGTGGTGCAACGGATTAAATACTTGTTCTGGCAGGACTACTGATTGAAAGGTCAGCAGTCTGAATCCGGGGAGTGGGATGAGCTCCCATCTGTCAGCTCCAGCTTCCCATGCGGGGACATGAGAGAAGCCTCCCACAGGATGGTAAAACATCTGGGCATCTCCCAGGCAACATCCTTGCAGATGGCCAATTCTCTCACACTAGCTTCTCAAGTCACTCCTGATACAATTGTGATGTACCTTCAACACCCAGTATTGCCTAGGACACAACAACACCTATTTTGGAAAGAAATGACCAGAGTGCACAAAATCCCCCACAGGAAAACATGAATATCAGGCACAAAGTTCAGAATGCAGAGAATCTAAGGTTTGATTTTGATGTGAACATCTGTGGTTCTTATCAAATAGAACTAAAGTGATTTTTTTAAAAAAATGCTGTCCTTCCATTGAGTATAGCATGTTGTGCATATTTTTGAAATAGTTTAGTCATGCAATTTTTAAAACCCACACACAATTTTGTGCCTATTTTTCTTTGATGAGACACACCACAGGCTTCAGAAATGGGCAGCTTTCCAAGCCAAGCTGCATTTCATCCTGTTGCCAGTCTCAAGGGGCATGAAATGTATGTTTTTATAGGGAAATCTGTACCTAATGGATTTTCCTTCTTTTTCTACCATGGAATGTCAGATAAAAGCAAGCAGAGTTCATAGGGAGAGTGGTTGTGAGAGCTGCTACATCCATGTTCACCCTGGCCTTTGAACCTTTTACTTTCTGGGAGGATAGCTTTGCTTTGACTTTCTTCAAAGTGAATGTTTATCACAGTCTAGTGTTGCTATCTTATTTCCATGGGTCTTTCTCTTGCAACTTTGAAGACAGTTTAAAAAAGATAAAGTGTCATTTCCTCCACTTTATTCTCATGCCAAGAAAAAGATATGCTTGCTTGACTTCTGCATGCTAAGTTGTTATTTAAAGGAGGACAGCAGGGAAAGCTAGCAAGGACCTGCACCTTCCATTTGGCTTCCCATATATGGGGCAACAAGGCAAGAGTGACTTCTCCTGCTTCCGTTTTCCTCCAAGAAATAATCAACTGCCCTTCACAGATCCCAAAAGTTCAGAATTGAACCAATCCATCTGTAGTTCAGTTGTCCTCTTTTCCTGCTGCCTTCCAGTTTACCAAGCATCACCATATTTTCAAGGAATGACTTAATCTCATGATATGTCCAAACTGCAGCAACCTTAGCTGAGTCATCTTTACTTCTTGGTAGCATTTCTAGACCATTTACAAACATCATTCTCAACATCTGGAACAATTTTGGATCAGGATATCCATAGGGATACCATGTTTATAAAGCTATTGTCCTTTCAACTCTATTGCATGCCTCCAAAACATGGACTATTTACAAACAGCACTTTCGACGTCTGGAAAGAGTCCATCAGTGTTGCCTGCTAAAAATCCTACAAATCTCTTAGTAGAACATGTGGAAAAACATCAGTGTTCTGGAAGAAGCAAAGACCACCAGCATTGAAACGGTGATTCTCCGCCATCAACTTCGTCCGAATGCCCGATCGCCATTTTCCAAAGCAGTAACTTTATTCTCAGCTCAAGAATGGAAAATGCAATGTCAGTGGACAGCAAAAAGAGATTTAAATATGGGCTTAAAACAAAATTTTAAAAATGTGGAATAAACATTGAGAACTGGCCCTTGAGCATTCTAAGTGGAGGTCAGCTGTTACCAACAGTGCCGTAGATTTTGGAGAGGCACGAATAGAGGGCGAGAGGGAGAAACATGTTAAGAGGAAGATGCATCAAACCATCCCTTTATCAGGACTGCCTTCGATCTGGAAATGTATGTCCTCACTGCAAAAGACCATGCAGATCCAGAATACGTCTCTACAGTCACTTACAGTCACTTACAGACCCACTGACTCTACCCTTGGAAGGCAATCGCAGTCACAATTATATGATTCCTAGAAGTTCTAATATTTGATCCAAGATTTGCCGTCCTATCCAACAAAGTGAAGTGTCTGGCTCATGTGGCAAATGCCAAGTGGTGGTGATAGGGAATAGCAGTGAGGTGTTGGTGAATGCAGATGTATATGCCATGCAAACTGTTGCTTTGAAGTACCATACAATGTACTGTTTATCACTTGTGTTAAAGATTCTACTGCCAGTTGCACAGTCAAATGCAAAAAAGACTGGGGATCCCACATTTTTAATGGCTGTGCACTAGAGGAAATTCCAGTAAGAATGGCTTGTCAGATGCAATTAGGACATCCCTGAGAGGGAGAAGTGTCATCAAAGCCTTCTTGGGCCATCCCAGCTTCTACTGAAATAAATTATCCAAAAGTTACGAGTCATAAATTGTCTCATAGTTAATCATTGAGAAATATTACCTTTAGGCATCTACACTTGTGTCTCTACTTGCTGAAAATCCTAGAATCAAGAACTACAAAGGAATTCTGAATCTCTTTGTGATCAAAGGAACTGGCCTGAAAAGGATCCCTGAAAAGCGATTCAGACCAACCCCAAACCCATCATAGCTCTTGTGACTTGCTTTTAGAATATCTAGAAACATCTGTTTTACCATTATGAGAGATAGGATTAGATCAATCTTTATTTTTATTTATTTATTTATTTACAGCATTTATATTCCGCCCTTCTCACCCCGAAGGGGACTCAGGGCGGATCACATTACACATATAGGCAAACATTCAATGCCTTTTAACATAGAACAAAGACAAGACAAACATGGCTCCAAGCGGGCCTCGAACTCATGACCTCCTGGTCAGAGTGATTCATTGCAGTGATTCATTGCAGCTGCTCTCCAGCCTGCGCCACTGTTAGTCCTAGCTAGGGTAAACCACTGAATCAATGGAACATACAGAAGTCTTTAAATATCCAGTTCCCATTGACTCATTGTTAAAGCATCAGGTTTCCATATTTTAAGTCAGATGTTTGGATCTAGGCCTTGGTGTGTCACAGCACAGTTTTTATTATGTATTACTGAGAGGCTAACATTATATGTTAAGGAAAACATATATCCTCTATGATCAGCCTATTTTTTCCCACAGTTCTGAGCTGTGTGTTTTGGCAACTGTTTTGGCAAAACCTGTAAGGGTTCTTAGGCCCCTTCTAGGTTTCCCCTGATGTTAAGTCCAGTTGTGTTCGACTCTGGGGGTTGGTGCTCTTCTCCATTTCTAAGCCGAAGAGCTGGCATTGTCTGTAAACACCTCCAAGGTCACGTGGCCAGCATGACTGCATGGAGCACTGTTATCTTCCTGCAGGAGCGGTACCTATTGATCTACTCACATTTGCATGTTTTCCAACTGCTAGGTTGGCAGAAGCTGGAGCTAACAGCGGGCGCTCACTCTGCTCCCCGGATTTGAACTTGCGACCTTTCAGTCTGCAAGTTCAGCAGCTTAGCACTTTAACACACTGCACCACTGGGGCTCCCAGGCCCCTTCTACACTGCCCTATATCCCAGGATCTGATCCCAGATTATCTGCTTTAGACTGGATTATATGAGTCTCCATTGCCAGATAACCTGGGATAAATAGATAATCTGGGATCAGATCCTGGGATATAGGGGCAGTGTGGAAGGGGCCTTAGACTGGATCCACACTTCCATATAATGCAGGTTCAGAATGCAGATTAACTGCATTGAACTGAATTATATGGCTGTGTATACTCATATAATCCAATGCAGTTAATTGAACTATATTATGTGGTAGTGTCACAAGAAGATCAAACCAGTCCATACTCCAGGAAATAAAGCCCGACTGCTCACTGGAGGGAAGGATATTGCAGGCAAAAATGAAATACTTTGATTTATGAGAAAATTATGAGAAGACAGGAAAGCTTGGAGAATATAATGATGCTGGGGAAAATGGAAGGAAAAGGGAAGTGGGGCTGACCAAGAGCAAAATGGATGGATGGTATCCTTGAAGTGACTGGCTTGTCCTTGAAGGGGCTGGGGCTGGCCATGGGCAATAGGGAGCTCTGGCATGGGCTGGTCCATGAGGTCATGGAGAGTTGGAAATGACTGAACAAATAAACAACAGATGTGGTAGTGTAGATTCTACTCTAGAAAATTGCCCTCTTTTACAACCGCCAGTTCTTCTATAAGAAAGACATTCTGGTTGTTTCTTGGGGAATGCATTGCTGAAAGTCTCCTCCTGCCCCAGTTATAAGAAGTCTATTCCCCTCCTCTTTCACTGTTTCGGTTCCCCTTTACATGTCATATAGTGTATCACAGGATAAGGTTCTCAATACCCTTTTCCCCCAATGAAGTGTGATCTCTGGCATTGTTTGCATGCAAGCTGTGAGGTTTTCCAACACTGCACTCTCATGTTATGGGGTTAAAAAAACAACAATATTAGGACTACTGTATTTAACTAGTTTGAGAAGTTTTAATTTCTCACCATTTACTTTAACCTTCAGCTGAACAAGTAAGTGAACATTGATTGTCACTCACAAAGAAAACATACTTCCATGATTGTAGGAAAACAATATGGGCATTCTCAGTAAGACGTCTCTTGCATTGTGAAAGAGAACAGTTGGCTGCACTTTTAAAATCAGAACAATACAATGTGGCTAAAAATTCCAGAACGAGGGTGGGCGTAGATTTCAAACAATAGAAGCTAAAAGAAATTGGCATTTTTGTTTTTATAGTAATAGAAGGATAATGGAAGGAAAGCAAATTCAGATCACAACCTAACCCCATTTCATATTTAAGAGCAGCTTAATTCCATTCAGCTTGGATATATTTAGCTGTGAAAAAAACAGGATGCTTAACTGAAATCT
This sequence comes from Anolis carolinensis, assembly GCF_035594765.1. NCBI lineage: Eukaryota > Metazoa > Chordata > Lepidosauria > Squamata > Anolidae > Anolis > Anolis carolinensis. The sequence goes on from NC_085845.1 coordinate 182,369,139, forward strand.
TGTACATACATAGCAATGGAATAAGATCCCTTGGGATAAGGTTGTGGAGAAAAACAGAATTGGCCTTATAGTTTTGCAGAACAGGGAATTTCAGCAGGTGGATTTTGCCTGCCTCACCTTGCAAATCTTACATTATTTATTTATTTGCATCACTTTTACCCCGCCTTTCTCTCCGAGGAGACTCAAAGCGGCTTACAGTAAATAGACAAAAATTCAATGCCTAAAAACAATGTAAAAACAACAATTCATATAAAACAATCTACAAAACAACAGTTCATATAAAACAGGTACCATTACAAAATAAAATCACATTATATAAAATTTTAAGAATGTCCAAGATTAAAATCCATTCATCCAGAATCCTCAAGTCTTCGTACAGGTCATGTAAAGTCCATGTTCTTATTCATTAAAAGCTTGTGTGCACAGCCATGTCTTTAAGGCTTTCCTGAAGCCTAGGAGAGTTGGTATCTGCCGTATGTTGCTGGGGAGGGTGGATACATTTTGACTCCATTATGAATGTTCTTGTTTTCAGGAAACATAGACCAGCAATGGATAAACCTTTTTGATCAAGGAACCTGATTCCTTCAAGAATGACCTACCTTGGCCTCATACCAGCACTGGGTGGGGACTGAGTCAAAAGTGTCCATGATCATCTTTCCCCCTGCCTTTCTCCTTTTTGTGTATGCTTTCAAGTCAGTTCTAACTTAATGGATATTCTTGGCAAGTTTGGTTCAGAGGTGGATTGTCATTGTCTTCTTCTAAAGCTGAGAGAGTATGACTTCCCCAAGGTCATTCAGTGGGCTCCCAAGATCAGATGAGAATTTACACCCTAATCTCCAGGAGACCTTGTCTAACATTCAAACTACTGTGCTGCACTGGTTCTTTCTCTCTGCCAAGTTCTTATTCCTTCTTTCTCTCCTTTCATGTCTGAATCATTTATTTCTCTTTCTCTTGGTTAAGTGAATGAACCCAGAGGGTGCTCACCAGTGCTTCCTTTTCATCCTGGAAAGAAATGACAAGTGGAGTGTCGCAGGGTCCCGTCCTGGGCCCAATTCTGTCCAACATCTTTATTAATGACTTAGATGGGGGGCTGGAAGGCATGATCATTACGTTTGCAGATGACACCGAATTGGGAGGGATAGCCAATACTCCAGAAGACAGGAGCAGAATTCAAAACTATCTTAACAAAGATGGGCCAAAACTAACAAAATGAAATTCAACAGTGACAAAGTCAAAATACTCCACTTAGATAGAAAAAAGGAAATGCAAATATACAGAATGGGGGATGCCTGGCTCAATAGCAGGACGTGTGAAAATGATCTTGGAGTTCTTGTGGACAACAAGTTAAACATGAGCCAACAATGTCATGCAGCAGCTGTTTTGGCCTGCATACATAGGAATATAGTGTCTAGATACAGGGAAGTCATGCTACCTCTCTATTTTGCCTTGGTCAGGCCACACCTGGAATACTGTGTCCAGTTCTAAGCACTGCAATTGAAGGGAGATATTGAAAAACTGGAATGTGCCTAGAGAAGAGCAACTAAAATGATCAAGGGTCTGGGGAACAAGCCCTATGAGAAGCGACTTAAAGAGCTGAGGATGTTTAGCTTGCAGAAGAGAAAGCTGATAGGTGACATGAAGAGGGCCATGTATAAATATGTGAGAAGTCATAGAAGGAGGGAGCAGGCTTGTTTTCTGCTGCCCTGGAGACTAGGACATGGAACAATGGCTTCAAACTACAGGAAAGGAGATTCCACCTGAACATCAGGAAAAACTTCCTCACTGTGAGAGCTGTTCAGCAATGGAACTCTCTGCCCCAGAGTATGGTGGAGGCTCCTTCTTTGGAGGCTTTTAAACAGAGGCTGGATGGCCATCTGTCGGGGTACTTTGAATGCAATTTTCCTACTTCTTGGCAGGGGGTTGGACTAGATGCCCCACGAGGTTTCTTCCAACTCTATAATTCTATTATTCTTTCCTCCCCTTTCTCTGCCATTCCTCTTCCTCTTTCATTTTTACACAACTGTCTTCTCTTATTCTGCCTGTATAAAAAGTCACATTTGATGTATCCCCTTCATATACATTTTGGATTCTTCTTTTTTCCCCAGCTACTTTTCTCAGTCCCATCCCTGCCTGAGGTGTCAACTGATTGTTTGCACTTTTCCCCATTCTACGTATTTCATCTTTCCTTGTTTTTGCTCATTTTCCATTTAGTACCACCCTCCCTCTTCTGGGTTTCCATCCCTGGAATTAAGCCAAGTACATAGGTTGCCCACCTGTGTTGTAGAGAGGTGGTGCATCTTGAAGGTGACAAAGTTGTACAGTTTGTATTCCCTGAGCCTGAGCTATGGATGCATGCAATTAAGTGGCAAATGAAGTGTCCCCAGAAAGAAACCCATGGCTAGCCACCTCATGCTGAATCATCGGGGCCCTACAAGTTAATGTACCTTGAGCATTCCATATGCTGGTGAAAAACAAAGCCTTACAACAGGGAAAGGCTCAACAAAAATAATGCTTGAGAATGCTAAATGACTCAACAAAGAGATTAGAGCTACAGTCCTTTTGCACGTAGGCTCTCACAAGGGTTTGAGATTTTCTCTTTGGAATGATGTGGTGGCATATAGCCTTTTCCCTGGCTAAATACCCTAAAGACCCCAGATTCTCTCTGATCTTGGAATCTAAACAGGAATAGCTCTGACTGGCACGGGATGAGAGACACCCATGGAATAGCAAGTGCTGTTAGCTATATATTTAGATGAAGGAATTGGTAAAAATTCTGTGGTCTGCTTCCAGTGCTGCTGGAAGATCTAGACATTCCTTGGGAAGTATTAATTCAGGTTTTAAAAATAGCATTCCTAGGAAGTATTGTTTCAGGTTTTAAAAAAATCGTTATTCATGGATTTTTACTTCCACAGGGGTCCTGAGCCCCTAATGTAGAAGGGTGATTATAGTTAAACAGGAGTTCACTGCAACAAGATGTAATGATGACCATCTGCTTAGGTGGGGATTATACAAATTCACGGGGGAAGACTTCATCATTGACTGCTACTAGTCATGATAACTAAATCACAGCATCACAGTCAGTGTATTCTGACCTTGCTATTTTCTAGTAAATATGTCATTTTTCCACCCCCTCTAATTGTTCTTGATTTTACTGCTTCCCATTTGGGCATGGAACGCTAAACACCCACCAGGTCTCTAATTTCTCTGCATAAGGTAAGCTATGGACTGACTCACAGGAAATGAAGTGCACACTTGACTATGGGAATCTGATTCATCTGATCCCAGTTCCAGGTCACCAAACTAAAGTGTGGGAAGCCTTCCTGCAAGCAAGCAATAAGTTAAGTTATGCAAAACAAGTATGGATTGCCAAACAATTGAATTGCCACCTTTCTTTTAATCTCTTGTGCAGAGTGGCTTTCTGACTTAAGTAGAACATGAGAGGCAGGTGTTCCATTGGCGCAATAGGAGGCTACACCTATTGAGTTTCTGCCTGTGGCTTAGCTATTATAAGCATAGTGAAAGTTGGCAATCCCTAGCTGGATTCCTTGGCAACTCGTCAGCTAATGACAACCATGAAAACATTCAGAACCAACTTCAGAAGGGCAAACTTCAAATTCTTTCCACCTATAACCCTTCTTTGTTGATGTTAGATTGATACACAAGCTTGTAAACACACCACACAAGCAATAAAAAGGGCCATCTCACGCATAGTACTATACTTTGACATCCAATCACCATCAAATGCAGGCTTTCATCAGCAGAAGCCAGACACAACTTTCCTTTGGTCCAAAGATCTGAGAGCCTACAGCATGCCATATTATTGACCAAAGCTAACTCAGACTTCTCCCATGTTATAATGAGATGTCATTTAATCCCAATTTTTCAGCTGTTAACCAGTTCTCTTTTCAAATCCTCTTTATTGCTCATTTCACACAGAGACAAGAGAAGGAATGACACAGACTGTGGCTGCAGAAGGGCATGCATTTCCTATATTTATATGTGACATATGGGGTTTTTAATATAGGATGATCATAGAGCCAAGTTCTCTCCATTTGTATTCACAGTGAGACATTCATGTGCAGGATTGTCACACTTTACAACCTACATGCCATTTTCCTCTGATTCCCTCCATCAGGCATCCACAATGTATGACCTTAGGGCTGACAACATAATTTCAAAAAGCTTCTGCAATTGATCAGTTCAGAGTTCTGGAAAGAACTGTATGACCCTTTCCTGGCAGCGCTCCAACCAGGAAGGAAAAGGGAGGAAACAGGGGTGGCAGAAAAACACAAGTTAAATGAGTAGCTGTTTTAAAATGTTGGTTTTGACCAACTACTGTTTTCTGCTTCTGTATGAGGCCCCCAATAGTTTACCTGGGAGACTCTTAACAACAACAACAACAACAACAACAACAACAACAGCAGCAGCAGCAAGAAGGTTGCTACCTCTACTCTACGAAGAAATATATTTTGCATATTGGAAATCTGTCATGGATAATCCACCACCGATTCTGCAGTTTTGTTAACCTAGCTTGCACATCCTTCAACAGTTCCAATTGGGCAGGGATAGTCCTAGTTAATCTTCTGCAATCCCATATTTTTCAGTTGCTTTTAAAATGTCCCAGTTCGTTTTTCCTTCTCTTACTTTCCCCCTTTGTCATCAGCTTGTTTTAATTGCTGCAAAGTGAGTCCAAACTATAAACATACTCTACATTCAACTCAGCAGGAGAAAAAAGAGAGGAAGGAGCAGAATCTTTCTATTCCCAATAGGCTCAAGAAAACTCAAAGTGCTGTAGCCTCTTCTACCTTATCTGTCCTTTCTCATTAATAACTTTTTACATCTTGCCCACACTCTCATGTTGCTTGGCCATGTATGTTGTAGAAATGGGGATGAAGGAGGAATTATTATATTTCTGCCTACTTTTCTCAATATACAGTTTCATAGAGCTTGCAAGTTACAACTTACATTGACATATTTGATTTAGTACCTGCTGAGAACTGGTGGAAACATAAGCATGAAAAAGTTGTTGAAAATTGTGTTATAAAATTTTTATGGGACTTTAGGATTCAAGCTGACAAACAATTACTACGTAAAATATCTAACATAACTATGATTGAGGAGAAAAAAAACTTGGATTAGATGTGACAGTTCTGGAAGGCATCAAAACTGAAGACAAAGAGAGGATGGGGGGGGATAATGAAATCTTACTCAAGGCACCAGATCTTATTTGATTTTGAAATCACAATAGTACAATTACAAAAGGTAACATTGTGATGTGCCACATTATCCATAGATACCTCACTGATTCTTATATTTTTGGATGGAATCTAAATAATTGATAGTCCAAAAATTCCTATTGATAACATGTGATGGACTGATAAACCAGCAATCTTGATAATATTAAAGTTTTACTCATACTCAGGCAGAACGTACAAGCCTGGCTGACAGAAGGGGAGAGCAAACTAACTTTGATAACACAACATCCCATTATCCCCTGCTCCCTGATATATATAATTGGGGAGCATTAAAAGCTTCATTTTCCCCTCCAAAATGATTTCCTTCACTACAACCATTGTAGATTTCAAAACTACAACAATAGCATCATAGAAAAGGGGGAATACCTGCAAAAGCTCCTTGGCTTAAAGCAGCCTCTAAGAAATGATCACCCAGTTCCTCTGTCACATGGTTGGATTGATTCTTTCCTGTTTAGTGATGGGAGTAAAATTCCCACACTACAGTGGAGACTGAAAATTGATCCAGTGAAGCTACATAACAACCATGCAATGGCTTAATTGTGGGGCCAGCCGAAATGCACTTTCATCCGTTTTGTAGCTCTGGCCCATTTTCAGGCACTTGAGTGAACTCTGAGGGAGGCCAAGCCAAGATCTCTGGAGAGATGACGAAATCAATATTGCTTTATGTTCCTGTACCCAACTCAATCAAATCTTTTGATTAGCCCAGGAAAAACAGACCCACATTGACCTTTTTTTTTTTTTGCCATGTGGAGGTGACTCTGACTCCAATTTAGGACCTCCATCCTGGAATGGTGCAATTTGAGGGCAAAATGTGCAGGGAGTACTCTTCTAGGAATTACTAGAGAAATCCTTCCGACAGCATCATGGAAAAACTCTGCTTCTAGATAGTGCTGCCAGGCTTAGCATCTGTAGCCATATTGAAATAATGGGGATATTAAGTCTAGGGACTTTCAATCAAATAAACCTGAGGCATCAGCTGGAAACCTGAAAGGCATGTCACAATAAAACTAAAAAGAACCATTAGAATGTAAGAATTGTGTGTTACAGACTTCTTCTCTGTTTTTGATGATCCTCAAGATAAATACAGAGAAGGTCAATTTTCAATGAAATGAGTCATGGAACTAACAGAGGATTAAAGGCTCAGAAATTCCAGCTGCCAAGTCATGCCAGTTTAAACTTAATTCTGAGCTGCCATTGAGTAAGATCTCTGCTTGATTCTAACTTCTGTTCCTTTATTGTTGAACTTGTGCATAGCTAGCCCTACCATTAGGAAGAATGAAGTGTCTGTCTCAGGCAGCAGGTGCTGAAAGGTGGTGGTAAGCCATTGAAATAGACTATATATGTTGCATAGTGTGTCCTGCACCCCTTAAAATGAGATTGGGTATCATTTAATGCTCCAAGTGTTATTAGGCTTCAAGTCCATAAAGCCACTGATGAAAAATCCTTAGATCTCAAGATCTGGAGGGCTGCATGATACCCACCCGTGCCGAAAACTAAATTTCCACCTTCAAATGTAATATGTTGTAGCAGTGGCCACTTTTATGTGTCTGTTGTAATTCAGTATCATAAGATATAACTATCAATAACATTTCTCTGTATTAATAATTTCAGAACCAACTGGCACATCTCTAGGTCAGAACAATACATGAATTTAGTTTAGTTTAGATTAAATTTGCTATAGCAAACTAGTCTCAATATGAATAAAACAATTTTGTGCACAGCTTATATGGAACTAGAATGATCCAGTTTTAATGGTTTGAAACAATATCTTTGGGAGAAGAGAATATACACAGTCTTTCAAGTTTCACATAACTCTTCAGAAAAGAAGAGAGAAGAAAGACTGAACATTTGTGAAGCTCCTGAACTTGAACATCCTCACCAAGAAAAGTTGGCCTTATCTTGCTATTCTATAGATAAGCAGAGTTCTCTGGTCTCCAGGATTGTCAGGCTGACAAATTTCAGCCGCTCTTACGTTTCCCTTGAAAAGTAAAAGCCAAAGTCAGATTCAGAGATAGTAATTTCCTTTTTTTTAAAAAAAAAAAAAAGATTAGAAATAGGTCTATTATATGTATCCTGCAGAAAGGATGAATGGGTTGTGTTGCAAAAAGGTCAAAAGAAATGTGCTAAATGTCCCTCTTTACTATAGAAGCAGCTGATTTCTTCTCTCAAATTGTGAAGGTCAGTTCAAATTAAAACAGAGACCAGGAGAAAGATAGAGAAGGACTTCTACCAAGGTTGAACATCAAACTGGCGCTATGTTTTTAAAACATTTGAATTTATTGCCTCATGCTTTAGAAACTTTTGTATGATACATATACACAATCTCATTAAGACATGATACAAAAGGAAAGGGAGTGACTGTGTGTCCAGCAGATGGTGCCTCCTCTTCTATTTCTCTGTGGCCAAGGCTGTGGCAGTAGGGGTGGATGGAGGCCTCCCCACAACATACATGCCAAAAGAAAGGCTAAATACAAAGGTCTATTGATGGAAGAACAACAGAGGGGCTTGGTTTAATTCTCCTTGGTAAAGAATTCCAAAGTCTGGGAGTATCCAAGGTAGACCCCCTCTCTCATATCTCCATCAGGCTCACAATCAGATCCAGCCTATCTTTGTGATCACATCTCCTTCTATGAACTGGTGCGAGTTCTAAGATCTGCCAGGAGGCTCTCCTCTTGGTCCTGCCTCCGTCACAATCGTGGTTGGTGGTGATGGGGGGAAGGGCCTTCTTGGTGGTGGCCCCCCTGCTTTGGAACACCTCCCCAGGAAACTTCGGCAAGCCCACACACTACATCACTTTCAGAAAGAGCTAAAAAACCTGGTTCTTTCAACATGCCTTTGATAATGTTTAAGATAGCATCCAGACCACTATCTTTAGCCAGGGGAGGCTAAATTGAATGCATTGATCTTTGAATCAATGGCTATTGCTATAGTTTATTGACTCTTTTGCTCTTGCTAATTTTATGTATGGTTTTAAATGTGTTATTGGTTTTTAATGTTGATATACTGTATTTTATATGTTGTATAGCACCATTATGTGCTATTTGTAAGCTGCTCTGAGTCCCTATGAGAGATGGTGGTGGGGTATAAATAAAGGTTTATTATTCTTATTAATAATAATAATAATAACAACAACAACAACAACAACAACAACAACAACAACAACAAGAGAGGGGACTTCCCAGAAGGTCCTAAAATCTAAAAAGGCTTGTATGGTAGCATTCAATCATTCAAGTACACTGATCCAAAATTGTATATAGAGCATTACAACTCTTTGAATTTCCCTGTGAACTAAATGGTAACCAGTAAAACTTTATAACAGAGATATTAACATAGCCCCATTAACTAGACCCTGTTAATTGTCTGGCTTCGATATTAGAAATCAGCTGAAGTTTTCAAACACTTTATGAAGGAAACCCCAAAGAGAGTGTGCTATATTAGACCAGTCTCTTATATGCATCACCTGTACGTCTTGAGCAGTCCCAAAATGTATAGGACTTGAGAACTTTGTACAAATCCTTGCCTATTTTTTCCCTGCATGCAAGGAGAAGTAAGTTTGATTATTCTCTTACCACTGTGGGGGAAAAGTAACATTTTGGCACAGTATTATCCCCATATGCAAATCTCATTGTGCAAAATAACCACTCTTTTTACTTGGAAAAAAGTTTTTCCCGTACAAAAGTATAGATTTTTTGCATGGGAAAAATCCCTACAGAGGAAGTATTGTTTTATATGCAAAACCTGCTATTTTCTATATAGAAAAATACATTTTCTATATTAAAAGTAGGGGGTTATAAAGGACATATGTATTTTGCTCAAAATAATTATCCAGAACACTTTAGGATGTGCGAATAGAAGGATAAAGCTAGAGTAGATCCTTGGTATCCACCGGGGTTTATAAATCTCACTTCTGATTTATTTTTCTCTACAGGGTTATCAGGAAACCCTTATCTCATCTCATAAATTAATAACTTTGAATATTTTTCCATCCCTATTATATTCTAAAATGTGGAAGAAGATAGCCAGAGGCTATTTCGCCCATTACGATTGTGCATTCCCCAGCTGTCACAAACACAGAGATTGACACAACTGCACCTGCATGCTGCCGAACTCAGTCCCAGAGCCCCTCACATGTTCTCCACCAAGAAGAAATGCAGCTGGCTGCTCATTGTAAGCAGAGCTTACTATTTTTTTACTTTTATTTTCTAGACTTATAACTGCCAGAATCCTGTACTTTCTAGCAAATCCTGGGGATTGAAATCTTGATTTCTGAGCTCTGGTTGTAGAAGGCTCTGTGAGAACCACTCTCACGTCATTCTAAGAAGAAAAATCTGTTGTCTATTGTGAATCTTAGCTTTTGTGAGTTAGTTTTTCTTTCTTTTCCCTTAAGAAATATATTAAATTTGAAATCCATGCGGATTCCTGATCTCACATGGCCCAGGCTCTGCCTTAACCAATCAGGCTGTTTGTTCTTTCCGAGGCATTTTAATAAATTAATAAATAAGGGCAGATTTAAACTAAACCCTATCTGTCACGCACCCGTCTGTTAGCCGATGATGAGGCTACAGTGTGTAATTAAACAATCATTTATATTCTATGCAAGCCTGTGCTGAACAATAAAGCGCTCTGAAGAGCCTTGTGCTGCTGAGGCATTTAATCCAGGCACAGAAGGAGTTTGCTGCAAAGCTGCTCCTACAGAATAGACCTTGTCACCGTGGAGCAGGGAGGGAGGGGAGCTTTATTCTTCAATAATTTGATAAGGCGCTTTAATAATTTCAGGAGCTAATAAGGATTCTGTATTTCTTGGACCACGTCCACATCTTGGGTTGCTTGAAAGTCTTTCACATACTTTGCCAGGGTGGAGTAGAGGGAAATTAATTGGGTAGACAATATTGGCAGCTTAGTGGAATGATATACAGGTGTATTGTGTGTGTGTATACGTATACACACACACACTAGTGGAACTTGAATTCTCCAGGTAGACCAGGGACTTTGAAACTGTTATTAAGGTGAATGGGCTCTGACAGGCAGGTAATTATGAATTTTTGGGACCAACATGAAGTGCTTTGAACATTCAGAAGTACTAAGTTGATGCTGAGTATTTTCCTTCAAATTGAGTAGCTTGTGCTTTATATTGAGAAGTGTACCAATTTAAAGAGCACTGTTTCTTCATTACCCCTCACTGTGCATCTAATAAGTGTAGGCAGAAATCATGCAAACTAGAAGTAATTATTTGTGTCACTTGTGGAACATAGGCAGCCCTTATTTGGTCTCTTGAGAACTCTCTCTTCCCCCTCTCTCCATTTTTCATTCTCCCTTGACTAGGAGAGATGGAGTAGATGTCATGACTGGACTTTTTTCTACTGATTTTGATGTTATTTTGCTCCTCTGTTGTGTGATTACTTAACATTGCAGACCTAAGAAATGAGTCAGATTCTGAATCCTTGTATTTTCAACCATGATAAAATAGGATTGCTTCTTTCATTCTTTGTCTTGATGCGGCTCCCATCTCATAACCCTTTCAAGATAGGCAGGGACATCATGGTCTTCCCCATTCTGGTATTAAGCTGTACCTGTTGAATTTGGTCTATGCAGCAGTGTAAGATTTTATTTAGATTTTCCTTTTTGGACAAGAACTTTCCAATATATGAAAAGGGAGGAGGAGGAAATTAAAAAAAAACAGTCCAGGAGAAAATAAAATTGATATCTTGCTGGGTTCCATGTTGGTGGGGCAATGAATCCAATTTGGGTTTTCATCCGAATATTGAAGAAGCTATCCAAGGTAGAGAACTCTACTTTCCAACTAGATACAGTGCTTTGGATAGCACCTTTAAGCTTCTGGGTAAAAACCAGAGCAGATTCAGCATCCGGCACACATGGATGCAAACCTAATGTTAGGATCCATTCCTAATGTCTAATTTGTTTATTCATTTTTTAAAATATTTTAACTGAAAATATGGAGCCTATTGCATGAGGGAGGCAACACCCATCAGCTCTATCCAGCATATCTGGTTAAGAATGCTGGAAGGGGCATTCCAAGAGCATCTGAGGAGGTGAACTTTGTCCATCCATCGCTATTCTGTTGACTGCTCAACAAAAGGTGGGATAAAAGTATTTAAAATAAATACACAACATTCAGCTTTGTCAACTACAAACTCCAAAATTTTGAAACTGTGTCACTTTAGTGTCAAATTTTTGTCATTGTTTTGTACTACAGGTGTTTTGTACTACAGGTGATGTTTTTATTGGATAACTGTTTTATTGCTGTGTTTTGATATTTGATTGTTTTATCGGGCAAGGCCCCATGTAAGCCGCCCCGAGTCTCTTTGGGGAGATGGGGCGGGGTATAAAAATAAAGTTATTATTATTATTATTATTATTATTATTATTATTATTATTATTATTATTATTTGTTGCAAAACAATGGCAAAACCTTGGCACACATTTGGAGAGGATTCCAAATTAAATGCTTCATAGTGAACAAGGTATTCCTGGTCCTAGCATTGTGTTTTCTTTTATCTGTTTTCTCCAGCTGTTCTCCTTCTTTTTCATGTGACTGGCAGTGGCAAGTGATTGCTTTTGAAAGTCTAACTTTTAATCATTCTTCCTTTCCCTGTTTCTCCCTCCCTCTTTCTTCCTCTCCAGGAACCTTCTGCATCATTTCACTGTGCACATGTGTGGCTGGAATCAACTTTGAGCTCTCCCGATACCCACGGTACCTGTACGGACTTCCCGACGACATCAGCCACGGCTATGGCTGGTCAATGTTTTGTGCCTGGGGGGGCCTTGGTCTCACTTTGATCTCCGGCTTTTTCTGCACCTTGGCTCCCTCTGTACAACCTGTCCCCAGGACCAACTATCCTAAATCCAGACCTGAGAATGGGACAGTATGCTAAAACAAACCCAAACAAACTTATAAATATACATATTATAAATATTATATATATATAAATATATATACATAAACATATTATATATATAGATCTCAAACGGATGCCAGTGCCAAGGTAGAGTGGAGTCTAATATGGCGCCTACATCTTCTCTACAGACTTCGTATCGCTCTTGCTCTTTCTCCTGGAGGTGGAAATAACTTCTCTTCAACATCGCGCTTCCATCTAGGTCTTTCAAAAACAAAGTCTCCAGCATCCCAGTTTAAAGTCAAGTGACCATATTGTTGCATCTGTCTACTGCCAGTTGTCAGGGGGTGTGGTAGGGATGGGGAGGGAAAGGGGATGTTTTTTGGGGGGTGGTACTGAGTCTGTACAGGAAATTTGAAACAAAAGCGCAACTTTGTCTGCTCCAAATTGGGGAAATACAAACTGAAAATAAACGAAAACATTCAAGTTACCTCTCTAAACGCAATCTCTTCAAGCCATCTTCAGAACCCCCCTTCCTTCACACTTTCTACTTTTAAAAAATCACAAATCCTGCCTGGTTTTCCCCCTCTCTCTTGAGTTACCAACGAAAGGGAATGAAATAGAACTTTAAGAAAGGTTTTCCCTTCCATTGCTAAACTTAAGGGAGGGGATCAAGAATCCCATAGAATAAAACTGCAAATGAAGATGCTTCGATGGATCCTGTTTCCAACTTCCACCTGCCTTACATCTAGGCTGACCATGGAGGCTGAACTGCTGGCAGAAACCAAATGCTGTGATACATGTGTGTATAACTCCCTTTTCCCCACCTTTCCCCACCTTTATTACAGAAAGAAAATCCGTTCAAACATGGCTGTGTGATCACCAACCAAGCCATACTCACCACAATAGTGACTGAAGGCATCAAGAAGGAAAATGTCTGTTGTGAGATTGCAACTCTCATAAACCAGATTTTGTTCTTCATCTGTGTGTGTCCGTCCGTGTCCCATGGATCACCAGAAAATGCCATGTGTTGCATGAAAGGAGGTGGCCCTTGTGGTTGGTTGGCCTTAGTTGGGTGCCTGTGCAGGAAGAGCTTGAGTGGATTGTTTTGTCATTGTTATTGTTGTTGCTGCTACTTTTTGTTAATTATAGACAACTGGGTTAAAAGCCATTGTGGAAGGAGAGATAAAATCTGGCTTAAGTGTTGCTAATAAGAGATTTTTTAAAATGTAGTGCCTCTTGTTATGTCTGTATACACCAAAATATGATGTCTCATATTTGTGTTTGGGAGAAAAGGCCTTTCTCACATACATAGAGCTGTAAGGGCCAGAGGCAAAATGGGAAAACCCATTTTGCAAAGTTTTTGTGACATGGTTGTGACTCTATAGCTTTTTCTCCCTTCTTCCTTCCCTCTTCTGCTTCTTCCTTCTGTTTCTCCCTCTTCTTGTTTCTTTACTCCTTCCCCAGTTTTTACTGTATTTGATCCACTCTACTAGCATTCATGCCAAAGGCAAATGATAAGATAACATTTTTTCCAAATATTTGGAGCTAAATCCCTAACATACCAATTTAGTGGTCGTGTCACGTTTCCCAAATTTTCTAAGTAGGTTGATGAATTGCATGGTGCACAATTTGTGGGATTTTCCATTTCAGAATCTGAGATTTTTATATTTTTTCATTAAAAGCATAATTTTGGAGTTCTGTCAAAATTTGCCACTTTCATGTAATTTATTTTTTACAATAATAACCAGTTCCTCTCCCTCCCAAAGAAATGCTTATCCTTCGCTTTCAAGCTTCCAATTCACCAATTTGTCCTAATACAAAGCTTGTTCAGCAACAAGTGGTTACAGAAAATTAGTCATAAAAGTGGGATGTAGGGAGCAAAACCCACTGCCTAAATTTAGAATGTGTATACTGCAATCTCACGGGTGCTTCAGATCTTTATCTTTCCCATTCTGCAAATCATCATATGCATTTTATTCAGTATTTGATATTCAATTCATTTACTAGCAGATAATATCAAAGATGCATGGGGTTCCTTATCTTGGATCAGCTGTTGCTCAATAAAGTGGGTTCGGGGTTAGAGTCCAAGAGACAGTACAATATGTCCCCAGTATCCTTGGAACCAGTATCTGTATTAAATCACATTTATTCACATTTCTAAGCATTTTCTAGGTCCTGCAGCATGACTCTATGGTATTTTTGGCTGGAAGTCCTTCATTTCAATAGGGTTTAGGATCATCCATAGTTTCACGTATCTATGTGAAGTCTGTGGACGTAACCCTTGCAGATACAGGGATTGTATTCTATTTAGTAAAGTATATTTAACAAGCTAAGTGATGTTGAATTCCAACCCATCTTTTTAGCATCCCAATATGTGTCTCTTTTCTCTTTGTGAGTTGTATTGGATGTTCTCCAGTTTTTGCTCTTTCTTTTGTTGTTTACCTGAGGCAGCAACATGTCTCTTTGCAGATCCTTCAAAAGAAAAGAAAGGAAAACAGTGGAAACTGCTTGGCAATACTTTTACATAATTTGGCTACATCATTTCCCATTTGTCAGAAGGTCTCATCCAGCAAGAATATAACTACACTACAGAGTAATGCAAAGCAGGTTTCATCTGGCTCACAGCATAAAGCTGCACTTCCATCAGACAGATGTTGTGTGGTAGTGGAAGGTGCAGAGGGAAAAGGTTGAAATCCTCCACAACAAGATGTTAGATTTAGAACGTCTTCTGTTTGGATGAGCTGAATTATTTATAGCTCCTGGGAGTCGGAAAGAAACTTAAACACCTAATTTGAACCATTACTATTTTTACAGTGCAATTTCCAACACTTCGGTGTCTTTCTTCATGGATTTGTCATTTAATCTTCCACAATATTTTTGCTGCCTCTTCTGATATGAAAGACTAAAAACCAGGGGATTTTCTTTACTATTTCTCCTCTCTTTAGTGATTTCAGTTATGCCATTATAAAGTGTAATATGGGATTTATCATATTGGGACTTAGATACAGAGTAACTTTTCTAACCTGTAGTTCCAATCTCTGAAACATGCATATGTGCATATACACAGACACACAAGTATACACACACAGCTTAAGGTAGAATGATATTCGATTTCAACATTCACATGACACTGTAAAATCCAGTATTTGCAAAGCTTTTCTTGAATGAGTCAGACATGTTTTTGAGAAGGCAAAAATATATTTAATTCTATCTAGTGAAATCAATGTATATTTGCCTAACTACACCTGCACATTAAGAACATCCTATTTACATCTATTTATGAAAGTAGTTTTTTGTCAGTTGGTGTGAATCTGACCTTTTCATTTAATATTCATAAATGTAATAAACTTCATGGAGTTTATTTATGACTAGCTTTAGTCATTTTGTTACGGCAGATTGAAAAGAAAAACATCGCCCACACACCACCCATTCTGAGTTTTTGGTTGTTTTGTCATCATCGTCATCACCATCATTAGCAGCCATCATCATTAGCAAGAGCAGTACTTTGCCCATCCACCTTCAAACAAGATGCACAACATAGCTAAACCTCCACATGCTCATGATAATCCATAAGCATACCTAAAATAAATTTAACATAAAATTGTTAAGATCAAACACCTCTAGCTTTTTAACCTGATATGGATCCCTCTTTTTACTCCTTTTTTATTCTCCTTTTTTCAGTCTTTTAAATGCACATGGGCTCCATCTGCCTCCAGTAGGATAGCCCTAAATATGAAAGGATGGAGCTCATCTTGACAGTATGTAAACAAACCGTGCCAACTGTCAGCAATGCATAAGAGACCTTGGAAACATTACTCTTTCAGCACTGGAATATCCAGACTCCCCATGCCATGTTGCTATGATCTACTGTAGTCCAAAAATGTATAATAATATTTCCAAGATCAGCATAGGAAAGTAACTAAACTCAGTTACCTGCCAGTAAGTTCCCTTAAACCCAGTGGTGCATATTTCTGACTGCAAAAAAAATCCACTTATGAAAGACACCAAGCTTTAACAAAAGCCAGCTGAATACAACCTTTAGCGTTTAATGAAAAAGGCAAAGAATCCTGCAAAGGAAGACTAGTTTTAAACTGAGGGAATAAAATAAGAGAGCTCCATCAAAAAGTGTGTGTGTGGGGGGGGGGGGGGGTCTACAGTCTGGTCTGCTTGATTGTGATTTCATTCTTTAACTTCCTTGGAGCAAATCTGTCACAGTGTTGGAAGAATGAAACTTGAAACCCTTGTTATCATCTCATTTACAGGCTGGTGAGAGAGAATCTCAGCATTTCCCATTTAGATTTACAGTGGTGGCCACTGACTCATGTAACTTTCAAACCCAGACTTTCGATAGTAATTCAAACCTGGGTTTTAGTCTGAATCTGAGATGTAGATAAAATAGGGTTAGCGCCTCGAATATCTCCTTTAAAGGTGAACTAATTCTTGGAGTGGATTCACTGTCCAACTGGCACAGGAACCACCAGCCACCATATGTCACACCTCTCCTTTCCCCATTTACCGAACTAGGTTTGGGGCTCTCTGCTTTGGTTCTGTATAGCTTCTACCCTTCCTGCATTCCCTGCAAAGCATCAGCAACAAAATGCAAATCTCCTTTCATGGACTGCTGACTGTACCTAGAATGTATTGTAGCTAGTGTTATGTTCTGTTAAGGACAGCTGTGATAAGCCTAGGGTAATGCAATGGCAAAACCATTCTACGACTCTGTGTGTGTTTGTGTGTACATAGATGTATATATATATATTTTTGAATAATGGGTTTTGTAGATTGCGAGAATCGCTTGAAAATGATACACAGGAGGCTTGACAGACTGTGAGATTTGACAAATATGGTTTGTAATTAACCTTTGAAGTCATCATTGGGTAAATATAGTGTATGTCAAAACTGCCACTCCAACTGACTTATGGAGGGTGATAAGTGAGGTGGAAGTAAAGGAGTATCCAGGTGATGAACCATTCATTCTGTTACAAACCTGGCATTTTCTCACAACTATGAACTAGAGAGTCACTTGAAGGTTTCCACCCTAAAGCCATATATTCACTTTTATCAGCTAGTCTATCTCTTGTGACCTTACTTAGGGTCTTGACCATTATATTTGAATTTCCCAGTCCTTTTCACAGCACTTGTTTCTCCGTTTTCCCTGGATAACTCAGAAGCCAAGTTAGGTATGCGATATAGATATGTCCTCTTCCTTCCAAACTTTGGAAATGTTATCTTTTAGATGCTGGAAATCATAGTCTAAAATTAACTTTTCCAGATTATGCCTCCTTTTCTGCTCCTATTAAT
This sequence comes from Anolis carolinensis, assembly GCF_035594765.1. Classification (NCBI taxonomy): domain Eukaryota; kingdom Metazoa; phylum Chordata; class Lepidosauria; order Squamata; family Anolidae; genus Anolis; species Anolis carolinensis. The sequence goes on from NC_085845.1 coordinate 182,386,552, forward strand.
TCTATATGTTATGTGCTTCTTTTTCAAATAATTTTCATGTGGGGAGATATTTGGGGTTGCACTTTTAAGGCAGATCAGCCCTATCCAAACTATCCTGGATTGTAACATCCCTTATTCCTAGACAGCCCTCCTGACACCCAAGATGAAATGATAATCACTTTCCCCACAATTTGACAGAATGAGATAAATGGCTACATGATGAGTCAGTTCAGTGGCCCATATTGTAAATTACTGTTTGGGAAACACTACTCCATCCCTGTTCAACTTTTTCAAAATACAACATCCACTAATGAATTTGGGAATTCATGTCTTCTCTTCTGCATTAGCCTCCCAACTCAATACCCCCCAGATGATTTACTCGATGACCAAATCTAATTGTTAATCTCATCTAGAGTAGGTCTATTGGCATTTATCTCTGTGTTGACTCATAGTTGTGGCCAACCAATAGGATTCATGCCTGTCACCTTCCTATCCTATTCACCACGGCCATACTAAGCTGGATGCTAGGGATTACAGTCCAAAATATCTGTCCAATGCTAGATTGTGGGAGCCTGCCTATATCAACCAGTAAAGTGCTTTCTAAGCTAAAAGATGGGCAAGTTGTGGGCTTCTAGTTTTGGCTGGACTGCAGTGATTGATGTAACTCCTTACCTTTAGGTGTTCTTACAGATGGAAGTTGCAGTCCAAAAACATCTAAAAGGCTAGACACTCCCCACTTTTGCTTTAGATCAAATACTTAGCTTTTCACTGTGTGACTGGAATGTTACTACACATCACGGACCAGACTGTTTTGGTTGTGTGTGTCTGTTGGCTAGGCATATTTGAATGAAGATAACAGTTTCTCCGGACTAAGTGACATGGACAGATGATTTATCATTTGAAAATTGCCTGAATGATGATGTGTGCACTGAAGCCTTTGAGCAACACCACTTGCCCTGAATGCCAATTTCATAGGGCATGACTCTGGTGATAGCTGGGTTTTTAAAAAAGAAAATCCAGTTTTATTCCATATGTGACTGATTAATACTGACTGATCAATTAATAACTTCAGCAGCAAGCCTAATCTAGGCATACAAACAATGGCTTAGATCTGCATTGTCATTATTTCTAGGAAGATGGATCTCAATAATTGTAGTTACAACTGATGATGCATCCCAGAAACCTGCCTTCACAGCTTGATAGTAGCCTGACTGAAACACTTTAGGGGTGCTGGAGATTGGGGCACTGGGAAATGATGCCCATGGTGTTCTTCCAGTCATGGAGTGTCTCATGAACAGGCAACTGGAGAGACCTTTTGAGGTCCTGCTACAGCTGCTTGTTGCAATGCACCCAGCCTTCTGATATCTAGGACCTCCAGGTTTCAAAGGTGGTATTTTGTGACATTCAGTCATTCATAATTGCAGACATAAATCCCCAGACATTAGAACCAAGTCCTATATAGGAGTGGCTCAGGGATCTAGGGAAAAAGAAGGCAGAGAGGACATGTGATAATAATGTTTAAATACTTGAAAGCATATCACATTTGAAGAGGGACAAGCTTGCTTACTGCAACTCTAGAGACTAAGGACAAGGAGCAATGGATTCAAATTGTAGGAAAAGAGATTCCACCTAGATATTAGAAAGAATGGATGATAGCTGTTTGGCCAAGGAATATGAGTGTTGTGGAGTCTCCTTCTCTGGAAGTTTTAAATCAGAAGCTGGGTTGTCATCTGTTGAAAGTGTTTTGGTTGTGTTTTCCTACATGGCAAGGGATTGGACTGGTTGGCCATTGTGGTCTCTTCCATCTCTGTGATTCTGGGATATCATACATATAGCTTATTATAGTGTAAGTGCTCAAGAGGATGCCATCCAGCAATAGCAAATGTCCCCATACCACATCCCACTACTCTCCACTTCCTGACCCTTAAGCATTGAAAGAATACTCTTTAGAGTACAGCTTCCAGAAATTCATAAGCAGCATAGCTATGGCTTTGATGCAAACTTTTTAAAAATCCAGCTTTATTCCTCATGCTACTTGAATAACTTGCAGACAGTTCAGGAAAAAAATGTGCTGAACTGAATCCAATAGAGGCTAGAGGCCACATAAAGAGTGTCTGAGGGTAAAATGAACTTCTGCAGAAGGAGAAAAAAATTGCCAGCAGGTGATAATGATCTGAGATGGGTCTATATTAAGAAAGTAATTTTCAAGCCTTTAATAAGAACAGCGTTTACAGGAGGCATGTGACAGTGGTAAACTAAATTCCTGGAATTAATGTGCAGGTTGAAGCAGTCCAAAGACATAATGCAAGTTAGTGGCACAGGAAGGGTGGGATACAGTTGGGCACCTGAGTGACAGCCACCTTTGAGACCAGTAAGCAAAGAAACAAACCAGGCTGTTTTGTTGCTCAGATAGGCTAGAAGTTCTTATTGTGGTCTGAACTGGTTGCATGACCTGATCTCCAGCTTTTTTGATTTGAGGGTAGCTTTGGCTTATGACCTTATTTTTTCTTTCTTGTGGAAGTATCACAGTTAAGCCTCACGTTGAGGAGAACTTGCACACTTGAATCCTGATGGAAAACAATCCACAACTCCTACAGCAAAGCATCAGAAGAATATATGCCTCTCAACACCTTGTATAGGCATTGCAGGTTGGCCATCCCTTATCTGGAATTCCAAAATCCAAAATGGGTGGCTGAGATAGGGACGCCTTTATTTTAGTGTACACAAACATGCACAAAATTATTACAAATATTGTATGCCATTGCCTTCAAGCTAAGATGTATATGAAACATAAATGAGTTTTATGTTTGGACTTGGGTCCAAAATATTTCATTATGTATGTACATGCAAATACAGAGATTCCAAAATCCGCCCCCTCCCCAACATTCTGAAATCCAAATCTTCTGGTCCCAAGCATTTTGGATATGGGCTATTCAACCTGTATTCTCATTCTCTCTCTCGCTCTCTCAGTCTTTCTCTCTCTCTCACACACACACACATTTCCACCCGCAAAAATGCACACCAAAAAGCACATAGAAACACAACTAGATTATATGTTTTTTTGCATTGTGAATGATGTGGGAGGAGAAATCTTGCAGGTAATGTGTTTGGTACACTAATGGAACTGGGTATTATGATTCCATATGTTTTTTTCCCAGTATGTATAAGAAGGTTGCTGTACCTACTTATGCATTTTCCCCCAGGAAGCACAACAACAACAATATGGTACTCAGGTATACGTCTACTGGCCACCATCCCATTTGAGGGTGTAAGGCAAGCTCCCACCTTCATTGCCCTCCTGGACTATGCATAACTCCATCGTCATCGCTTTATGTTCTGCTAACGTACAAAAGTACCTTGATTGCTCTCTCATCTACATGAGTTATTTTATCCAGGTTTGGCCCAGTCACAGCTTCACCTAGTACAGACAGGCTGCATCTTTCATGCTTAGTAAAGAGGGCTCATGCCTCAAGCCTGGAATAGTTAACAGGATATAATGCCCAAACTAGTCATGCTGGAAGGTATAATTCAAAAAGTAGTTGTCCCTTGTTCCAGTCATGTCTGACCCACATGAATTAGATGCACCATAGAAGATGGACTATCCCTGAAAATATTCCTAAATAGATTTACCCAAAAATTTGAGTGACAATGAATCCCAGTTCGTTTTCAAAATATTTCGTCTTTCCTCATATTTCTCCCTTCCCTTTTCTCCTGCACTGTGCTCTCTCTCTCTCTTCCCCTCTCCCCTCCCCTTGTTTCTTTCTCATGAAAATGTTTTATATAAATAGAAATGCTTCAATTCCATCAAATCCATTTTCATATCAGCGCCTTCCATGTGTGACTGTTTTGGGATCCAGATGCCTGTAAAAAATGTACAAACTTAAAATTGTGAACTGGAGGGGGGAGATTCAATTGTCATCTGTTTGGGTTTTTTTTCCTATGGAATTTTCCAAGACAGCCATGATGTTGCCTCCCTGGTCCTCCCCCCAATTCTCAGAGGGGCAAAGGGGATGGAAAGCATCAAAGCCTCTATCGTCCTATAATTGTAGACGTCACCAGCTCTCAAGCGAAACTGTTTGCATGTATTGCTGTCAAAAGATGAAAAAAAAAATAGAAAAAAGAAAAAAAAATCCTGTCTGAAAGGCTTGTAAGGTCTCTGTGTCATAATAAAGTCAATGTCATAAAAATTTATTGGGGAGAAAGTGAGGAGAGGTGAAGTGGTTCTTTCCAACAAATTATTTTACTATCCTGTTCCAAGCAGTGCCTCCAAGCATCTGCACTGGATGGAGTTATCCTTTATCAGCTGCATTGACCTTGGCCAGGATGTATGCTTGCCAAAAGGGTTCTGTCCTGGTTTATCTTTCTGGCAAGTGACCTTATGATACCACCTGACTAAGCTGTATATATTTTTAACATGGTTTGATTCTCCTCTCCTTGGCACAGTCCAGTAGTTATATCCAACTGAATACTAAACTCTTATAATCTAGGAACGGCCTGTTAATTGTATCCCTTTTTCTCATGCCCCACAGCTTAGACTACAAACCAGATTCATCCACAATGAAAGATTCTGGGTGCTATAGTCCAACAAAGTAAATTTTCCAAGCTCTTTGCCATGTTACTGCTGAACTGCATAAACGCATAAGCCATGAAACGAAAAGGCACATGGAAAGAATCCTTGCAAAAGTCACTCATGGTTTGGTTTTCTTCTTCCTATGTGATTTTGGATTTTCTGCATGTCTAGACTTACAGAGGAACCATAACCATACTATTTCCAAACCCAAGAGTGTCTTCTGAACCCCACTGAAATCAATAGGACATAAGGCCTGATTTGGTAATCTTATCCTTGTTAATCTTATCCCCTTTTCTCATGCCCCACAGCTTGGAAAGGTTCCTTTGTTGGACTACAAACCACTTCATCCACAATGAAAGATTCTGGGTGCTATAGTCCAACAAAGTAAATTTTCCAAGCTCTTTGCCATGTTACTGCTGAACTGCATAAATGCATAAGCCATGAAAGGAAGAGCCACATGGAAAGAATCCTACAAACGTCATTCCACAGTTTGGTTTTTTTCTTCCTATGTGATTTTGGATTTTCTGTATGTCTAGACTTACAGGGGAGCCATAATCATACTGTTTCCAAACCCAAGAGTGTTTTCTGAACCCCACTGAAATCAATAGGGCATAAGGCCTGGTTTGTATAATTGGCAAAATCTAACGGTTCAACCCCTGGACTGTGCCTCTTCACAGGTTTCCATCTTTAAATGCTTCTTCTAATGGGGAAAATTCTCCCTTACATTTAGAAACATATGAATAAAAAGCCTCCCCCTACCCGATACTATCATTTTCTGTTACTTGAGAGTTTGTGTGATATATGTTCATACATATTCTGCAGACTGGTGTGATACAGCATCAATAGAAGTATTCTAATTTTGGTATTCAATTTCATGGTTTACAACTAAACATGACCCCCCCCCCCCCCGCCGCCAACCTAAATTGGTTAGCAAAGTCATGCCTCAAAGAAAGAGTTTATGAGGAAATGCAGACTGGGGTACTGGGAAATGCTCCTAGAGTTGGGGTTTATTGAGAGAAACAGTTGAGACAGAACTTCCAGGGGTCCCAGCTGCATGTTCTCAACACAATGTGTAAGTGAGGAGCAATGCAGATGTCAGTGCCCAGCACCCTGATCTCCAGGAACCCTTTGGTTGTGGAGCAACCTCAATGAAAATATAGGTTTTTGGAGGGCTTTCACAGTTAGACATAATCAGAGCTCCATCATCATGTTGACATCTGGCAATGATTGGATCTTGGGCCTTTTTTAAAGATAGGTCACCTTTTATTATTGATGTGGAATTTGTGATGTTGAATTCAAAATTTGATGTAGATTTATGGAACATTACTGCCAAGAGATAATCAAACTGCACAATTATACATCTAAACAGATCACCCTTAAATTTAAACATAGAGAGCGAGATTGAGATATTATATTACAGTAGAGCCTCATTATCCAAGCTAAACGGGCCGGCAGAAGATTGGATAAGTGAATATCTTGGATAATAAGGAGGGATTAAGGAAAAGCCTATTAAACATCAAATTAGGTTATGATTTTACAAATTAAGCACCAAAACATCATGTTACACAACAAATTTGACAGAAAAAGTAGTTCAATATGCAGTAATGTTATGTTGTAATTACTGTATTTACGAATTTAGCACCAAAATATCACGATATATTGAAAACATTGACTACAAAAATGGCTTGGATAATCCAGAAGCTTGGATAAGCAAGGCTTGGATAAGTGAGACTCTACTGTATATTATAAAAGAGAGAGACAGACCCCTGTATCCACAGGAGACACATTCCCAGTTGAATTGTGGTATATGAAGCTATGGATATGACTGAACACCAATGAATTACCCCACTTCGAATCCAAGCATACCATAGAATTGTGTTGGAGGATCAAGAGATTCCCAGAGAACTATTTGCATAGGAATTTGCTCCCCAGAAGCAACTTTATGGTAGTTTCCTTGGAAAGTATACTATGGCAAAGACCTAGCAAATTCTTAGAGAGACCCTGGACATGGGTAAGTGAACCCATGAAGATGACTCTTGCAGTTACAGGGTTTCATGCTGTATATAAAACATGGCATAACTCAGGCAGGAACTACAGATAATGATGTGGTTCCTCTGATTAGGAATTTGTTCCATTATATGAATTTCACCATATTGCAATCAGTCATGTATGCCCTCCAATTAATAAGTTGATGGAAAACAATGTGAAGATTATAAAATTAACGATGCCTAATTCCAACAATGCAGAAATACTCATATATATCAGTTTCTGAACAAATTATATTATTACTGCTTTTAAAAACAGAGCCAATCACCTGCTTTTCAGCAAAAGAGATCTGTACAATAGCAATGTTGCCTATCTTAACTTCAGTGAACACATTAAAGTGAATTAAGGTCATACCAGGTGACTTTTAGAAAGAAAAGGTATCATGATGCAGCTGCTAAGCCAAAAATTAACACCATAAGTGAATGCTCTTCATCATATATAGCAGTTCTTTACTTTCTTTAGATTTCTCTCTCTCTCGCTGGATCTTACTCATTCTTTCAAAAAATCAAAGCAGCTTACCAAGAATAAACTGATAACACAGCAATTTGGTTATGTAAAATACAACGTTCAGTACAGAATTTAAAAGCAGCAACAGCAATAACAGCAGCAACCAATTACAATATTCTGAAAACATCCTGTTTGTCTAAGGTCTTTTTATAACACTTTGATACCACCTTAATTGCTGTGACTGTATTTCACAGAATCCTGGGATTTGGAGTTTAGCGAAGAACTGGTAAAGAATTCCAAATACTTCATGAAATTACAAATCCCAGGATTCCACGGGATATAGTGATGGTAGTTAAACTGGTGTCAACATGATATAATTGTATGGTGTGGAAGAGACATAAAAAAGCAAGCAGAACCAGAACCAGCTATAGCTCCCTTGGGAGGTATTCCAGTTCCTGGGTGACACTGCCAAAAATTCCAATGTATGGAAGTCATTTCCAGCACATTGTATAGTGGATCCACAGAAACTGAGCACAACTCTGAAGCTGTTGTGGGGGGAAGTGGATCTTCTCATCATATTAATTGTAAATTACATTTAAGAGAAAACAAAGGAATGGCATCAGTCACTTGAAGAAAATGGGAAATCAGACAGTTACTGAAAGTTGGTGGAACTTAACCTTTTCCTTAGGCTTTGGTTCTTATGTTTGAAAATTACTTGCATTAACAATGCAGTCATTGACTTATGTAACTTGGACCAAGATCCTTCATGGGGAGATGGAGTGTAAATTACCACCACCATGGGATTTTGCTTTGTCTCCCCTCTCCCCTCCTCTAATACTAGACCTTTCTTTTCCCTGTTAGAACACACAGGACCAGGACAGTCCAGGGGTATCTGAGAAACATCTGGCTATGTCCCTGTAGTCCAATAGTGGATAAAGTGCTGCCCATGGGCCACACGTGGCCACCAGGTGCCCCTAGGGTACAAATGTTTCCAAATGCTCTCTAGAGAGTGTAGAGGGAATTTCTACCCTGAAATATCCAAAAAAATCAAACAATCTTTTGCAAAATAAATTCAAAATAAAATTTTCCTCAAAATTATAAAGGTCCTCAAACTAAGGCCATTGGGTCAGATCTAGCCCACCAATGCCTTTCCCTCGGCCCCTGCTATGAACTTTAGACACACCACTACTACTACCACCATTTGTGCCCTGCCACTATTACCACCCTCCTCTTGCTCCTTAACTCTCCATTCTTTTCCTCTCCTATCTCCTGCCAAAATGGCAAGCTCCTCTGTACCCCTTCTTGCTCCTTAACTCTCTTTTGCTTTGCTTTGCTTTCCTCTCTATCTGTTCCCAAAACAGAAGGAATTCTTTCCACTCCCTTCTTGCTCCTTTGAGGTAGGTAGGAAAAAGTGTGAGGAGGGGTTCAGAAACCGTGGTGTAGTGGTTTCAACTTCAGACTGTGACTCTAACCCCACTGGGTGCCTTTAGGCAAATCATACTTTCTCAACCTCAGATGAAGACAAAGGCAAATCCTCTTTGAATAAATCTTGACAAACAAGCTCTGTGGTAGGGTTGTCTTAGGGTTATCCAAAGTTTGAAATGACCTGAAGCAAACTATAGTTGTAATTCCATTTATGAAGATACAATGCTCCAATTGGATTCTAGCTGAGTGGAGCTAAAATAACATTAACATTTATCATCTGCACGTGGAACTGAACAGTATACGTTAGAAGCCATTCATGAATATACAATGTCCAAGATCCTGTATGGCACAGATGAGTGTAATAGGTCTAGTTGCTGAGCTGTGCCACACCTGTCCTCTCAATACCCCTGTCTGGCACAATGTTTAGCTGCTGCCAGGCCCCCAAAACATTATGTGTCTGGCAGAGAATGGGGATGATTGGAGAAGTATCAGGCTATGCCTCCATAGCCAGAAACAGAATGATAACATTGCCCACTGAGACATGCCAGGGTTCTCCAGAGGTCTCAGCAGATGATGTAATCATTTGACGTCCGGTTGTGGAACCAGAGCCTTCTCTGATTTCCTCCTTGCACTTTCCAACAGCCATGGAAGGGCTGTGCAAGGAGAAGGAGGCAGAAATCTGCAGCAGCTAAATGGTGAGTCCCAGAGAGATGCTTTGTTCATTGCAGAGGAAAGAAAACACCCACCTCCACAATGACCAAAAAAAGACGCACATAAAGCAGACTTACGCCTTCGCATATCACAGCATGCCAGCCAATACATGTATCATCTAACTGTATGCTATGGAAATTTTTATTGTGAAAAGAGATATTTCCTATTCTGTAAAACTGCTCGAGAACTACTGTTTTGTTGTTGTTGCTGTTCCTTCAGAAGCCTGGTCTTTATGTCCCCTCTCAGTTTCAGGCATACTCCTTCACATCTCTTTCTGATTCTGACATGATGACATAAGACACACATGTACTTTAGAGAAGAGCCCACATCTTGGAAGATGTCTTGTATATGAATCAGTGACCTAGTAAATACAAAGAGCTGGTCATGTGGCAAAACTGCAACTGTTCTTGCATTGTATCATTTTGGAACAGAAATAGGAGCATGTAGGATCAAATATTTTCTGACTAAAATAACCATCTCTCTGAATATATTTATCAGGTAATAGGTTAACCTGGGTATGACATTTACCTGTGAAAGCAGTTCTTATTATTATTTCTTGTCTTTCCAATCTCTTCAGTACAGTTGGTGACTAAAGAATTATGAAACTATGACACATCTGTAGCTTCAGTGATCATAGAAGGGATGTTTTTAGACTCAAAGGTCAGCCCATGGCATCAGAATGAGACCCAATATGGTAGATTTCAAGTCACTTGTATTGTTTCCCAGATATTGTTGGAAAGCAATACCAGTAACCATAGCCAGTTAATAGCAAAGGATGTTGGAACACATCTGGAGGGCCGGATAAGTCCCCAACCCCATCCTTTTATACAACTTAGGCTCTTTCTAAACCAGGATTTATTTCACGCTGCTAGCATTAGCCATATTTACATGTCACCTGCATCTCCAGGCACTCAACATTTAGTTGCTGTATAGCCATAGACAGAAAAAAGGTTTGAATATCTTGTTGAGGACTCATCTTTGAGTGATGGAGAGGCAAGGGCGCAATACTTGATAAACTTTTGTAATTGTGTTTGCAACTTTAAAGAGCTTCCTTTTTAAAAAGAATAAAATGAGCCACTTCATTTATACTGAATCCAGAGCATTTACAATCTCTCAACATCCCACATACCCTATAGTATCACTGTAGGACGGGCTTGCAAAACTCTTGCTGCAACCTTAAATCTCTACAAAAAAAACACAAGACAGATAAAAACAAATACTGCAGAGTTCATTATAAAAAATAGAGGCTTCAATTCCCTCCTAAAACCATACATTAAAATGATATTACTGGTTTTAGAGTGGAAAGAGTCAAATTCATATCCCTGGTAAAAACATTTCCTCTCCCTTTCAGCTCTCCCACATTCTATAAAATTGATAAATACAGCTCCTTTCGGATTTCTTCATCCACTGGGCTCAACCATTAGTGATTTTTTTTTATACATAGGGGTTGCATTACTGTAGATATTTAAGATCTTTTATGTATCATGCCTTCTTTCATTTTATTGTCCATAGCAGAAGTCAGAGTAATCAGCCAGATTGAATACAATGGGTTAGACACGGATGAGGATGGAATGTCAGGCAACGTTTTTGGCTTCAGGCCACTCATGAAATGCAAGTAGCCCAAATGGCTTTTGGTGCTAAATAATAATCCAATAATGATTGTGTGTGTTATGATTCTCGTCCAGATATGATGTGAATAAATGTGTTGTTTGAACTTTTTACAGCTCCATCTTATCACTTCTCCTTCTTCACATTAGCCCATCATAGGAAAGGTGAGCAAAGATCGTTGTATGCATCAAAAATCAAAATGTTCCTCTGTTTTAGGATATGTGTTTGAGGCAGCTAGGAAGCAATGCCTCTTTCTTCATCATAGTGCTAGAGAGGCAGCTGGCAATGGCAAATGGAAATTGAAGTGTGCTTTTGAAACTCATTTCAGAATTGCGAAGGACACAATGTATGGCAGGACTTTTCTGGGAGGAAAATAAAAGGTATGAAGTTGAGAAGGATGCTAAGTAGGTTGAGAAGGACTTTGCTGGGAGGAAAAAGGGAACTTTAAAAACTGGCTGCATCTTACCTTTTATTCCTCTCGCTCTTTTTTTCAACTGACAGAAAAATCTGTATTTCCATAGGTTTACAATCTCGTCTGGTAATTAAGCAATTTGTTTATGGGGAAAAATGAAAAAAGTAAACTGTCAATTGTGGAATGTAAACTGATTAAACAATTAAATAAAAGGAAGTCATGTTGTGTGTTTTAAAGACAAGTGCCTGGTTATTTCTTCACTGTTCTTACTTGTGTCACAAAGACTTGCATGTGGTAGCAACAGTCGGTTATCTTTTCTATCTGTCCAATCTTTTATTCACAGTGATTCTATTTTTAAAGAGGAGACTCTGAAGATCCTTCCCAACTGCACTAATATAATACTATGATTCCACTTTAACCAACACCAAAAAATACACATTAAGATTCACAGTTCTAACAGCTGGTTTAGCTGTCAAACCTCTTCCAGCAGGTCATTCTGCAATCTTGGGGCCTCTGCATGACAGATGCCAGTCAGGTTCTGGCTGATTGGAGCAAGCAGTCCCCAAAGGACCTCAGTATTTGGGGCAAATTGTATGGGAGAATGTGATCCTGTTGGTAACCTTGGACTCAAAACATGTAGAACTTTAAAGGTCAGAAACAACACTTTGTACATTGCTCAGAAACTAACTGGAAACCAATGGAGTGACTTTAATACAGATGCAATATGCTTACTTCTAGATGCTCCTGTTATTGCCCAAGATATTGAACTTTATTCTTAAACAGGGAGCCAACAGGGAGCCCACGCTGCGGACCAAATACTGTAATCGAAGGAATGTCTACTCTTCATGTTTTCACATGGAGCCCCCGGTGGCCCAATGGATTAAACCCTTGCACTGGCAGGACTGATGGCTTGAAGATTGGGTTGCTGACCTAAAGGTTGCCAGTTCAAAGATGGTAAAAACATCAAAAACATCTGGGTTTCCCCTGGGCCAATTCTCTTACACCAGAAGCAACTTGCAGTTTCTCAAGTCACCCCTGAAATGAAAAAAAAAAGTTTTCACATATGGATTTCAGTCTCTGTTCTTGTCTAGTTGAGGTGAGAAGGGAGGGGGCAGACAGGCCTTCCCATTTCTTGATATTAACTGACAATAGCTGTCCTTTCGACAGCTTTTTACCCTACAGCAATTGGCAGATTATCCTGTTTGATCTCCATGCACCTGCTGATTTCTGCATATCATCAGATACCTGCTCACGGAAAAGAAACAGGCCAATCTGTCAGGTTTTCTTTTCATCCTGGCTAAAGCCTTAGTGAGAGGCAGTTTAGGGACTGACACTAAACTACATTAGTCCTCATAAGAGATACGACTTTCTCTAGGAGCAAAGCAGTCCCAGAGATTAGAAACAGTGCTTCCTTTTATTACAGGTCCAAGGAACCCCACTTATTATGTACCAAACCTCAGAGGTAAGTGCTCAATTTCTGCTCACATATTGCCAGAGGATAGGAAATGCATCTTCAAAATGTGGACCAAAAAGATACAGATTTTTCTACAATATTGCACATGCTTGTTTGCTTATAATGCAAATTTTACATAAACTCAAATAGAGAAATATCTACTATAATCAGCATAGAAATACAATACAGCTCACCAAAGCAATGCAGACTGTGATCCAGAGACAAGTGATTGTATGTCCTTATTTTAAGTGCAATTTCTAGCCCTATCTAGAGTAGGTCTAATGAATCATGGCTGAATAAGGCAACATTTATATCCATTTCATTTTAACAGAACTAGTTTAGTTGGAACTAGCAGCTAGATTTAGGCCCAAACTCTAGCCTTTTAAAGATCCTAGTTCACCATTCGGGTTGTACTTTAAACTGGACTCTGACCACACTCGAACTATCCGAGACCTACTTGCCTTTCGGAAAGCCTGCAAAACTTTGCTCTTCTGACAAGCTTTCGATGGGTGAAAAACCCGGGGCTATGTCTGTTTTTATTGTTGTTTTTATTGTTGTTTTTATTGTTGTTTTTATTGTTGTTTTTATTGTTTTATTGTTATTTTAAAGCTAAGTGTATTGTTTTAATCTATTTCTGTAAACCGCTCCGAGCCAAACTGGGAGTAGCGGTATACAAGTCTAATAAATAAATAAAATAAATAAATAGTCTTTAAAACAGAGGATGTTTTGAAATATTTTTTTCCTCCTGGGAAAAAAATCAAAGAAGTTATAAAAGTTAATTCCTCTCTGGTCAATTTTGTTTTTAATATGTATTTTAATAACATATGCCTATTGATATATTAATACCAAAGCTTGAAGGGTTACCATTACAGATTTTAAGTCCCACAATCCTCCTTCTCTTTCCCCTCCCCCCTGCTAGCAAGGCCATATGGGAAATTCTAGAAGTTTTAGCTTTTCCAAGTTCTGATCACTATGCACACCAAATTGTGTGACTTACTGGTATGTGATGAGTTAACTCATATTTTGACTGCTTGAGCTTTAATACGGGTTGTTCTCTCCCTTAAAGACCAAATCTTTCACTGACACTCTTCACCTTTCTCCCAGTGTGTCTCTTTCTTTCCAAGGAACTGAAGTACATATCTGAGTCATTATGACCCATGGCACCAAACCGCATCCTTGCCAGCTTTCTCCACTTGAACATACATCAAATATTTGTCATCAGTCAAGCATGTAATGACAGGCGCATGAGGGTAAATGACAGAGAGCAAGCCTCTATCACTCTTGTTGTAAAGGACTTCTTCCTGTGGCAGCAAAAATCAGTGTTAAGACTGAAATGGAAAGAAAGATGTACAAATCAACATCAGAGAGCCATCAGTTGTCAAATGCATCATTTACATTGCCCTGCATTGCATCGACCCTCCTGTCTCGCCAGCAGATTGAAAACTGTGAACTCTATTTAGTGGGTTTTGAGGAAAGGTTAAGGACAAAACAAAACAAAACAAAAAATGGGGGTGGCAGAAGAAGAATCAATTAACCAACTGCTTGAAAGGCAGGAAGACCTTTAAAATCTGCTTTCTTCAGTGGCAGTGCTCGAAAAAATACAAGCAAAGTAAATTTCTGGCGAGAGAAAAGATTTTCCAAACATGTTTGTCTTTTAGAAGAGAACAATATACCTCACATCAAATACTTCCATACCATTAGAATACATTTTCCCCAAAGAATAGTCTTACTAGTGGAATCTATTTCAGAGCAATCTTGCTTAGCTTTGCAGCCTCATTTTTGTAGGAATAGTTGTGGAAGAAACAGGATGCTCTTGAAAGGTTAAAGGAAAAACATACATGAATTTTGTTGGGAAAGCCATCTTGGGGCAGGAAAAGAAACAAATGCCATCCTTGGTTACAAGACCCTCTAAAACAGGCATGGGCAAACTTCGGTCCTCCAGGTGTTTTGGATCTCAACCCCCACAATCCCTAATACACCACCAGATCTTAGGAATTGTGGGAGTTGAAGTCCAAAACACCTGGAGGGCTTACGTTTGCTCTTGCTTGCGCTAAAAGCTGGACCTTGGGGGGGGGGGGGAGTAAACTAGCAGCCATTCCCTTCTTCCTCCAATTAAAATATTGTAATACAACATTTTGCAATGGCAGTTCATTGACCTTCCACAACACCCAAATTCTGATCTTTGAAGTAGCTACTCCATTAGGTTCAGTGACAGAGGTAGTCCTGGAAGAACTGAGGCTGTCCTTGCCTTTTACAGTCTGTTGTTGTGGACATGTGTGAAGATGTTTTCATTTCTATAGAGTGCTTAGACATGGCATTGAATCAAGATGTTATGCTGGGAGGTAAGAACTGTTTTTTCATTCTCTGTTGATTCCCCCCCCCCTTTCCAGAAACTTGAAATCAACTCAAAGCTTTTCATTTCTGCACCACTTCTGCCTTTGAAGAAAGAGGGTTAGCTTCACACCCAGCGTCCGCTTGACTTTCATAAACCCACTGTAAAAAATAGACACCAGAAGAAGAAAAAGTCCAAAGCCATTCGGCTGCCTCAGGCACAGGGAGTGTTGAAAAACTCTGGCTGCCAGGCCAATACATACTGTACTCTCCTTTACTAGGCCGGTGTTCGTGAACTGCAGGCTAAATGTCCTGGAAATGGGGTGTGAAGGGTAAGCGTGGTATGGATTAGCTAGGCAGCCAGAGCTTTTTAATATTCCTTGTGCCTGCAGAAGCTAGATACAGGTCACCTCCCCTTTCCTTTACCTCATCAAATTTCTGAAAGTGGTGTAGTGAGAGTTCTTTGAGAAAACCTCAATGGATGTTGGATGGGTAGCTAGCCCCATTTCCGTCATTCCTCATTCATTGTGTATATGCAAATACAGGTATTCCAAAAATCCAAAACAATCTGGAAAACCTCTGGTTCAAAGCATTTCTGATAAGGGAGACTAAACCTATACTTATCCAGGGTTAAAGGTGTTCCAGATTCCTTGCGCCCTAATTAACATGCTGGAATATAGTCTGGGGCATTTTAAAGTCAATTGAAACCAAATTCCATCTTTTGTTTCCAGAGTAAAATAAACACATAGCACAAAATGACAAGACTGGTGGAAGAGCTTTAAGGAATAAGAACATGTTGCTGCTCGGCTTCTTCAGGCCCTCATAATTTAGCAACGCCAGCTGATGCCTGAAAAGAAGCACTGACTCGTGTCAGTTTGCAAAATACTGAAGCTAAAGAAGGGGAGGCATAGCTCTCTTGGGAAGAATAGAGGCCAGCCAGCTGTATTTGCTAGAGCTCTTTATTTGCAAGCCAGAAGACTCGGTCACTGTCAGACTGAATGTGGAGAGATAATCAAATATTTCTTCTTCATATAAACCCAAGTGAGATCAGCCCATGGCTGTGAGATCTATCCACATCTGTTTGCTTATGCACATTTGTTTTCTGCTGTTTGCCTCGGGGTGAAGTATTTTTTTTCCCCTCATAGGGTGAAAGGAAACTTCAGAGAAGGTCATTTTAGAGTGGGAAAACATCAAGATGAGGGAATGTTAACTTGGAGGGAAGAAGTTCAGAAATCATATTCTCCCAGGAAAACTCTGGTTCATCAGGTTTTAGGGAAATTGCATTTGATACCACATCCGCTCTAGTTTCTGATACAGAACATATGCCATCCAGTAGTTTCCATCTGCTCGCCCACAGAAAACCATATTTAATAATTTAGAGCTGATGTGGTCTATCCAGTGCAATTTTCTGAATCAGCACCCCAAATAACTCCAGGAACAGGCCTAAAAATGAAGGCACCAAGGTGCCCCTGCTTTTGGGTGCCACATAGAAAGGCTCTGCTCAGGGGGAGGGAGAAGGAGGAGAAGCAGCAGTCAGGAGGCTTGTTGTTGCGCCTTTCCTGGGTAGTCAGCTTCTCTCCTCCCGATATCGCCATTGCCTCGACACTGTAAGAGGGTTTCACGAAACCAGTCGCTCTCGTTGCAACGATGTAGTAACAGTGAGGTGGTGGACCATATTTTAGTTCTTGGGGACCACTGGTGGTCAACCGACCACAGATTAGGAACCACTGACCTAAAGTGACTTCCTGTGTTTGTGATCTTCAAATAGTAGTTGTGGGGAGGAAGGAGCATATCACTGCAATGTATTTGCCTTTTGCAAACAGAATAGGGAGGGACAGCCAAATATCTTAGTCTGGTCTGACTTATCCTTGCCTCCAGCATCATAGCCTCAGTCCAATTTGTTGAGGAACGGGCTGGAGATCTGGGTTTTAGCTCAATGAACTGTCCAAGGTGCTGAAACAGTGTTAAAGATGGGGTTCATAGTTTATTTAAAGTGTGGGCTAACCACAGCGTGCATTCAGCTCACTGGTATGGGAGTCAACTACCATCACTGACTCAACAAACAGTGTGGTCTGGCAGTTTGAGTGTTGGACTATGACTCTAGGAGATCAGAGTTCAAATCCCTGCTCAATTATGGAAACCTATTGAGTGACCCTTGGGGAGGCCATACACTTACAGCTCAGAGGAAAACAATAGAAAATGTCACAAATAAATCATGTCAAGAAAACCCTGTGAAAAGTTCACTTCAGGATCATCATAAGTAAGAAAGTATTGAAGACACACAACAGCAACAGAACAATACATGCTTTACTGAATGCGGAGGAAGCTTGACTTTTAAAATCAAGTTGTCTGGATGACATGTTTAGGAAGAGACGTGTGGATTCCTTTCAGTCCTTATTATTATAAAAACAAATCAAATTAAATGCTAATCCATCATGAATGAATACAGTGGCACTTAATCTCAGGTAAATGTGTAAAGGGTTGCAACCCAAGACTTCTCAAATAAAGATATAAAGATAATTGCAAACAGACAGACTGAGTTAGTGTGCCGATCCACCAGTTAAATACGATGAGCTGCAAGTGGAAACAAAGCTGCCTTTCTTGGTAGCCAAGCAACTCATTTGTGCCTGTGATGCTGACGACAGCCTCCATCCAGGAGGGAAAAGAGCAGAATGATCTGTTGAATGTGCCTAGTATTTGGCACACCCAATGAAAGAGCAGGCACGCCTCAGACAGCCAATGAAAACACTGTGAACAGGTAGTAACAGCTAAATTCATCTCACATCCTCCAGCCAATCACATCTCACAATGACTCCTCTATTAAAGGTTGATTGTGAAATTTCATTCTTTCTTTATCTCCATCCCCCCCCCCCCCACTTTCTTTCACACACACAAATTATGTTTCAACACAGGGATAGGTAATGTGTGGCCCATCAGATGTTGTTTTGGCATGCAATTCTCATCATCCCTCACCACTATCTATGCTGGCTAAGGCTGATGGGAGTTATAGTCCAGCAATATTTGAAGAGCCACCCATTTGCATCCTCTACAGTAATACTCTTGGGAATCATACAGTTACGTCCTTTGTCTCCACAGATTCAACCATCCGTGGTTTGAAAATATTGCAAAAGGAAAAAAAATCCAAAAAGCAATCTTTGATTTTGCTGTTTTATAGAAGGGCTGCCATTTTTCTACACATCTGTATCTAATAGGATTTGAGCATTCATAGATATTGCTATCCATAGGGCATCCTGAAACCAAACCCTGTCTGTTGTATGAAAATGATTCTGGAAAAGCTTCTCCATTTATAATTGAAGGCTTTCAAGCCCAGGGATTTATTCTGAGCACCAGAACTGAACAGAGCTCCTAATACTTGCACACACACAAAACAGGTTCCATTGATGTTCACTGCATATTCATTCAGATCAATGTGCTTGGGTGAGCATTAAGTTGTGCACTTGGTTGCACATTCAATGCCTTGGTTCAGGTGTGCAGTGTCAACTCAACCACTGTGTTGCACAATTAAGGCATAATTCTGCATGTGGAGATTCGCACTACTCAGTCCTGATGCAGGATCTTAGCCATTGCTAATAACTCTTCAGGTACCAGTTTCATAAATGCCCATTTTGTAGACCTAGTACTATGGGCGCTTAATATTAAGAAGTCCAGTTCACATTACATACGGGTTTCATTATAGTTAGTATTTCCCTCTCCGCCCTCCCAGATCTTTTATTATTGATTGTTTGGAAGAGAATGTGTAAGTCATAACAAAAGTAAAGAGAACCAAGACAAAAAAACAAGTGAGGAAAGGAAAACGATACACATGTATATATAACTAAATCTAAACTACAGCTAAACCACAATACTAAATCCTTTACAAGCAAAAATAAATATTAAATAAAATGCTAAACAATGACCGCCTAAAACAATGAAGAATTCTGACCCCACCCATTCAAATTCTAATGATGAAAGTAACAACCAAAAATAGATATATTATTTTACCATTATAGATTCAACTAAAAGCCTAATAGAATCACTTATAAGCATAACCGCCAATTCTTAAATCATAAGATTTCTTATTGCTCAGAAATCCATAAACAGTTTTCAATCTTTCAAGAAGTATTCACTTGGGCCCCTGCCACACTGCCATAACCCAGATTATCAAAGCATGTAATCTACATTATCTGCTTGTAGCTGAATATGAGTCTACGCTGCCATATAATCCAGTTCAAAGCAGATATTCTGGATTGTATATGACAGTGTAGAAGGTGCCTGAGTTTATCCTTCAAATCTATGTTAGTTTGGCAGTTTGGGCTAACTCAACAACTTTAACAATATGCTCTCCCATTGTCCATGCCTTGGTTTGTTTTGAAGTTTTAGCACACAGTTTTCTTGTTGCTGTTATTATATGTTGAAGAAGAGATAGTGTATTGCAGTGGTTTGAGTGTTGGACTATCACTCTGGAGATGATATAAACCCATTGGGTGTCTCTGGGCAAATTACACTTTCACACCCAGAAAACCCTGTGATGGGTTTGCCTTAGTCTTATCATAAATTAGAAATGACTTGAAGGCTCAAAACAACGAAGTCCATATTTACTATCCAATATTTTGTCCACAATACCCAACAAAAACATTTCTGGTAATATTTCAAAATCTACCATTAAAAAAAGAATTAGCATGAAAATCTCAGACCAATAAATTTGCATGAATAACATACACCTACACACGTGGACTGTATATGTGTTGATAAATTTCCTCCCATTTTTGGTAATGCATGTAAGTTATGAATATTATCATAAAAGCATAATTGGCATATACGGTAAGTGATATGTCTTATAATATTTGGGTCATGCATATTATCATAAGCAATAATCCTAGGAGAAATCTGGAAGATTTGTCTGTCTGTTTTCATGATAAATCTTTCATCATTATCTGACACCATAGCTTCCCAGGTGAATGGAGGATGCAAAAGCAGAAAACCCAATTGCTCACTTTATTAGGCCTTAAAAATGGGATTCAAAGGACATAAGAAATATGCCTTTTTGCTGTGTCTGGCTATTTTCCTTCTTATGAAAGCATGAGCAGAAGAAGGCAGAAGCACAGCCTCTGAGTTAGAGAAGAGTTGAGGGTCCTGGAATATTACTCAGTGTGTGGCCTTGAGTCCAGTCTTGCTTCAGAGCATCTTATTAACAATAAATTCCAATTAATCTCATCAACAAAATCCATTGTGAGGCATCCACCATATGGCAAAAGCAAAACGTATCAGTCTTCACAGTTCAACTGCACGGTTGGCAAAGAAGCTATCTCAGATAGCACAAAAACAGTTGCAAATGAGAGGATGAAATCGTTGGAAACAGCAACCTTCTTCAAGCCTCCACTAGTTATTTGTTTGTATATAATTCAGATTGCTTACATTTTTTATATATGTGTGTATTGGCATGCAGTTTTCCTTAACTATGTTGTGGGAGGGGCTGCAGACCATGTGATCAGATCTGGGATTGTTCAGGACTCAGACTCCATTTTAGAAACAGTATGCTTTCAGACACCAGTAGAAACAGTGCAGTTTAGACACCAGTAGAAACAGAATGCTTTAGAGAACTGACTCCATGAGACTCTCAGAACAGAGAGGTGCTTTGGACTTTAGACTGTTAAGATTCTAAGAAAGATGCCCTGTGTTATCTGCATAGAGAAACTATTTCAAATCCTATCTGTAACTGGACTGATAAGCAATGTACCTGTATGCTGAATACATGAAGCTTGTGAGTAAACCAATGATGTTACGTTTAAAGCAGTCTATTTATTTTTGTCTCTTGAGAGCATGATTTAAACCAAGATGTTTTAAGAGAGAGTAGATGTTTTTTGGGAAACTGAAAGAACGGATGTGTGTGTGTGTGTGTGTGTGTGTGTGTGTGCGCGCATTGGCATATCTTTGTCCTCAACAGTTCAAAAAGATATCTAGATAGGTATATCAGTTTAACAGCTGCGAAACCTAATTGCCTTGCATGAATACTAGTGGATATACACCACTAAGGAGAAGGCTGACTCGAGCAAGTTTTTAACTCTTCTCATGGAGATTCCTGATTTTTCCCAAAATGGTGGTGAATGCCATTTCCCAAAGGTTATGGCATCTTTTTTCCACAAGGTTATGATTTCTAACAAGGTCATGCCTTTCCAAAGATCATAATTCTCCAAAAGAAATTAGTGAACTGGGAGTTTTTCAGGGCTGGCCTTTCTGTTAGTATAATGAGGCAGATGCCTCAGCCAACAAAATTGGGCTGTCATACAAGGTGTTCAACTTGACAGTTAATACAATTGTTGTTGTATTTTTACTGCCAGGAATGAGAGAATACTACTGTGTTTCCCTGAAAATATGACAGTGTCTTATATTAATTTTTGCTCCTAAAGATGTGCTAGGTCTTATTTTCAGGGAATGTCATATTTTTCCATGAAGAAGAATTCACATTTATTGTTGAACAAAAAAAAATTGAACATTTATTATATACTATACAGTAGTTGTCATCACAAACCAACATAACCAGACAAACTGTGAATCCTATCAAGAATTTCTTGTTACTACCATTATTTCCATGTACAACTGGTATGTACATTTACCGATCCTGCATGCTCTGGTGTTCTGTTTGGCAGACATGCTTCCAAACAAAACCTTTGCTAGGTCTTACTTTCGGGGGAGGCCTTATATTTAGCAATTCAGCAAAACCTCTACTAGGTCTTATTTTTTGGGGATGTCTTATTTTAGGGGAAACAGGGTAGAGAGAGACACTTGTGGTATTTTCTCTGTTGGGTATCAAAATTACTATGTCAGTTTTGGGTACAATTCACCTTGTGTTTGTTATGTGAATGGAAGGAATGCCTCTTGGAGAGCTAAATTCCATCTGTCAAGCCTATAGGGTATACCTATTTCACATTTTCCTCTTTTTAAAATAAGTAAATCATTGATGATGGTCATAGTTGCTGTTGTTGCTGCTGCTGCTGAGTGCTTTCAAGTCTTTGTTGTGACCCAAGAAAACCTTTTCGTGGGATTTTCTTGGCAAGATATTCCAGCATGGGTTTGGTTTTGCCTTCCTCTGAGGCTAAGAGAGTGTGACTTGCACAAGGTCATCCAGTAATGCCTTTAAAACACAAACTCATATACATATACTGTTAATTCTCAATTCATATAGGCGAGACTCTTGTAAAACTGGCATTACTGTTAAACTCATTGATTGCTATTTGCCATAGCAGACAAGGATGGTGCCTCCATATTTAAGGACAGTATGTAGTTAAATATTCATATGTATGCCTGTGTATAAAGCATTTCTATCCCACCCTTAAGCTAGAAAAACTAGAGATTTAAAGAAAAACAAGAAAGTCTTTACACTAAAAAGTACAACAACAGATATGACACACAAGGAGATGTGGATGAGGAAGGGGAGGAACAGGACAACAAAGACCATGGTTTTAAATACCATATAGTTCTTATCATAATAAACTGTGAAAGTTATAATGTGGCCAGATATCATTGGTCTTCTTATCATGAACAATAGCCCAAACTGGATGGTTATTTGCTGAGCCAAAGAAATGGCTTGGCTTCCTGTCTTCAACTCCTCTATAGTGTGATGAAATGATGTGGTGATTACTGGATTCTAGGGAAAAGGAACAAAGGATAGCTCTGCATGTGACGTCATGTCCTGGTTGTAAGTTTCCCAGAGTTACATGTCTGGTCACAGTTGGTGACAGAATGACAATAGGCCTTTTACTTGATCCAGCAAGGCTGCTATTATAAATGATGTTTGCACAAACATCCCTGACATATTGAGAGGGTGGGCTGGAGATTGAACTTTTTAGTCATACTAGAACTATGCATGTTGGCTGCACCCTGCCATCTGTGAATTGGGAGTATATGAGAGGAGGCTCTGTTGAAATAATGGGGAAAGACAGTATATAAATAAATATGATAACAGCAAGAACAACACTTATAAAGGATAGAGCCTTTCTCACAAGTGCATATTTCACAGAAGAAATGTTGGACACATGTGGCCAAGCATCATGAGACTGTGATCTAGTTAACAAAGGTTATAAATGAGGATCAACACACAAGCTACAAGAAACTGCAGCAGGTTGCTTTTGCTTGAGGCTCCTGGGAAGAAAAAGATTTTGCCTCCTTTCACAGCATTTTGAGTTAATTGAGTACTGTGTGAGCAAATGTTGTCTAATACGAGATGCATTTGAAAAATGTATGTAGGCTGCATAATGCATTTTTTTCATTTTATTGTTTCATTTTTTATCTTTGCAAAGAATCTGATTTCATTGGGTATTAATTTACAAAGGGAGTTATTGCAAGAAAACATATAGACTAGTTATCTGAATTTTAGACTAAAATATATGTACAAGGGACAAAGTGACACAGTGAAGCAGAACAACAACCCTCTTATGCATAAAAGAAAGACCAGAGAAGAAAGGCAGTTTTGCTCTCAACTTTACTGCATTCAGAATTCAAGGCAAAATCCATCGCTTTGCTATATTCCCTTCCCCCTAAAAGGATTTTATACAGAGAAGCACCTCTGCCTGTTCATACTAGGTACCTATCTCAGAACTGCAGTTAAAAGAATAGACCTTATCCCTGGCTAGATTGAAAGCCATTGCTGAGTTTAAAAATCAATCCTAAGAAACATATGTGTTTGCATGTGGTATAAGGAATCTTTTTATGAGAGAGCAACTGCAAGGCAAAACAAAAATAAAACTTTGATTTAAAAAGGGGGATCTTTGTAATTTTTTGTGGGTGTGAACATAGAACTAATATAAATGTTGCAAATCGTTTAACCACCCTTTCAAATACTTTATGAAATGAATGTATGTTCAGGCAGTTTTCATTTGGAAGAAATATTGCAGTCTGTCAGCATTTCATTTACCACCAAGATGGATATTGCCTTTTCACAATACTCAGCATTGGTTAATATTAATGCTACAAATGGTTTTGCAACAAATACGTTAAATGTGCATATTAAATCAGGTATCCCCCTATTCTGAAGATCTCCTTTCTCTCATACACATATAACTGACTGTTCAATTTAGAATCACAGGAAGATACAAAACTCACATGTTTTGACTGATGTGTGGCAAAGATTTCCTAAACATTATAGGGTCACACTTATTTATCAAAAACGTTTTGAGCTAACAATCATTATAACAAGCTGAAGCTGTGATAGCCTGAAATCCCCTTGAATTAGGGAGACTGATCAAGCCTATCTTTAGGAAAAAATGGGCAGCATAAGGCTTGAGATTATTCCCTGAAGTTTCTGAAGGTTATGTACCACCTTGCAGGTTGTTTTGATCTGATCTGTCA